>NC_141694.1:962057494-962657494 GCF_964263255.1 Lissotriton vulgaris
GGTTTAGACTTGTTAAAACGACTATATGCGACATTGTACTGTTCTCCGGAAGGAGTACAGCTTACACTGGGTAAAAATATCACCTCTCCGATGTACCTGTCAATGGATGCACTCCCGCCAGAGCTGCGTTCACTCCCTGATTCTCTTTGGGCGACTGGTCCTAACGATGTAGGCCTTTTGGAAATACCACCATATGTAGTAACTTTGAAAGCAAATGTAAAATTTCCAAGAATTCCGCAATACAAAATATCTAGTGAAGGTGAGCGTGCACTTTTATTGATTGTGCAAGATTTGATTAAGAAAGGTGTGGTTGAGGAAACGAGAGGAAATGTCTGTAACAGTCCTGTACTACCGATTTTGAAACGAACTGATCCTACAAAGCCTCCAGTTTATAGGTTTGTTATCGACCTTAGAGAAGTTAATAAGATTGTAGTTCCGCAATTTCCTGTAGTTCCAGACATTACTGCCTTGTTAACACTGATTCCTGCTACAGCCACTTGGTTCTCAGTCATTGACTTGAAGAATGCCTTTTTCAGCATTCCGATAGCCGAGGAAAGCAGAGATATTTTCGGCTTCTGTCTAGGAGGTCGAAGTTTCAGATTCAAACGCGCTCCACAAGGCTATTGTGAGAGCCCATCTATTTACAGTCAAGCATTAAAAAGCCAGTTAGATTCCTTTGTCCTTCCTCCAGGTTCTGCTCTAGTACAGTATGTAGACGATCTTTTAGTGGCTGCCGATGACAAGGAAACTTGCAAAGCAGCTACGATTTCATTATTGCATCATTTGTCTAAATTGAATCACAAGGTGTCACCTTCAAAAATGCAATACTGCTGCCCAGAAGTGACCTACCTAGGTCATCTCTTGTCAAAGGAGGGAAGGAAGTTGACCCCAGAGAGAATAAAAGCAATTACGCAGATGAGTGTTCCCCGCACGCAGAGAGAAGTACGTGCCTTTTTAGGTATTACCTCTTACTGTAGGCAGTGGATCCCAAATTTTTCTCTTTTAGCAAAACCGTTGGTAGCTTTGACTGGGAAAAATGTTGCGAGTCCGGTGCCATGGTCTGATGAATGTCAGGAGAGTTTTTCTGAATTACGAAAAGCATTGTGTTCAGCTCCTGTATTGGGTACACCTGATTACAGTAAGCCATTCACGCTCTATGTTCATGAGAGAGAAGGTTGCGCGTTGAGTGTTCTGACACAGAAGTTTGGTGATAAACAACGCCCTTGTGCGTATTTTTCATCAACATTAGATCCGGTAGCTAGAGCGTTGCCTAGTTGTTTGAGAGCTACAGCGGCAGCTGCGGCTTCCATTCGACAATCTGCTGGTTTGGTGATGAACAACATGCTAGTGGTCATGGTTCCTCATGCGGTGGACACACTCATGAATCGAACGAAGACACAACACCTTACCAGTGCAAGACTATCTGGTTATGAGCTAACATTACTAGCGAGTCATATTCAGATCAAAAGATGTAATGTATTGAATCCAGCAACGCTGTTGCCGACTGATCAAGAGTCGAGTGATTCCGAGCCACATGATTGTTGTTTTAAAACGGAGGAAGAGACAAAAGGACGCATTGACTTAAAGGATACTCCGTTATCCGATCCAGATGGCACGCTGTATGTGGACGGGTCATGTTTTAAGTTGGAGAATGGTGATGTGACTGCTGCTTACGCAGTAACGACTTTGAAGACGATTGTGGAGACTGCAAGAGTGAGTCAGAATTCTGCCCAAGCTGCAGAATTAATAGCTCTAACAAGAGCGTGTGTTTTAGCTAAGGGAAAGAGAGTGAATGTCTTTACAGATAGTCAGTACGCATTTGGCGTGGCCCATAGTTTTGGCCGTTTGTGGAGAGAAAGAGGTTTCATTACGTCCCATGGGACTAAGATTCAACATGGTCAGCTAGTTAACGACTTGTTGGAATCTCTAACCTTGCCGACTGAAGTTGCGATTGTAAAGTGCAGTGCTCATAAAGCAATCACGGATGATGTTGGTCGCGGGAATGCTTTTGCTGATGAAACTGCTAAACAGACAGCTAGAGACACGATGAGCAGAATGTATGTTGCTACGTCTGCAAGATGGATTGCTGACTCTGGAATGTGTGAGGATACAATGGAAAGTGTGAAAGAGATTCAGAACGAAGCAACTGAGGAAGAAAAACGTGTATGGAAAGAAAGTACGGGCAAGTTGGATTCGAATGGGTGTTGGATTGATTTGACAGAACAGCAGCGTTGGATGTTGCCTGATGCGTATGTGCTTGCAGTGGTGACGATGGCGCATGGAGTAGCGCATATAAGTTCTAAAGGAATCTGTAAAATGTTGGCTCCGGTCTGGAAGAATGATGGGATCAGTAAGTGTGCAGAGAGAGTGGTGAAAAATTGTATGGTATGCCTGATGCATAATCCTGGCAAGGGAACTCCAACTCCAGCTGGTCACTTCGCTCCTCCTTCCTGCCCCTTTGAAGTGATTCAGTTAGACTTCATTCACATGGATCGCTGTAATAATTTGAAATATGTCCTGGTGGTAGTCTGTGCTTTTTCCAGGTGGATTGAAGCATACCCACTAAAGGACAATACTGCCCTATCAACTGCCAAGATTCTTCTCAAAGAATATTTCCCTAGATTCGGTATGCCACGGATTGTATGGTCAGATAACGGAAGTGAGTTTATAGGGAAAGTTATGCAGAGTGTGTGTGCCGGCCTAGGCCTGAAACAAAAGTTCCACAGTGCGAATCATCCCCAGTCTGCTGGTTTAGTGGAGGGTTACAATGGCACCCTTAAGCTGAAACTAGCTAAAATACAAGCATCCACAGGTTTAGCCTGGCCAGACGCACTTCCTTTGGCTTTGTTATCAACGAGAGCAACTGTACATTCTAGAGTGGGGCTTAGCCCTTATGAGATAGTGTTTGGTCGTCCTGCAAATATTTGGGGTGTGCCGAGGCCTAAAGAGTTTTGTTCTCTAGAATATCCTATGTTGATAGACTACCTTTACGACTTGACTGCTAAATTGAGTCTTATTCACCAACAGGTTTTCGATGCTTTACCAAAGCCTCCGGAGAGTCCAGGGCATCAGCTGAAACCAGGAGATCTTGTGGTTATCAGGAATTTCGCGAGGACGAAGAACCTTCAGCCGAGATTCGTCGGCCCCTTCCAAGTCCTGCTCGTAACAAGAACAGCAGTTCGTGTGGCTGGCCGCAAGCATTGGGTGCATGCATCCCACGTAAAGCGTGTACCTTTGCCACTTCCTTACGACGACTGGGTGAAGAAGGGAATTGGTTCCTCCGAATTTGAAAGCACGCCAAAATTCATCCCTTTCAGCGATGCCGAATTGATCACGGACACTCCAAGCTCTGACTCTCCTCCAGAAAATATTCCTTTGAACCCTGAACATTTGTCCCCTGCATCAGAAAGAACTCTGTCATCTGCGAACTTGAATACTGCAACAGCTACCAGTGAAACGTTATTTGCCGATCAGACAGTACCTGCGAAGCAAAGATACAATTTACGAAACCGTAAAATGGACAAATAAAGCAGGCAGCTGCCCATTGTGATATTTTGAAATTTTGAACTTTTGCCTTCAGCCAGGAAGTTTGCTATTGTTTTATTGTTTTTAAAATTGCCTTGCCGTCTGGGTAGCCGTAGGGTCGTGGCTGTGTGCCTAGTTGAATCTGCAGGGGTCTGACACAAGGTCGATCTTTCTGTTGGTTCTGGGAACTCCCAGGGCTGATAGAGGCATTTTCATCTACGTACACATCATCAGTGGTCGCGAGCGGATTGTAGAAGGTGGAGCTTCCTGCGCTGCAACGAGAAAATGTGATTTATGTTCGTAGAAACAGACTTTACAGAATCCTTCACAGCAAATGCTTTTTGATGCAATGTGCCATTACATTCTTGATTGTTTTGATAACGTTGGTGGGTGGAATCGTTTTCAGTATAAATTTGATTTTTGTACCAGTTACTACAGTACCTCCCCTTGATCCTACTACTTCTACTGTTTCTTCTATACACTCTTTTCATTCGTTTCCCGAACATGAGCAAGCCCGACGCTCTGAATTCATTAACAACACTTTTGTACAGCTCTTGCACCAACACCAACTGGTAGTTAACACTACAGACTGCTGGGTGTGTGGCTTGATACCCCACACTATGGATAAAGGTATTCCTTATCTGGTTTTGCCTTTCAGCTACAATGGATCATTTCAGGCCCTTCAAACCATCTTTGCTTATGCCCTTGAAACCTATCCTCCACGTCCACAACGTTCCACTAAATATAACTCTGCCAACAAAGCTTTAGTCCAGGGAATTATTGACATGATCAAGGACGTCAATAATACTCCATCTTACCCTAGAGACGAATTGCGAGTGTATTTAAGTTGGAATACTTCAGAGTATCACCTTAGTTTAGGAGAAAGCAAGCGTAAAAGCTCAACTCCAATCTGGGTCGTACCTCACCGAGGTCAGGTCTGTTTGCAAGGGAATGGGAGAAATCCGAGAGCTCAGCTAGGGAGGAGTGAGTGCGTAGAGACTTATGTGTTTCCGGCTAACTCTTCCCCTGCCTTTTTTACTGCTAGGGGTACCTACTTCATCTGTCGAGATAGAGCTTATACATGGTTGCCTGCCGACTTTTCAGGATCATGCTATATTGCTCGATTGTTGCCTCCAACATACACTGCTTCATCTGATTACCACAGAACCAGAGTAGCGAGAGGTGTCTTCAGCAAGGAAGATACTGCTGGTCAGGAAGCTGGAGACTTCTTCAAAGGCTTCCTTCCGTTCTGGGGGCCTATGGCCAATAGTAGAAACATACGTCAGCTAACACGGGTAGTTGAATCTACTATTACCGAAACTGCTGGTGCCCTTAGCAATTTGACAGCTGAGCTTCAGGCGGATAGACTCATGACGTTGCAGAACCGTATGGTTCTAGACGTTATACTTGCAGATCGAGGTGGGGTATGCAGAATGATCCAATCGAGCTGCTGTGTCTTTATTCCTAATAATGCTCCAACAGTCTATGAGGCGATCTCTAAGCTACACAAGATTTCCGACTCTATTCACGTAGACAAGGGAAACTGGTCCTTCATGGAGTGGTTTTGGACTCTGATCTCAGCGTGGGGATGGAAGGTTCTAATGGTCTTTGGTGTCATCTTAGTATTCCTCTTCTCATACTGCCTGATTATCCAGTGTGGTCCTGCTCTGTGTAGTCTTTGTGCTACAACTTGTTTTAGGAAACCACCTGCGTTTGGAGAAAAGGCACGAGAAAGGATGATGATACAACAGCATGTCACTGACCTGATGAGCATAGAATTAGACTCTGACATAGACTGAGTAATTGCCTATGTAAGGGCAAAAGGAGGGTCTGAGGTTCCGTGACGATTTGAACCCGTGTTTTCAATATTGTCGGAAATACATAATATTGATATCAGCGAACCGCAAATGATCCATTTAGCATATCCTGGTGTTTCCGCTACGCTACGAGCAAGAGTACTCCTGTAATAGACACATTTCTGATCTACCCATGGCATCCATCTTAGATCATGGCAGCCATTTTGTGTTTCTTGCCCTCACATATGCAATAACCTCTGATCACTTCATTTCGATTAAGGACACGTAGCCTTAGCCGGAGATTCACCTCTTTCATGACACGTGCACCTTAAACCAGATCACGCTGTAGCTGCATGACTCGACAAAGGCTGCCTCCTCTGCCCGAGGCCAGTCCTGCTAAACTGGTCTTCGTGTCCATTGTCTTGATCACGATTAGGCGGCCGAAGCCGGTAGCCTTGCCCATTTACAACCTACAAACATCCCTTATCCTGCTTTTCTATCTTCTGCACCTGGCTCTGCTCCTTTCCTTCTGGGCCTTTATTAGGGGGAGGTAACGAAATTTACGATGAGGCGGTCCGGGTCTTGAATGAAAAGTTGACATGAGATTATGATGGAAAAGTGGGAACCCCTCGTTCGTAATGTTTTGACATCAGATATTGTCGACGATTCCTGTGTACGCCAAATATTTATTGTTTATGACACAAAGGTTTTGGGAATGTACTAACATGTGAAGAATTCGCCTGAAGGCCAAAATTTAGTATATAAGGAGCAACCCTCTTTGTACAATTTGAACAGGCTCCTAGTTACTGCCCATGCGTAGTTTCTGTGACTTCTGTGTCCCTGCAGTAATAAACCTTTGGTCTTTGACGCCACCATCGAGAAGCCCGTGTTTCTGTTCATTTGTGCACCAAGGCAGGTGGAACTCCGGGGTCTTTGGGTGTTGTTCCCTGACACCTCTGGACGGAACCAAAAAGTCCAGAACTCCAATATACTGTAGTAGGATTTTAAGTTTTTGAAATAGGACAGCTAGGCCTGACTAGCATGCCCCCTGTCTTTTGGTTTACAATATCTACATAGGGTGACTTATTAGTATCTAAAGGGTAGGTTTTCACCTATCAAAGGGTGTATTAGGACAAGTCAAATTGCAGTGTTTAAAATGCAAAAGTCAGGCTACAATAGTCAGCCTGAAGCCATGTTTTTCAGTGCCATTTTAGTGGATGTCACAATAAGTGCTGCAGTCTACAAGTGAAATTTATTTTACAGGTCCTCGTTAATTTATTTTACCATTCTTTAGGAACGTTCAATTAAGTTAGATATACCAACTAGAAATATGGCACATTGACCATATTTAAAGGGGGAGCACCAGCTCGTTACCACTGGTTAGCAGAGTTAAAGTGAACAGAGTTCTAAAGCTAGCAAAATGCGAAAAATATGTGGGTTTCCTAACATACCATTTGAAAAAGATCCCCTAACAAACGTGTGGCCTAAATCTCTTAATATATTTCCTAAGGGTTTTGCAAGAGTGGGAGGCAAAATATGTTTCTGACTACGGTCAACAGAGGGGAATGTGGTATCATGACTTCAGTATCTTCGGTACATTCCCACCAAGCCCATCTGGCCATCCCAACTACATCTACATTCTCCCTTTGAAAAGTAAGTTTCCTGTATATTGCAGATGCCAGTGAATTAGGTTCTGTCATCCTACTTTCAAGCCTCACATCCTTAAGAGAGGACTGCTCATCAACTAGTATTTCACATAATGTACCACAATGAACCTGAGCTGCTAGGTAATATAAAACTGGGTCAACACTACTAATTCCCCTTTCAGAATTGGCTGTATAAGCAATATCCTCTGAAACCGCTGCTGATTACCCACCAATATCAACCTCATAAATACCTCTCCAAGCTGTCCACAAAATGTGGTAGGTATACGGATAGGAACGTTTGCAAAACAAAATATAAAAACGTTGTTATCACAACCCTAATAATTCATGATATCAGCACTAATAGTGAGATAAGTGACACTATCCAGTACTCAGCCTGCATTTTCAATTGTTGTACAGCTCTTCCATATTTCCTTTTAAAGAATTCTACTGTGCCTCGGGCAAATTTATTCCTACATATTTCATTCTGTCTGTTGTCCATTTAATGGGATACTCTCCCATCAACATGGATGTAAAGTCTGTAAGTGGAAATATCACAGCTTTATTCCAATTAATCAACAACCCGGAGTAGCTGGAAAATTTGATTACCTCTCTAAAAATGAGGGTCATATTGACTTCTGGCTTCTGAACGTAGATCGGCATACGAGATAACAACAAAGTTTGCTCCTTTGTATCATGGTACAATTTGTGCTCCTCTTAGTGTTGGCTGTAGTGTTGACACTGCAGTCAACTCTCAGAGGAGCACAAATTGTCCACTGCATGTACATTATTGCAAAGGAGCAAACTCTTCTGGGTTATGATGTAGTGTCTGGCCATACCCCTTTTCCCTGCTCAAACAATTTTTCATGACCTCCTCTACCATTTATCACACTTTCCTAATGTTCATTTTTGTAAAAATTGCATTTCAGCCCATTGATTACACTTTATCCCGCCGGAGATTACAGCTCGAGCTGGAGAGTATGGTCCGGATGCGGAGAGTACGGTCCAGGTGCAGAGAGTCTTGCCCGAATGCAGATGTAAAGTTAGGAGTCATAAGTGTTTTCTGTGAACACCAAAAATAGTAAGTACCTTCTGTGAACACCAGAAGTAGTACGTTTTGGATTTTATCTCAGATTAGTTCTGTGAATCTGCCCCATTGTTCTCTGTAAACAACAGATTGAGGACTTGAAAAATTGGAACAGGTGAAATAACCTCAGAATTTATGGCATTCCTGAAATGGTAGAAGGTTCAGACATGATGGCTTTTCTTAAAGTGCACATTCCTAAAATAGTTGGCCTCAAGGATACTAATCTTAATTTACAGCGTGCACACTGCTTAGGTCTGAAATCTGGGAGACCATCTTCTTCCTCATCTCCCAGCTGCCCTAGAGGGATTATTGCTTTTTTTTGGAGTATACCGACCTATTAATGGTTCTGTCATTGGCTTAGCAATGAAAACAAATGCTGTGGTCTGGTCAGAGGATATTTTTCTCTCAGGATGTGCCTTGTGCGACCGCTGCCCGACGTAAAGAGTTTATTCTTCTTTGCCTTGCTCTACGTTCCATGAATGCCAGCTATTGTCTTGTGCTTCCATGTTTTTTCAAGGTCACATATAAAAAAAGGACTTTCTCATTTGATTGTCCAGATGATTTAAGGCAATTCATTGCTCATCACAAAGGAGAAGAGATGGACTTTGAGAACACCTGAACTTGAACATCTCTATTATATTCCTGCTATTGTTCTCATAACTTAACTTGCATTTTCCAGGGAATGTTGTTATTGCTGTTAATCTCATGTTTGACCTGACATTCACTGTTTACTTGCCTTTTTCACGTTATTCCGCCATTTTCATCATGTTTTTTCCCTACAGATGTTTGTCTATGAAGATTTCCCTCCTCGATGTGTCCATTCCCCTGTCACTCCTTGATAGTCCTATTATTTATAGTTTATCTTCATTTGTTGCTAAGTGTTATTCCATTCACTGGACATGCTTGTTGTATATTTCTGTTTCCTTGTGTATCTGGTGTCACGACCAACCACTTCTTTGCTCTTTTCTCTCTTTTAACTGCTGTTCCTAACATTATTTATAACCAGGTCTTTTTAAGTGGTCTCTTTCACCTTTTTCAAAATTTGTTAATCTGTTTTCCGTTTTCCCTTTTGCGCTTCCTCGCCCCTCCATGCTACACTTCCTATACTAGTTGTAGACGTTGTTATTCTTGACTAAAGCCTCCAGCTTTTTGTCAACTTTTTTTCCCTTTTAAACTCATCATTGTTTTTTCCCTTCTTCCTTTCCTTCTATATTATCTCTAGGAATTTTCCCTTATAATTTACACTTCTGTCCTGCTGTTTTGTTTCTTTTTTTCCCTTTCCTCCTTATCTTCCTCCTATGCTCGATATGTTTTTCTTTTTTTCTTCCTTCAAGATAGATATCTTGTACTTCTATTTTTTGCAAAGCTTTCTCTATGATGGTTCAGTTTTTTCCTCAGAGTGAATTCACATTGTTTTTAATTTCAGATTGCTCATGGTTGTTTCTAATGCTTTTTCCCTTATCTCATGACTGCTAATGTTCGTATTGTGTCCTGGAATGTGCAAGCTTTATGTAACCCATTAAGAAACATAGAATGCTTAAACATTTATCTCCTTTACAATGTGAGATTGAAATGTTACAGAAACCTCATATTAATGTTAGTGATATTAATTCTCTAAACAAACATTGGGTGGGTCATGTTTTCTGCTCTCATGCCAAATAGAGAAATAATTGAGGGGTGATATTATTTCATAAATCTTTATCTCTAACAATTGAAAAGGAAGAGAAGGATGCTAAAGGTAGGCGGCTCCTTCTCCCTTTTGTTATTAATGGCTCCCCCTTGTCACTTCTTAATATTTACAGTCCTATAGGTCTAGCTGTTCAGTTTTGCCATTCCATGTCACATGTCCTACACTCCTGTTCTAACCTGAATCTCCTGGTTGGTGGTGACTTCAATCGAATCATGGACCCTTTTACTGATAGAAAATCTCTCTGTAGGTATACCCCCAACAAAATGCAAAACAACTTTTTAAACACTATGCATTCTAGAGGTTTGGCAGACAAATGGAGGATTTGTAATCCTGATAGCCTGGAATTCACCTTTTACTCCCCTACACATAATTCTAGATCCAGAATTGATTACATGTTTGTGACCCCTCAACTACTTAATAACTTAACTCCTGCTGAAATTGGGTCTATACTTGTGTCTGATCATGCTCCAGTCGTTATTGATTTAGATATCCCATCTGAAACCTTTAAATCGCATAGGTGGCATTTTAATAACGTTTTACTTAAGGATCCCAATTTTGTGGAGCGCTTAAAAACTTTTAAACTGGAGTTCTTTCATATCAATACTACTTCTGACACGCCATTTCATGTTGCATGGGATGCATTTAGGTCAACGGCCAGAGGCTTTATTATTGATTTTTTTTGCTGTCAATAGGAAATAAATTCCTAAGGATTCTTTATCTTTATTATCATCTATTAAACAACTTCAATACGCTTATTACAGTACCAATAATGATGATACTCTCAAACAACGAATTCATGTTAAATTAAATTTCAATAAGAAATCGACTGAGGAGGCCTCCGGCGTATTACTAAAAATCAATTCTAAATTCTACGGCGGACTCAACAGAGCTGGTAAATTGCTGGCAAAGTATTTGAAAGTTAAATAACAAAAATCCAGATTAACTAATATCATAGATGACCTGGGCATTAATCATCCTAAGGACGAAGAAGGTGAACAGACAAAATATCGACTCCAAAATATCGACTGGACATAATATCGAGTTTTAAATATAGACTGGACAAAATATCGACTGGACATAATATCGACTACAAAAATATCGTTTTTCAGGTAAGTGAAGTAATGTCGACTGTTTAAAATATAGATAGCAAAAATATCGAATTTTTAATAATATATAATATTTTATAGTGTATTTTTATGTAATAATATGTGTGAAAAGTGTGTATTAATGTTATAAAATATTTTATTAAATGGAATTTGTTTTTTTAATAATTGCGTTATGTAATTCTGTAGCGGGTTGTGGGTTTATAGGGGAATAGGGTGGGAAGTAATTTAATAATAATTAATTAATTAATATATGTTTGTAAATATTTATAATTAATAATTAATTGATAATTAATAATAATTAGTTAATTAATTAATATAATTTTGTACATATTTTGAATTAGTAATTAATTGGTAATTGATTAATTGTAATTAGTTAATTACATTAATTAGAGTACATTTTAATATATAATTTTGTGTTATTATTAAGTAATTAATTGGGAAAAAATAATATTAATTATTAAAATAATTACAGCTAATGTGCTAATATATTTACTTTATTGTTATTGTTAATTAATAATTAATTGGTAATTAAATAATATTGCTAAATTTTGGGTAAAGGAGTATTTTTAGGGTTCAGGGTCAGTTTTTAGTTTTTGGGTAAAGGGGCATTTTTAGGGTTCAGGGTCAGTTTTCAGTTTCTGGGTAAAGGGGCATTTTTAGGGTTCAGGGTCAGTTTTCAGTTTTTGGGTAAAGGGGCATTTTTAGGGTTCAGGGTCAGTTTTCAGTTTTTGGGTAAAGGGGCATTTTTAGGGTTCAGGGTCAGTTTTCAGTTTTTGGGTAAAGGGGCATTTTTAGGGTTCAGGGTCAGTTTTTAGTTTTTGGGTAAAGGGGTATTTTTAGGGTTCAGGGTCAGTTTTGGGTTTTTGGGTAAAGGGGTATATTTTAGGGTTCAGGGTCAACAAATAAGATTGTAAATTTTTTTTTTAATTATTTTCATTTATTATTTAATTATTATAATTTAATTTAAGTATTTTTAAGTATATTTTAGTCATTTAAATTTAATATTAATTTAATTTAACACTGTTTTTAATAAAGTCGATATTTTTTACATCTATATTATTGTTAACGATATTTTGTACTCGATATTTTTGTACTTACCTGTTTGTAGATAGAAAGTCGATATTTTGTCTGTCGATATTTTGGCAACGATATTTTTGCAGGTCGATATTTTTGCAGTCTATATTATTTCAGTGATCCGACGAAGAAATATTACATTGTTTTACAGATTTATATAAAAATGTATATACCCCCGAATCTTCCCCTTCAGACGTTGCCCTGGATTAATTTTTTGATTCTTTTACTACTCACACTCCTCCAACTCCTGATTGTTCATTCCTTCTCTTTCTGAGATTTAGGTTGCTTTAGCTCAATTACCTAAAGACAAAGCTCCCAGCCAGGTGGCTTTACAGCCAAATGTTTTTCTTACTTCTCACAAATTCTTCTTCCTCATCTCCTTTCTTTTTCCAGCATTTCATCTTTCACAAGGAAGCTTGTGGTACTTTTTTGGAGGCAATGATTTGTCTGATTCCCAAAAAGGATAAAGACCCCTTCTAATTATCGTCATGTTTCTTTGATAAACTTAGACTGCAAGATGTTTGCTAATGTGTTGGCTCTCTGCTTTAATAAAGGGATTCCTGATCTACTACGCATTGAATAGTCTGGGTTTGTTAAGTGCAGAACATTAGCTGACAACCCTAGAAGTTTTTAAACATATTACATATTGCTTCTAAGAGCTCTACTCCGCTAGCTACTATCACTCTTGATGCTGAAAAAGCCTTTGATCGCCTGCATTAGCTTTTCATGATGTGAGCACCTAAATGGCATGGTTTAGGCCAAGTCATTACGTCTTTTATAAATATGCTTTTTTCCTCCCCAGCTTCTTTGGTATTTGTTAACAGATCTCAATCATCTTATTTTACCCTTCAAAGGGGCACTCGTCAGGTCTGTCCTCTTTCTCCTTTATTGTTTAATCTATCTTTTGAACCTTTTCTTCATACCCTACGACATTCTCCTTTATACCGAAGATTTCAACACAAAACCTCTGAAATCAAGTTTGCCGCATATGCTGATGACATTCTGTTATATGCATCTGATCCCCAAGTTTCCCTACCTGCTTTTGAAGATATCTTATTCTCTCATTCTACCCTATCTGTTCATAAGATAAACTTTAAAATTTCTGAAGTTCTTCCTCTAAACAAATATTGTTTAAAAGAAATGTCTGCAGATAAGTGTTTTAAATGGAATTTCAGTTACATCACCTGCCTTGGAGTTAAATACTCTTCCTCAATTGCTAAAACAGTTCAACTCAATGCAGATGATGTCCTACTAAAAGGACATCATGATCATGACTCATATGTCAGAGAAATGGTCCCCTTTATACCTATCTTGGTGGTGTAGGTTAGACACAATTAAGATGATGATGCTTTGTGTTATCAACTTTTATTTGTCCATGCCTCCAGTGAAGATTCCATTCAAATTCTTCAAATCTCTTAATAGTACTCAGAGTAGTTTTCTATGAAATAAACGGAAAGCTTGTATATCTCTGTCTTCATTATCCACATCTAAGGATAAGGTGGTGTCAATTTTTTGAATATTACACCGTACCATTCTTCTTTTTTGATTCGTCAAATTTTACACCATCTTTCTTTATCTGAGGATAATCCTTTAACGGTTTGGCGCAATTTAGAGGACTCTTTGATTCATCCTTTTTCTTTTTCATCATTGGCTAATTTCCGCACAACCTCCTTGTTCCTTTAAATTTCCCACCATTTCCCAATCAATATTGGTTATTTATCCAGTTCTTATCAATTCTCTCACCTTTGCCGATGTTTCTTGACTCCTCTATGTGACATAATAGAGCCATTAAACTTTCTAATCGTACCATTTTTTGGAAGGATGCTTTTTTATTTGTCTTCATAACACCATTGTATGCAAATAACAGCCTCCAACCCGATCTGTACCTCCCCATGATTTTGCGATAGTTCAATAGTCCCTGCGCTCGTGCCCATCCAGTGCCCTGACTGCATGATCCACGAAGGTGTAATCATTGGACTGAAGGGGTTACGTACTTATAAAACCATTCCAATTCTGGAAAGCCTCCCAAGTCTTAGAATGTATATTGGTCTCCAGATCAGTATCCTATTTAGACGTTCTTCTTACTGCTTGTAGCCAGTCTATCCCTTGGAGTGGGGCAGCTTCGATCATTTTTTTACAAATTTCTCTCATATGAAGAAGAATTAAATAAAAGAGCAAGGCCTGTTTATCAACGGCAAGTGGCCTGCTCAGCTTATCTTCTACCCCCAGCATTATTAATGTAAGGCTTACTTTGATGTTTGTGTCTATGATTTCGTTAATTATCTTTTCCACTACAGACCAGTATTCCTCTAGCTGAGGACATTAAAAAAACAAATGCCTGTCATCAGCGCTCATTACTCCACACCTGCAAAACTTGGGGGGGGATTAGTAACTCCTTCCATGCTCATGACGAGCTCCGGTCGTCATGAAGCACAGCGGAGCTGCACTCATGACGAGCTGAGCTCGTCATGAACAATGGAAAATCTGGGATCCCAGCACCGGGGGGGGAAACTCTTAGCAGCCATGGAGGTAACAAGCTTTGCTAGTTTGCCTGGTGTCCAATAAAGCCTATTTGCAGTAAAGAAGTGGTTCCTCTTTAGGCTCAATTGTTTGACTGTTTTATAGAGCAGCTTAAAGGAGAGATTCCATAATTTTTGAGGCTCATAGATCTGCATCGCTTCATCCCATATTTCATAAGGGGCTTTAAGTTTTCTCCTCAAAAGTCAATAATGTCTGGTACCATCCACTTACCTCCTTCTTCACTGTGGTTTCGTTCTGTAATTTTTTTCAAACTCCCAAAAACTCTTAATCTCTTGCCTATTCACCTCCCCCAAGGACTTCAGCTGGAGAAATTTAAACTGAGAAAGAGATCCCCCTGTCTTACTCCATTGTATTTCCCATGGCACCCCTTCATTTTTCACTATCAGCTCCCCCCAGATCTCTATTCCTGCCCTCCTTGATCCTGCAAACATTCTGGTGTGCCGGGTGAGTCCCAAATTGGAGCCCCACCTGAATAATAACCAATTCCTAGTATATTCCTGATCTTTACCCAGAAAATCAGTGCTGCCTTCAAGGTCTTTAGCTTTACTTTAAAAAAAAATTATTTGCATCAAATTTAAACAGAAACCCCTTCCCACCCCACTCTTTAATCATCTCTTCACACAAACCCCCCCCACCCTGTGCCCTGGTGGACATAGTAAAACCCTGCAATTTTTAAACTGGAATGCCATACAGTATAGTTTTAGATCCCGTAGTGCAAGCCCTCCTCTTTCAGGACATACGTGCTCCCCTATCTGCCCAAACCAAACTGCCCCATTTACCCTGTATTTTATCTATTAAAATGCAGGGGAATGTAAGAGGTATGCAGTTAAAAATAAATGTGAGCTTATCAAATTGACCCTTCCATATACCGTTAATGGAAGGTTCTTCCACCTAGTTAATGTTCTCTTGATTTCCTTTATAATTCTCTCAAGATTATGCTATGGAACATCCTGCACTGTATTAAGAATGTTGATTCCTAAATAAACTCCTGCTCGAGTCTGGGATGTTCCAGCACATAATTCCAGTTTTCTGCCTATCTACTAAGTATCCAGACAGGGCCCGATATTCTTCTGCCAATTGCTCTACCCTTGGGATTGTTGTAACCGGGTCTGCTGTATAAATGATTAAATCATCCGCATATAGCAAGATTTTTTTTTCAAACATTCCTACACAGAAAGCCTTAACCTGATTGCCCTGGCAAAGCGCCTAGGCAAATGGCTCTATATATGTTATGTTATGTTATGTTGGGACTCTTTTATAGTGCACGGCTACCCCGAGGGGTGTCCCGGCGCTTTGGCAAAGAGAAGAGTACTGAAAAGAAACACAACACAGCAGCTGAACAACAGGTCACCAGTGGGATCAGGCATAATAGAGCCAAGTTTTAAGCTCCTTCCTGAAAGCAAGAAGACTGTGTGACTTTCTTAGGGAGACAGGAAGCTCATTCCAGCAGCGCGCAGCCCAGTAGCGGAAGGAGCGTCCTCCGATCCGCGCCAATTTGACCGGGGGAACAACAGCTTTAGCCAAAAAGGCCGACCGAAGGGTCCTCCTCGGGACGTAGAAAGCTAAACGCTTTCCTATGTATTTAGGGCCGATTGAATGGAGGGCCTTAAAAGCGAGGGTCAGCACATTAAAGGTGATTCTTTTGGCAATGGGCAGCCAGTGCAGCCTCTTAAGTAGTTCCGAGGCTTTTGCCCTGCGTGCGTGCAGCCGAATTCTGTACAATCTGCAACCGGGCCAAACGATATTTAGGCAGCCCGATATACAGGGCATTCGCATAATCCAAGCGCGAGCCAATTAAAGACTGCACTATGATTTTTTTGTGCTGCATAGACAGCAAAGGAAGGAATTTCCGAAGCATTTTTAAGATGCCGAAGCATTTTCCAGACAAGCCGATGATTTGAGATCCGAAAGAGAAGCTGTCGTCACATTGCACACCAAGGTTTTTGGCCCTTGTAGAGACCACCTCCGGAGGAAACATATCCTGGGGCCACCAAGTCTTCCAACTGGGGTCCGGCGAACAGCCGAAAAAAAGCAGCTCCGACTTGTTGGAGTTGCACTTCAGGCTGAAACGCCGAAACCAGTTGAAGACGGCACCCAGGCAATCCCTGATCCGACCACCATCAAAAGCCTCTCCCTTTTTAAAAGTAAAAAGGAGCTGGGTGTCGTCAGCATAGGATATGATCCGGGCACCAAATGACTCCGCTACCGCCGCCAGAGGGGTCATGTAGATATTAAAAAGAGTAGGGCTCAGAATAGAGCCCTGTGGGACCCCTACCTCAAGCGGCGGCATTTCAGCGGAGAACGGCGGCGCCCAGACCACCTGTCGACGGCCGGTCAGAAAGGATTTAAACCAGTTCCACACCGTCCCATGGAAACCGATCTCCCAGAGCCTAGAGAGGAGACCAGCATGGGGGACGGTGTCGAACGCCGCCGACAAGTCCAGCATCACCAGGATGGCCTTCCACCCCAGATCAAGCACCTCTCTAATGGCATGGGTGATCTCGAGCAAAGCTGTCTCCGTGCTATAATTAGCACGGAAGCCCGATTGAGAATCATGCAAGATGTTATTGCTCTCTAAAAAGTTGGAAATAGAGAGCTGTGCATGTTTCTCGACCACTTTTGCCAGTGCAGGGAGAAGGGAGATCGGCCTGTAGTTAGCGTGGACTAGAGGGTCCAGAGTAGGCTTTTTGAGAAGCGGCAGGATCAGGGCATGCTTCCAGGCTGAAGGTACCTCGCCCGTGGCCAAGGAAAGATTAAGCAGCGGGTTAAGCAAGCTGTTGATGGCATGCGCTATTTTTCCGAGACATTTCGCAGGGCAAGGATCCAGTGCCGAGCCAGACTGCAGCCGAGAAAGAAGATCAATGGATGAATTCACTGATAAAGGAGGGAACTCCGAAAGGGTAATATTCCTGTCATCTGAGGGCGGAGGAGGGATGACCGGTTGACTCGGCAATGAGCTAGTCACGTCAGCAGGAAAGGTGTCCTGAATAGACTTGATTTTATTTGTGAAAAAGTCCCCCATTTGGCTAATCCAAAGCTCGGAATGCGAGTGAGTAGCCGCAATCGAAGGAGGAGAGATGAACTCCTTAACAATCCTGAAGAGCTCTTTGCTCCTATTTTCAGCCTTATCAATTCTAAGCTCCAGGTAGAATTTTTTAGCCTCCGCGATTTGTTTATGGTAGCTCCTTAAAACTTCCCGATAGGTCGATTTATCACGCAGGTCATATTTGCGTCGCCATATTCTTTCTGCTTTCTTGCAGTCCTGGCGCATCTTACGCAAAGATGGAGTAAACCAAGGGGCTGAAAGATGTCTGGCCATCGCTTTAGCTGGTTTCTCCGGGATGAGCTCATCAAATCTATCGACCAGCCACTTCTGGACCGCAGGTAGGTCTTCCTCCAAGTTGTCCGAGAGTAGGCAGGGGTAGCGGCACAGAGCATCGGACAGCATTTCCACTGTCACTAGATGAAAAGGCCGGCCCCTTTGAGTCTCCTCTCTGAGCACTCTAGAGCCCATGGAGGTGGAAGAGAGAATCAGAAAGTCTATTAAGAAGTGGTCCGACCAGGACACCGACTGCGGCAGGGACACTTCAATACACTTGGTTGAAAAGATCTGGTCAATAGTGTGACCTTTGATGTGTGTGGGGCTAGTGATATAAGAAATCAGCCCCAGCGGAGCCACAGTATCCTGTAGTCTAATGGTATCAGGATCTGTAACATTATCCATATGGATGTTGAGATCCCCCAACAAAATGCAATGCTCCGATCTAAGGCAGGGCACCGATAGTGCTGCCTGCAGATCATCAAAGAACGAGCCCAGAGGCCCAGGAGCTCTATAGAGAAGAATCCCAGTGCACGTTTGACAGGGAGAGAGCCCTAAGGTAAAGCCTAAGGCTTCACACCCGGAGATATACTCAACGGCAAAGATCGAACAAGGGATATTCTTCTCCACAATCAGAGTCACCCCCCCGCCTCTGCCTTCCGTTCTATCCTTCCTAAAGATGTTGTAGTTAGAGGGAATGGCAGTTGCCAGGTCAGGACCTGAGCACTCACCTAACCAAGTTTCCGTAATGAACAGACCAGCTATTTTAGAACCATACAGCAGATTCCAGATGTCAACGGCATGTCTGCCGAGTGAGCGAGTGTTCAGGAGGGAGAAGAGAAGACGAAAGGAAGGGGACACTGGGGCGGCAGCCTGTAAAACAGAGGCACGCCAGCCACAAGCCGAGCAGCCCTTCCTAAAGGAGCGGCCGCACGGGAGTACATAATGGCAAGTAGAGGGATGTGAGCGCAGAGCTAGGAGCTCCGTCAAAGAATAGGTGAGCATATAGACCGAGCATACAGCCGAGCCCGAAGAACGGCACCAGAGCCAGAGTCTGAACAAGCCTACCTCAGCCGCCTCCAAGACGCGGACAACCGCAGACGGGCGGGACTCTGGCGCGACTCAGGCGCAGAGATAGGCGCTACCGCTGCGCGTCACCGCTGCGCGTAAGGAGGCGAGCTTTAAATAGCCTGCTATCAGCGTCCCTGATCACAGGGACGCTCCAAGATGGCGCTTCCAGAACCCTTCCCAAACCAAGATGGCACTCGCAACCCTCGACCTTACCAGAACCGGACCCGCCAAACAGCGGTGGGAATTCCAGAAATTAAGGTGCAGGTAAGGGGCAGGACCCAGATAAAAACAGGGAATAATATATAAATTAAATAACAAAGGTGAAATTGGACGGCCCTGTCGCGTCCCTCTCATGATCTTAAAACTCTTGGTGAGAGCTCCTTTTAAAGGACTCCTAGCCGTAGAGCAATTGTATAGTGCTTTTTTATTATAAAGAAAGGCTTTAATCCCATGAATTCCAAGACTACCCATAAATACTCCCAGCAAACTTGATCGAAAGCCTTGGCAGCGTCCAATGTGGCAACCGCCAAATGGACAGATCTTTCTGTAGCTGTATCAATACATCTTAATAATTGCTGGGTCAGGTCGCACATTTGTCTCCCTTGGGAATAACCCCCTTTTGATCCTCATGTATTAGCTATGGTATTACTCTGGAAAGCCTCCCTGCCAAAATGCTGACAAGGATCATATAGTCAGCATTTAGCAGGGATATCGGCTGGTTTGATTCTGCCTTACCAGGTTTCAATATCAGAACTATAGATGCTTCCTGCCATGATTCTGGAACCTGCACTCCCCCTCTATATACCAAGTTGAACAAATTCTCCCAGACAGGTAATAGTTCATCTATTAAGATTTTATATACTTCCGCTGGGACATCGTCAAGCCCTGCCGCCTTCCTATTTTTAGATTTTTTAATTGCTCCCCTTATCTCTTCTTGTGTAATTGGTGCTACCTCCATTTCTTTCCCTTCTTCGTTCTGTACCGGGAGATCAAGCAAGCTCAGTCAACATCTAACCTTTGTGGTATCAGAGATAATATTTTCCGTATATAGCTGTGAAAACAATGCTAATATATGCTCCTGCATGGAATCCCAACTATCTAACTTTTCTCCTGTTTCACTTTTTAGCACCTTTATATCGTTTGTTTTTTCTTCTGCCATACTCATAGAATATAGAGCCTCCCTCTAAAGCCCCAATCTCCTTTTCCATATTCTCTAGTTCCAACCGTTCTTTCCGATTTACTGATGACGTGAGGCTTTTTTAAAATCCCCCGAATATATGCCTTAACGGCATCCCATACAATACCCGGGGAGCGGTGTCTTTATTATTAACAAAATATTCGGCTGTTGCTTCCCTCCAAGCTTTCTCTACCCCCCTCTTCCAAGAGCAATGCACGTTTTAAAGTTTATCTCCTAGGTGGTTGTGGCCCCAAAGCTTGCACAGTTACCATTACAGGTGAAGGGTCTGAGATTTGGGCAGGGAGGTGCTTAATCATCCTAATGTTTGCTGCAAAAGATCTATCAGCTAAAAAATAGTAAAGTCTAGAAAAGTGATGGTGTTTTTTACAATGATACGTATACCCCTTGTCTTGCCCTTCAAATGTCTCCAGACATCTACTAAATTAAAATCATGTATCATACTTTTCAGGGCATTACTCATTCTGGGGACATATGCACTCTCTCTTCTTGTAGACCGGTCTAGTACAGGGTCCACCAGGACATTACACTCTCCACTCACAATTGCGGGAGCTGAAATTGCTGCCATCCTCAATTCTAAATCTGCAATATATTGGGGATTATCCTCATTGGGTCCATAATATCCCATACATAAGAAATCCCTGTCTGCCCACTTTAAACAAGCCAGAGCCCACCTACCCGAGCTATCGGTGCTCAACTCTTTAATTTCTATTCCGCAACCATTCCCGATTAAGATAGCGACTCCCTTACAGCTATGAAGTTGATCTGAAACAATAACATTTTGAACCTAGCCATACCTCCAAACAGCTCCTTACTTTCATTTGCCAAAAGGTGCGTTTCCTGTAAAAGCATGACCTGTGCTTGACTATTCTTTAGAATATTTTTCTCTGCCTGGGTTTGGACCAAAGACTATTCACATTCCATGTGAGAATAAATAATGCACAGAATTTTAGCCGAAGCCATCTTTCTTGATAAATTCCCTTCCTAGCTTCAAACCTGAATTATAAAAATATTCCTGCATGTGAGGTATTGAAGACTTTTTTTGTTTTTTGCTTTCTTATCAGGTTTTCCTTCTTTTTAGTCCCTCTTCTCCTCTAATGGATTCCTTAATAGAGACGCTGCCTACGTCCTCTTCTCTTCGGGCTTCTCAAATCTATAAATATCTTCACTGCTCCCTTTCTAATTGTCCTAATAGTAAGGTTGAACTTTTATGGGAGTCGGATTTGCAGCAAACTTTTCCTATACACACTTGGAACTATATTTGGTCCAGATTACATAGCATGTCCAATAATGCCAGCACCAATCCGACTCTATGTTACTTTTATAACAGGATGTATTTACTCCAGCCTCTATACATGTTCATCACCTGCTTGTTGGAACTGCTCAACTACTTCTAGCACATACCTACATTCCTATTTCTATGAAGACACATCACCTCTTTCTGGATAAAAATTTGTCAAACTATCTCCTCTATATGTTCTATTAGTTTTTCATTTGAAATTAATTCTATATTTTTAGGACGTATCTCCCCAGTTTCATTTAGTGCTCGGAAATTGGGATTGTTTGTGGATTTGTTACTGGCCATTGCCTTTCAAGTTATTACTTCCAACTAAAAAGATGCAACTAAGGTTACTTTTAAATGTTGGTGGAACCTTCTTTGTCATCATCATAGGTTGGACAGAGCATTTGTTACCTTATCTCACCAACTTCTCAAAAAAAGAGACCTTTTAGTCTCCACTTACCAACTATGTATCCTCTTGTTTAACACAATTCCAGGATAGTACTTTTGTTTTTCAACCACCATGAGCTCTACAGTGCTATTTCTCTCAAATTGTACATATTAGGTTATTTCATTGTTTCCCATGTGTTGTCTGTACTTTCATTGTGTTACTATTGGAATTCTATATTGACTATCATTGTTACAGTGCTGAACTTCCTTTTTTTCTGTTCTTCCCTTTCTCCTTTTTCCCTTCTTCTTTGATTTATAAAACAAAAATGCTGTTTCCTTAAGGTACTTTTTGGAACATTGTTATTTCTTACCTGGTACCTAACAATACTATGTTATCATTGCATACTCTTTTTTTATTTAATATGTTATGCACTATGTTTCATTGTTTATGTCGAACTTCGGTTGTAAGATGTAATTCTGTTCTTCTTATACTTTGATAAAGCTCTCTTAAACTTAAAAAAAAATCCCTCCCATACATAAATAATATGAAGAGTTTCACACAGCAGTCATAACAGGTGCTTAATAGTTAAAATGAATATCAAAAATGATAATAGTTAAATGTTACTGACAGTGCGCATTGTGGGCCATATTTACTAAAATTTAATGTAACGCAGCGTAGCAAGAAAAGTTGCTGTGTTGCAATGCGTGAACAGGAGTGAGATGAACAGTGCCATATCTACTAAAATATGACACTCCTGAGATCACTGCCTGTGCTGGTACACTTAAGGCTGCCTAGTACCAATGCAGGTACCTTTGCCCCATGGTGCAAGGGTTCCTGCATTACTGGCAGGGTTGTTTTTGTGCCGGAAGGTATACCTTCCGGCACAAAAACAACCCTAAGAAGCAATTTCCTCTTTCTATGCTTGATGCAGAATGCATCACACATAGAAAAAGGAAATAAGGAGGAAAAATAAACATATTTCTCTTCATTACACCATAGTCAGAGAGATGTACCATTTTGGCACTACCCCAGGTTTACTGATTTCAGTAAATTTGGGATTGTGTTAAATTCCAGGGGTGGATGCATGAGAACGCCTTTGTCCTATCCATGGAACGCCTACTACTACAACATGAAATGCAATGCAGATAAAGCCACTGCATTGCATTATATTACGGTACAAAGTCACGGAAGGCAGCTGAATTCATCCCTTATGTAGCTTTATAAAACGCTCTTAAGCCTTTACATTGCACAATGGGCTTAATAATTCTGGCCCTACATCTGAGCAAAGATTGTTAATCTTCACAGGAAAACAAGAGAATTGTAAGAGGGATAAGGGAGAGGGTTGATGATGCCACAGTAAGAAAAAAGGGGGAAGAAGTAAAAAACAAAGGCTCCAAGTGGAAGTAGGCCACAGAAAATAAAGGACATATAAAAGGAAACACAAGGGCAGGGTATACAAACAGTATTTAAAGTAAATGAAGAGTAAGTTAGGAAAAACTTGAAAAACTATTAAAAAAGAAGAAAATACAGTTTGACAGAAGGCCATTCTGCATATTATTCTAAGTAAGATTTTTATTTCCAATCTAAGAAGAACATATAATTAATTATACATTACTTATTGGTATCAGAACAAATACTTCATGGGTGGTGGTGGTTGCAGCAGATTACTTCCCTCTTCTGGGCTTTCTTTTAGTTGGTGTTCCTGAAAGGAGGAAAGAAAATGAAAGCAATGATTATTGAAAATGCTAACTATAATATTTTTAATGAGCTTGTGTCATGTTCCGCTCTGGGTGAGTATACTAGTTGCGTGCATGTTTGGATCTGGTCCGCGTTTTGTGGACAATCCGATAATGAAGGCAGGACACATCATAGTGCAGCCTCCTTGCTCCAGGTCAGGCGGCTTGCACTACCGGGTGAGACCGCATTGAAGGCCGCAGTTTTCAACCCGACAGTGCTTCGAGTACTGTTTATGGCAGTGCTGCTTGATGTCCCTTGGATTTCCTTGTCCGTTTGAACAGGACTCCCCTGATTATATAACACACTCGCGCAGGAGCGTGTGTTTGTTCTAATCAAGCGCTAGAGCGCTGATGTGCATTTGTGTGCCCAAAGGGCAGGAACACTTTACTTGCTTACTTTGTTCATCACCGTTGCCCGCTGACAACGCAGGAGCGCTTTGCTTTGTTATCTCTGCAACATGCACCAGAGTGCGTTGCCGCTTGCCATATCTTTTGCCCACATAAGTGCAGGAGCTCTTTTACTTTGTTTACAAATGCTACACGCGCTGGAGGGCATTGCTCCTTGCCATATCTTTGCCCATATAGACAGAGGAATGCATTTCATTGCTTCAACTGGGATACATGCAGAAGTGTGTTGTCGCATTTCATTTCCTTAGCCTGCATTGCGCAGGAACACTTTCATTTGTGTTCAACATGACACATGCAGGAACGCATGGTCACAAGTGCCTATATCTTTGAACACATCCCCTTCCTGCTGTCCTTACATCTTCCAGGTGACTATATACCTCGACAGTGCCTTGGTGTTGGTGTGTATGATGTGTGAGTGTTCCCTGGGACAGGAAGGGCAGACAAACACACCCCTATGGTTTATTCCTTCCAGCTGGTGATTCCGGGAGTGCACCCTCTACATCGATAGGAGCACCTCACCAGGTCTTCACGATTGCAGCCCCACTCTACAGTTTAGGATTCCCTCCCTGGTCCCATCCTTGCCCTGGTCAGTATACAGTCCCTTACTATGGAATGGCAGGGGACGGTGGGGGTTGTCCACATTGTCTCTGCAAGATTACTTCACAAGTATACCAGGAAAGAATTGTAGGGTCTTGACAGCATGTAATAAAATTGTACAGGTGTAAGAGAATGGGTTACTGATTGTCGAGGGAAACCCTTCTCAACCAGCTACCACAAATGTTCTCATGGTGAAGTCACAAGCAAACCCTAAATTAACCTGTGCTCAACCCTCTGGAGCTTGCCTGAGCAGTCAGGCTTAGCTCAGAGGCCGTAAAAGAGACCACAAAAGGATTTAACAAAGTAGAAACATTTAGAAAAATATTTTTTAATAAGTAAAAAAATGACCAAAACAACAATAATCCGTAAAAGAAAAACTGGAGATATAACATTTTAAAAAAGTCCCAAATTCAGGCCGACCTCAATAAAACGTGGGCTGGCTGCAGGGACCTAGTTGAGCCTTCTTAACAGAGTACCTTAAATCCTGGTTTGTGGAGTGTTGCGAGAAACCTTATAAAAGATGTGTTGTGTAGCTGAGTCAATGTGTCAGGTTTGAGATGCTGTGAGGACGCGTTGAGAGGAGCTCGTCAACAAAAGCTTGCGATGCTATGTGTGTTGTGGAGAATGCATCACCTGTTGAGGCGATGTGTTGGTTTCAAGAAGCCTCGAGGCACTGATGAGGAGTTTGGGGTTGTTGTATGAGCTGCCATAAATGAGGTTGCAAGGGCCTTCAACGAGGATGCGCAATGCAGAGGTGGTTCAGATGCAGCGACAGGCTGTGATGCAATGCAGATCTTTGCAGTGATTCTAATCAACGCAATTGCAGCAATGCATTGGTTCTGCGTGGGATGAACCCCACAGCCGAGGAGATGCACCAGACCCGCTGGATCCTCAGAGGTTGGCATAGCACCTTAGGACCTCTTCCAAGGGTCAAAGACTGCAGTGGCACCACTGGCAGGGTATACTCACAGATGGCAGAGTCCAGGTGCAGGTGCAGGTGCAAATTTGTTGGAAGCCTGATGTGTCCCTGAGATTTCAGATCAGGAGGCCAGCCAAATAGACCTTGGCGTCACTCTTGGGTTCTGGGTTCAAGAGAGGCAGGTTAGTCCTCTTCCCACAGAAAAGAACACAGCAAGCATCAGGTCAGCACAAGAAGGCAGTAGTCCAGCAAGGCAGAACTCCAGCAGGGCAGCAGTGCAGCAGAGTGTCAGTCCTTTCAGCAGCAAAGCAGTCCTTCTTCCTGGCAGAGCATCCACAGGTTAAGAAGTACACAGAAGTCGTGGCGTCAGAGTTCTACTATTTATATCCAGTTGGGCCTTTGCAGAGGGGTAGAAGCTTCTAGAGGTTTCCTGTTAAAATCTCCAGGCATCCAGTCTCCCCCGCCCTGGCTCAAGACTAACACAGGTGGTATGCAGTTCTTTGTGTGGAGGCAGGAAACAGTCTATTCAAGTGTAAGTGGGGCTGTGCCCAGCTCTTCCCTCCCATCCTGCCAGTGATGGCCCATCCAGGCACACCTAATCGCCCTAATGTGTGTGGATGTCTAGGAGGAATACAAAAAGCTCAACTGTCAGATACACCCAGTCATGTGACCCAGGTATAGGCCACAGGTACTGAATCGATGAGGCAGGAAAATTCCAGCTCTCTAAAAGTGGCATTTTCAAAATTGTAATTTAAAATCCAATTTCACCATATGATTTTTCATTACAATTCCAAAGACGCCACACATGAACTGGTTACCTGCTCAAATTTGGAAAGTACAGCTTATTAAATGCAATAAGGTAACTCTAAAGTTATCCTGTAGGAAAGGAAGGCCTTGCAGTGGTTTATCACTACTAGGACATGTACAACTTAAAAGTGCCAGTCCAACGTTTCAAATATACTGCACCCTACCCTCTGGGATGTCCAGGGTGTTCCATGGGGTGACTGATATTTATTAAAAAATGGGGGATAGGGGCAGACAAAAAGTTTTGTTTGCCATGTCGAAATGGCTGTTTTAAAACTTCACACAAAGGCTGCCATTGGCAGGCCTGAGACATATTTAAAGGGCTACTTGAGTAGGTGGCACAATCAGTGCTGCAGGCCTACTAATAGCAATTAATTTACAGTCCCTGAGCACATCTAGGGTCACTCTAGTATGGACTTACAATTAAATTGGGGATTAGCTAATGTTACCATGTTTTAAGGAGTGAGCACTAAAGTCAGCAAAAAGTACATCAGCTAAAATGGAGGAGGAGGGCAATACAAGTTTGTGGGAAGACCACACTAAGGCTGACATGTTTAATAACAGGCAAACAAATATACAGCTTAAATAACTGTTCACAGTCAAACAAATTAGTCTCAACTCCAAGTTATATTGCTCCTCCGTTACCGTCACACATTTTCAATATTCTCATACAAAATAAATCTGCTTAAACATTTTTAGCAGTAATAGTTAATGTTTCAACTTCTAGCTATAACAGAGAAAAACAATATATAGCAAAATCAAAATTAATGAGTACAAATACAATTCCAATTTACAATACTCTAAAAATAAAAAGATAGGAAAATTCCATCTAACAATGATAAATGCATGGGAGAAATTTTGTTCTGATTCATTCCTCAAAATAATCCAGGCGATCCTTGTGTGCAAAATGGCAAAAAGACACTAACAGCATCATCGACCCCATAGCAGAGAGATAAAGATCAAACTATAATCTTGGTCCATTTCAATAAAGCAGAAACCAATTCGAACTTTCGCCACTTGTTTGTGTGCGATGGATTGGACATAAAGTTCCAACATCGTGCAATAAAAACTGAGAAGGAAAATTCATTTTGATTCTCTCCTGAAAATAAACCAGGCTGACAATATGTACGAAGCAGCAAAGCGTATTCAAATCGCCTGCAACATGTGAGAGAGCATCAGAATAGAGCCTCATTTCTGTGTTCTCGTTTACAAAAATGGCAATTCTCTCTTGGGTTGACTGTTTTTGCGGAAAAGAGCAGAACATGCAGTGTTGAGTCTCTATCTCCTATGCAAAAGTACAAAATTGGGACGGGTGCGCACTACATTTGTAGCAATCGACTCTGGATGGCTCTAGATGGCTAGAGCCCTAATCTACATTTCATTTATAGCTAACGCTTCAATTCTGGGTATAATACATCCAAATATGTCACTTGACCCTGACCATGGTTATCGTGCATGAAATTATTTGCAGCCATGCTAATAGTAGCAGTGTTGTTGATATCCATAGTTGTCTTCATTCACCAACAAGCATCCTTTACAGATATGATATTTCTAAATTACATTTTTTTGTATTTTTTAAAAGCTATCTGTTTGTTTTATTCTCTAAAACGTTCTCACAAATGTATAAATGCAACCAATCAAGTAGCCATCTTTGTCTCCTTGGAATTTTGGTTGTTTTCTTTCAATTAATGCCTACTTGTGTTTTCTAGCCTCTCTTCCAATTAAACAAATCTTTACTTACATTCATCCTCATGTCCTTTTCCAAGATTTCTTTTTCAATCTTTTAAAACATAAATTGATGGCCTCATTGGTGGCATCACTAATGAGATCATCCAAGCTACTGCTTCTCAGATTTCTCTGTAAGCCACTCGATTGTGTTTCAAAATAAAGTAGGTACTAAAGGGCCCAGAAACATGCATGGCATGGATTTACAATATGTAGGTGGGTATGTCTGAAATAGAGTAATACTGGAGACAAGTCTGGTTCACTCTGGTAAGATTTATATGGTGCACATTTAACTAGCAATAACGTTTTAAGTACAAGTTCATTTAAACAAGGTAGAGAATTAATGCAACTATTGTGAGTTGTAGACTCATCTCATAAATAAGCTGCAGTTTGAACCAAAGTCCTCTTGCCAAAATATTAAGAAAACACAATGCTATCCTTACAATACATAATTTCCCGTTCGAATCCTGTGCACAAGTTGATGTTCAAGAGTTCTCATATCAGGCCATTGACAATTTATTAACCCTGGTCGCAGTAGTCCGCTCCAACAGCAAAGTTTGCGTACATTTACCAGCTCTGCGCTCCGCTGGGAACGTGAAGTTTGGCAAATCTCCACCTCCATGGCGGAGCGGAGTACGAGGTTAGCCCCGTTTGCATTATCCAGTGCATGAGAAGGCATATTGACAAAGAGGAGGGAGCATATGCCCCCTCCCTGGGCCATATTCAGGTAACTGGGACTACATCTACTGGGGCTGACTCATTAGAAACGGGGAAGGGGCATGTCCATTTCCAGGTTTTTGGTACTCCATCCTTTGGTGGCCATTAATTAAACAAGCATTTGCAATGCAATAGGTCTCGCATTAGGAAAGTTTGAGCTATTGGTTAAATTACAATTTTTTTATTTATGTGTTGGTTTTGAAAATCGCGATATTAATAGCTTTGTCATTTACAATGCCAATATGTTAATAACATTTATTATGTTATGTTAATAACATTTATTAGGCGCAACAGCTGCCCCAGCGAAGGGGCGTCCTGGCGCCTGATCATGTGCACAACACAACAGATCAGAGCTGAGAAGTAGGGACACTAGATAGCAGAGATGAACAGGTGGGTTTTGATGGCCCGTCTGAAGAGAGTCAGGTTGTTGAAGGCGCGAATATGTACAGGAAGGGAATTCCATAGATCAGCCGCCAGAACACGGAAAGAACGTCCTCCCATCCTGCTAAGCCTGAACCTAGGCTTAATTGCCAGATGCAGAGCTTCGGATCTGAGGGACCGCATGGGGACATACGAAGAGATAAGGCCCGTCAAGGCCGGGGGAGAAGAAAGCTTCAGAATCTTGAATGTCAGACAGAGAGCCTTAAATTTGATTCTCTGTCTGACCGGAAGCCAGTGTAGAGAGGCCAGGACAGGAGAGACAGAGCATCGTCTCGGAAGACCTACAATGGCCCGTGCAGCAGCGTTCTGCACCCTCTGAAGCCTAGTCGCCTCGGCCTGGTTGACTCCAAGGAGTAAGGCACTCCCGTAGTCTATCCGGGAGAGGATAGAGGCCTGAACCACCAGTTGACGCGTGGGAGGGTCGAAAAATTTGAGGATTGGTCTAAAACCTCGCAGAATACCATAACAGGTGGCTGCTGTCTTCTTTGTGTGGCTGGTAAAAGAAAGATTGGAATCCAGCCATACCCCCAGATTTTTGACTTCGGCTACTGGAATGGGCATCGCCCCCAGTTCGAGGGGCCACCACTGGTCTCCCCAGAGTTCCGCCTGCTTCCCTACAATCAGGACCTCGGTTTTCTTGGCATTAAGCTGTAGGCAGTTGTTACGCATCCAGCTTGCCACAGCTATAAGTCCTGCCCGGAATCTGGGCGCAGTCACCTCAGGGTCCCCACTGAGTGTTACCGCCAACTGCGTGTCGTCGGCATACAATGTCATAGTAAGGCCATATTGCCTGACGATGGCAGCGAGCGGTTTCACATACAAATAGTTTTAACTTTCGTAAATGTGCCACCTATAGCATTTGTACTGCAATATGTGTTGTATTTACGTGACTTAGATGTATTGATATTACAAATAACAATGGCTTTTAATTTTTTAAAAATATTTAATACTTAAATAAAAGTTATTGTAATTTATAATGGCAATAGCTTAAACTTTTGTAAATGACTTTTGTGAAGATTATGTTCAGTGTATTTTATTGTGACGAAAATCCAAGAACAGAAGTGAAATATTAACATCTTTTTGTGACATTTGTAATAAAGCTTGAAACATTGAGAGACCATATTTAAAACAGTTGTTGTTTAATGGTTGCACAGATTGATGCTGTAGTGGCGGTGAGTGATGTTGTGGTGGCAACGAGTGATGCTGTGGCGTTCAGTGATAATGTGGTAGCGCATAGTGATGTTGTGGTGCCCCTGAGGGATGCTGTGGTGGTGCTGAGTGATGCTGTAGTGATGCGATAGTTAGATAGAGTTAGTGTGATAGTTAGATAGAGTGAGTGTGATAGATAGATAGAGTGAGTACGATAGATAGATAGAGTGAGTGCAATAGATAGATAGAGTGAGTGCAACAGATAGATAGAGGGAGGGCAATAGATAGATAGAGGGAGGGCAATAGATAGAGAGAGGGAGGCCGATAGATAGAGGGAGTGCGATAGATAGATAGAGGGAGGGTGATAGATAGATAGATAGATAGATAGATAGATAGATAGATAGATAGATAGATAGATAGATAGATAGATAGATAGATAGATAGATAGATAGATAGATAGATAGAGTAAACAGTCAAAATATCGAGTAAAAAATATCGAATGGACATAATATCGAGTTTAAAATATAAAATGGACAAAATATCGAATGGACAGAATATAGACATCACAAATATCGTTCTTAAGGTAAGTAATGTAATATCGAATGTTAAAAATATAGAAAGTTAAAATATAGCAGTATATAATATAGGTTAATAAAATTATCAAATTTTTTATAATATCGAATTTTTTATAGTGTTTTTTTTATGTTATTATATATGTGAAAAGGTGTATTTATGTAATAATTTATTTTAATGAATGAATTTTTAATTTTTAATTTTTGCGTAATTTAATTCTGTAGTGGATTGTGGGTTTATAGGGGAATAGGGTGAGAAGAAATGTAATTATAATTAATTAAATATGTACATTTATTTATTGGTATTCATTTTTAATTATTTGTTAATTAATTTATATTTGGTAATTAATTAAATTTTAATTGGCAATTAATTATAATTAAATGATTAATTGCTAATTATGTTAATTTTACTATTTTATTTTCTGTAGCTGGTTGTGGGTTTATAGGGGAGTAGGGTGGAAAGTAATTTAATTATTATTAATTAAATATGTACATTTATTTATTGGTATTCATTTTTAATTAATTGTTAATTAAATTATATTTGGTAATTAATACAATTTTACTTGGCAATTAATTTTAATTAATTGATTAATTACTAATTATTTGAATTTTACTAATTTATTTCTGTAGCGGGTAGTGGGTTTATAGGGGAATTGGGTGGGAAGTAATTTATTTATAATTAAATAAATATGTAAAATTATTTATTGGTATTTATTAAGAATTAATTGTTAATTAATATTTTATGGGTAATTAATTAAATTTTAATTGCCAAATAATTGTATTTAATTTATTAATTGCTAATTATGTTAATTTTACTAATTTATTTTCTGTAGCGGGTTGTGGGTTTATAGGGGAATAGGGTGGGAAGTAATTTATTTATAATGAATTAAATAATTCAATTTATTTGTATTGAATTTGAATTAATTGTTAATTAATGTTTAATTGTTAATTAATTAATTGTTAATTTGTAATTAATTTGTATTATTAGGTAACTCATTGTAATAATTAATTTTAATTTGTAATTTGAATTGATTACTTATTATATTATATGAAATTGGTAAATATTTTTAATTAATATTTTATAGATATTAATTTATATATTTTTAAATAATATATGAAGTTTTAACTTTCCCTACTGTTGCACTCTCTGGAGTGGGAAGAGTAATTTTTACCCATACGCTATCCAACGCTTTCCCTACTGTTGCACTCTTTGGAGTGGGAATAGTAATTTTAACCCCTACGCTAATCAACACTTTCCCTACTGTTGAACTCTTTGGAGTGGGAATAGTAATTTTAACCGCCACACTATCCAATGCTTTCCCTACTGTTGCACTCTTTGGAGTGGGAATAGTAATTTTAACCCCTACGCTATCCGACGCTTTCCCTACTGTTGCACTCACTGGAGTGGGAATAGTAATTTTAACCCCTACGCTATCCAACGCTTTCCCTACTGTTGCACTCTTTGGAGTGGGAATAGTAATTTTAACCCCTACGCTATCCAATACTTTCCCTACTGTTGCACTCACTGGAGTGGGAATAGTGATTTTTACCCCTACGCTATCCAACGCTTTCCCTACTGTTGCACCCACTGGAGTGGGTATAGTAATTTTAACTTCTATGCTATCCAACGCTTTCCGTACTGTTGCACTCACTGGTATGGGAAAAGTAATTTTTACCCCTACGGTATCCAACGCTTTCCCTACTGTTGCACCCAATGAAGTGGGAATAGTAACTTTTACCCCTATGCTATCCAACGCTTTCCCTACTGTTGCACTCTTTGGAGTGTGAATAGTCATTTTAACCCCTACGCCATCCAACACTTTCCCTACTGTTGCACTCTTTGGAGTGGGAATAGTAATTTTTATCCCTACGCTATCCAACGCTTTCCCTACTGTTGCACTCTTTGGAGTTGGAATAGTAACTTTTACCCCTACGCTATCCAACGCTTTCCCTATTGTTGCACCCACTGGAGTGGGAATAGTACTTTTTACCCCTACGCTATCCAACGCGTTCCCTACTGTTGCACTCACTGGAGTGTGAATAGTTATTTTTACCCCTACGCTAATCAACACTTTCCCTACTGTTGAACTCTTTGGAGTGGGAATAGTAATTTTAACCCCCACGCTATCCAATGCTTTCCCTACTGTTGCACTCTTTGGAGTGGGAATAGTAATTTTAACCCCTACGCTATCCGACGCTTTCCCTACTGTTGCACTCACTGGAGTGGGAATAGTAATTTTAACCCCTATGCTATCCAACGCTTTCCCTACTGTTGCACTCTTTGGAGTGGGAATAGTAATTTTAAGCCCTACGCTATCCAACGCTTTCCCTACTGTTGCACTCTTTGGAGTGGGAATAGTAATTTTAACCCCTACGCTATCCAATGCTTTCCCTACTGTTGCACTCACTGGAGTGGGAATAGTAATTTTAACCCCTACGCTATCCAACGCTTTCCCTACTGTTGCACTCACTGGAGTGGGAATAGTGATTTTTACCCCTACGCTATCCAACGCTTTCCCTACTGTTGCACCCACTGGAGTGGGTATAGTAATTTTAACTTCTATGCTATCCAACGCTTTCCGTACTGTTGCACTCACTGGTATGGGAATAGTAATTTTTACCCCTACGGTATCCAACGCTTTCCCTACTGTTGCACCCAATGAAGTGGGAATAGTAACTTTTACCCCTATGCTATCTAACGCTTTCCCTACTGTTGCACTCTTTGGAGTGTGAATAGTCATTTTAACCCTACGCCATCCAACACTTTCCCTACTGTTGCACTCTTTGGAGTGGGAATAGTAATTTGTATCCCTACGCTATCCAACGCTTTCCCTACTGTTGCACTCTTTGGAGTTGGAATAGTAACTTTTACCCCTACGCTATCCAACGCTTTCCCTATTGTTGCACCCACTGGAGTGGGAATAGTACTTTTTACCCCTACGCTATCCAACGCGTTCCCTACTGTTGCACTCACTGGAGTGTGAATAGTTATTTTTACCCCTACGATATCCAACGCTTTCCCTACGGTTGCACTCTTTGGAGTTGGAATAGTTATTTTTTCCCCCTACGCTATCCAACGTTTTCCCTACTGTTGCACTCATTGGAGTGGGAATAGTAATTTTTTTCCCTTATGCTATCCAACGCTTTCCCTACTGTTGCACTCATTGGAGTGGGAATAGTAATTTTAACACTCTTGCTATGCTACGGTAATAATATTGTATATATTTTAATAATATTATGTTAATATATATATGTTTAAACAAATAAAATAGTATTGTTTTTTTTATAATTTAAATTAATTATTTGATAATTTTAAGGTTATTTAAGTTTTTTTAAGTATATTTTAGTTATTTATATTTAATATTTTTTTAATTTTACATTAATTTTGATACATTCGATATTTTTACAAAGTACATATTTTTAAACGATATTTTTGATTCTATATTTTTGTACTTACCTGTTTGTAGATAGAACTTCAATATGTTTGTAGTCGATATTTTGGAGTCGATATTTTAAATGCCTATATTTTTGTAGTCGATATTATGTCAGTGATCCATAGATAGATAGATAGATAGATAGATAGATAGATAGATAGATAGATAGATAGATAGATAGATAGATAGATAGATAGATAGATAGATAGATAGATAGATAGAGTGAGGGCAATTGACAGAGTGAGTGAGGGCAATAGATAGATAGAGTGATGGCCATAGATAGAGTGAGGGCCATAGATAGATAGATAGATAGATAGATAGATAGATAGATAGATAGATAGATAGATAGATAGATAGATAGATAGATAGATAGATAGATAGATAGATAGATAGATAGATAGATAGATAGATAGATAGATAGATAGATAGATAGATGGTTGTGTGTGGGGGGTTGCGTGGGGGCGGGTTGTGTTTGTGTCAGGGGTTGTGTGTGTGTGGGGTTGTGTGTGGGTGTGTGTGTGTGGGGGGGTTGTGTGTGGGGGGGTTGTGTGTGGGGGGTGTGGGGGTGGTGGGTGGGGGGGTTGTGTGTTTGGGGTGTGTGTGTGTGGGTGGGTGTCTGAGGGTGGTGTGTGGTGGTTATGTCTGGGGTTGTGTGTGTGTGGGGCTCTGTGTGTGGAGTTGTGTGTGTGGGGTGGTGTGTGTGCAGTTGTGTGTGTGGTGGGGGTTGTGTGTGAGGTGTGTGGGGGCTTGTGTGTGGTTTTGTGGTTTAGTGTGGTTGTGTGTGCTTGTGGTTGTGTGTGGTTGTATGTGTGTGAGGTTGTGTGCGCATGGGGTTGTGTGTGTTTGGGGGGTTGTGTGTGTGTGGGGTTGTGTGTGTGTGCGTGGGGTTGTGCGTATGGGGGTTGTGTGTGTGTGGGTGTAGTGTGTGTGTGGCGGGTTAGTATGTGTGGGGTGATGGTGTGTGTGGGGTTGTGTGCAGGGCCGGACTGGGAACTGAAAGCAGCCCTGGCAAAGTTTCCCTGACCAGCCCCCATCCGGCGCGTAGCGAGCGAGCGCAATGTGCAAGCCTGGGGACTACTAGGGGCTTTGGGGCTGTTCTCCCCCAAGAAAATTCTGGAAAAAGACAGAGCAAAATGGACAATTTTACAGCAAATTTTATTTTACATATTCAATTGTATGAACTTTCAAAGCACGGTAAATAGTAGCTGATGACCCTAAAGAGCACCCGGTTACACCCACCCAGTCAGATCATGTACCCATAGACATTCTTTCAGAGAGCACCAAAAATAGACCAACCAAAAATAGACACGAGTAGTGAATCAGAGAGAACTAAGTAAAAGTGAGACCAGCCCCTACATGGTGTGTAGCGAGCAAGCGCAGCGAGCGAGCCCAGGGACTACTAGGGGAGTTTGGGGGGTTCTCCTCCCAAGAAAATTTTGGAAAAAGAGAGACAAAAATGGTGAATTTTAGAGCACCAGGTTACCCACCCAGTCACATTATGTACCTGAAGCACACATGCTGTTTCCATGAGTTTTCACAATAAAGCTAGGCCTGCTGACTTTATCAATGCTTATGTCAAAAATGTGTCCTAAAGTATCGAGAAAACTCAACTTAACTGGATATTTGCATACCTTGCTGCCAGAACCAGAATACCAGTTGAAATAACAGTTTGATTCCACAAGCTAGCTGAGAGACAACCCAATATGAAAGTGTTCTCCTTTTCCAAGCTCTTTAAAGAGAGACAAATGATTTCTAAAGAAACGTACCTAAAGATGGTGCTGAAATAGGGATAGACATAGGCAGCGCAGCTCCCACAAGATATGTGGTTGGAGGTGGGATTAGAATAGAGATGCTTTGAAGAAACCAGGGATGCCAACTGTGCCCTCTGCACATCTGCCTGTCTCTTGCTTGATCCATGTGACTTGTCTACCCACCTCTGTCCTGTGCAGTCCTAAAATCTTTAAGTCTCTGTTTACAACACAGCTCTTTCTCAGGGGTGGTTAGGGGCAGCAGTCTTGAAAGTGGCATTGTCTTGCCAATGAATGTGTGTGATGTGACCTCTGAGGGTCCAGTTGGGGTGAACTAATGTCTGACGGCAGCTGGGACAGTGCAGAGTGATGAAAGGCACAGTTTATTCTAATCCTGCTGTTTTCCAGTATGACAATGTTTGTGTGTTTTGAACAAACCAGAGACTGGCAGGAGGTGTCCTGCTACCATATAGGAAAGAAGACAGATGCATCTATGACCGGAATGAAAGAATAACCAATACACAGGAAGACACACAAATAGGTAGGTCTGCCTGAAGGCCTGCTTGACCTGCAATCACACAAGATGCCATACAAAGGGCAAAGAAAAAACAGAGGAAGATAGAGTGAGGACAGGTAAAGGGGAACACAGACAGAGACACAGATAACAGAAAAAGAAGGAAGACTGGCATAGAGGAACGACAAAAAGACAAATCTACAGGACAGATGCAGAGGAATACTGACATAATCTCAGATTATTGACAGGCACCAAGGTTAGACCAATCTTTCATTCACAACCTACGGTGAGGTGACACTTCGACTTAGAGACAGGCGACTCTATGAGGAAGCAGCAATTTACTTTAATACACATCATGTGTCTTTGAAGTTTGAACAGATCTTGATCCCAGCCATCCACATCCAGGCGACAGCCAGGCAAGAAGGGGTGCTGTGCTAACCGCTGTGGGGTAAGTGACTGCCCTAGCCCTGCCTTTTGTGTTTATGACATGAAGAGGGGTTGGGCTAGCGTAGGCAGACTCTCGGGGTGGCTTAATCATTCTGTGCTCGTCTGTGTGTGTCACTGTCTTGGCTTCGGGAGTCAGGGCCGGCAAGGCCCAGGCAACGCACAATATACAACTAGTCAAGCCCTGGCCATCCCACCCCAATCTACCCTACCCCTCTTCACCTCAAACTAACCTACTCCAATCTATATTGAGATAAGTTTACAATAATAACATATAATTGACAAACAATGCTGCCATCTCCTTATTGGGCATGCGGAACTGGATATGGCAATGGCATGGATACCTTGCATTATCTGTATTGCCTTATTATGCCTTGATTCCGTACCAATTGCAAAAAAAACATGCTTTAAAAAAACGACTCCAGTCTACTGCATCTAATTCCACCCACTTCAATCTACACCACCCCAATCTTATCTACCCCACTCCAATCTACCACATTCCCATCTACCTCACCCCATCCCAATCCACCACACGCCTCTCTATCCAACTCCACTGCAATACAATATATCCCAATCTACCCCACTCCAATGTACCCCACACCTCCCCAATCTACCCCACCCCATCCCAATCTACCCTACAATATACCCCACTCCAATCTACCCCCTCCACTTTACTCCAGTTGACCCAACTCCACTCCAGTATACCCCACTCCAGTCTACCCCACTCCACTCCCATCTACCCTAATCAACTGCACTCTTCCCAATCTACCCCACTCTTCCCAATCTACCCCACTTCATCCCAATCCATCCCACGTCATCCCAATCCACCCCAATCCAATCTACCCCACTACAATCTACCACGCTGATCTACCCAACTACCTAATGCCTCCCCATTACAATCTACCCCACTCCCTTCTACCTCACTCTAGCCTCACTACACTACACCAATCTTCCCCACTCCACTCTACCACAATCCACCCTATTCCACTTCCCCAATTTACCCCACTCCAATCTACCCTACGTACTCCACACCACTAACTTTTAGACATGCTGAACAGTAGCCACACTGGTATACAGCATGGCTGAAACACATTGCCCAAGCAAATAGCTCTCGCATAGGCAAGACCTATTGGCTTTGCCAGTGCTTGTTTATTAGTGGCCTGTTGACAATGCATATGCAGAATTTCATGATAAAACGGAGGAACGTCTATTTTTTAAGATAAAAGCCTAGCAGCATTAAGAACGTTTTGGAGTAAAAGGCTTTAACCTAAGTATTTTAACTTTCATGCTCCGTGTTACACTAGCATGCTAATTGGTGCCAGATTTTGCAAATATTAAAAACATGTAGGAATTGTTTTATCGCACACCAAGGTATAAGGTGCATGTGCTCCTAATGGCGACCGGTTAATACGTTAGCCACTAAGCTAGCTGACCATCCCTTTCAATGTATATTATATTTTTCTTATGTTTTTTCCCTGCCTTTTTTGGCAGAGCTGTTCATCTCTTCAGCCTCACATACCATTACCATGAAACAGTGCTGTATTTCCTCGTGCCACCAAGAGACCCATATTAGGCCCAACTGATCATTTTCTGGCGCAGGTCCGGACCTTGCCATCGGAACTCTGCATTTAAGGCGCTCACAGATTCAGAAGATGTTTCTACTTTTGAAAACACTGGTGGCACTTGGGCTTGAATGAGCATTATCAGGGAGCATTATACACCATGAAATAGAAAAGAAGTACAGGGTCAGTTGGCTTTGGTGGAGTAACTGCCACCAGAAACTCAACCAACTTCAAGCTCCTGATGAATCTGTGGGGCTCAAAGGTGCACCAGAGCGTTCCAAACCATCTGTAAAAGCTGCAGCATGGTCGCCTTGAAGTCTGAGATTTGCTGCAGAGCCTAGTTTGGCCGGTGAACTTGCAGCACAGTGGCTACAAAACTGGAAAGGGATCAGTCGGACATAAAAGCTAGAGTTATTTTATGAGACTCTATTTTAGAGATACCTATTCCCTTTAAATTGGTACACATTGGCCAATGTTACTAAGACAGCCAGGTGTTAACTGAGTCTGGTATTTGTAGGTAAGTTGGGCTTCCTTTTTAACTGTTGAGCTTAACAAACATCTGAAAGAATAGGGAAAACCTATCCCAATTAACTGCCAGCTGGACGTTGCCTTTTTTTATTTAGAAAAGAGGTTGACAGAGCTCAGTTTGAAAGGGGTATAGTGGCCCTCGGCTGATTCTGGAGCCTCACTTATGCCTGCCAAGGTTTTGGCCACACCATGAACAACTCTCTTGGACCCTTAGGGCCTGTGGTTAGGGTCTATCAAGCCTGCAGTGAGGATACCACAGACCTCATCAAAGGCCCTGCCATGGTCAGTAAGGAAACATGGAATAACACCTGCCAAAGACCCAACAAGGAATCTGTAGGTAGGGTTCCATTTGTCAACCCCCAAGTCAGGATACACACAAGGCCTGCATCTATAGTTATTTATTATGCACAAGTCTGGTGAATAAAATATGCAGCATGATTTTAGCAACACAGAGTATTCCAACTTTTATGTGGTGAACATCCCCCTTTATAGTAGCCAACCAGTAGTGATTTTTGGTGAAACGTAAGCCCATTGCTTTGACTTTCTCAAACTGTAACCTCTTGTTCAGTATTTTTTTAACTTTATGGCTAACAATATCACAGAACACACTATTCCAAAAAGACAAAGGAGGTTCGAGCCTCTCTGTGCTAGGTAATTTTAAACAAGTTTGTAAATTATAATCTGGTCCTACCGTCTGATCATGACAGAGAAGAGAACCCCTCTCAAACAGTCCTTTTATCTGCTGTCCCACTGCTACGAGTAACAAGTCCGCATGGATATGGGAAGGCTTGCACCATAGGCCTTTCACCGCCGTGTGTTATTTAAAATCAGTGAAGAGGCCAGGTGTTTCTAAATTCCTTTTTGCAAGGGTGCTTCCGCAAGATTTCCCTCTCCCCCCCACAACTATGGTACCAGATGAATACAGCAGTGAGCTCCTGTGATCATATTTACTTATCTTGCAGCTAGTGAGCCCATAGTGGAGGCTGCTGCACCAAAAAGCCGGGGCCTGGCGCCATCATTTATCCAGCATTCTCAGGCACATGCTTTGCACCGAGGGCTGGGTGTGCTCAGAGATGTGTATGGGGGATTCCGTATTTAGCTCACATCTCTATTCATGACTCTTTTCTTGGTATGCAATTAAGATTCAGAAAAGAACATATAAGGTACAGAATCAGAAAAAAGGGCCTGCATCCTGCACCCATTCGTACTCATTGTAAAAGTTGTGCTCGCTACAGAACAGGGAGAATGGGCATTTGACATCTGCACACTCTTATACAACCCCCGCCCTTGTGCTCGGATCATTATTTCAAATGGCATCGGCACCTCTCTTCCCAAAGTGAGTTCATGATCTTCACATATGTACGCAACATACGGTGTCAATGTAACAGACCCCTTAATGCAGCTAAGTGTATCTGTTGCAGCAAAGAGGCCAAACTCTGAATGGGCACCTAAACAGGGTTATTGCCTTAGACCGTAATAGGTGTGATACACATTGGCTCACAGTGTGGCAGAAGGATGAAGAACTGATCATGCCCGTGTAATGCCTGTATCTGTTTGGTTAGGAGAGGTCACAAGAAATTTGAACCATCATTGCGGAGTATTAAATAACTGTTTTGCTGGAGTTCAGTTTCACAACGATGGCCAGCACCCAGGCCTGTATTAGGAAGAACTGTGGTCTCGGCCAATAAAAATCCTTGGCAAAACCCATCGTCCTCACAGCAATGCACTTGACTGCAGTACTACGGAAGTGCCTGCCGGCTGCAGGCCGCCTCTATACCTTATGTTTTAATCCCGGCCAGGCCGCGGGCCGGCCCACAGACTAGTGCCAATGCCATGATGAAAATGCAATTTGGAAAAATGCACTCACCTGCGATCGGCGGGCCGGGGCAGTCTGCAGACAGTCGGCAGCAGCAGCAAGCATCAGGGAGGGACAGTGGGACACGCAGGCAGGGGCTACTACAAATAATTAAATTATGGGGTGCATGCGTGCAACTTGCCTAAATCTCTGGCTGGCTTAGTTCGTCTGGAATGCTCTGACTCACGGGTTACGCGCGCGAACCCCAATGCGCATGTCATGTCACCACCAATGCCGCCCCTCCCCACCCTACGGTGGTTGAACTGAGACCGCGCAGACACGGAGACATCTGCGCAGCGTGCTGCGTGATTGATATTGATTACACTTACACTAGTAGAGAAAAAGAAAGTACAGATTTATTGATGGTGTGCTTTTTTTCTGCCCCCGCACGGAGGGCTGAGCAGCGAGGAGAGACGCAGACTACTACTAGTAGGTATCTAGTATGAGCTTCAACTTCTCTATTTATTGACTAACACGGCACGCACGCTGGACAAAAAAACGGCCCAACAACAAAACCGGCCCCCTGCCAAAAAAACGTCCCCCACCCCTGGCAGCCTACCGGGGGATTGCCCGGTGCCCGGCATTGCCAGTCTGGCCCTGGTTGTGTGTGTGTGGGTGTGTGTGGGGGGTGTGCATGGGGGGTTTTGTATGTGGGGTGTGTGTGGGGGGGTGTGTGGGTGTGCAATAAAGAAATAAAAAAGAAGTAAGATAAATAACAGAGGGGTTAGGCGGCACGCAAGAGAACTCCGAAGAAGGGGTGTATGCGTGAGAGGGGAAGCTGCACGAGAGGGCAGCGCATGAGGCAAAGTGCGAGGCTCGGATGCAGCGCGAGGATGCGAAACGCGCAAGGCTGGGGTCCGGCGTGTGGTTGAGGTTCGGCACGAGGATAGGAAATGCACGAAGCTGGGAAGCGGCACGAGGCTGGAGCCATGGAGCGATGGTGCTTGAGGGCGCGCGGGGAGGACGTGGCTCGGGGATGAGCAGGAGGCCCTGCAAGAGTGCACAGCGGAGCGGGCGGGAGAGATGGAGGGGGAGGAGACAGCTGAGGTTTTGTGGTGATTTGGGAGGGAGGGAGGGGGTGGGTGAAGAGGGCACAGGACTGTAGGGGCAGAGGGGGGAGGTAAAAGAGGCGGAAAAGGCGGTTGGGCACACAGCCTATTTGCATGTATGTGAGGCTAGTGCCGATAAGGGGGGTGGGCGCAGAGGATCAGAGGAGGAGGGTTCAACCAAGAAGTCACAGAGAGGGACACACAACCGGGGGCCCCCTTGTAATGTAAATACTGAGGTAGAGTGGAGAGAGAGGAGGGAGAGAGTGAGGAGGCTGGAGAGAACAAGAGAGAAGGAGGAGGGGACATTCACAGGAGGAGGGGGGCGAAGGAGGTGGGGCAGGGAGAGGACAGGCCGCAGGGACAAGGAGTAGCAAGAGCAGGGCAGTGTGAAAGACCCAGGGGCAGAGACCTTAAGGGGGTGGGCGGCCACAGGGCTGTTGAGGATAGGACTGGCAGAGACATGTAGGAGGGTAGGAAGGAGGGTGTGGGGTGGAAGGTAGGAGCAGTGGTGGCAAGGAGGAGATCTGACAAATGGTGGTTCACATTTTGCTGTTTTGCTTTTTAAGTACCAATGAAAATGCTTTGTAAAAATGTATTTCATGTCGGTACATGGAATGCATTTTTACGAAGCTTTTTCAAACAAGTGGGGACAGAGTGAAACAAAATAATAACAACGCACCTAAAGAAGTAAACAAGAGACCGGCAGTGATCCTATATGAACCTACTGGAAAAACTGAAGCTTTTCACAATAAAACATGGCCACTAGATGGCAGTGAGTATCCACCACATTAAACAAGCATGCAGTCAGGCTGATACAAAGAAGCCTCTCAGAGCAGTAAAAAACAAGCTCTCGGCATTGCACGGCGGGTCGAGGGAGCGGAGCGGATTCCTTTGTAGTCTGAAGAGGGGGGGGGGAGCGGCTTCCTTTGAAGTCTAATGCCGAGGCTCAGACAACGATGTGGCTGGCGATGTCCACGCGCCCAGCTCACATGAACTGTACCTAATCCGCATTTTGGGTAGACTTTTCGAAAGCCTTACTATAATCTCGCCCACCATCCCTACAGGACGGCTTAGGTGAGACCTAAAAAGGAGAGGGGACATGCATCCCCCCTCCTTGGGCCATTGTCAGGCCCGGGGACCCTATCCCCTGGGGACATCATCCCTCAGGGCCAATTTAATAAAAAAGTGGACGAAACACATGGCCTCATCCCCTGGGGTGTTGAATTACATTTCGGGAAGTGCGCATTTGACCCCACCTCCCTGAGCCATGATATTGCCCTGCAGATCCCATCCCATAGGGCTAGCTCTGTTACAGTGTCCCAGAGGCTGTATCCACTGGGACGCTGTACTTTCCCTGTCCATGAGAGCACAAGCAGTGAAGTCACGTGTTCTTCTACCCGGCGGGAGTAGAAAGGCTTCCGCCAAGTGGGAGCACAAAAGTTTCACCCTGCCGTGCTCTCGTGGTCAGGGAAACACTGTGTTTTGCCAGCCCAGTGGGAGCAAGAAGAACAGCTACTCCCGCTAGGTGGGAGCAATGCCAGCACCAGCCACCCTCAGGATTAGTGCCCCAAAGTAACTATGACTCATACCCTTAAGTAACCATAACCTATACCTTTCCATGCACTGCTAATTACCTTACATATTACATCACTCATGATGAGTTCTATGACATCATTGATAACATCACTGTAACATGTGAAATGACACAATTGATGACAAGACTTTGCATGGAGGGACACGCAGTAAAATTACTTTCGGGCATGATTTATAGTTCCTTAAGGCAACTATAACTGATGAATTTCAGTGGTTTTGTATGTTTAAAACATTACGGTTTCACTGACATTTTCACTTATGTTGTTACTGTAACCTTTGCTTTTTTTAGGGAATTTATAGGGTAATGTTGCATTATCTAACGTAAAGCCAAGTGTCAACTGCAACAGGCCTGCGGCAGTGCACAGTACAAAGTTGGCCACAAAGCCTGAAGTCAGCCTCTGTAATTGACCATTCTCAGGTAGCTAAATCCATGGCATGCACAGCCTGTGGCCATAAGTGGCACAGGGTTGACCGCTGAACCTGGCATGCGTCCACACCCTGCATCCAGCCCCTCACAGGCAGCTAACCGCATGCCATACTCTGCCTTCTGCCATGAGTGGCCAGGGTTGGCTGCGTCCAAACCCTATAATCAGCCAACCCCACACATTTGCGTATCCACCCTCCTCAAGCCCTATACCCTGGGGCCCGAGGCGAGGAGGAAAGATCAGACCTGGATGAAGCTGTTGGATTGAAAGGTAAGTAAAATGAGAGGTTACACCTAGGACAGCTTAACTTAGAAGTAGGAAGGCGTTTTAATATAAAGAAATCCTAACAGGAGAAACGGTGTGTGTTTTAATATCCGCTATTAGAGTATTCTCAAGCGGGACCAGAAGGCAAAAGGATTTACCGCTCCGGGGTCTGGAAAGAAGAGGGAAGATTTTGACTACTCTCTGAGACAGTAAGTAGTATGTTATTCCAGCGATAAGAGCAGGATAATGGACCCGTAAGAAATAGCCAATACTTAAAAATAAAAAATAAAAAAAATCTTTTTCTCTCGGTTTGTTTAACCTACAGCGAGGAAATAGAAAGGCATTCGTGTTGGTAACTGCCGATCAGCAGGGGAGAAAAACTGCATAAAGAGAGGATATGTGAAAATAACCATATAAGAGCAAGGAGGTAGGATAACACTATTTTTCCTGTGAGTGTAAGCCCCAAGCAAGTTAACAATAACAATGGAGGTTTTCAAAATACATCATTGTCTTCCTATACAGAGTCTTAACATAAGAGAGATCCAAGAACTAGATTCTTTTGTGTGCTGGTCCCTGTAACCTGATAAAATAGGAGACGCTTTCCATATACACATTACAGAACAAAAAGAGGTATGTAATAACCAGCAAGATTTGTTGTTAAAAAAATTCAATAATCTCAAGAAAAGGGAGCTACAATTTTATATATCTCTCTCCCATAGACAACAACTACAAACGATAAAGATCAGAACAATAATAAAAATTTGATGAAATTAGAAATCAAACAAACATAAGGTAACAGACGAAGAAAGATGTTAAAGGCTAGATAAAAATAAAAAATTAAAAATGCAATGGGGTATTAATACTAGCGTGTTTTATTACAGAAAGTTTCCTGATGAATTGCAAAATAAAAAATGTTAGTTGGAAGAAGACTGAGGCGAATATGATATAAGGTAAAGACATGTATCCAGCAAACTCCGCCCCAGCATATCCGCCCGGCATGTTTTTCTGGGTGGTGGGCAACATGGGTGCCACTAATATCGAACATTTATAATCCCTTTCCCGCTAAACTCACTAGGGGAGAGTAAACTAATTCCAAGAGCCCATATACGAGAAATGAAAAAAAGGGTACTACAACAATAAGAGAAACTATTCGTGATGAGATCAATGTAAAAATATGCATTTAATCACGAAATAACAGTATAAGAACTGGAAAGTATACGCACAATTAAATCTGAGATTATGACGAATCAAGTACTATGAATTGGTGTATAGGTTGTGCGAAATTTGATCTGAAATGTTTTGACACAAGTTGTATTTATAAGAATATGATTAGACTATATAGGTTTAATCATTGTTGTACATGATACTTATATAAGTATGTTTATCTGCAGGATTTCCTTGAATTTGGCAACCATCCAGTGCCAGTGATATAGGAGAGACATATCTATTTTGGTCTTGAAAAAGATGGTCAAAATTTTAAACTAACCATCGAAACGCGTCGACGCCTGGAATTACATAATAAAGTGATAGAGCTTTCTCCATAGACATCATAAGTAGAGTGTGTCCTGGATCAGTCTCTTATATTAGAGTTCCCTGATATGTATAAATATGACAAATAGGATTGTCTGTTATTTGTTCTCTCCTTTGTCTTTCCCTCTTTTATGATCAGAAGTGGTTTAGTAACCTTTTTAACACAATTTTGTTTTATTGTCATTTTTTAATCATGAGGTGTATATTGATGCATATCTGAATGTAATTATTATGTACTGTTTTTAAATTTTGTAAACATAAAAAAACTTTCTCTAAAACTGAAAATAAAAGAAGAACTTCAGAATCTACTGATTTGTTGGTGACATTCACTTCTAATATATGGGCTAGAATATCAACAACCACACACTACCTGGTTGTGCTAATTTGATTTACCAAGGGATCCCCTTTTTTTTACTGCTCATCTGATACACTCACCAAATAATACATTCGGGACTGTGGGGGAAGCACCAGGACCTCCTTGGCCCCATCCGGCTCCTTTTGTGCTGCAGAAGCTGGCTTTTCTCCCACCTGGTGTGAGTAGCTGTCTTTGTTTCCTCCCATCGAGCAACAGAAATGTGTGTTTCACTGCCCACAGGATTTTCAAACCTCTTGTGGACTGAAAGCAGATATGTCAGTCATGCCTGCACTCCTGCAGGCAAGGAAGGCCTGTCTGCTCCTACCAGATGGGAGCTTTAAAAATGCTCCCACTGGTGGGAGCAGACATATGTTTCCCTGCCTGCATTAATGCAGGCAGGGAAACTTCTGTGTACCGGGGCTGGCCTCCTCTGTACTTAGTGTGTGAGCTAGACTCGGGGGATGGGGTCAACAGGGCAATTATATGCTCAGCGTGGGGGGCTGTGTGGTACTCCCCTTTTTTTTAACACATTTTGTAACACATTCAACCCCAGGGATGGGTCCTATTAAGAATATTTCAATTTAGCTCATCTTTGTAATATAGGACTTCATATTGAGTAACCATGACAACAGAAGAAAAATAAGATAATACAGGGCTACTATGAACAAGGGACTGAAGCAACAAGACAGAAAATCCTAGGAAAAAGTGTGAGAAAAAGAAAGTACAGGTGTGTAACATTTCTAACACAGGTGTTAATGAAAACAAAGGAGCATCAATATACATGGTGACATCATGTGCATTTGTGACAAAAGAAAGGGCCTGATTAAGACTTTGGCAGATGGGTTTCTCATTCAGAAATGTAACTAATATACTGTACACTGTATTATAAGAATGATAGGATATAATGGATTTGTAATATGGAAGAACGGATATATGTCATGCTTGTAATGGAGTAACCCATCCACCAAACTAAGTCAGGCTCCAAATGATTTGAATAGAAGACATCTGGAATGTTGTGGAAGGTACTAGAAATTTAAGGGACTTTGTCAGACGTTTTTTCCTGATAGGGTAGTGAAGAACATTATAAGGTCTGTAAAACATTTAAAGAATAGACATGCTATACATACACAGAAAAAGGTTTTGCAGAGAGTTTGGCAGAGAAAACATTACTTTTATAAAGTGAATTCGTTCTTGCCTTGAACATATTGAAAACCTTAGATATGGCAGTAACTTCATTGAAAAAGAAGTCCTGTCAAAAGTTGCAAAATAATACTTGTAAAATTTGTTCTATGTTTGAGGTAGAGTAGAAACACTTTCTGTACTGAATATTTTTTTAATAGGTTATTTACAGAAGACTAGTTTGGTGTTTGTGTTTGATACAGATGCACGTGCATCTGAAATAACAGAAGGTAAACCAGTTTAGAAAGAGAAATGAATGCCTCAAAACAGAGAGGATTACACAAGTGATGGAGTGCTACAATTATATCCCAGAGCCCATGTGTATTAGTGGCAGTGTAGGAATATTCGCATCGTAAGACAAGAATCTATTGAAAAACTTATATCAGTACACCAGAGGAACTGTGAAGCAGAAAATTAAACTTTTGCAAACTCGAGATCCTTGCAAAGTTAGGAAAGGTCTAGCCTACTAGCACTTACATTTGCTGTTTCTGACATTACTTTTCATTATATGTGAATGCTGTCTGTGCATCAGACAAAAATTCATCAACTAGTGCAAAGGTTGTGCTTTGTCAAAAGTCCAGCAACATTTACACGTCTTAAATAACAGTCTGTGTCATGATAGTCACAATAAAGTTATCAATATCATAGGTGATATTCAAAACACATTCTCCGGTTCAGAAACACAGGCTGAAGAAAATGGAGATTTAGTGCAGATTTCCAGTAATGGGTTGACTACCTAGAATGTATTAGAAACTTTCAGCAAATACATAGTTGCTCCAACATCTTCTCAAATTCCACATAAAGGTTGTGTTTTCTGTTGGTGAGCCCATTGAAATAGTACATACACCAAAAATAGGTCTCTGTGCCAAAACAGAAGACACAGAGCTTGCACATTGGTTTAAATTCTCTTTCAAATTATGTATCATGTATTAGCCAGATTGAGTGCAGATACTGCATTAGCAAACTGGATGAAAACACAATGCCTGCAAGAGGCATTGATAACAAGTTACTTTATCCCATTCCTGCTGACCTTCAACAGCTTAATCTGTACAAGATTTTTCTGATTCAGTGTCCATCCTTTCTGAGCTATAGTATATAATGTATCCATAAATGACACAATTACTATCAACAGAGGTACTAAAAGGACTCAAACGGAAATTTGCATATTTGCCATTTGATATGAAGGAGAATGTTGAAACTATAGGTGTAGATAGTAATGTAGAAGGACCACTAGTGGTTCTCGCCAAAGGTGTGGCAACAAAAGTTCAAAACAAAATGGCAGGAACTTCTAAGCATTGATAAGGTGATTAACACTTTGCAATACTTGCAAAAACTAGAAAATACATTTTACAGAAATCTATATGTAGATCATTATTTAAATTATATCAGTATTCACCCTTTAAAGTTTAGTGATTGTGGTCAGTTTGAAATAGTTGATTCTGCTAAAGCAGAAAACATTATGAACATTACAGCATTTATCCTCTATACCCTAGAGATATGATTGGTAATGTATTAGAATTATAGCAAATTAATCAAGCTAAAAGAGAACTCATTGGTGTGTAGCAAAATACTTTAGAATTCTGTTGTTTCCCACTTTTGTTTCCTGAAACAGAAGGTGGTCAATATGGTGATCATCCAGCACAGATTCCTTCGTGAGAACACAGATCAACTAGATTGTATTCTAAAGATGGACACTTCAGACAACATGTTCCATATGTTTTTCATCTTCTTTGTGAAAGTGAGATCTATGTGCTGCTGTGTACTGTATGGGGCAACAACAGTTCAAAAGCATTCCTAGAGTTGAAAGACAAATTGTGTCATACCCTGGCACTAGGAATGTCTGAATATTTAAAAGAATTCACACTATTTTGCAGTGCGAGAGATGGGTGCACTCTCTCAGTGTTGACACAGATACCCAGAGATGCCCGAAAGTAAGTGGTGTAATTCTCGACTCCACTTGATCCCGTAGCTGCAGGTCTTCCTGGTTGCCTAAAAGCGGTTGCCGCGGTGAACACTAGGCTGGAAAAGAGTGAGAACATAGTGATGGGTGGCCCCTTTTGTTATGGTCCCACACCCAGTGGTGCTATTGTTGACTAGAACAAAAACAAAGTACCTAACTCATAATCGCTTGACAAGATATGAGCAGACCATTTTGTTCTGTGAGAATGTAGTTCTCAAAAGGTGCAGTGTACTTAACCCTTCAACTTTTCTGCCTGTTAAGGATGCTGATTTTGATGAAATTGAATCAGATTGTCTAGATGTCACAGTTGTATGCAGCACACCAAGACCATATATTAGGGATGAACCCTAATTGAGGCTGATCATGTATGTTTTGTGGAGGGCTCATGTTTAAGAAGTAAAAATGCTACAATAAAAGCAGTATATGCAGTGTGCACAAGAAATTATGTGCTTCCCGATTTCAAAGAGCTACTTCAGCCCACGTTGCCCAATTTATAGCCCTTACAAGAGCATGCTGTTTAACTGCACAAATGAGAGTCACCATGTTTACAGACAGCCAGTTTGGGTTTGGTGTTATCCATGACTTTAGGCAGTCGTGGTCACAACAAGGTTTTTTAACTTCTTCAGATACTCTCATCCCGTATGGAATCCACATCAATAATCTGTTGGAGGCTCTCCTGGGAAATTGCAGTGGTTAAATGTGCATCTCATCAAAGTGGTAGCAGTAACATTACCATGGTCAACAGAAGAGATATGTGGATTCAGTAGCACTGTATTGTGTTTTGCTGGCCTGCACATTTTATGGCATTTTCAAATGTGAGTCAGAGGAAAAGAGTTCATTCATAATATTGATGAAAGTCAATCATAAATGGAATGAATTAGATAGAGTGAAGGAAAATGTTTCAGAGGCAGAACAGAACAATTGGATAAAAGAAGGTTGTGAGAAAAATGCAAACAACATGTTGTTGTCTGCTGATGTCAGACTATTGTTGCCTGATACCTTGTTGTTTCCTATGACAAGGTATTATCATGGATACACACATTTAGAAAGGGATTCCATGGTGAGACTCTTAAGGCTAAGTTGGTGCAATCCCAGATTTCGAATGTTGGGTGATTTTTTTACATCAGTGTGTCATTTGTCAAGAAATTAAAGCAGAAAAGAGAACACTCATTACACTGACACACAAAGAAAGATCAGATGGTCCCTTCAGCAAAATGGAGAAGGACTTTATCAAAATGCCAGTTAACAATGGGTGGAGATACTTCCTAGTAATTGTGTGCATTTTCTCAAAATAAATGGAAGCCTTCCCAACCCAAAGAAATTAAAGCCTCACTGTAGCAAAACTGTTATTGCATGGGTGGGTACCCAGGTACAGAATGCCAATTTCTCTTGAGTCAGACAGAGGAACTCATTTTAATAATGAGGTTATAAAAATGATTTGCACATTATTACAAATTGAGCAATATTTCACTGCAGATACAGACCTGAAGCTTCTGGAATAGGTGAATAAGTGAATGGGACTATTAAGTCTCAATTGGCCAAAGTCTGTGCTTCATCTTCTTTGTAATGGCCAAATGCACTGCCGTTGGTGTTAATGAGCATTCAAAGTACTTCAGATAGAAAGACAGGTTTGTCGCCACATAAAATTGTCATGGACAGGACCATGAGATTACCAGCTGTCCACGCAAATCCTCTTTTGAATATTACTGATGATAATATTTTGGATTACTGCAAAGGATTGGCTGATGTGGTTTGTTCTATTTCTCATCAGGTTTCGACAACATCAACCACATTAATAACAGTGCCACTGCCTCAGTGACTGTGTCGTGACCAAGAAGCAGGTTGAGAAGACTTGTCTAGAGCCCAAATGGAAAGGCACTTTCCAGGTTATTTTGACAACTAATACTGCTGGTAAGGGAGCTGGAATTCCAGACTGGATTCATGCCTTACACACCATGAAGGTGAGCAATCCGGAGGAAGCACTTATGATCTGTGATCCTGAATAAAGAGCAATGGGAATTGCACCAACACCAGATCAGACTACCTAGATTAACAGCGAGGAAGAGAGGGGTGATTATCAAGAAGCTTAATGGGAAAGTCAAGTTCCTGAAGCTACACAGAGTGGAATACAATTCTCTAACAAAAAAGAAGCGGAGACTAATCCTCAGAACAGAAGAGGTACTGGAATTGTGCCCACACAAATAGAAGATCCGGGTCAAGGAACAAGTACTGGATCAAGAAAAGTAGATCAACAAACTGAATGGCCATAAAGCTGTGAACACGGAAACCTGAGAAAAACTTGTCAATTGCATGGATACCAGAGACTATACCTGATGAAACTGAGTCTAGTGATAAAGTGGTATAAAGCCAAATCAACAAACTCCGAGAAGATCCAAAAGAGCAAGAGTGTCTTGTTGCAGATACTCGGAACCTGAGTGGTCATACTACATAAACACAGCATTAAGTGTCACTTTGAAAGACTCTTACAAAGTGAACCTTGAACTGCTAGAATCCCCTTGAAAGCAATCTGGAAATTGAGGGGAAAGATTTGAAAGGGTAATAAAAGAAAGAAATGCTATAGAGCTTGTTGATAAAACAAATTGTGCAGTTAGACCTATGTTATTTTAGCCTTTTGTTTTACCGAAGATCAGCCTAGGCCCAAGTGAGCAGTAGAAGATTAGGGATAACATTTTAGAAGAACACAAGGTAGGGTTAAGATGGTCTAATTAATACCTCAACTTCTAAAAGACTAATATTGTCAAAGTAACTAAAAGAAAGAAAGAAAAGAACTGCTGAACTCAGTCAGTAAATCTTTATTTGATCTCTTTAAAAACAGATCATAAAAGCGCAATTTCATAAATTAACCCACAAAAATAGTCAAATACAAACAGTGTATAAAAACATTTAAAATCATGGTGAACTTCGAGTATCACTTATACCAGGGCCAGTTAATGTATGTACAATTCAACCTTGCTTACACATTAGGACCCGCTAACAGGCTCGCAACTTTCTCTTTCTCATACAGTTCCATAAAAAGGAGGCTACAGAGAAACAAATGAAAGGGTCAGAAAGTGACTTTTAAAAATACAGTGCCACCCTACGCTGCTTGAAGTTGTATTGCCTTAAATTGGAAAGATTAAAGCTTCTCTTTCAGCCTCATACATCTTGCAGAACAGAACTAAGTGCAGGTCTGATTGGGGGGGATCGTTTATCGCAGGGACATCGTATCAGGTCTGAATGTTTGAATGTCCTCTCTAGATACCCTAACATAAAAGAGATGAGATGCAAAATCGCAATAGGATGTATCTTTGCTGCGTTATTGAGGTGTGTGCTGAGTAGGAGTATCCGTCCTCTAATCTAGGGGGATAAGGTCAAAGGTGATATTACGCCTTTTCTTGGTAATTCTTTTCTCTACAAACAAGGTTAGCCCTCTGCATATAAACCTCAATTGCTTTCTGTTTGGACAACCTCCTACAAGCAGTTTGATCACAAAATAAATCTCCCAACCCAATTGCACTGAGTTCCGCCTCTACAGATCTGAGCCATCCACTCGTTTTATAGTGAGCCATTTCCAGGCAAGTTTTAATGATACATTGGATTAGATTGACCATGATCCTACGCCATATGGAGAATCATAAAATAATTGGTACCAATCTAATAGTGTCTGTCAAATAAGGTAACCCTAATTCAAGATTTTAAAGTATAATTAAAGAAAGAGGAGGGTAGCAATACTCGTGATTTAAAAAGGCTGTCTTCCAGCTTTTGGAGTTGGTCAATGTGCGCCATACCCCAGACTACCACCCCTTATGTTGCCTCAGCCTTTGTATTTGCATGGTAAATATTTTGTATTGGGTCCAAGGGACTGGCGCCTAACTTCTTTGCAAAAGCCTTGATGGCTTGGAGACTTCTTTCCATGCCTACCTCTCTTGTCATCACCAGATTTTCTCATGAGTGTTTTAATCAATAAAACTCCTACATACAGGCAGGACTCTGCCACTTCTATTTTCTTTAAGTCCAGGTGGAAGTATGGGGATTATTCACCTTTTCTAATTTCTGCTCTGATAAGAAAATATTTTGTTTCATTCACTTTTAGGTCTAAAGAGTACATAAATGATGCATATGACATTATGAGGCTTTGGAGTGCTACCCCCGTCCTTGCAATTAAAACCGCGTCGTCAGTATCCCCATCCCCTCCATCAGGAGCCACAGCTTCTGATGTGACACACAGTAGAAGTCCGCTGTCAGGTCCATAAAGGCCATAGAGATTTTCCTGTCTTTCGCTTTCGTATATTTATCTATACAAATGTAAGAGGTTGAGGCATTGATCCACAGTACCCTTCCCCCCCCTGGAAACCATATTGAGCCTGCATCAGGCTGTTGTTTTCTTGGGCCATTATTCCTGCCTAAATAATAGAAGCCGGATCATGAGCTTAGTGGTGGTGTCCAGTAGGGAAATGGGCCAGTACTTTTTAGGACTGCCCTGTCCCCCTTCTTGTATATCGGGACTATAACACAGTGCTTCCATGATAGAGGGGCCCTTCTAACACTATGCTATAGAGAAGATTTGATAAATAAGGGGGCCCACAGGTCATAGTTTTCTTAAAAGAGGTTAATCGGCACCCAGTCTGGCCCAGGGGCATTCCCAGAAATACTTGCTGCCAGCCCTCTTCTGACTTCAGAAAGTGAGAAATGTAAGCTGCTCATGGTCTGGTGTCAGTCTCGGGTAGGGACATAGCAGTAGGGGTAATAGAGCCAAACATGCTTTCAAAGTGTCCCACCCATGACTCTTCACCTATATGTATGTCCAGGGACTGGTCCTTGGGATCTTTAAAATAAGGGCATTTATTACTTGTCAGAAGTCGCTACTGTTACCTGAGTTAACCGCTTGTTCAAGGCCGTCCCTAATGTCATTTTCTCTTTTTTTCTAGTGGTTTTATTATCACTACATCAAGACTTTATTGCTGCAGGGTTTATGGGTTGGATTTTTAGTACAGTGAAAAAGGCTCTATTGGGTTTGGAGCATGGTGAGTCAAACCATTGTTTGGCAGGTGACTTCCTTGCTGACTTCCAGCGAGTGAAAGCTACTTTTATTTTCGCTATAAGGTCTCTAAACCAAGAGATTAATAATGGTGGGAAGGTCTCCTCTGCCAGACTGTGTAACATATCCTCCCTTATGTATGCTATGTGTAGGAAGTTCAAATTGCTGACCAAAGTTAGGTGAAGTTCTGTAAGCCAAAAGCAGGGATTGTAACGCATTTTTCCAATTCAAATCACCCTTAATTGAAAGTTGAATAGCCTCTTTGATCACACGGTTGAACCGCTCAACCTGGCTGTTGGCCTCAGGATGGAAAACAGCAAACCTTCTATGAACAATACCACATTTAACCATAACACCTTCCATTTCCTTGCTAAAAAACTGGGGGCCATTATCAGTTACAACCTCTTGGGGAATCCCCTCTCTGCAAAAAATCGCATCCAATAACTTTATTACATGGTGAGAAGTAACATCCTTAACCATCTTGACCTCCGGCCAATTAGAATAGTAATCAATAAGAACAATTCCAAAAGCTTCTTGTTTAGGCAAACAACTAAATGGACCAATGATGTCTAAACGAAGTTTACGCCACGGACCAAGAGGTAAATCAATAGGATGAGGTTCAGGACGCAGAGCCACAGCTGACTTGTCGCTATTCGAGCAATGAACACATGAACGCACAAAATGATCCAGAAAAGAATCAATCCCTGGCCACCAAAAGGACTCCTTTAAACATCTTCTGGTGAAAGATATTCCTAAATGCCCCTCATGAGCAATCACAAAAACAACATTCCTGAGAGAAAAAGGTGGAACAATTTTGTCTCCTCTTAAAACCAAACCATTCTCCACAGCAAGCTCTTCCTGAACCTTAAAGAAACCCATCATATCCCCAGATAATTTCCTCTGTTCGGGCCAACCTTGTACCAGATATTTCTTGACATTGCACAATTCTAAATCTTTACCCATCTCCACTAACCAAACATCTTCCTGCAAACATGACCGTTCACCACACACAAAATCAACATCACGCATAGTGAAAGGAACCTCACACTCATCCTCTTGGGCCACATCAGGAGTTTCAATGGGAGAAACTAATCTTGACATGCAATCTGCATGTACATTCACCTTACCCTGAACGTACTCAATCTGACACTGAAAAGATTGTTATCTTGAAGCTAACCTTGCGAGACGGCCCGACATGGTCCTGCCACTACCGTGAGCCATGAGATAAACTCGAGGCTGATGGTCAGTTTTTATGGTAAATCTCGTGCCCCACAAAAAAGGTCTAAAGTGTTCAGCTCCCCAAACACATGCCAACAATTCCCTTTCTATAACAGAATAATTTTTCTCAGCGTCTCTCAAAGCTCTTGAGGCATACGCAACTACCCATTCCTTTTCATTGTCTCTCTGCAAAAGAACACCACCCAATCCAGAACTACTAGCATCCACCATGACAATGCATTTCACACCACACACAAAAGGTTTAAGGCACGGCGCATTCACAATAAATGTTTTCAATTTCCTAAAAGCTTGAGTCATATCATCAGTCCAAACAAATTTGCCATTCTTTTTTAACAAAAATCTAAAACAATCAACTTTTGAAGAAGAATTGGGTCTGAATTTCGCATACAACTCAATGAGTCCCAAAAATGCCACCAGTTGTTCTTTGGAAGAAGGTAACAGAGCATTTACAATACTTTCAACATGATTCCTTTTCGGCTTACTCCCCATTCCACTAATGGTATGCCCTAGATACTCAACCTCTTTTTGCCTAAACTTGCATTTGTCAAGACGGAGAGTAAGCCCTTTCTTTGACAAACCGGCAATCACACATTTCAGATTATTATCATGCTCCTCATCATTTTTTCCTTACACGAGAATGTCATCCTGAAACGCCACAGCGCCATTTAACCTCTCCAAAGAGTCTCTCATGAGTCTCTGAAACACTGAAGTCGCCAAACCAAATGGCATACGACAAAATCTGTAAAGACCCTCAGGAGTAATGAACGCGGTGATGTTTTTAGATTCCTCAGAAAGGAGCACCTGATGATAAGCGCTGGCCAAATCAACACAAGAAAAAACTTGTGCACCCGCTAAAGTGGAAACCATTTCGTGAAGATTTGGTAAGGGATGGGACTCCACCCAAATGGCACTATAAACACTACGAAGGTCCACACCCAGCCTAAGCTCGCCAGAAGACTTAATGGAAATCACAAGGGGACGATTCAATTGGTTCTATGATATTCTTCTGACATAAGTCCTTAAGCATATCCTTTAATTTGCTCCTGTAAGTTAGTGGAACATTCCTTACTCTATGTCGAACAGGAATAACATTATCATGCAACTTGATGACATGTTCAAAACCTTGATATCGTCCCAGAGTACCACTAAAAACATTTGGAAATGACTTCCTCAAACTACCTACTAACTGGGAAGTATCTCCATGAACAGCAGACATACTATGTGGTTCCACAACAAAAACAGGAGGGTTGGCTCTTGAATCAATTTTCATTTCCAACTGGTATCGGTGCAGCCACTCTAGAAGTGACAGCCCTGATCTTGCTACATATATTTTTCCAAAGGTATGACGGCCAGAAAATTGTAAATTAGCGTTAATAAATCCAAGTAGATCAATTTTGTGGCCTGTATAACCACCAGGGGATACATCAGGTAAGGACAGAGATTTGTTAGGCCGCTTTTCATGAAAGACATCCAATGAAATGATGGTATACCATGCACATGAGTCTACGAAAAACTCCAAATCAATATCGTCAACAGTTATCACACAAGACGGAGACTTTGCACAATCCCCATCCTCACATACATTGATGACAGTATTGACTTGGAACTCATTCTCATCATCTAAGTTATAATCATTGCAGCAATCATGTATACAATTCACTTTTCTGGGTAATGATCTACAAAATCTTGTAAAATGGCCTTTCTTGTTGCATGTTACACACGTTTTTCCTAAAGCTGGACAATTTCTACAATCTGCTAAATGCTCATCACTTCCACATCTAAAACAAAGTAATTTTGAATTCTTCTTTTCATACTTCTGATTCCTGAACTTATTGTCCACTTTCGATGAAAAATCGCTTCTTGGTGAATATTTTTTCTTTGACCTATCAGAATCCTTAGATACACTGAAAACATCTCCTTTATCGTTTCCTCTAATTTCCTTCACAAATTTCTCGGAATGTTCTATAGACTTTGCAATATCTATGGCATTGTTCAAGGACATATCAGATGTAGTCCAAAGTCGTTCCTGCACTTTTTTGTTATTTGTTCTCATCAAAATTTGGTCCCTTAAAACTTGCTCATAAGAAATGTGTTCAAAATCACACATACCAACTAATGATCTTAAAGCTGAAACAAAATCTTCCACATGTTCATCTGCACGTTGTTTCCGCGAATAAAAAATAAACCTCTCCATAACAATATTCTTCTTTTTGCCATATCGCAGACTTAATTGCGAAGAAGCATACTCCTATATATTAAGATTTCCTGGATTGACAAGAGCTGGTAAAGTTTTAAATTCTTTCAAGGCAATTCCGCCTAAACAGTGTTTTAAAAGTGACAATTTCCTTTCAGGCTCACATTCTCCCTCCTCCAACACCTCCACATAAGCCAGAAAAACAGGTTCCCATATTTCCCAAGCCATGGGAGGTTCACCTTGGGACGACAGAAAAGATGGAGGAGGGACAATGCCAGACATTGTAAATCCAGAAAGGGAAAATAAATTTAAAAAAAATAGATAACAAATGGAGAATAAATAAAAGTAAAACAGTAAACAAGGAAAAAGTATTCTTCAAGGAATGCAGTAAATGGAATATAACAAACTATGAGACACACGGTGTGCGTGTCACCGAAGCCATAATTACAGCAAAATCCATAACATGAGACACGCAGTGTGCGTATTACCGATGTCACCGATGTATGTATATAAGCTAGAGTTTCCACGTTGGATCCAATATGTGAAGAAAACGTCCTCAAAAGGCGTGTTTTTGATCAAGAGCGTTGCTAGGGAGCAGCAGAAAATGGCGTCCATGTTGCGTGATGACAAATGAAACGCAGCGCGTAACGTGATGACAAAACGTGTCGTCAATATGTGCGCTTACACGAACGCCGACTCCTCCAGGATTCCAGGATGGAATGAAGTCAAACAGCAACGCAATGGAAATCCTGACCCATCAAAAGATGCCGTCAAACAGCAACGCGATGGAACTCCTGACCCATCGAAAGATGCAGTCGAACAGTAGTTTTTTTTTAAAAAGAAGATTAAAGTTTTAGTAGGAAAAGCTAAACAAAGTAGAATAATCCTTCACAAGAGTTGAACAAGATCCCCGCAATCTTTGTGAAAACTTCACTGCCTCATCCAAGAAAATTGTCAAAAAGCCAATAATATGCTCCTCTTCAAACAACTAACAGCGGTAAACGAATCTCATCCTCGTCGCCAGTGTAGGAAGTTCCAATTGAGGCAATATAAAGATGAAGGAAAGAATAAGGTGAGACGAGGTTTATTCCAGCATCCGCTCTCCAAGAAGTACAGTCAGTTAATGCCCCCAACCTCCTCACAACAGTACTACCACATAGTTCCACCATATTTTAAAACATAAAATTCTCCCCAACATTCCCATTGAACACGAGCTAGTCACGAGCTGTGACACAACCACCATGCTCGTGACAGCTCGCATCACATAAGCAGTTCCCAACACTATGATTGCTGGGACCAGGTTTAGTTTCTCAACTTGTGCCCACTTTAATTGGTCCTGTTCTTCCTCATGAGAAAGATATTTACTCATTCCTGGAGGTGGTTTGCTGTCCTAAACGGAATGCCTTGCTGGATTAGTAGAATGGCGTGGCTGCTATAACATGTAAATAAATTGTTTATATGGGACACTTTTACACTGTATGGAAGTGAAGCTAAAATGAAATAGATTGTGGATTGATAGTTAATCCGCTTGAAAGTTTTTCCTGTCAATCCTGCCTTCATATTCTTCAGTATTCCCATGTTCCTGGTATATAGGAGTCTGATGAGGATATCTCCATAATCACTATTCGTGAAATGAGGGAAAGGGTTACCCTGGGGATCATCTAACCCAGATACCATATCCTCATTAAACTTGTATAGGTGAATATTGAAGTCCCACATCCTTATGATGTTAAAATTACCCTTTTTGTAGGCAGGTTAACTTTATCAATCTCACTAATTAATTCCTCTATCACTGACTTCATGTTTCCTTCAAATTCATTTTTGTAGTAATTAATTAGGAGCCAAACTCCTTCGTTGGTAGTCTCTAAGCGGAGTAGATGGAAATGGGTGTTCCTTGTAATGGTAGAGTGTTAGAGATCAATGTTAAACGACCCCCTTCGCTCTGCCTGACACTGAGGGGACTGCTGATGTTTGGAAAGAGTGATACCCATTGACAAAGACAGGTTCCTTGGCCCAAGTTTCATTGAATCAGATAATCTCTTGTGATTACCAGAGGTCATGCCACTGTTTGATGTCTATCTAGTAAGAGATGCCCGCCACAATCCAAGATGCTAAGCTAATCTTGCTAGTATTAATTACACTTTGAGAGGGAGAGAGCTCAAGGCTCCCGTCTGTTACTGGTGCAGGGTGGAGTGGAGGCTACCCCATCGCTCAAAGGGACGTCAGGTAATGGTCAATCACAGGATTCCAGGCCTGACAGGGCAGCAAATCAGTTGTAAAGTCTTACCCCCGGGTTGCTGCTAGGGCACAGTGCACAGTGGCCTGACCTTGCCACGCCCCTATGAGAAGTTCCAAGCATGCCAACTTGGTTGTAAAAGTGCTCTCGGGGGAAAGGGATAATATGAGTACTCTTGAGGGAGTCCTTATGGTGATGGCTTAGAAGTAGATTACAAACATAGGCTTTGGTAAAGTTTATCACCACACAATCTCCGGCAATGGATTTAATAGAAGTGCCCAGCCACCCCACCCTCCTGGCCATAATGATTTGGTTAGACAGCAAACAGTTCCTTGCACCTTGGTCAGTTGGGTGACATGATAGCAAGTGCAAACATTTATACATTAGCTGCGTTGTTGATCTGAATTGGTCATTCCGCAGAGGTGGGACATTTGCCAGGACCAGTACCAGGGAGGAGGTCGCAGGGGGAAGATGAACAACATGCTGAGATCATTAATCTGTGCCTGCCGTGGGGCTATCTGATCTTCTGAACAGGCGAGGGTCAGTTATTTTATCCCTGCCATTGGTTGAGTCTGGTGAATCAAGACCCTTGCGCCTATTAGCAAAAGAGATGAATCCTTTGTCAAGATGGTATAGTGGCCTATAACTACCGGATGTGGCTCAGAGATTCGCGTGGCAGAGCTTAATGAAGTGGATGTAATGGATAGTGCAGTCAAGCCCAGCTCGATGTATGTTGGAAGCTGGGCTTTTTCCAAATCGAGTCTGTCAGGACCGGTGCTTGAGGGAACTATGGGGCGCTCAATCGGTGCCCAGTGGGCCTCTATACAGTTCAGACGCCGTTCAATCAGTGTCAGTTTGGCTGAAATAGGGTCCAGTAAGGTAGCCATCATTTTGCTTACTTCTGCCCATTTGCATCGTCAAGTAGTAGAAATGGAGAGGGAGTACTTGGAGGAGACGGCATGAGGAGCACACTGTGCAGTACCCCGTGGCTGCTTTAGTATTTGCTATCTTTAGTTTTGGCACATGAGTAGCTTTGATTGGCCTTGGCTTCGATGGAGGGTCACTTGGGGGGTCGGTTGGGGTGATTGCTCCAGATCCCTTCTTAAAGGAGTGGTGTGGTTGATGTATCGGGGTGAGTACCCGAGAAACTTTGTGGGAAGTTAACGAGTGGCAGCAGTTGCAAGATCTGAGTTGGAGATTTGAGGGTAGGTGAACCCCCTCGAGAGGTCCTCAGCGGGTGAGTAATAGGTTTCAATGATAGACTCTTATCGGTCAGCTCAGTCTCGTGGGTGAGCACACTTGCTGCTCTGGACAGAAAAGCGTTGAATGTTGCTAAGGTCCTTCCCCCCGCTTTCTTGCTAGTCCTTTTCTGCTTCACCATGTTTGTGGGCAATATAGAAAGAGAGTACCTTAGCTCGAGCATTGGATGTTAGAGGGTGGCCCCAGCCCAGCCTCCTCCGGGCTCCGTAAGGCATAGACAGGCCCGCCATTGGCCCGGGCATGCCCGGTGTGGTTCCCCATGCGCATCCCGTGCCGCGGGACTCCTGGCGTGCTTTTATGCATGGCATCAGTGGCTGGCCTCTGGAGACACAGGGGCTGCTGGTACTCCAATTCTCAAACAATGCAGTGCTCCCAGCAGGTATAATGAGGTTGTAGCTACTGCTGAACTCAAGAAGTGCGGAATATGTAACATTAGATATAAGTATTAATATATCATGCGTTCGATTTTCATAATTAGGGGAATAATGATTTCTATAGTACTAAGAGTATTTTACGTGACACCAGAGACTGAAAGCAAAACAAAGAATTATACTGAACTACAAACATATCTTAGTGTAGAAGATACATTTAAATATTGTTTTATTAGCTATAAGAAAGATTTTCTTTGGATTAATGTTTACTCCAGGTTAGCACAAAAATACACAAATGCCATGGATGCAAGAGTCTGTTATGTCTGGACAGAGTTACCAACGTCTGTTTCAGAAGAAGTAACATACAACTACATGCCTTTATCTTATGCAGTTTCATTCAGTGTCCTACATTAATTAGTTTATAGACTAGGGAATTTTAAATACTTCTATTCTAACTATGATATAATACTTTCTAGGGTTCCTTTGACAGAAAACATGAATTTTCACCCACAAGCAAAAGGAATGAATACAGCCTGGTATTATTGATTTTCACCCAGATCTATAGATAGTGTTCAATCTTACAAGAATAATCTAACATATGTAATAAGACCAATGGAGAAAATATACATAATGGCTTTAGAGGAAAGGTACACTAACATAACACAAACTAGTGATAAAAATAGTGATGTTCTAGCTAGAAAAAGCTTGGAAAATAGAAGAGAATGAATTCAGAAAGAAGATGGTTTACTCTAAATTAACATTAGTAAGTCAACATAATGGAAAAGTTTGTGCTTACAGAAGAAGGACACCCAAACAAAACAGACTTGTAGGAATTAGAAGTTGTGAACACCGGAGGAGCTTGGCAAATTTTGCAAGGAGAAGAGTGTGATTCCTTGGGTTTACTATATCTGAGGACTAAATGCTTAATTCTTGTTGCCTGCAGACTGGGAGGGTATTTGTTATTTAGGCATACTAATTTCCTAAGATATATCATGTGCAAAGCTTAGTGTCTCCAACGAGTAGATCGTGAGCTTCAAGTAGCTCTCCCGCTATTTTTGAGTACCTCTCCTGTGTGCAGCCCAGCCTACTAATGTAGTAGCTTAAGCTTGATTGAATTATTATATGTATACTAAAATTCAAAAGCTTGTACTCAAGATGAAAATGTGTCTATGTTAAAACTCATAAGCTGATGTTAAAATGTTTTAAAAACTACCATTGAGTTGGGGAACTTTATTACTCATATTATTACTTTAGTGCCAGGGGGCTGAGGCTAAGGGTTTTATATATTACCAATGTACAATAGTTTCAAATTGTCAAAGGATTTTTTTCTTTACATTAGTGCTAGAAACCCTGTCTGATGTGATCACTGCTGACAATCTTGGATGGGGTAGTCATTAATACATCACCTATATTAGTAGCTTGGGATGATTTCTTCTGCACATAAGTAGCTCTTATTTCAGAAAAAGTTGGAGACCACTGGCTTAGATTAATTAACCATGACAGCATCACATTGACAGAAACAAAATGCTGAACCGGGAACAGGCTTTGTAGTGAACATATTTGGAGAAATCATTCCACCTGATGGCGTCATCCTAAATGACGAAAAGATCAGTAAGTTGGCTATAGTTTTTGGTAAAATAGTAACGAGCACATTTTGAGCTTTGCTTATAATATTGAGTTAATTGCTATACAGTCTATTGTACTTCAAGATCGATTTGCACTAGACATCTTACAGAGAAAGGTGGAGTCTGCAAAATGCGTAAATCAACTCACTGCTACACATACTTACCTGACGAAAGTAAGGTAATAGAAGGCTATGCAAAAGACAGGAAAGGATGCACAGAAAGTTTATGAAAAGGATTTAGGTTTGATGGAAAACATGAATAATGAATACATGAAGTGACTGAAATTTAGCAGTCTTAAAAGAAAGACACACGACTCAACTGATAATAAATGTGCAATCTGAAATGAACTCACACGGAAAATGAATTTATGTGTTTCGTAAATGTGCTAATTAATGTGTAGCATGAGTTTGTTTTTGCATTAAGTAGCCTGCATCCACTTGACACCTACTTGCTGGGTCGCCCTGCCTGAAGTGCCCCTCTGCCGCAGCATTGTTCACTCAGCCTGGGACCGGAGGAACGCCAGAAGCTGAAAATGGAAACACCACCAGTGGGACTACAATCCCCAGCAACGGATGTTTGACGTTACAACGCGTTATTTTACAACGCAGACCGTTACATCGCAATTTTTACAATGCAGGATCCATTACAATGCATGCCTTTACAACGTAAGTATAGGTAAGTATATCTTTATTTAAAAATGTAATTAAGTTAATGTAATTAATGTAATTTAATTAATTTAATTTAAATAATTTTAAAATAGTAAATAATTTAATTTAATACATTTAATTTAATTAATTTAAAAATTGTAAATAATATTATTTAATTAATTTAATTTAATTTCATTAATTTAATTAATTTAATTTATTTAAAGTCGTTTTTTAAAAAAAACTGAACCCTAAAAATACCCCTGTACCCCAAAACCCAAACCCAGCCCTGAACCCTAAAAATACCCCTGTACCCCAAAACCCAAACCCAGCCCTAAAACCTAAAAATACCCCTGTACCCCAAAACCCAAACCCAACCCTAAAACCTAAAAATACCCCTGTACCCCAAAACCCAAACCCAGCCCTAAAACCTAAAAATACCCTTGTACCCCAAAACCCAAACCCAACCCTAAAACCTAAAAATACCCCTGTACCCCAAAACCCAAACCCAGCCCTAAAACCTAAAAATACCCCTGTACCCCAAAACCCAAACCCAGCCCTAAAACCTAAAAATACCCCTGTACCCCAAAACCCAAACCCAGCCCTAAAACCTAAAAATACCCCTGTACCCCAAAACCCAAACCCAGCCCTAAAACCTAAAAATACCCCTGTACCCCAAAACCCAAACCCAGCCCTAATACCTAAAAATACCCCTGTACCCCGAAACCCAAACCCAGCCCTAAAACCTAAAAATACCCCTGTACCCCCAAACCCAATCCCAGCCCTAATACCTAAAAATACCCCTGTACCCCAAAACCCAAACCCAGCCCTGAAACCTAAAAATACCCAAACACCCCAAAACATATATCTCAGTACCCCAAAACATATACTCTTATACTCATACTTATTTTTAAAATTACTTAAAATAATATATTTAATTTATAATATAAAAAAACATAAATAAATATATTTATTTATAATTAATAATAATTAAATTAATTAAATAATATTAAATAAAATTTAAAAAAATTATATACTTACCAATACTTACGTTGTAATGGCATGCGTTGTAATAGCATCTGCTATGTAATGTCATGCGTTGTAAAGGCATGCGATGTAATGGATCCAGCGTTGTAAAAGTTGCGTTGTAATAGACTCCCGTTGTAAAAGTTGCGATGTAACGGTGCAATACCCCAGCAACACTAGCGCCCAGCGAAAGCGCAAAAAGGAAGATGCCAGCCCGTGGTGCACGGACAAGCCCGGGCAAAGCCCGGCCAAGAGCGGACCCGTCCACTCCTCTCAGAGCCCGGAGGAGGCTGGGCCACCCCTCTAACGTCCTACTCCAGAACTAAGGTACTATTATTCCTTTTACATCTCTGTATTGTCTTCTAATAAACATGGTGAGATGGAAGGTCGTTGTGGAGAAAGCAGGGAAGGGAATGCGGAAACACTTGATGCGTTCCTGATTAGAGCAGCTAGCGTTCTCTCCCATGAAATAGAACTGACAGAGAGATGGAGGTCCATGGCACCACTCCTCCTCGCCAATAGGTCATAACCAGGAAGCACCGCTGAGAATGCCCCTCTTTCTCCAATTACACAATTGGCACTATTTGATGATCTCCCGCCTGGTCAACGGGAGCCCTCAACTATTATTCAATTGCCATCTACTTTCAACATGTGGGAAGTTGAGTCCCAACCCCTCACTGTTGTAGCAAACAACCCTCCTTCAAAGCAATGTAGGGGCCGTGGGATCGTAATACCCAAACAACCTAAATCTACGAGAGTTACTAAACCTAGGGCTGTCCATGCCAAGACAGTCAGAGTGGACACTTTAACAGCACCAACACCACCAACTATAAGTTTGAGATCATTGAGGGTGCACCAGGAAGGAAGTCACACTCTGTTAAGCAAGTCCTTTTACATTTCTTGTATTCTTCTTTTTAAAACGAAAGCAATAGGGCATCAGCCAATGCGTTTCATTCCTATCAAAGGAACTTCATCAGGGCCAAATATTTTAGGTGAAATAGTCCAAAGCATCCAGTATATCCACAATCAAAACCCAAAATATTAAAAGAAGAAGCCCCACAATAAGGGTTCAAATTAATCAACTCCAGCCAAGATGATCTGGAGATTCTCCGTCTTTGAGACAGCAGGTGTGCACGGGAATGATGGGTTTTGGACGGTCATAAATGTCCAATACTTTAAAGACTCAAATGATCCATCTCTGGACATGCATGTAGAGGAAGACGCATGGATAGGGCATTTTGAAAGCATCTTTGTATGACAATTTCCCCAAGAGCTCCCACAACTTGATCTACTGCCCCCCAAGGAACCTTGACCTTCTTGCTGCATGAAGTGAGAAAAGGACTGGAAGCCTGCGTTCAAGGGAAAGCCCCGGGACCAGAGGGGGTCCCAATCAACCTCTTTCAGCTAATTACTATCCCTGAGTTCCCTTAATAACAAATGTTTTTCATAGTATAGTGGTAGAGGCCCACCCCACCATCCTGGAACCACAGCATAATAGTTCCAATTCTCAAGAAGGAAGATAGGGGCTGTCCCAAGAACTATAGGCCCATCTCCCTTCTGTACATAACCGCCAAGATTATGGCCCCGCTCTTATTAGCCAGGCTGGAGGAGTGGGCACGAGAACGCAGTATCTTAATGCAGGCACAATGTGGCTTCCAGAAAGGAAAGGGGACAGTGGACCAATGTTTAAATCTCTCGCTTTGCATAGATAAATATACGAAGGCCAAAGGTGGGAAGATATATATGGCCTTCATGGACCTATCAGCGGCCTTTGATTGTGTGTCCCATTATAAGCTGTGGCTTATGATGGAGGGCATGGGGATCGATCCCCTGATTATCCATTTTATCCATCAGCTGTACGCCAATGCCACTGCCTCTGTGCGATATGGCAGAAATGGGGATTGCACGCGCTCATTCATGATCGAGAAAGGAGTCAGACATGGATGTGTTCTCACCCTGTTTCTTTTTTTATTCTATACCAACTGGGTGAAGGCGGCCTTGTCTGGCCTTTCTCTAGGTGTGCCAAAATTTGATAACATCTCCTTCCCAATATTGGCATATGATGATGACATGGTCTTAATTGCCAGGACGGGGTAGCCCTCCAAAGCCTTATATCTTCGTATTCTTCATTTATGGCTTCACTAGACCTTAGAGTGAATTAATCCAAATCATTCATCAATATAGCTGGAGCTGCCAGAGGTGCAAAATCGCCTCATTTCCATCTGGACTCAAAGAAAATTGAGGTGGTTGACTACTTCCCAGCTTGTTTGATAATAAGGAATCTTGGAATAACCTGGTGGCATCAAGAGCCCTGGGTATGGAAAGAGGCCTCCAAGCTATAAACGGTTTTGCTAAAAAATTAGGAGCCAGCCCTCTGGACACAATTAAAAACATCTATCAAGCTAAAAGAAAGGCAGCGGCAACCTATGGGGTCGGAGTTTGGGGAATGGCCCACATCGGCCTATTACAGAGATTGGAAGATACCTTTTTTTAACCCTAGGGTTTCATTACCACCCTCATCTTCCAACTACATTTTACACATTGAACTGAGCCTTCCCTACTTGCTTGACTCCATTATGTTGGTGCCCATCCTGCTGTGGCTCTCGTTCGGGCGCAGGCGCACTGTCAACCTAACTCAACGTATAATTGGGGACTGCCTGAGGTTGGAGGGCTACAGTAGGATTGGTTGCCTTAGATACGTGGAGACTGAACTAAATGCAATTGGGCAGGGAGAATTATTTAGGGACCGTTCGTCTTGTAGCAAGATTTCTAAACTATAAATAACTGAACTATATTTGCAGAAGGCTAACTTTGATTGCAGGGATAAGAATAGGTACCCACAGGCGCTCACCGTTTACGATCTAATCCCGCCAGGGGCGTAACACAGGGCCCCGCAGCCCATGCGGTGTGGGGGGCCCTAGCTCCAAGGGGCCCCCTCGGCACTGAACTCTGGCTGGAAGAGCTCCTGATTGAGCCCGGAGGGGGCCCCCCTAAGTTCGGTGCAGGGAGGCCCCCTCACTTTTTGTTACGCCAGTGAATCCCGCCAAGACCTGGGGAAGGCTATTCTTACCTCTCCTTTATCAGAGTAGCACAGCATAGATTTATTCTGCTGCATTTCTGTCTGAATCTTATCACCGTGACGCTTGGTTTTCCAGAGAAGAGGTTCAAGCATGCAGACTTAAGTCTCTGCCCCTGCAACAATTATTCACTCCAGTCCAATTTACACTTGGTACTGTTTGGAGTGGTGTGGCTCACTGGTTAGAGGTGGCAAACCAGGAAGCAGAGGACGGCCCAGGACCAGGGTTCAATCCCCGACGTGGCAGGGTCGTGAACCAAGGTCAGCGGACTCGATAATTCTTGCCTTGGTGCCGACTCTAACCAGGGATCACACTCGGCAACTCTGGGCATTAGCTTGCCTCATCTCCACAATGGCCCCCCACAAACGCCGGGGATGCCTGGTTTCACCTTGGAGATACCCAGGAGGGAACATCTCACAGGGAAAGCCAGGACGGGTTCTCCAGCGGTCTATAGCGCCAGGACGCCTCCGGGTAGCAGTGCGCTTTACAAGACACACACATTTACATTTACATTTTGCAAGCTTTATCATACTGAAAGAGAATGAAAGAGAAACGTTTCTCCCAATCTTAAAGCGTCAACATTTTACCCAATGCCGAGTGGCATTGTACTTTTTAAAAGCTCTTTCTAATCCTCATGTTTGCTTTATGGTAGCATCTTTTCTGTGGGCTTGTTGGAGAAATAGAAGGGTGAGGGGTCTGTCGCTCTGAATTTTAGTAACCATGGATTAAAAATGTACATGTGATTTTGGTTTTAATAAGGCATCTAAAAGTTTAATAAGATCTTAAATGTTTTTGGTCTTCTATGTAATCTGTTTTTATTATGGTCTACTTGATTAATTGTGCTTTTATGTACTGTTTGTAAATAGAGCGAATAAAGATTTTAATGATATGAAATATGACTGAAATTTTGCAGTCTTAAAAGAAAGGGACAGAACTCAACGGATAATAAATGTGCAATCTGAAACAAACTAACATGGAAAATGAATTTGTGTGATGGTTAAGAAAAACATCAGATGGGCGGATTGATAGAACAGGAACATTTTGCTTAAAATAAGTGCCATAATGTACATTACATATTAACACGGAAATGCATAAAAGAATGAAAAGTAGGAAAATGTGTGTTTCTTAAATGTGCTAATTAACGTGTAGCATGAGTTTGTTTGATGTATTAAGTACTTATAATAATCATAATTACAATACTAGTTCAGACTACACCTCATTCACCTTTCTTCTTTCTGTCTTTCAGTTTAATTTCTTCTTTAATAAATAAATGCCTTTAGGAAATGCTGAACTATGCAATATTATTAGATAATGGAATCACATTTGGCTTGCCTAAAGTAGCCATCTCTTTAGTATGTGCTGTCTTTAAAATGTATTTCCTATTTTCCTAAGCTACATGTTCTCATTGTATTTAGTTAGTTTCTAGTTGCCACATATTCACAATGCTGAATACTGACTAGTGTATTAAAGAATAATGCTTTCATGAAGGAGCGAATCTCATGACCTAAGGTTACAATTAGAATGTTTCTACTTTAGAATAGTTCATTGTTATGCAGTGGAATACTGAAGAGCTAATAGGTTAGACTGCAGGGATCTGGTGAGAACTCAGAGTGAAGCTAACGCACATGAATGTTTAGCAACCAACTTGACACCTATAGATAGTATCTTGCCAACGTCATATATTTACTGAGGGAATGAAGGAAGAAGCAGCAGACCATCGGACAATCCTTCCTCGGAGAATTAAGATGATCTAACACCAACATGGATTGTTACATGTGTTTTTGTGTTTATAATATAGTGTTCGTAGTTAGAATTAGGAGAGCGCTGTTCAGGCCGGTCCAGGCTATTTTTCTGTGACCATTCCAATTTTCCCTTAGCACTTGTTTCCCTATTCACTGTGAGCTACTGCCGACGGTGATTTCTGTTACCTACTAGTTTGTGGGTGTCTATTTTTCATTTAACGGTTATGGCTATTGCAGTGTCTATTTCTTTGTGTTATTTTGGACAGTCGTTACTGCGACTGTTTGCCGATGCTGTTTGAGGGAATAGACTCAGGGAGTTTCTAGAACTACTCTTCATGAGGAGCTCAACTTCAGTCTGATTCTATTTCAATGCTGCTTTCAATCTTCCTCTTTTCCAAAAGGACTCTTTATGGGTTTTGGTAGCTTAGGATCCATTTAAAGTATTATAGAGACATACTCATTTATGGAACTCACAATAGTGGGGCAGCTACATCCACACTGGTAGTCCAACCACTGTATTACAAGTGGGACGGTTGGATCACCATAGGACCACTTCTGCCTCCTGCATGCATTCCCATGGCGCAGAGGCAACATGGAGCCCTGTAGGGCTTCCTTTGTTTCCTCACCACCACACTTCTCATGGCGGGCTTAACGCCATGAAAACTGTGGCGTAAGGAGACTCCTACTATCCCTGCCGCTCTTGCAGCATTCTGAGGCCCCTAATATGCTGGCGGTGCCACTGCTGCACCACCAAGTATTTTAGGAGTCTCCTCACGTGGTGAGGAAGCAAAGGAGGCCCTACAGGGCACCATGGAAATGCATGCAGGGGGCACATTGTGTACTGCCCTGTATGCATGCCCCCCCCCCCGTTTTGCAGGCCATGGACTTGCCAGTCCATGCCCTGCAGAAACTTGTCTTTGACAGTCCCATTGTGGTGCCTTTTCATAGGCCCTGCAGTGGGACCACCAAAGAACTGCCCGCCTGAGACAAAAAATCTCGTAATAAGGCTCTAAATGACTAACTTGAAGATATCTATTGAAATGATTTTTATTGATGGTCCATTGTAACACGGGGAAAATATCTGTTGCAGAGGAAAAGATTTCAGTGCAGAGCTGGAGACCTGTATTGTAAGTTACAGTTGAACATTTAAAGTAAAATGTTTCAGCACCAGCACTAATAGTGTGTTTTGGTAAATGCTGGTATCTAGAGCCAAACTATCCATGAGCAAAACAAAGTTCTCAACCAAAGCCTGAACACTGTTAGGTGTACGTGAATGCAACACTGCATCATCATCATACAATAAGGCTGCACAAAATTTGATTTTACCCTAGGTAAATCCTTACAGCTTCTTATAGGAAAATGTAGGTTGATATATATAGAAAAGGAATGAAATCGGGGCTGAAACGTATCCTTGGCGGACACCCCAGAACAAGGGAAAGAGGCCTGAGCATTCCCCATCTGTGCCGTATCAAACCATTGCTGAGACCCCATGATGCATTGCACATAGAAAGTCCAGCAGGTCCTGTGGTTTGCCCATCTGTTGAAGGATAAGCCAACGTTTGGATCTGTTTACATGATTAAATGTGTTACCCAGATCCATGAAGGCAGGATAAAGGGAGCCTTTCTTAGTAATGTTGTATTTCCCCACCAACAAACTAACATTGAGAAATCATCCTGGGTCCCCAGGCCCTCCTTAAATCTATATTGAACCCTGCTTAGGACCCCATTCTGTTTAACCTAAGCCTCTACCCTGCGCAAAATAATTAGTCTCACGTCCTTAAAATGGTAAGAGTGGTAGCTTGCTGCCAGGAAACAGGAGTCTAGCAACATACTGCAACAGTTAAGGTTATGGTGGTAATGGGGACCCATAGAGCAATTTTCTATTTATTGAGGTCCATGGGGACCCCATCTTGCCCAGGTGCTTTTCTGGAAGGGCAGGAGGAACTAGCCTTAGCTACCTCATAAAGATGACACCTGATGGCCAAAGGAAAATGAAAGGAAACCTCATCTGGGTCTTTATATGACTAATTAGGGACACTGCGTTGAGACTAGTGTGCAACTACATAGTTCCATCTAGTGCTACAGTCCTATAACCTTGGTATTGTAGCTCAGCAATGAAGATTCCCCTGGTTCACTGAAGGTTGCCATTTACCTAGGGACAGAAGATGCTTCTTTTAATTCCTAATATTTTAGGAACTCCAGCACTTTCAGTTTTTGTATCACTGCCTGACATAATGCATGAAGGCATAGGAAATGCTACAACCTTCCACCATGAGTGTGTCCTAGTATGTGTGAGTGTTACTGCAAAATGTTTAGCTAGATTTGCTTTAGTAGTTGCTTTAAAAGGCCTGTGCTGACCTTGTATAGATCTTTGTCACAGAACAATTGACTATCCATAGACAACTAGTATTTTACATCATGTTTTACTGGGAGTCTTGGACAAGCCTCTTTAAAAGTATTTACCCAGATGAGAAAGTCCAGTGTTGACTGTTTGAATGTACACTGATCCTTAATTAAGTAAGGATTTATGTATAACCTGTTGCCTTTGCCCCATTACTTACCTTATCCCAGTACCTTGTCAGAGCGAGGTGCAGAGGGCATTAGGACCCGACACAAAGGGGAAGGGAGGGGCCGGTAACCGGACACCACTTCCGGTCAAGGAAGGGGGGTGGGAGGTTTCAGGAGATAAGGGGAGGAGCAGGACCTGCCTGCAAGCATGGCAACAAATAAAGTACTTAAAGGAAACAACAAACCCTACCTGTGTTCTGGTGTACTCCTTGGGGTCTCAGGCAGACACAGTAGACAACATACATCAGATTCAGCACAAAGATTGTAACCAGACTCTGGGTGAATACAAGCTAGAAGGGTGTGAACTATGCAGCAGAAGAAGCATGCAGTCTCCCTCTTCATACCCCACAACCCTTTCATCCACCTAAGTAAGAAATTCAACGTGTGACATTTCATGGCTGTGGTCACAAGTGAGCACAGAATTGTTCAGCACCAGTGGCACCATACAGGTTTTTTGCACATTTATGGCTGTTATTTCCTGGTGTCTGTGGAGGCACTTCATTTTTTACTGATAACGCTGTTTCAAATATTATCCCTTTTGCTACCTGCTGTAAGATTTGATATATCACTGAGTTCATTATATCTCTGTAATTTTGCACTGCCCTATGAGCCTTTTGGACACATCTGGCTCTGCTATCTACAACATGAGATTCTGTGATCTTGTACTTCTTTTCCATCCCATTTCTTCCAGTTTGGTTCTGAGTCACAACATATGAACATACTGAAAACATATGGGAAGGAAAAATGAAAGGCAGTGAGTTGTAGAATTGAAGAAAGATATATTTTGCATTTTGGGAAATGATTTGCAATGTGAAATTGCATACACAGATATTTTAACCAACTTTAAAACCTGCATTTTGGTGTCAGTTTTCAATAATGCAACATATCTAACATTTTGCCACACATTTTTCACATTTTCTAGGGGGTGATCCTCCAATACCTTGCCTTGTAATAAAATTAGGGCAAAATAGCTTTATGGCCCTGATATAAAATATTGCGTTTTAGTTCATTTATGTGAAAATTGTGCTGTAAAAGACACAGTCTGACTAATTGTTCCCCCAAATGTCTTGGTGAAAAAACCACTCACCATCATCCACCCTGAGGAAGTCTGGATCATTCTGTACAATTTAAGATGGATATTTATTTCAATGTTATTTTATGGTTAGGAAATTAGTGTCACAGGATTTTAAAATTAAATTTGGATATTAATACTAGGGGGGTCATTAGGATGGTGGGTGGTTTGCCCCCACCAGACAGGCGGTAGCCACCGCCGCCCTGGCGGGGGCAATCCACCCGCCATCCTCAGCTAAATTCCCCACGTCATATTAGTATGGCGGGGGTGACCGCGGCGGACAGATAGACCGTCCGCCGCGTTTCTGCCCCGGTCGCCTTGCGACCGGGGCGGAAAAGGTCTAACATGGTGGCGGTGTCTATTTGACACCGCCAGCCATATTAGGATGGCCCAGGATAGTCAAGTGGTCTTCACTTCGGGGGCCCCCTGCGGGCCCTCGGAGTGAAGGAGAGGTGGGGGGTGCACAGGGGGGTACCTGTGGTACCCCCCTGCATTTGCATTTACAAAGTGGCAGGCACCGCGCGGTGCCTGCCGCTTTGTAAATGCAAATGCATTTGTGCATGTTTAGCATTGTGACGGGCGGTGCTGATGGCCCTGCCCGACACAATGCTAAACATGCAGGATGCGCCCGCCACAGTGGCGGGCGCATCCTAATGCCCCCCACTGGACCCCCGCCCTTACGGCAGGCGGTCCCAAAGACCGATAGGATGGCGGGCTGACTAAGTCGGCCCGCCATCCTAATGACCCCCATGTTTTGCCACTGACAAAATTATATGATACCTGAATCGGGACCTTTTCAAATGAAAGATACATTATTTACACATTTCTTCCAAAATGTATGTTAAATAATGGCACAGTAGGCATTTTTTTAATTTGAAGCAACCACAAACAATCTTAAAATGTAGTGAAGAATTTGGTGCCCATACTGTATTGTTAGTTTACAAACAAAAATCGAGTTTCCACAGATTATAGTTAATGTAAATGTAAATTTTGCACAATTAACAGCAAAAAGAACTGGTCAGGTCTTCTTATCTTTGTATCAAGACCATAACAAGCACACACATGTACCTGCTTTTTTTGGTTTCGATTTTATTGAGAACAAAAAAAAGAACAGCAAGGCAGTGAATGCAATAAGTCCTATTTAACATAGTAATTGTAGGGGAAAGAAGAATATATGAAGGTTGTAACCATCAAACTGATTATAAATAAAAATATATACTATATAAATAATAAAGGAAAGGGATATGGAGAGGAGAACAATATATAATTACTTTATGATATTAAAAGTAAGAACATGAATAATAAAGAATTTTACACTGTAAGCATAATAAGAAAACTAAAAAGCATGGTAAGAATATAAGGGTACAAATATCCACTAATCATTTGGGAGAGATACAAAGGGTGAGGTTAATGTGGCTTTCAAATATTATCTGATACAGTAATTACTTTAACAGCAGAAGAGGCCAATGAAGTTAAATACGTTGGTAATGGAAGCCATAAGAGATCTCTTTTAATCGCTAGAGATATGGGGGAGACATAATTAGTGTATAATCTATGTTGAAAACATACAGCTTACCACCAGGATCTAAAAGAGACTTTATCTGCGTGTTTTCAATTTCAGGTTATTAAATGAAACACAACAGCTAACAATAGAACTAACAACTTAAAACTTGATGGTGACTGTGGCTATTGGGGAGACAAAGAGCCTAGGAATAAATTGGTTATAGAAAAGGGTACATTGACTTTGAAAATCTTCTTAATTTGGGTCAAAAACAATTGCCAAAGCTGATGAATAGGAGGCACTCAAATAACGTGTTTTAAATCAGCATTAGAGCAGAGACAGGACCAACAAATAGAAGATGTTTTTGATGAAAAAGACGCTAACGTCATTGGAGAAAATAACACTCCATAAACAAAATAAAGGGTTTGTGTGGTGTTAGCACCTCGAGAAGTTTTGGTAAGCTTACACCATAAATTATCCAATGTTTCAGTTGCCCAACATTGTGATAAATCTTTTTCCCAGGTAGTTCGGTCTTTGATTTTAGTCTGTCTGAGAGCAATTGTGAAGTCTTGTAAATAGTGGAAGCAGAATGGGAGGTATCTAATAATGAATAAAGAGTAGTACATTGTGCAGGGGTATTGGTAGCACATGGTAGCACAAGAAGATCTTGGTTGAGGGAGCGACATAAAAGATCATATTGTGATTTAAAAGTAGCTGGTAAAGAACATTTTGTTTGAATATCAGTAAACGAAAGGGGTTGATCATCAAGTAAAAGTTGAGATATCCATCGCAAACCTTAGAATGCCAATTTTCCCAAAAATTTACGATTCTAAATTCGTAATGATTTATTATGCCAGATGGGTTGTTGTTGATAAGAATTAAGTTAGGGATAAGATGATGGTAGGAGAAAAGCAAAAAGTTTACAGAAGTGAGAAATAGTAGGCAAAAGTATTAATGAGGTCTTAGAGTTAAAAGAAAGGATCTCCATAAAATCAAAGGGGGAAATAGGAGATTTTTCTATTTGTACCCACAATGGAGGATATGTGGGGAGCTCTGAAGAGAGCACCGGGTAGCTTGTTTTAGGGAAAAGGCAGAATGATATGTTTTGAAATCGGGGAATCTGAGACCTCCATTAAATTCATCCTTTTTAAAGAAGTTAAAGAAATACGAGAGGGTTTGTTTTTCCATAAAAATTTGTTTAAGAGGGAATCAATTTTCTTCAAATAATATCCAGGGATGTGAAGCAGAACCATAGAAATAATATATAATATCAGAGGGGTGAGCATCATTTTAATTGAATCCATGTGGCCCCACCAGGAGAGAAATAGAGGATGCCAAAGTGTAATAGTATAATTTCATGTTTTGTTAATGTTATCAAAATTTTATTTGAATGTTTCAGGAATTATCGAAGAAAACCACAGGCCCAGATATTTTATTTTAGAGGTTTGCCAAGAGAAGACGAGTGATCAAAAAGATGCTTTTGGCATGAAACATTTAAAGGGAGAACTTCATATTTATCAGCATTAAGCCGATAACCTGATAGCTGAGAAAATGTATTAACTTGTTGAAAAAAGTGGGGGAGATAGGTTACAGAGTTAGAGCAATATAAGAGAATGTCATCAGCGTAAACGGACATTGTAAATTGATGAGGACCAAATTGGAAGCCTGAAATACAAGCACCCTTCCTGATTTTAGTTAGAAAAGGGTTCCAGCGCGATGACAAACAACAGAGAAAGGATACCCATGCCGTACCACTCTAAGTAAAGGGAAATAATCTGAGGTTCTACTATTAACAAAAATTGAGGCTGTGGGATCTGTATATAGCAGAGCAAATAACAAAATCCATTTATTGCGTGAAACATAAAATCCCATCCAAACCTGGCAAAGGCTTTTTTCATGTCCAAACCAATAGCAGCAATAAGGTGATCCAAAGAGGAAGCCTTGCTAAGGAAATTGAAAAAGACTTGAGAATTATCAGAGGCTAATCTTCCTTTAACTTAGGGCCTATCAGATCGGGCAGGATGGGGTCAATGCGCAATGCTAGAATCTTGTCAAAGATCAACTAGCAAGATGGCCGCATGGAAGGAGCTCTAAGACCGAGCTCCTGGACGCCAGAATCACCCCACTGTGCAAATTCTTGCCGACCCCCCCCACATCGACCCTCAAAACAACAAGACCCCCTGGAGCCTAAGGCAAAGGGGGCAAAAAGAATTCGAAGTCGGCCTTACCTCAGGAACCGTCGATCTCCGCCTTGCTGCCTCCAGGGCTGGAACAGATGTCCTGGAGGGGAGTGACTGGCGGAGTCTTCATCGGGCGTACTGGAGCAACTTCGTACTGCCAGACTCCTCATCGGGTGACCTGGAACAACCTCGTTCTGGACCCACGAATGCTCTAACATTGTGGACACTGTAGACACGGCCACAAAATCCAGAATGCCTGACCCCATGACGGTGGCTCCTCATGAACAGACACCTCCACAGTGCAGCTCACAATTATGGCGAGATGAGGCTTTCTGTTGATTTCGGACTCTTATGATCCCCATGGTGTGCATCAGTGCTTCTTTTCACTCCGGTTCAATTGACGACCAACCCGGACGTGCCAGACTCAGCAACTAATTTGATGCAGTAAATAAATTCCTGATGCCTGTCCCCAAGATGGCGGCCACTTGCACCCTGTTTCATCCATCGTGCACACCACAATAAAAATGAGGTGAGGCTTCTAAAGACTCCGGACTCCTTCACTTCCACTGAATGCTCCCTCTCACACTGGCTCCTCTGACATCCACCCCAGTCATGCTGGACTCTGCAACGACGAGACAAGGTCAGTAACCATGGATGCATGACCCTAAAATGGCGGCTCCTTGTGACATGTTACCTTGAATTCAACAGTGAGACGCTACTTATTTTCCTGAAAACTGTCTGTTGTTTTTAGAATCAGGCTACAACTCGAAGGGTGCCGGGAAACCTCGACAGACTCCCCCTCCACCCCTGAACGAAATGGAATTGGCCTGGCTCGATTGCGGGCATCTACAATTATTTTACTTCCAAAGAGACCCAAGTAAGACCATAGTGCAAGGCTGCTGGTATTGTTGCTAGACAGCCAAAAGGGTGCCAGCACAAGGAAAAGACAGAAATGTGCAGTATCATTTTAAGTACGGCACATTCTTGCTCTTTCAGACAGAGCAGCAAGGTGGCTTCCTGCGATGTGCTAGGTGCAATAATGGCAAGTATGGCCCTAAGTTTTCTGTTTCTTTCAGCACTCTATGAGATTGCATGTGTTTTCTAGCTCTCTCCCTCAAGTGCTGCTTCCTCCCTCATGCACATAACACCTCTGTAGGCATTATGTTTCTCACTCCTCCCCCTCCATCTCTTCCATTACTTCCTGCCTTTTTTTCTATGTATTATTTTTCAGCTTTTTTTTTGCCTCCACCTCAAGCCTCTGTGATGCCTACTGCTGTGCATTGAATTTCCACCTACCCATTACGTGATTGCTCCCTTACCCCTCTCCCACCATCTTTAAAAAAAAAATACTTTTTTGTAGGGCCCAGCTGCTGCAATTTGCTGCTGGGTCACTTCTTGTACAAACCGTGTTTTTAGGGACATTTAATTTTTTTCGTTTACTGTTTAACTGCACAAAGGTGGACACATGCTGTCTCAAAATGGTAAATAAAAAAAAGACAAAATGGTAGCAGAGTCATGCTGTTTTCACTCGCAAGTGGTGATGCATATGAACATATTTCATTATGCTGGTATTCTGTAGCATCATGATGAATGTGCACATCGGTGTGTTGACACATGCACATGTATCTGTGATTGCCCTTTTTAGGCCACTGATTTTTAGCATCAGTAAAAAGCTTTTACCTTTGTCAATGATATGGCATTGGTAAATACAACCGTTCTCCACTGGAAGCCAAAAGGTGAGGTCAATAAGCTTTGCCAATGCTTGTTAAACAAATTATTGTTCTTCTACTTTAGGCTAGTCTAAACCCCTGCTTAAGTTGAGCTGATTGTCACCAAGACTGATGCATACCCCATACGATGAATGAATACGATTATTGATGAGTTCAAGGTTGCAAAAGAATTCTGAAACGGGGTGAACCTGATAGAGCGCTCCGTGCTCTTGAAATTTGTAGGGGTGCATTATAGCAAAGAATAATCTGTACTCACATATATCCTATTGTTTTGCTGTAATCCATGTGATTAGAATGAAGCTTGTATCATTATATAAGGGCATTAGAATGAAATCTGTAATGCTGTATATGAGAATGATTAGGATTTTGCGCATGTTTAGAGAAGCAATGTAGTCATGCAAGCGTATTATAAAAATTATAGTATATATAATTTATTCACTTCAGAATAAGCGGTTCATATAACGTCTTGTGAAATTTGTGTTTTTGTAATGGATGTTCTTCGGTTAGCCAATCCTGTAGGCCTAACTTTCTTTAAAGTTTTGTTTTTCCTTGTCTGCTCTCAAGTTATAAGTTAGTTAGAATGTATGTGCGTCTTTCTCATCCCTACTGCAGGTGCAGGAATTCAACCTCGTTATTAAGATTTAAGAAGAGACATAGGGAGGAAAGGAATGTCTTTGAAGTGTCTGAACAGATGGAAGGGAGGACGCTTTTCGTGTTTGGTAAAACCTGGGAACCAAGGTCATTGGACGAAACCTGAATTAATTGGAGTTCTGTGGAAAATTTCCTGAAGGAGGTATCCACGGTGCAAGTTACCATGTGACCTGTTAGGGGTGTAACTTTGTCTTTTTGTATTAGGAACAGGGACAGATTCAGGGGACTTCTGCTTTGTACTGAGGAAAGAGCGCATCTTAGAATGAGCTCTGTAGCTTTACGCTACTTGATCCATTTACCGTGAGTGTGCTTCTTAGGAAGTTTTCACGTGCTGACACCTTTGAGGGGAATCAACTGGGGAGATAAGTACGGATGTCACTCTAGAAGTAGAGTAGGGGCAGATCACTGTTCTAATTCCAAAATATAAATCAAAAAGGATTTGGAGCAGCATCTATAATCAGTTGTGTTCTTGTTTTGGAATTCATTATTCTGTGCCTACTGTGCCGAATGAATTATATTCGTAGTCTTGGTTCTGTGTTGGTGTTCATGTATCTCTATACTCTTATATTGAGGTGTACTTATGTTCTGCTTTTTTTAGCCTTATAATAGATTTAGCATATTTAAATCAAGAGTCTGGGCTCCTTTAGATGCATGGGGAAGGAGAATGAATAATCTGTTAGTAATTCTTTTCTCCCCTCCACACTTTTTCGGCAAGCAATAAAGACCATCGGCCAGAGGTTCCTGAGTAAACATAGAACGTGAATCTGGGCCCATCAGTTGGTAGCAGAGTAGGATAGCTGCATCTAGAAGTGAGGGGAGAACCCAGGAAAATCTAGAATAGAATTAGACCCATAGAGCCCAAAAAGAAGACCTATGATCGAGAGCAGAAGAAGGCGGGCGTTGACGTAGTTCGTTGAAAACTGATGGTGCGACGAAGACAGCATTGGCGTGAGCATGAATAGTGATATGTGTGTTAGATTGCAGTGAATTGATTATGTGATGTCTTGCGGAGTTGGGACGATAGTTGAGTGAACTTTGGTTTATCGGTTTACTGGGCCTAACACGTGCGAATCAGGAGGTTTTTGGAAATCGAGCTCAAGAGTAGCCTAATATCCCAGAATAGGTGTGTGGTGTAAAAGGCACAACTTAGCTGTAATTGTATGATCATTGATGTCGGTGTCATGGAGTGCTATTGACGACTTACTTGAGATAGGGAACTTTGTGTGAGTGGATTCAATAGAGTCCGGTGTGGAAACCCTCGTGCACAATGGGTAGACTACAACGATTTGAGTGACTAACGCAGGTCTAGGATTACGGGGTGTGAATGTTCGTGAGAAAATTTAAACTATCGATCTTTTACACAACAGACAATTACTTGGTTTTGTATACTGTGACTGCATGATACCCCTCTTGTATCGCTTTGTTTGCCCTAAGTTGGCAGGGTATGCTCAGACGTGAGTCCCTTGCTCACTTGGCCACTGGATTCAAGATAGCCTGGCTGATGAGGATTATGAATCCGTAACCGGTCCCAGGATGCTTGTTTCCGGTCCAGGGAAGACATGGCTTGGCAGTTCGGGCTGGACTGTTCCCATGAGGCACAGGGTCAGACTGATTTGCATATGGCCATGTCTGAACTGGGGTGGCTGAGTGAGCTAAAGAATGGTGATGGATTAAACCCAGATCAGTTGACTGGGGGTGAGTGTTTGATTTGCTCAAGCGCTCCGTCTATCATCCCCTTTTGTATCACTTTGTTCACCCTAAGTTGGCAGGGTATGCTCAGACGTGTGTCCCTTGCTCACTTTGCCACTGGATTCAAGATACCCTGGCTGATGAGGATTATGAATCCAAAACCGGTCCCAGGATGCTTGTTTCCGGTCCAGGGAAGACATGGCTTGGCAGTTTGGGCTGGACTGTTCCCATGAGGCACAGGGTCAGACTAATTTGCATATGGCCATATCTGAACTGGGGTGGCTGAGTGAGCTAAAGAATGGTGATGGATTAAACCCAGATCAGTTGACTGGGGGTGAGTGTTTGATTTGCTCAAGCGCTCCGTCCATCATCCCCTTTTGTATCGCTTTGTTCGCCCTAAGTTGGCAGGGTATGCTCAGACTTGAGTCCCTTGCTAACTTGGACACTGGATTCAAGATAGCCTGGCTGATGAGGATTATGAATCCGAAACTGGTCCCAGGATGCTTGTTTCCGGTCCAGGGAAGACATGGCTTGGCAGTTCGGGCTGGACTGTTCCCATGAGACACAGGGTCAGACTAATTTGCATATGGCCATGTCTGAACTGGGGTGGCTGAGTGAGCTAAAGAATGGTGATGGATTAAACCCAGATCAGTTGACTGGGGGTGAGTGTTTGATTTGCTCAAGCGCTCCGTCCATCATCCCCTTTTGTATCGCTTTGTTCACCCTAAATTGGCAGGGTATGCTCAGACGTGAGTCCCTTGCTCACTTGGCCACTGGATTCAAGATAGCCTGGCTGATGAGGATTATGAATCCGAAACTGGTCCCAGGATGCTTGTTTCCGGTCCAGGGAAGACATGGCTTGGCAGTTCGGGCTGGACTGTTCCCATGAGACACAGGGTCAGACTAATTTGCATATGGCCATGTCTGAACTGGGGTGGCTGAGTGAGCTAAAGAATGGTGATGGATTAAACCCAGATCAGTTGACTGGGGGTGAGTGTTTGATTTGCTCAAGCGCTCCGTCCATCATCCCCTTTTGTATCGCTTTGTTCACCCTAAATTGGCAGGGTATGCTCAGACGTGAGTCCCTTGCTCACTTGGCCACTGGATTCAAGATAGCCTGGCTGATGAGGATTATGAATCTGAAACCGGTCCCTGGATGCTTGTTTCCGGTCCAGGGAAGACATGGCTTGGCAGTTCGGGCTGGACTGTTCCCGTGAGGCACAGGGTCAGACTGATTTGCATATGGCCATGTCTGAACTGGGGTGGCTGAGTGAGCTAAAGTATGGTGATGGATTAAACTAAGATCAGTTGACTGGGGGTGAGTGTTTGATTTGCTCAAACGCTCCGTCCGTCATCCCCTTTTGTATCGCTTTGTGACGGCATGATAAGCAGTTACTTGGTTTAGTAACTTTAAGGTAAACAATTACTTGATTGCATGAATCAGCGAGGGAATGCACATGGTGTGATTGTGTAGGAGGGTGAGCTGCTGCAATGGGGAAAAGGTGACGTCAGAGTGCACCGTGCTGTGATAGGCCGGTCATTGTAACACCGTGCTGGGATTGGTGGGTTCTCGGCAGGGATTGAAAAAGGAAAGTTGTATTCTGTAACAATTGGATTCAAAATTAGATGTTTTAAGGTATTACGAGATACATGTAGAGAAGGTTTAGATGTGGTAACTCTAGTAGGGGAAGAAGCCCTGCTAGAGGATACCCTCGCACACTATATGGCAACAAACGTAGGAATTCATAGTATAGTGTGGCTCCAAAATTGGCATTAAATTACAGAAAAGGAGGGAGAAATGGCGTTTCCACGTTATGGGTCATTTCGATTGGATGTGTTGTATCAACTAAGGGGAGTGATGTCCTCATTAAAACTTCATCTAGACCAACACAATTTGAGGCATTAGATGCATAGATGCAAGCAGCACAGGCTAAACAAAGAGAAAATTCTCAGGTAATCTTTAGAAAGGCAATGAAATCATGTCAAGATGCAAGATGGGATGTTCAGTTGAAGAGATGGAGGGTGGACACCTACGAGGGAGAAAGACTACCCATTGTTGGTACAAGGAGCTGGTACACAAAATGAGAATACGGAGGATGGCAGTAACACAGATGATAGTCTGTTAGACAGACTATTAGTAAAGCATCCCCCACCTTATAACCCTCAGTCAGAGGTGATGAGATGAGAACCGGTGGAGGAAGGAAACCCAGAAGAAGCGGGATCAGCTCCGGTAGGTCCTAATGCAAGAGTAGTGAGAAAGATCTCAGCTGACCAGAAAGGGCAAGCAGGCCAGGAGTTGGAAATACCGAGATGAGAGGATTTGACAATGCCATACAGTTACCAGTAGCCCTTATGGTACCTGTTACCATCGGACCGGTGGTCTCGATATATAATCCGAACTTAGGAGAAAGAGGGGATCAGCAGCAGACAGGAATGGAAGGAAGTATCCCAATGGGAGGAACGGGTGTATCCTTGGTGCCTGTGAAAGCTAATACTCCACTTCCAGCTATGGCAGACCCTTCAAGGTTGTGTATCGGGTCCGAAACAAGAAGATCAGGTACACTGGTATACTATAGGTCAGAAATAAGAATGTGGGTTTCCCCAGTGAGGGGAACTATGGGAAGAACACCAGAGATGTGAACGAGGCAAGAGGTGTTTGGAACGCAACCTGATTTCCAGAGTGTAGGATTGGAAAGTCGGTTAAAGAGTCAGAGTTGTGAGAGGGAAGCCCGGCCCACCACTCAAGCTGAGGGGAAGGAGAATCACTGGAGAAGTCAGAGTTGTGAGAGGGGAGGACAATGTAATGTGACAAATCAGGGAATACTTAATATTACACTGAAGGTGAAATTGCTAGATGTATTGAAATTGAAGGAGAGGTAGATGAGTTAATTAATGGGAACATTCCGTTGGAAAGGATAGATCTTTATGATCAAGATGACCTATTTTTTGTGGCGAAGGATGTTACTCGCGAAGAAGATACAACCATGACTCCACTTACAGCCCACCATATTAATACATGTCCAGACTTCCACCAGGTCTAAAGGTAGTTCTACTGATTACACGTTCACTGCCTAAACACTGCCTTGAAATTTTCTCGCTCCTCCAGGATGGAGAAATCGATGTTTTAGCAGTCACAAAAACCTGGTTAGGAGACAGCTCCACCCCAGATATAATCGCAGCACTACCCAGGGAATTTGATGCTTTATGGCACAACAGAAGGACAATGCCAGAGGGGGTGGAGTGGCTATCTTTTACAAAAAAAGTCTACTAGTAGATAAAATACTGGCGGAAAACCTTGAGAACGCTGAGACATTAGGTGTCAAAATCTCGAGTAAACCCTCTTGCGTCATACTACTAGTGGCATACCGCCCTCCACGTCCAACCCCCAGGTTCAACAAACTCTTCTTCGAGTTGGTTAGTGATCACTGCTCACGCTGTCAACGACTCCTAGTGATGGGTGACCTTTAACTACCACTGGGACGTGACTACCGAGAGTCGCAGGCTAGCCAATTCGAAATAGCTATGTGCTCTTTGGGGCTTCACCAACTGGTGAATGCTCAAACCCATATTAAAGGCCACATACTCTACCTCACCTGGACTTCCCAGCGATCAACCCAGCTTACACACATCAGCACATGCACCAGGTCCGACCACTCGCTGATTAGGTGCTGGGTCCCGCTGGATAGCCCCCCATTGCAGCCGGTACTTGGTTGTAAAACTGTGCGCAGCTGGAATAGAATTGAGGAAGATAATCTGGTGGGGACCCTACTTCGACTCCCCATGAAAGCACCCATTTCTGGCAACCTAGACTATGAGTGTACTGCCCTCACCGACACGCTTAAGAAAGACATTGGTCAGGTAGCACTGGCACGGAGGGAGGAAGTCAGAGATAAAGAAAAAGGTGCCCCCTAGTTCAACGAAGAACTGAGGGGCAGGAAGCAAACCCTCGGCAAGCTGAGAGGAGGTGGCGGAAATCAGATGGCTAAGCAGATGTTGCTGCCCACAAACTCTTGCTTGCCTCATATAAAAAGTCCATTATGACTAGAAAGGCTAAATACTATGAGGCAAGAATCACGTCTGCTTCAAATAAACAGAAAGAGACCTCTAAAATATTAAAAGAACTCAGCCAGAAGTCAACACTAGGATCTACAGCTTCACCAGCAGACTGCAACACATTTCAGACCTATTTTCTGCATAAGGTCACAGACATCCTAGCTGAGATTGAGAGCACCCCGTCCCATCAGGACCCACCTAAACAGCGCCCAACGCTCCTTACACCGACAAACCAGCTCCCCTCTTTCCCCAATTTAGACTGAGTCTCTCTCAAGCCTGATGAACCGTATCAAAGCAGACTCACCAGCAGAATCCTGTCCTCCAAGGATCTTTCCCTTGGCCCTCCCAGGTCTTGAAAGACAGATCCTCGCCCTACTTATTCGCTCCCTGGAAAGAGGCTACCTTCCCTCTGGCCTGAAGGGAGACAGGGCCATCGCCCCTGTTGAAAAAACCCGGGGCGGATGTTGCCACTCTCAAAAACTACAGACCAATTTCCCAGCTCCCCCCTTTCTGGCGAAAGTCTTGGAGCAGCACATCCTAAAAACACGTGTGGTCTTCCTGGAGGAACACCTGCTACTCCAAGGGCAGCAGACAGGCTTCGGGCTTCACCACAGCACAGAGCTGGTAATGCTATCAGTACTTGACGAGCTGAGAGTCATGGCTGACAAGAAGAAACTGTGTGAACTGGTACTGTTAGACTTGTGGGCAGCATTCTATTCAGTCAATCATGCTCAGCTACTAGCCTGCTTTGCCGAGCTAGGCATCTGGTGGGTGGCCTACCAGCAGCTGAAATCCTTTCTCTCCGGGCAGTCGCAGAGGGTCCAACTTGGGGAGCAGGTGTCCGAAAGGGGCACCCTTACATGTGGCGTTCCCCAGGCTTCTGCACTGTCCCAGCTCCTCTTCAACATTTACATCCAGCTGCGAATAGTGGCCCTGACGTGCATGGACTGCCAAGTCTGTAACTATACGGGCAACACGCAGCTCATCCTCCAGATCGACAACTCCCAGCAGACCCCTTCATTGGTTTGAAATATTCTTAGATACACCGTGAACTGGATGATGACAAATTCTCTGAAGGTCAACCCAGACAAAACTGAGGTCCTAGTCATCCCCGGGAAGGAAATCCCCTAGAGTGATTGCTTTTGGCCCCAAGAGCTGTGCATTACCCCTACGCCGGTCACAACCATAAAAAGCTTGAGCACCATGATAGATGCGGACCTCTCTATGTCCAACCAAGTTGCATCTGTGACTTGTACATGCACTGGCCTGCTGAGACAGATGCGGAGACTCACCCCCCTCCTCTCAACGGCAGCTCTAGAAATGATAGTATCAGCCACCATCCTCTTTAGATTAGACTATGGGAACGCCCTATACATTGGCCTACCGGAGAAACTAACCAACAAATTACAGGTGACCATGAATGACGCAGCTATGCTGATCTTTAGGTTCCCCAGAAGGGCACATGCCTCTCTTGCGCAAGCTTCATTGGCTCCCCATCAAGCAGAGGGCCAAATTCAAGGGCCTATGTATGGCCCACAAAGCAATCTACGGCCAGGCCCCCTCCTACATTAAAGAGCGTCTTTAAAACTATGTGCCAGGCTGTAAACTCCGGTCTGCTGAGAGATGCCTGCTGGCAGTCCCTCAGTTTGTTACAAAGTCCAAGGGAGGAGGGCCCTCTCTGTTTTGCTTCAGCAACTCTGGCATAAACTACCTGATGACCTCCGTAAGGAATGGGCTCTCCTCCCTTTAGGAAACATCTCAAAATGCTCCTGTTGAAGGAGGCGTTAGATTCCATCTAATCATCTGTCACGCATGCTCCTGGGGACTGCAGTGGGTTTTGGGTATTAGCCCCCCTCTTAAAGCGCTAAGAGACCTGATGGTGAATATGCGCTATAGAAGCAGCAGTTAACATTAACATTAACATTACCAGCGAGCTCACAAGACATTAGTCCAATTAGCACGGAAGTACAATGTGGATTCGATGAAAACTAAAGTGTTACAGGGAAATCACAGGTACACTGATCAGGAATTGGAAGAGAAGAGAAAAGTAGGGTTGAAATCCCACATTTGAGAATTAGTCATACGAATGCACGCATGGAAAGAGTTGGATAGATGGGAAGAGAGGTGGTCAAAGAAAAAGAGTGCCAAGAAAGGATAGGTGACACTCTGCCTCCCGGAGGGGAAATGGGGAGAGTGGAAATTACCCATTGCGAGAGGTGCCAAACGGAGGGTATGTGCATGTGCCTTGGGACAGGGGTGATTTGGCCTCTTTCACAAATGATTTTTCTCGGTTGAGGGAAAAGCCTGCTAAATGGTATAAGCAATTTGACCCGTTTTGTGAAAATGTTGAAGGTAATGTGGATAGATTTGAAGACCTTGTTTGATTTTGTGGTCCCAGAGGATCTCTGGATGGTGTGCAAAATTGCAATTGAGTGGCCCACTGTAGAACCAGAAAGAGAGCCTATAACCCATGGCCCTTCGCCTGAGGTGATGAAAAAATACAATCAGGTGATTTCATGGCTCCATTCTAAATTTGCCCCACTAAGTATTGATTGGCTTAAGATTGATCAAAATACCCACGATCCTAATGAGTCAGTGCATGATTATTATGAGAGACTCCTACTAGCCCTCAAACAGCATAGTGGGCTAGAAGCACTGGAAAAGAAAGACATGGGACATTTTGTTTCAAAATTTGTGTTGAGTTTAAGGTCTGAGATTAGTTTAATAATCCAGCAACATTTTATCTGTTGGCAGAACAAATCGGTGAACAAGATTCTGCATTATGCTAAGTACTGTAGTGATAAAAGAGAGTGAGTGTGGGCCTAAAATCAGTTTCGCGGGCGAATTTGCGGATTTCTGATGATTTCGCGAATCGTACGAATTTACCCAATAATCCGCAAATTCGCAAGCTACGAATTATTTTGCTTGGTCGCGCTTAAAAAATACAATCTCGCACGTGCGGCGTTGTCTTACCGTGATTCTGAGTTCGCCGAGTTGTTTTTCTTCAGGTTTTGCGTGTGCGGCGCCATTTTCGATCTTGCTGCGTGATCGCGCCAGAGTTTTTCGAACGAAATTACGTTATCGCGGCTTGCCATCTAGCACGACGAGAGTTTGACAACGCGAGTACGTCATAAAAGCCCGCAACGGCGCGCTGCTGACTTCCGGCGGGAGATTCGAACAGCTCGCGTTCCCGAAATTGCAAAAATTGCAATCCTGCACAAGAAATCCACCGCAGGAAGCATGAACCTTGTGAAAATGATGATTTTGATCAGAATAACTCCTCAGATTGACATTTGACTGCACTTTTTGGTGCAGGAGTCCATTTTTTGGGGTGGGGTGGGAGGAAGGAAGTGCCTCAGAGTCTCCAACTTCCTGTTCCTGTCCAGAAGGCTCCTCCCAGTGCTTTTTGCATGTATTGGTCACTTTTCATTTGGCTGTTGAGCTGGAAGGATTACTTTCTGTGACTGCTGCTGGATTTGTATTTGAGGACTTTTTGGACTTTGGAGTTTGGATCACTTTTGGACTTGAGATTTTACAAGTAAGTTAGTGTTGTTTGTTTGGGGCATTGCAGATGAGGCAACTACAGTTCTAAAACTTTTTTCACAACTTTAAGAAAATATATATTGTTGTGGGTAGCCACAGTATCCAGTAGGCCCAGGGTTAGTCATGGGTGCATGATACAACTGTTTCTGTGATTTGTTTTTTAACTTAATTTTCATTTATGTCATGGAATTTTAGCTCACTGTTATATGTTGATTTTTTTTTAAATTTTGGGGTGCCTGTAAAGCCTCACTAGCCAGTACGCCCAGGTGTAGTGAGTGGTGCATGGGCCTAGTCTTTCTGTGGGGTGTCTTGAATTTAAACATCATTGAGGGCATGGATGGCATGGGATTGTGGTCATTTTTGAGTGTTTTTTGACTTTTTGGGGTGGTGTTGGGGCCTGGCCATGTGGGTGGGGGCCATTTTGAGGCCTGTTACAGGCAGGGCCTGGCCATGTGGTGGTGGTCAAGGGGCCACTGTTAAGCCAGACAGTGTGCTGAGGTCTGCACCCAGTTTGCATTGCTTTCAACCATCATGCCCAGGGGTACTCAGTGGTGCATGGGCCTAGTCTTTCTTTGGGGTGTCTTGAATTTAAACATCATTGAGGGCATGGATGGCATGGGATTGTGGTGATTTTTTAGTGTTTTACGACTCTTTGGAGTGGTGTTGGGGCCTGGCCATGTCGGTGGGGGCCATTTTGAGGCCTGGGAAAGGCAGGGCCTCGCCATGTGGTGGGGGTCAAGGGGCCATTTTTAAGCCAGAGAGTGTGCTGAGGCCTGCACCCAGTTTGCCTTGCTTTTAACCATTATGCCCAGGGGTACTCCGTGGTGCATGGGCATAGTCTTTCTCTGGGGTGTCTTGAATTTAAACATCATTGAGGGCATGGATGGCATGGGATTGTGGTGATTTTTTAGTGTTTGTCGACTTTTTGGGGTGGTGTTGGAGCCTGGCCATGTGGGTGGGGGCCATTTTGAGGCCTGGGACAGGCAGGGCCTGGCCATGTGGTGGGGGTCAAGGGGCCATTTTGAAGCCAGGCAGTGTGCTCAGGCCTGCACCCTCTTTGCCTAGCTTTCAACCATTATGCCCTGGGGTACTCAGTGGTGCATGGGCCTAGTCTTTCTCTGGGGTGTCTTGAATTTCAACATCATTGAGGGCATGGATGGCATGGGATTGTGGTGATTTTTGAGTGTTTTTCGAATTTTTGGGGTGGTGTTGGGGCCTGGCCATGTGGGTGGGGGCCATTTTGAGGCCTATGACAGGCAGGGCCTGGCCATGAGGTGGGTGTCAAGGGGGCATTTTCAAGCCAGACAGTGTGCTGAGGCCTGCACCCAGTTTGCCTTGCTTCCAACTATTATGCCCAGGGGTACTCAGTGGTGCATGGGCCTAGTCTTTCTCTGGGGTGTCTTGAATTTAAACATCATTGAGGGCATGGATGGCATAGGATTGTGGTGATTTCTGAATGTTTTTCGACTTTTTGGGGCGGTGTTGGGGCCTGGCCATGTGGGTGAGGGCCATTTTGAGGCCTGGGACAGGCAGGGCCTGGCCATGTGGTGGGGGTCAAGGGGCCATTTTGAAGCCAGGCAGTGTGCTCAGGCCTGCACCCACTTTGCCTTGCTTTCAACCATTATGCCCAGGGGTACTCAGTGGTGCATGTGCCTAGTCTTTCTCTGGGGTGTCTTGAATCTAAACATCATTGAGGGCATGGATGGCATGGGATTGTGGGGATTTATGAGTGTTTTTTGACTTTTTGGGGTGATGTTCCTCTGGCTTCCATTGATTTTAGGTGCACAAGAGAACCACCAATGCCAGGAGGAAGTCCTGCAGCGGTGTGTGCAGCACAACATCACGTGACGTCACTTGTGGCCAAAGACAAGACAACTCTGAAACTCGTCCAACTGCGGCCTGCTGTTTTGACATCTCAAGAAGATGGCCCCAAAGAAAGTTGGCCGTAGCGCCTCAGTGAAAAAAGTCACCTGTGCCACTGCCAGTAAGAAGGAGCAGAAGAAGCAAGTGGCACCACCTACCAAGCAGACTGGTGTGCCACCGACACCTTTTTTGGGAATACAAAAACTACGTCTGCAGCAGCAGCGGTGTCCGCCGGGGACCAAGCTGGAAGCAGCACCTCCGCTTCATTGGGCTCAGTGCCACCACGCCAAGTTAGGTCCAAGACCACCATGAGTGCTGCTGCGGCAGCCACTTTGGTTGTGAAACACTATCGACCAGTTATCTTGGCTCATCACAAGAAAGTACCATCCAATCAACGCCGGGTGTAACTCAGCTGACGAGTGTTCAACAACCACAGCCGCAACGACAACCACAGGTGCAACTAGTACAAGCGCAAGTACATGGGCAAGGAGAGGCGCAAGGAGAGGCGCAAGGAGAGGCGGATGGAGAGGCGCATGGAGAGGCGCAAGGAGAGGCGCAAGTAGAGCCGCGGTAGAGCCGCAAGGAGAGGCGCATGGACAGGTGCATGGAGAGGTGCAACTAGAGGTTCATGGAGTGGCACAACTGCCTTCAACGCTTATTCCTCCAGAAGTAGGGGCACATCAGGAAACTGCTATTCAAGTGGAGGTATCCGAGGAAGCCACTCCTCCTGATGATGATTATCCATTGTCTTCCAGATCCCCAGCAAGAAAAAGGTCAAGGAGGGATACTAGAAGTTCTTCTTCAAGCCCCCTTCCTTCTGATGATGCTGATGTTGATTGGAACCCACCAATGCAGTCTGAGAGTGAGTCACCCCATGATGAGCCGACAAAGGTAGCTAAGCCTAAAAGGAAGGCTCCCGCAAAGCTTCCACTTATGGGTGATGACGACGAACAAGAAGTGGTATCTTCTGCTGCTGATGAACAGTCTGACAATGACCCAGTCATCACAGTCGTCACTCCAGCCCCAGCAGGCATGCAGCAGACAGACATTTTAACCCTAGGCCGAATGGCTGCTGAGCGGGATATGGGTGGCGTGGCACTGGTACCACCAGCGTTAACTACAACACCAACACGACCTACAGCTTCCATCTTTTTTAGTCAGAAGGGCTGGCATGGACCTCCATCCAGCTCGACCTCAAGTAGTGGTGCTGTAAGTGAACAACAGAAACAAATTCAGCCACGCCCATCCTCCACTTCAGCTGGCATTGAAAGTCAAAGTAGCACCTCCACCACCAGCAGACATCACCCGTCCCCAGTTTGGGACTTCTTTACTGTTAGCGCAAAGGTGGAAAACATGGTAGTTTGTTCGATTTGTAAAGTATTAGTTGGTCGGGGTAAGCTTGGTACCAACTATGGTACCGGAGGCCAGAGAGGTCATCTCAAACAACACCACCCTATCCAGTTGGAAGCACACATGAGGAAGATCGAGGAAGCCAAAAGAAAAAAAAATCCAAATGTATCCCTTGATATTGAATCTGATGATGATGAGAATCCGATCGTGCAGGGGGGAAGTGAAGAAGCGACAGACATTTTTTCTGGTACACCCAGTACCCCTGGCAGCAGCACTGCAGTGGTATCGCCCACACCCTCTACCCCTGCAACATCTATGAGGCACACTAAGAATGTTGGAGAGACACCAACACGAAAAAATACGTCAATGGGCCTAACTGGTTTGAAGAGGTCATCATCATCATCATCATCACGTAAAATGATCCAGCCCACCATTAGCGGAATGTTCTGGTCGAAGGCGCCATTTGAACGCAACCACCCAACGGTGCATCTGTATAACGCGAAGCTGGCTAAAATGCTAGCGCTGGACCTTCTCCCTTTTTCTTTCGTGGAAGGGGTGGGGTTTCTAGAATTAGTGGCAACAGTCTGTCCTAAATGGAAGGTTCCTAGCCGGTCGTATTTTGCCAGAGTTGCGGTTCCAGCACTACATCAAGATGTGCTGGAGGTGATTGGGGCAGCTTTGCAGAAGAGTACTGATCATACTATCCACTTGACAACCGACATGTGGACCAGGTGCCAAGCCCTTGATTACATGTGCATCACTGCACACTGGGTCTCTTTTGCAGGGTCTTTTGCAGGGGTTAGAGACAAGTCAAGTGCAGTTGCTGACCTGGACACAGTTTTTCAAGCTTCTCGGAAACATGCAACATTAGCCATGTTTGCCATGGAGAAAAGTCATACTGCAAAAAATTTTTGGGATGAGTTTAAAAGTAAGGTCTCTGAATGGCTGCAACCAAGAAATCGCATAGTTGGTTATGTTTCCACGGATAATGGCAGTAATATAGTTAGGGCCATGCAGGACGGTGACTATTTCAGAGTGCCGTGTTTGGCGCACTGTATAAACCTGGTTGTTCAAGATTTCTTGAAAAATGAAAACCAAGTCAAGAAGTTACTGACCAGCTGCCGAAGAATCTGCACACATTTCAGCCATTCTTTTAAGGCCCGGAAGGAGCTGAGGAGCATTCAACATGCACGTAAAGTGCCTGTCAAAGGGCTCATCCAGGAAGTGGCAACACGTTGGAACTCAACCTTTTACATGCTTGAGCATCTGTTTGAGCAGTGCATGGTAATCAATGACTATATCTTTACAGTAGGTTCTACTATTAATGACTTGAGGCTAGAGTCAGAGGAATGGCAGCTAGTTAAAAGCCTGACAGACATGCTTCGTCCTTTTGAGGTCTTCACGCGTGAAGTCAGCAGGGAGGACTGTTCTTTGAGCAAAGCTATCCCATTGTAGCGCATGCTAGATCACCAACTGAAGGCCGTGTCTTCAACGTTGAGAGATGATGGTGGAAAGCAAGCTGAATATCTGTTGGCGGAGAACTTATTAAGCCGCCTAGTTGCCAATGAAAGGCTTCAAAAGATACATACAGAACAACATTACATTTGTGCCACTATTCTGGATCCACGGTACAAAAAGGCAGTGGCCAGCAAAGCATTCATTCCTTTTGATGAGGCAGATGTTTCAAAGTACAAACATTGGATAGCTGTGTCAGCCAGACGGTTCGAAAAAGATCGGCAGAGAATTCAAGGAGCCGTCAGAAGTCCAACTGAATCACCAGGCGATCCAGCGTCAAGTTCCACTTCTGAATCTGTGGCCGAAGGGAGTCACTTTCCCTCACAGCCGTTAACAACACCAGCAGCAACCCTATCATCATCCTGACCAGCACCAGGCCCAGCCATAATATTGTCGGAAGCGGATTGGCTAACTTATCAAGGGTTTGTTCGTTCCAGTGCTGAGAAGGCCACAGATGCTACGCAAAGTGGAGCAACCGTGGAGAACCTTGAGTTGATGGTGCAGGCCTATCTGGATGAGCCAACACAGGTCTTTGTTCATACAAACCCATTGCTGTATTGTTACAGGAAAATGGCTCTATGGCCACTGATCGCCAACCTGGCTCTAAATTATTTGTCTTGCCCACTCGCAAGTGTGTCTTCTGAACGTGTTTTCAGTGCTGCTGGTGCCATTGTAACTTCAAAAAGATCCCGCCTCTCTGCCAAAAAATTGGAGAGATTAACACTGATAAAGATGAATCAGCACTTGATACCACCAGATTACAAAGTATGTGAAGGCACGCAGGAAGAAGAGGACACCGACTTACGTGACGGAAGTTCTTCTCTGTCACCTGACCTACTCCCGTCTCAAATCATGGAGTTGGAGGACGAGCTCTACTTCCCTGACACCGAGCCCTGAAAATTACTTCCTTTTTTTTGTCCTTATTCACTTTTCTTCCTGTGTGTCTTTCTTTGTTTTGCAACTTTTACCACAACAAAACTCTAATAACCTAATCGCAACAAGTCCATCAGCAGCATTGTCTTCATCTTATATTCCTTATTGATTTGAAGGTGCCTCAGTCTGCATTCCTGAGGTTCACAAGTTCACAACTCAATCATGCTCCTTTATACTCCTCCTCCAGACTCCCCCTATCCATTTCCCTCAGCGTTTAGGCCCTGTTATGTCCCTGTCCTCAGCTGCCCAGCAAGTAGTGGAAAGCTGCTATGTTTAGGTTTTGGTGCAGTGGCGCAACCTGGACTTTGATGTAAGTTCTGTGCTAAGGTAATTTCTGCGAATTCTCCTGTGCTGCACCTCTGAATGTGTTTTGATACATCATGTGCCTTGTTCTTACACCTCTGAATGTGTTGTTTATGCATCATGTGTTCTCCTGTGCTGCACCTCTGAATGTGTTTTATGCATCATGTGCCTTGTTCTTACACCGCTGAATGTATGTTTATGCATCATGTGTTTTGTTCCCAGGCCTATACCCCTAACTGTACGGTGATATTTAGTTGGTTGTTTTCTCCTAGTACAGGTGTTCCCTGTGAGGTCCTGGATCCCCGTGTAATATTCTCCTAAGGTGGTTAGGGTTGCGTAGGTGGTACTTACTGGTTACCAGTAGTTACTGGTTGTGTGCTAAAGTGATTTATACTCTATGTTCGAAGTGCTAATTCTAACAGTATTTCTAGTTATAAAAGTACTGATTCCTGACAGTGGTACAGGTGGCCCTGTCTTGTACATATCCCCTGTAAATTCTGCCCGTGCCTGTAAAGTGTGTGTTTTTATCTAATGTGTTTTGGTGTAATACAAAGGCTATTTTTATACATAACCTTGTGTGGAGTTTCCTTTGTGGTGGGCCTTGGGTGTTGTTGCTGGGGGTGCATGAGCAAACACTTAACTCACATTGCCTCCGAGTTTAGCCTTACTGCTCGTGCTACGTTACCAAGGGGGTGAGCAGGGGTTATCTTGGCGCGTAACTCCCTTGCCCTGACGTGGAAGTGGTGGTCTCTGACTGACTTTGGCGCAAGCCCTGGCCGGCCAGGGATCCCATTTCTAACATTGGCTTGTTCATAATGATGTTGGCAATGTTTTAGGGGGGTTTGGTGTTCTTTGGTCCAGAATTGGCAGAATTTTGGCCTTTTTGGGTGTTTTGCGGGTGCGTGTTTTTGGGTTAAAACTAAGTGGAAACTAATTGTAGACCTTCCTTCTTCTTCTTCTTCTTCTTCAAAGAGCGCAGTGGTTCGATTTTGTTCTGCCTTGCTGAGATTCTTGTGAATCGCTGGAACAAGTGACTGTCCAGGTGAGTTTCAAGAGGATCAAAGTAGTGGAAGTGCTGAAAACAGCAATGTTTTGTGAACAGCACAATTTGCCATCTTTTGAATATACCAGTATTGCATGTTTTTGGGGGGCTGTTTGGGGGGCTTCTAGGTTTCTGTGGGTGGGTTTTGGGGTCTGGGAGCACTGCTGGCACAGTCTAATGTTGATTGCATTTGTTTTTCATGAAATCCATGGTGGAAAAGGGGAGTTAGGGCCTAGCTGCACAGCGTATTTGGACTGAATTGAAGGTAGGCCCATTTTTGCTTTTTGCCTGTTTGGGGGTGTTCTGCTTTTGGGCGGGTGGCTTCCGGGGTCTGGGGGCATAGCTCGGAAGGTCTAATATCGGAATCAAGTGTTTTGGACCAAATCGGAGGTGAAAAAGTTTTTGCGTTTTTGCGCACTTGCCTGTCTTTGGGGTGCTGTTTGGGGGCCTTCTAGGTTTTTGTGGGTGGGTTTTGGGGTCTGGCAGCACTGCTGGCACAGTCTTATATTGATTGCATTTGTTTTTCAAGAAATCCATGGTGGAAAAGTGGAGTTATGACCTAGCTGCACAGCGTATTTGGACTGAATTGAAGGTAGGCCCATTTTTGCATTTTGCCTGTTTGGGGGTGTTCTGCTTTTCGGCGGGTGGCTGAAGGGGTCTGGGGGAATAGCTCGGAAGGTCTAATATCGGAATCAAGTGTTTAGGACCAAATCGGAGGTGAAAAAGTTTTTCAATTTTCAGGAATTGCGCTCACTTTAGCGTTTTCTGGGGCCTGCTTGGGGGGTTCATGGTGTTTGGGGGGGTTGGGGTGTCTTGGAGCAACACTGGGTTTGGATACTTTTGATTGCAAGTGGTGTGGAGAAAATCCATGGTGGCAAAGGGGAGTTAGGGCCTAGCTGCAGAGCGTGCACGGAGTGATGTGGGAAATATGCAGAAATTTGTCTGTGACCATTTTTCAGTTTTTGCTTTTTGGCTGCTTGGGGGGGTTAAACTTGTTTCCGCCTGGGTTGACGGGTCTGGGGGCATTGCTGTCAAGGTCTAATACCGGATAAAAGTGGTTGGAGAAAATCGAGGTGAAAAAGCTTTTCCATTTTCAGGAATTTCGCTCACTTTAGCGTTTTCGGGGGGCTGTTTGGGGGGGTTCCTGGTGTTTGTGGGTGGGTTTTGGGGTCTTGGAGCAACGCTGAGTATGGATACTTTTGATTGCGAGAGGTTTGACGGAAATCCATGGTGGCAAAGGGGAGTTAGGGCCTAGCTGCTAGGCGCGCACGGAGTGATCTGGGAAATATGCAGAAATATGTCTGTGACCATTTTTCAGTTTTTGCTTTTTGGCTGTTTGGGGGGGGTAAACTTGTTTCCGCCTGGGTTGATGGGTCTGGGGGCATTGCTGTCAAGGTCTAATACCGGATAAAAGTGGTTTGGAGAAAATCAGAGGTGAAAAAGTTTTTCCATTTTCAGGAATTTCGCTCACTTTACCGTTTTCGGGGCGCTGTTTGGGGGGTTCCTGGTGTTTGTGGGTGGGTTTTGGGGTCTTGAAGCAACGCTGGGTATGGATACTTTTGATTGCAAGAGGTTTGACGCAAATCCAATGTGGCAAAGGGGAGTTAGGGCCTAGCTGCAGAGCGCGCACGGAGTGATCTGGGAAATATGCAGAAATATGTCTGTGACCATTTTTCCGTTTTTGCTTTTTGGCTGTTTGGGGGGGTTAAACTTGTTTCCACCTGGGTTGACCGGTCTGGGGGGCATTGCTGTCAAGGTCTAATACCGGATAAAAGTGGGTTGGAGAAAATCGGAGGTGAAAATGTTTTTCCATTTTCAGGAATTTCGCTCACTTTAGCGTTTTCGGGGGGCTGTTTGGGGGGTTCCTGGTGTTTGTGGGTGGGTTTTGGGGTCTTGGAGCAGCGCTGGGTATGGATACTTTTGATTGCAAGAGGTTTGACGGAAATCCATGGTGGCAAAGGGGAGTTAAGGCCTAGCTGCAGAGCGCGCATGGAGTGATCTGGGAAATATGCAGAAATATGTCTGTGACCATTTTTCTGTTTTTGCTTTTTGGCTGTTTGGGGGGGTTAAACTTGTTTCACCTGGGTTGATGGGTCTGGGGGCATTGCTGTCAAGGTCTAATACCGGATAAAAGAGGTTTGGAGAAAATCGGAGGTGAAAAAGTTTTTCAATTTTCAGGAATTTCGCTCACTTTAGCGTTTTCTGGGGGCTGTTTGGGGGGTTCCTGGTGTTTGTGGGTGGGTTTTGGGGTCTTGGAGCAACGCTGGGTATGGATACTTTTGATTGCAAGAGGTTTGACGGAAATCCATGATGGGAAAGGGGAGTTAGGGCCTAGCTGCATAGCGCGCACAGAGTGATCTGGGAAATATGCAGAAATATGTCTGTGATCATTTTTCCGTTTTTGCTTTTTGGCTGTTTGGGGGGTTAAACTTGTTTCCGCCTGGGTTGACAGGTCTGGGGGCATTGCTGTCAAGGTCTAATACCGGATAAAAGTGGTTTGGAGAAAATCGGAGGTGAAAAAGTTTTTCAATTTTCAGGAATTTCGCTCACTTTAGCGTTTTCTGGGGGCTGTTTGGGGGGTTCCTGGTGTTTGTGGGTGGGTTTTGGGGTCTTGGAGCAGCGCTGGGTATGGATACTTTTGATTGCAAGAGGTTTGATGGAAATCCATGATGGGAAAGGGGAGTTAGGGCCTAGCTGCATAGCGCGCACAGAGTGATCTGGGAAATAGGCAGAAATATGTCTGTGATCATTTTTCCGTTTTTGCTTTTTGGCTGTTTGGGGGGTTAAACTTGTTTCCGCCTGGGTTGACAGGACTGGGGGCATTGCTGTCAAGGTCTAATACCGGATAAAAGTGGTTTGGAGAAAATCGGAGGTGAAAAAGTTTTTCCATTTTCAGGAATTTCGCTCACTTTTGCGTTTTTGGGGGGCTGTTTGGAGGGGTTCCTTGTGTTTGTGGGTGGGTTTTGGGGTCTTGGAGCATCGCTGGGTATGGATACTTTTGATTGCAAGAGGTTTGACAGAAATCCATCGTGGCAAAGGGGAGTAAGTGCCTAGCTGCAGAGTGCGCACGGAGTGATCTGGGAAATATGCAGAAATATGTCTGTGACCATTTTTCAGTTTTTGCTTTTTGGCTGTTTGGGGGGGTTAAACTTGTTTCTGCCTGGGTTGACGGGTCTGGGGGCATTGCTGTGAAGGTCTAATACCGGATAAAAGTGTTTTGGATAAAATCGGAAGTGAAAAAGTTTAAAACTTTTCTGAGTTTTCGCTCACTTTTGTGTTTTTGGGGGCCTGCTTGGGGGGGTTCCTGGTGTTTGTGGGTGGGTTTTGGGGTCTTGGAGCAATGCTGGGTATGGATACTTTTGATTGCAAGAGGTTTGATGAAAATCCATGGTGGCAAAGGGGAGTAAGGGCCTAGCTGCAGAGCGCGCACGGAGTGATTTTGGAACTAGGGCTAAATAGAGTGCCCATTTTTCCATTTTTGCTTTTTGGCTGTTTGTGGGGGTTAAACTTGTTTTCGCCTGGGTTGACCGGTCTGGCGGCATTGCTGTGAAAGTATAATACCAGAAAAACGTGTTTTGGAGAAAATCCATGAGGAAAAAGTTTTTGCCTTTTCTGACATTTCGCTCACTCTAGCGTTTTCGGGGTGCTGTTTGGGTGGTTCCTGGTGTTTGTGGGGGGGTCTTGCGAGTCTTGGAGCAATGCTGGCTATTGATACTTTGGATTGCAAGTGGTTTGAAGAAAATCCATTGCGGGGAAGGGTGGATTCGGCCTACTTGCAGAAAGTGCCTTTTGAAGTATTTTTCACTGAGGGCTCGTTAGGGTTAGCACTTAGCAGCACTACAGTATTGCATGTGTTTGGGGGTGTTCAACATTTTTTCAACTTTTTTTCAACTGATTTCTGGGGTCGTGGGGAGCACTCTTGGAAATGTATAAATTCGGTTGCAAGTGATTTGAAGGGAATCCATGGAGGAAAAGGTGGGATTCATTTGGGCCTACTTTAATTACAAAGTACGTTTTAGAACCATTTTCCACTAGGTGTCAGACAGGGAGCAGTATCGCACGTTTATTGGGATGGGATTGTGGGTCTTCTATATTTTCGAAACTGGGTTTAAAGGGTTTGGATTGGAAGCACTGCTGCGAAGGTCTACTTTTGTTGTAAAATCGCAGGTAACACTACACCTAGCTGGAGGAGAAAGATCCACAAAATTTGCCCATACTTAATCATCCTTCAAAAGGAAACTCAGAGTACGCACTTTCAAGAGTATTGTACTGTCGATTCTGAAATGGATTGTGTGACTTTTTGCACTTCACAGCGGACGTACCTTATTTTTTTCTCCATGGTGTTAACACTTCCTGTTTTTCAATCAACAATTACAGGCCGCCTTTCAAATTGTGCGATGGGAAAAAGGATGAACTCAGGCTCGACTAGAGGCTTCACATTAGCGACCCGCAGTTAAGCATCCGACAGGCAGGCAGTGGACAAGGTGTCTTGTGGTCACCAACGTTGATTGACGGAGCGTCAGATGGAATGGAGGAGTACCGCAAAGAAGAGGAATGGCTGCATGCATGCAACTTCCCAAATTCAACAGGACAACTTCACCAACACACAGTATCAGTAACTATATTCATGCTCTTATACTTTTCTTTTAAGTTATGTTATTGCTGTGAACTTCTATGAGTGTAAGTAACTATATCAATTTGTTTGCTCTCTTCTTCAATTAATCCCTCCAGCCATTATATAGTAATGTACTAAGTTGTTCTTCCATCTGAGGGGCAGATAGACTAGTGAAATTGCGTAATTATTGCATGCCCTATACCTTTGACATTATTTCTTCATAGTTACTAATATAAAGTAACACTTACTTTTCTGTACACTATCACCAAACAACTTCATGCATGCAGTAGTGCATGCAATAACTTTATGTCCCTTAAAAGATTTCTAGATAGGTTCGTTTCCAAAGATTTGTTTATCTCCATTGACTTTCTCTCTCAACAAACCTTTCCCCACAAACCCCGTTCCCATCCAATTTTCAAACCCTAACCCTCTTCCCCCGGGCTGTGTGGTATTCATTGAGGTGTTACACTACATCACAACAATTATCCCACACACTTGCTGGGGAGGATAAGGTGCAAGCAACCTCCTCAAATCAATTTTTCAGTCAGCTACATGAAGAATAGGATCTTTTAATTATGGTGAAAAAGAATATTTTTCAATACATTGTGCATGTTATGCAGCACCACCATCGTCAACAATCAACATCATCCTAAAAAATGTCTTACACACGATTACGCTGATGTCTTACTCTTCTTACTGTAGCCATAATCATCCACGCAAATCTTTTTTCCCAACACTTATTAGACTACTGTTCATTAAGTTCTTCTAATAATCCGCTGAGGCCATTATATGTCTCATTTCTTTGCTTTGTTTTACATATGCTGCTACTGCTGCTAGTGTGGTAACACTCATACACTAACACCACAACAAAGGAAATTCTGTCCTGGATGACGCAATCACCATTTGACATGCAGCCAGCGCTGTGCCAAGCTGTATTCGCAAAAATGAAACACGGGTAAGATAAGCATTTTGGGGAGGTAGAATAATGGACGAGAACTCGGAGGAGAGAATGACAGTAGTACTAATAAAGTATTGAATTCACTAAGTCTGTTACTGCCACTTTTGAAAAATGTTGGACGGTTTAGATAATTCTTTCTGTTCTCTGGAACGGAACGGGTACGTTGGAGGAAAGTGCCAAACGTGCCATAACCCCCGCCCAACACCACCCTAAACAAATGACATCAACAAGTACACTAGGTAAGTAAAATAAATAATTATATATTTCCCTAACAACAAAACTAGTCCCACCCCTCCCTAACCCAAACAATTGTCCATGAGTCCTTTTTCAAATAAAAGAAACCCAACTTCCGGATTCCACCCCCCCCAACAGTCTTTAAAAAGGGGCAAGAGACACAGAGTCACTTCCGGCGGTGTGGGCGGTCCCGTCGGTCCTTGCGGAGGTCCCGGACATCTGTACGGAGCTTTTCAACCGTGCGCTCCAGGTGGTCCACTCAGAAATGCAGGCGGCGCATGCATCTCAAATAGGCTCTGAGGGGGCAAGCTGCTCTTGGTCTTGAAGCTGAGCGGCGGCGGCGGGAGGCTGACATAGCCTGGCCCCGTGCTGGAGGCTGCTGGCTGGTGGGCATGGGGGGAATGGAGGTTGTGGAGGTAGAGGCCCCCTCCTCCAGTTCCCGAGCACACAGCCGGCGATATTCAACAACTATGGCCTCCACCTTGCGGGCCCTGGCCCGGACAGCAATCTCCTTCCTTGTGAGCTTTGGTGGAGCATCTATATGAAGAAGTTAATAAAAATAATGTAACCCAGACTCAGTAACAATAACACAAAAGAAAATTCAACTGAAAGTTGTCTCACATTAATACTAGCAATTTGCAAGCACACTATAACATTTGGCATGTATTGTATCTTTACACCGTCTTTGTAGGCCAGTAACAGTGGCAGTTTCAGGAATTCTACTACCATGCAGCACTATGGACTCAATACATAGTCAGAGAGTCAGAGAGTACAGCAGCATGATTGGGTTTTTCAATACTTTGAGCAAAAAAATGACTTAGAGCTGAAGTTGTGGTAGCGGGCATAATGCCAGCTCAGTCATCTTGCACCCAAGAAAAAGAAACACAACCCATGATGACTCAGACTTGCATTACTTTAAGCAGTACATACAGTTGGGGATAGGGAAGCTCTTACATTTGTATTAGGGGTGGCAGTGGCCATACTCGGTTACTTGAAGGGCTACTGCTCAAATAAATTTATATTTTACACTGGCCCCACTGGCCCTTCTGTACTACAAGGAACATGAAGATTATTGTTTTCTGATTGTATCCAGCCAAGCACATGATGTCTTCAGTGCTTATATGATGGATGAGGATGAGTTTAGGTGGATAGTTGTGATAGATTGAGTGAACAACAGCTATAGTCCACCCATGATTAACAAAGCAGAAAGAAAAAAATGAACATAGGGAGTGAGTGTGGTAACCATAATTGACACTGGAAGGGACTTGACTTGATATAATTGTCAACTACACAAACCATACACAATATATGCTGTGCTTGTAAAGTACTGTATTGTTACTTTAGGCAAGGGCGAGTTCAGAACCATCATAACTTGAACTTTTTTTATTTCCTCTGGTTTGCAATTCTGGCACGGACATGCTGTTCGAAAAAAGTAACACTCTTTATGCACTGACCGTCTGCTCTAGAAAGTAAGCACCTTTTCAATTTCTTTGGTAAAGCACCCTCTTGAATTGCATTTGAGGTTGACCACAATGATACATATTGTAATGTTCACCACACATGGATTTTCTGATTCACCCACACAGGCAGTCACTTTACCATTTCTCCTCCAACAGTCCTTCCTTTCATTGACCCTAAGTTCTTTCCCTTTTCGATCATCACATCCCTGCAATTTCATCTGAGATTACTTGGCTTCACGATGAAAGTTTCACAGCTGATTTGAAGTCAAATTGAGGGGGCCATTGCTTACTCGAGAACTTCCACCACTAATGCAATTGATAATTCTACGGTGACTGTCTTATCCGTGATTGCCTAAAATGTAGTTCTAAATCAGTAACTGTTCTTAACAGTACAGTCTTCTTGTTGTACTGAAATGTCTATTGTGCAGTACATCATACACTCCTTTGCGATCATACTCTAAAATGTCAAGATCTAAGGAGTATAATAACTTACCACCGTCCACCGCTGCTGCGCCATCCCCCTCAGCTCCTCCAGGTGGCACTTGTGACACCGCCGCATCCGCCCCTTGAGCAGACCCCTCCGCGCTGCTGCTGGCCCCGGCACTGGTGGTGGTAGGTGCCGTATCTGATGTTGTGACGCCTATGAAATACAAGTCACATTTTTAGGTGCCATACACCACCACATATTCCGATTCATAATGGAAGAGAAATAGTGAAACAAGAAGCCACAGTTTGGGGGATGAGGTTGACGCTTCATTAGCCGTATGATACCATGCAACTATTTTTGGCACAACTGATGAATTCTTCATCGTGAACTTGCAACATGATTCTTTGCAGACAGAACCAACTACTCCTCAAAGTCACACCACCACGAGGACTTGAAGGTCCAACAAGGTGATGGCTCCCGAGTCTCGCACAGTTACTTAGGAGTTAGGAACGAGGTATGTGGAAAAGATCAAACTGCACCTATCTATCATAAACAATGTCCTATTTCTCTTCTCCATACTTCTGTATGTACAGAATAGTCCATGAAACACTAGCGGTATGGACTACGTGGTATGTACTACTATCATATCGCCAATTAATAGCTTCTTCTTGGTGAACATTGACATTTTGTTGTTATAAATTGTCAAAGCACTAACATTAGAAACACTAGCATATACAACAAGGGCAACACAGAGGACTGCACTGCATGACTCTACAGCTATTGCATGATCAGAGTTTTGTTTAACACCGTTTGCCGAATGGGCAAGCTTAGCTACCTACACTGAACCACTCCGAAATTAATAATAATAAATAGTGGTAGCACGTACAGTGATGGTAGAGAGGCAGGATAAGAATGTAGAAACACAGTGTACAAGAAGATAAAAGACTAAGGGGCAGATTTACAAGGCCCTTGCTCCTCTTTTCGCCGCCAAATCACTTTTGTGACGCAGCGGCGGCGCAAAAGATGCACCATGGTGCGGGGTATATACAACGTGAGTCATCTGGGAGATGAGTGACGTTGTAAAGCCCTGCGCCTTAAGGAGGCTTGCCGCCGCAGGGGTGGCCGTCCCTGCGCTGGAATGCATGCTAAAAGTGGCTGAGTGAAATCTTCAAGATTTTAATCAGTCACTTTTAGGCCAATGGTACGTCAAACCCCTGCGCCTGCTTGAAGAAGCCATAAGGCTTGATGCAGCATTAGCAAAATGGACCCCACCTAGAGCATTGCTGGTGCTGCCTCACTCTTGCGCTGCAACTCCAGCAATGTGGCGCCTTTAGCGTACAGAATTCGTCACCCATCTGTGCCGTTTTTGAACCATGGTGCATCGCATTGTAAATGCAGCGCATCATGGGTGGCGGAGGCATCTCGCACAATTACTGCTGGCGCATCCCTGGTGAAACGCAGGGATGCTCAAGTCATTCTAAATATGCCACATAGTATTTTGTAAAAGATATTATTAGGAAACAGTTTGGAATGAGTTGAAGCTATAAAAGTAAGGGAAGTTTAAGTAAATTAAAAACACAAGAACTTACTGGGGCTAGCAGAGGCCCGTTCCTGGATTTCCTGCCCACTCTGTTCAGCCGGAGTCTGGGTGGTCTTCGTGCCCCTGGGAGGTGCTGATAATCATGAAAAAAACAAACAAACATGGATCAAGTCCGGTGAAATATTTGATTTCTTTGAACACAGTCTTAAATTATCTCGGGGAAACAAATTAGCAAGAATTGCCCTACATGTATTGACCTATCTGATCTGGTCAACTAGGAGGATAGTAGTACAGTATTGCTTGATTCGCAGACCGTCTACTTGGAAAGTTAGGTACATCACTAGCTAAACCAACAACAAAACGGTTCTAGTATGACTGCCAGCACTCAGCAGCAGGCGGCGCACGTGACAGACACAGTCCGTCATAATGATTGCAGAGTGCAGACAACAAAAAAATGTCCTACTACGTACTAATAACAAGTCATACTATACTAAACCTATGAATCCACCCCTATCTCTTCTTCTTAATGGCAGCAGGAGTACAAAGGAACGGCTAGACTTGAGTCTCTAGTCTCACTAGCATTACGCAGTTCTGTAAAGCACTACACTTATACATATTCAGAATAAATGTGCACAAAGTTGCAAACAAGTAAGCATAGGAGCAACCCCACTGAGCAGGCAAGCAACTGCAAAGTGGCAGCATTCGTCATCTTTGTGAAAAAGACATATTAGCAATATAACACAGACCAGGAGAAAAAAAAGGAGTTCATAAATAGCTACTGGTACTCACCTAGGCCAGGGATCTCCACGCGGAGCACGTGGAGCAGGTCCTGCTTCCGGTCGAGGATGTCAACCCACCGGTGCGTCGCTTGCTCGAGGCATTGATTAGGTCGGTGAATGTGGGGGCAACTATAGGTGCTACCATAATCGGGATATAGGGTGGTGCCGAATCCCTGGGAGACCCACTTTTGACCGATGACAGAAGCGTTAAAAATTGGGGGCCTTATTTATGAAGGCCTTGCGTCAGTTTTGCGCCGCCCGTGTGTCACTTTTTGTGACGCACCAGCGGTGTAAAAAATGCGCCTCGTTGCGCCATATTTAAAAAGTGACGCATCTAGGTAGATGCGTCACTTTTTAAACCCCTGCGCCACATTATACCGGCGTCAGGTATAATGTATGCAGAGGGGGCGTTCCACCGCAAAAAGCCTCGTAATATTGACGCAGTGAAATCTATGAGATTTCACTGCGTCACTTTTAGGACGCTGTTGCGTCAAAATCTTGCGCCTGCCTCACAGCAGGCGTAAGACTGACGCAAGCCCTTTCACATGGGGCTTTCCCCATGTGAAAGGACGCATTGCTGGAGTTGCGTCACTTTTGTGACACACTCCAGCAATGCGTCACTTTTGCGCTTACAGATACGTCAGAAATACTGACGTATCTGTAACTCCTTGCGACATGATGCGTCATACATTAAATATGACGCATCAGGAATGTCGTAAGGAGTGCGCAGTGAAAAGTGACGCATCGCTGTTTTCACGCAGCAATGCGTCACTTTTCATAAATGAGGCCCTATGTATCTGGCTGCGAATGCGCAAATATTACTTTACCCAATGTCGTCCAACTTTGTATTTTTTACAATTACTACCCAAATGAATTAGTATGTTATGCTGTGGCTTTATACCTACTTCTCTCATGGAAGACTAGGCAGTTGGAGTACCCTGTTTCATGAATTACGAAATATGTATTTTAATCCTGTTTTTAAATGTAATGTTCGTCATCAAATTACTGTTACTATTTCTATCAGGAAAGCTGTATTATTCTCTTTTTAATTGTATATTGTGCATTTTTGTACTTTTTAATAAAGTGATTTGACTGACTGAGTACAGAAGTTTTCCAGGATACCAAAAATATTGAGTAAGAACTTTGGGCGCAGAATCATTACGTGAGAAGAAAATACATTTGCTGATCTGATTGCTGCATTTATTTTGGTGCAATTTCGTCTTAACCTTATTCCTTCTTTGTTTTCCTATCCGGCTGGGATCTATTCCTTAGTTGACCTGCCATCTTGTCCGTGTGATGGCTCTTCCGCCCAATCAAATTTACATTTAATATTCTTTTGTACATTTTATAAAGCACACCGCAAAAGATTTATTGAATTGAAAAGACATTTGCATGGCGCATGGCTATTCGGGAGCATCCCAGCGCTGAGTAATAGAGGAAACAGAAACTTAAGTGAAGGGCAAGGTCTTTAGATGTTTTCGGAAGGCAAGAGGGTAAGATTCCCTGCAAATGTGCTGGGGCAGAGTGGTTCAGAGCTTGGGGGCATTATACGAAAAAAGCTGCCCTCCACTTCTGGCTTTATTGATCCTGGGGACCACTACTAAATGGAGCTGTTCCAAGCACAGCTTTCTGTTAGCCCTATAGGGGGAAATCATGGCTGAATTTATCGGTGGCCCATTCCCCTACAGAGATCTGATTCAACATGGAATCTGGAAATTCGAACTATAGGCAGAAATGCAAGATAGGTACACTCATGGTAGGGGTGATGGTAGTCATCACCGTAGTAGTCATTACATCCATAGTTGAGCCCCACACTACATTAGAGGAAGGGGTATAAGGGACTACTACACCCTCCACTTCAGACATAAGAGAGAGTGCATCAGAGTCTGATAGGGCCATCATAGAAGAAACCAGTCACTTATTACTGATTGATTGATTGCTTTATTTCGATATGCATATATCATAAAAGCATTACAAAGAATAAAACAGCATGTCGGAAAATGTGACTGTACATTTAAGAATAAAAGGATAAAAGCACATTTGATTAGAATAAATTAGCTAAGACAGAATTAAATTGATATGGACAGTCTTTTTAGTCGAATCAACCAAGCCCATTTTAAAAACTTAGAAACGGCACAGACAATGGGAGGGGCTGTATTGGTTAATAGGATCCGGAGGGCAACCGTATGCTGGCGACTGCCCAATTGTCTGCAAATTGGTTTAAGCCATCGCGATCTAAGGCGCCCATAGTCCGGACATTCGAAAACAAAATGTGGCACAGTCTCTGGTTTGTCAGAGCATAGGGCACAATGATGTGATGCTGGCTGGGACTTGTTTCACCTGGAGCAAAGGTCGGCAAGGGGTAGGGTTCCCAATCGAAATTTAATGTACAAGGACCGGTCCATGGCAATGGTAATTAGATCCATGTAGGGCTCGAAGGCAACAACATCTTTTATTAGCAAAAAAGCTGCGGTGGCATTGCAGTGCTGTTGGTTGCTGATGCGCTTCGCGGAAACCCATTCCCAGTAAAGTTTTTTTAGGGACTCCTTTGGGGGAGCGGAGTGGCTGTGCCAACAGGATTCCAAACCTAGATCCCCTAGAAGTTGTTTGGTGTCCCTGAGCGATTTAATCTTTTGCCAACCAACTGAGCGCATCACCTCGGCTAGCCCATCTGCATAGGATTTTAACTCCGGAGCCCTCCACAGACGAGCCCAAAGCAAGAGAGGGCGAAGGCGTGCCTGGTCTCCAATTGCTTTACAGCCTACATCCATTAAAACTGGGACAGTCAGAGTACTCATCGGGATGGCAAGGAGGTCTTTAATGAATTTGTTCTCGGCCTTGCCCAGTGATTCCAATTTACCTAGGCCCCACAGTTCGGCTCCGTAAAGTGACGCGGATACAGCACGGGCTTTATAAATGTCTATTACTGGAGCAACACATTGTTTAGTTGAATTGTTGTACTCCTTGAGGAGGGCCCCCCCCCCACCCTTTTATGGCCGATAGTCATTTTGTTGATGTGGGCGGACCAACTCATCGCATCACTTAAGCGGATTCCCAGATAATCGAATTCTGCCACTCTTTCGAGGGGGGTGGAGTTCAAAACAGGGAGACGGCCAAGTTTGCGAGGGGGGTGCATGACTAGATACTTGGTTTTGTCCACATTGATGACTAATCCTCTGATGGTGCAAAAGTCCTGGAAATGGTTCAGGAGTTTCTGGAGTCCTTGGGGGGTTTTCGAGATGAGGAGGGTGTCATCGGCGAACAGCAAAGTTGGAATTTTTACGCCTCCCAAAGTGGGGGCGTCTGCTGGTTCGCCGAGCAGGTGCTCTACCACCCCATTGATGTAAAGGGAAAATAGGGTGGGAGCCAGAACACAACCCTGCCGCACTCCCCTCTCGACCCTGATCTTTTCGGTCTTTTCCCCATTCAGACCCAATCTAACCTGAGTATAGGTGGCATTATGCAATTTAATGAGAAGGTTTAGGATGTACGGGGGCAACCCTAGACCATACAACACCCTCCAGAGTTCCTCCCTGGGAACCAGGTCAAAGGCAGTCTTGAGATCTATAAAGGCCAGGTAAAGACTGCCTTTGCCTAGCTCCACCACCTTCCAATACAATAACAAGAGCCTGAACACTTGTTCGATAGTTCCTGTTCCTGAACGAAACCCGGCTTGCATGTCAGACAGAATGTGGTTGTCGTCCACCCATTGTAAGATCCTCCCCAAAATGGCTTTTCCCGTCAGTTTCTGACTCGAGTCTATTAGGCTTATGGGCCTATAGTTCCCAGGTGAGTCCCGGCAACCCTTTTTAAAAATTGGGACTACCACGGCCCCTTTCCAGGAGTCTGGCACAGATCCTCCCTCGATGATTGCGTTAAGAAGGGCCACGATCAATGCCCCCCATTCTTTAGGATAAGCTCGGACAATGTCTCCGGGGAGACCATCCGGGCTGGCTGCTTTTAATGGCACCAGGGTTTTAATCTGCTTTGTGACATCCTGTACAGAGAACAAGTCCAGGTCTCTATCTAAGGAGTATGGCGGAAGGATGAAGGGATCATTAAGTGGGCCTTCAATGGCGGAATAGAGTGTTTGGAAGTGGGTAAACCATGTCTGGGCATTAATGCTGCATGTCCTCAGTGTATCCTCGGGACGATTCCTATTTCCCACCAGGCCCCAAAAGCCTTTAGCATCTTTCCCTTGGCTGGCTGCCAAGAGGTCCTGCCAGTAGATGTCCTCCCACTCCTTCTTAGCATTTTTTTGGCAGAGGGAATAGTGCTTTCTAGCCACCCTGGTTCTAATGGGTGATTTAGATTTGACTGCTTCAATAAGAAGCGGCTTCGCCTCCCTACACTTCTGGTTAAACCAGCCCTGTCTAGTCCGTGTGCGGGGTTTCCTCCTGTTGGTACTGGCTGGGACTACGAAAAGGTCGCTGATAGCCTGAGTTAGGGTGCAGAACCTGGTAGACACCTCCAACAACCCATCCTCACCGGAGTCAAGGGTATCTAAGGCTTTAGTAAGGAGCTGCATTATGGCAGTGGTTTTCTCCTCTGAGAGCAACAGCTTTGCCCACTTTAGTCGTCGTCCACAATTGGAGACTGCTGTCAAGTCCGGGGCAAGATTGCAAGCGGTTCTACTCTCAGTGCCAGATAACCACCTAGGGGACGAAGTGAGCGAGAGGAGATTGTGGTCACTCTCCACGGAAGGTAGGATCACCATATCCTTTACTATGCTCCACAAATTAACGACAAGAAGAAAATAATCAATTCTTGACGAATGTCCAGGCCTATTGTAAGTGTGGGCTCCTGCTTTATCAGAACCAGTCCTGCCATTAGCGGCCCTCAGGCCAAACTCCATAGTTAATGAGTTAATCTGGAGGGCCACTTCTGTCCACTTTTTGATTGGGCTGAGTTCTAAGGACGGTATCCCCCACCTATTGTCGTGTTCCTCTTGATCTTGCAAAATTTCGGGGCCCAGGGGCTCAAAGGTGCAGTTTAAATCGCCCGCTACCAGAGTGCAATGCTTGTGTGGTGACGAACGGAGCAGGGCTTCCAGGCAAGCTATGACTGGGGATTCTCTGCCCCCCTTCGTGCCTCGGGCATAAATATTGAAGATATTTAGAATGACTCGACCCTGAGGGTTTTTCAGGGAAATGTTGAGGAGGTCCGGGCATTTAGTATTCCGCTCCACCACCCTACAGTTAAGTTCAGAGGCCACCCAGATGAGGAGGCCCCCTGAAGGGCGACCCTTACCTGATTCTGAGTGGACAGCTGGTAAATAGTGGATAGAGTATCCTGCCTTGTGAAGGGGCTCCTTGCTCCAGGTTTCCTGGAACAAGCATATGGAGTATTGCTCCACAAGGGAGTTCCAGTCGGGCAATGCCAGCTTTCTCTCGAGACCTGCTACATTCAAGCTGAAAACCCTAATGAGCGGGTCCGCCACAGCCGCAATGCTACAGGTCTCGACAGGAGCAAATAAGTTCACAGCACCCGCAGCTGGAGAGCCAACTGGAGGGTCAAGTGGCGCCCTCACCTCCCCTGGTTCCTCTGAAGTCTCGACAGTGCCCTGGTCTTCCGATGTGGTTGGAGGACTGTGAGTCTTGGCAGAAAGGGGGGACTCGACGCCGGGACTCCAGGTTACCAAGGACTCCTCGGGAGCGTCACGAAGTCAGCAGCCCCAGAAGCCCCAGTTCGGTAATGGTGGAACTGTATGCGACTGTGCTACAGTAGTTCCTGGGAAGAATTGACCATGGGCATTATTTTGGGGAAGAGGACCGGGATGGATGAAAGGGATAATTGGGGCCGTCCGCGGGTAGAAGAATGATAGATCAACTGTGTCAACCCCCGCGCCGGCCACGGGTCGCCCTTGGCAGCATATTGAGTGGGCAGCTCTTGAATCTTGAAAATTAACCACCACACAGTCACCCTTGAAAGATTTTTTCCTGTGTCCGATCCAACCCACCCTGCGTACGCCAAGAATCAGGCCGTCCAACCCCATGGAAGGGGTCTATTGGTTTTCAGCCAGTGGATGACCTTATTCTTTAGCGCCTGGTGAGATTCCTGCTGAGTATCTTCTAAGGGGGGAACTTTGATGAGAACAACAACATACGGTTGGCACTCAGGGGGGAGGTTAACCGGGGGGTCCTTACGTGTCGGTTGCTGCGGAATGACCACCGAGGAGAGATTTTTGGGCGGAGAAGATGTGGGTTTAGCCTTAGAGGTTGTGGCTACTCCGCTGACTTTAGTAGGTGGAGCAGCCACAGATTGCGAGTTTGAACCAGTCCCTCCCTTCTGTTGCTTCTTATGGGCAGGATTGGGCACAGGAATTATCACTGCTGGGCAGGGAGTAGCATGCACTTGAGCAGCGTGAGTGGAAACACTCGGCCTTGCCTGCCTCGCGCCAGCCTGGGAAGCTAGAGTGGAAGCATTCCCGATAGCTAGTGACTTAGCCGGCAGTGTTGACTGGTCACCCAATGGTTGTCTCACTGAAACCCCTGTCCCAGCATTCCTAACAGTTTTGTCCTCGCTAAGCTTTGGCTGTAGTTTGAACAAGGTTTTCAGGGAGAAAAAATTGTCCCTGGTAGCCTGTTCGAATCTGTCAAGCCTATCCCCCAGACTCTTAACTTGGTCAATGAGTGGTACCAGCAAAGACTTTACCAGTTTCTCGAGGGGCTCGAACGAGGAGCCCTCGTTTGCTGGAACAAGTGTTGCTGGGGCCAAGGGGGGAGGTTGCAGCGTGTCGGCTGCAAGCTGTGGGGGGATGGAGTTCCCAACTAATTCCACCCCTCCGGGGTCTGAGTGTGTAGGACCCCCTTTGGGCTGGATCCTAGATCGCTTATAGAGCGTGGAGAAGCTACCCTTCCGAATGCTGGTCGCCCTTTTCCTTTTCCTATACACCCGGGTAGATCGAGTCTGGGACTGTGGTTTTAAATCGGGTTTGGGAACGTTAGAGCCGGGTTGAAGCATGATGCCGGGAGAGCTGGCTATGGGCTGAGCGGGGCGGGACTCTACTACCACATTACCAGGACTGGTGAGGGGAGAGATAGATATCAAACTTTCTATCCTGTCTATTCCAGCCTCTAGCGCTACAATATGTGGCTCCCCAGAGAGGTTCCCAGCCAGTGGTGCGGAGGGGATGGAGGAAGTTGGGGACAAAGCATGTGCTGCAGCTCCCAGGGTAGAGCGTTTAGAAGGGAGAAGGTCTAGTGAGAGGCGGCGTTCCGTCATTGCAATCTCCTTTTCAATGACGGCGACCACTCTGGTGATGAATTTGTCCATGGTACCAATCATCGTGGTACCCCCTGAGGTGCTTTCTCCACCGCCCCTCAGAGCTTTGCCCGAGCGGGTTGACATGCTGGCTTCGGGACCCACAGATTAGCTTCGAGATCTTGGACCAGAGGCAGTAGATGTTAAGGGGGTGGCCCAGCCCAGCCTCTGACAGCCCCGGACTGCCACAGACTGCCCGCCCTTTGCCCGGGCTTCGCTCGGCGTCCTGCACGCGTCCCGCTACGCGACTATGGTGCCTTGATATTGGCGTTGCGGGCGGGGGGCGTGGTGTCCAGGGGGCGCGGCGCTAAGTGGTGGTGATGTGCTCTGCCTCCTGGATGCTGTAGTTCTAGGCGCTGCTCCGCCTCCCGTGAGCTTTTCGCTGTTGGTAGAAGGCTCCCCCTCCTCGTCCGCTGGGAATCCGAGTTGCCCCTCACTGACCCCGCGAAGCGGCACCCGCGAAGCGGGTGCGGCAAGCGGTAGCGCAGATGTGACAGCGGTCAGCGGTAGCCCCTGCTGGGGAGAGAGCAATCCTTGGTGATCAGAGCCTCCAGCCCGCGTGATTCCTTCCAGAGGTACAGTGTCCCACCAGGAACCTATCGGGACCGGCCTTTTGCACCTGGCCGGGCGGGGGGCGTGGTGTCCAGGGGGCGCGGCGCTAAGTGGTGGTGAGGCGCTCTGCCTCCTGGATGCTGTAGTTCTAGGCGCTGCTCCGCCTCCCGTGAGCTTTTCGCTGTTGGTAGAAGGCTCCCCCTCCTCGTCCGCTGGGAATCCGAGTTGCCCCTCACTGACCCCGCGAAGCGGCACCCGCGAAGCGGCACCCGCGAAGCGGGTGCGGCAAGTGATAGCGGAGATGGTGACAGCGGTCAGCGGTAGCCCCTGCTGGGGAGAGAGCAATCCTCGGTGATCAGAGCCTCCAGCCCGCGTGATTCCTTCCAGAGGTACAGTGTCACTTATTACATGTAGATCTATTCAAGGGCGATTTCACATTAAATGTGTATGCAAGGTTATTATATGAATACGTGGACACCATGAGTGCGAAGGATTGCTATGTGTGCATGCAGTTGCCAGTATCTGTGGAAGAGAGCATTAGATACCCCTGACATATGGTATTACTCGTAGTGTGTTGCTTAGTATGTTTTATGGCAAGGCAAATTTTGAATACTATTTCTCTAATTATGATGTAGTACTCCTGGAAGTCCCAATTCTTAAATATTTGAACAAGTATGATTACTATAAACAAGAAGAGAGAAAGTTTAAATATGGTGTGCACACAGTAAAATTTGCTACAGCATATGCCCACAGACACAATTTGATGTGTGTGTTATCTCACAGAGAAAATACATTTGTAGATCAGATCGAGGACAGGCATAGGCAGACATTATTAGGCACGCTCCTTAACATGAGTTAATCGAGTGGACCCAAGAGGAGTTAGATCATAAGGCAAAAGGAACCTCTGGTGCAATAACCCTAGATTTGCATCACAAAGGGAAACTTTGCATTAGACAGACACTGACATATTATGACAAAATATCCGTGGGGGGGAGTGAATGCAAGCATATTTTCCGGATTGAAGAATCTGTGAAAAAGGCACTGTTGGATAAGTTGACCATTGTGCCCAATGTGCATTTTGTGTGCGGAATGAATGCGTACGTTCGGTTAACACTGAATTGGTATGGAACGTGTTACTTGACTGTGATATTTCCTAAAATATTCCATGTGAGAGATTGTGTGTTCAAAATGATCGTCACCTTCTTCAGGACAATGATTTCAATATTTGAAAATAATCTAAATAAAATATAAACACTGTGTTAGCAACCGACCTATAGATACATTCCTTTGCTTTCTCAACTATTCTTCTATTTGGCAACCTAGGCAGTTATTCTGATCAGTATTCTATATATAATTATTTCCATTTCACAATTTGAGGTATCTTTTTATCCACCACTTCATTTCAGAAATGATCCCAAAGCAATTACTTTGAATACATCGTTGTAAATGCATGAATGGTAAAAGTATGTTTTTTTAAAATGTTTGGATAAGGTAAGTATGGGTATAGGGGTATATGATTTGGGGTACTGAGGTATATGTTTTGGGGTGTTTGGGTATTTTAAGGGTTCAGATATAGTTTTGGGTTATGGGGTACATGGGTAGTTTTAGGGTTTAGGGATAGGTATGGGTTTTGGGGTACAGGGGTATTTTTAGGGTTCAGGGCTAGGTTTGGGTTTTGGGGTATAGGGGTATTTTTAGGGTTCAGGGCTAGGTTTGGGGTACATGGGTGTTTTAGGGTGCAGGGGTAGGTTTGGGTTTTTGGGTACAGGGTTATTTTTAGGGTTCAGGGCTAGGTTTGGGGGTACAGGGGTATTTTCAGGGTTCAGGGGTAGGTTTGAGTTTTGGGGTACAAGGGTTTTTTAAGGGTTCAGGGCTAGGTTTGGGTTTTGGGGTACTGGGGTATTTCAGGGTTTGGGGTAGGTTTGGGTTTTGGGGTACAGGGGTATTTTTAGGGTTCAGGGCTAGGTTTGGGTTTTGGGGTACAGGGGTATTTTTAGGGTTCAGGGGTAGGTTTGGGTTTTGAGGTACAGGGGTATTTATAGGGTTCAGGGTTAGGTTTGGGCTTTGGGGTACAGGTGTATTTTTAGGGTTTAGGGATAGGTTTGGGTTTTGGGGTACAGGGTATATTTATAGGGTTAAGATGGGTTAGTGTTTAAGGGTGTTGGGGTATTTTAAGGAGTACGGGTGGGTTATGATTATGGGGTGCAGGGGTATTTAAAGGGAGCAGAGTGGGATTCGTTTTAGGGTGTAACGGGTAATAAAATAAAATAAAACAAAATAATATAAATAATGCAATTTAAAAGAATAAATGTTTTAATTAAATTTAAAAAAATGTGTATATATATATATATATATATATATATATATATATATATATATCTATATCTATATCTATATCTATATCTATATATATATATATATATATATATATATATTCACTGAAAAAACCATAGGTTATAGACCATATATAGTTAGGAATTCGCATTTACAAAACCTTATTTTACTCACACAAAACCATTGAAATTCCATATATAGTTAGTTGCACTAACTGTATATCGCGCACCCGCAATCCACTGCTGATGATGTCACATATTACATCATTCATGACATGGTCAGTGACATCACTGATGACATCACTGATGACATCTCAAATGACATCACTGATGACATCTCAAATGACATCACTGATGACATCACTGATGACATCTCATTTGACATTACTGATCACATCACTGATGATATCATTCATGTGATAATACGATGAACCTCTTCAGACTCTAATATAACCTTAGATACAATCAGTGTAAACAGACACTCACAGACTGTCACTCATTCATGGAGTTACTCACACACCTAGTCAGTCATGCAAAGAATCAATCACACCTCCATTTCCTCAACTATACAGTTATACAAACTTTACTTATTCAAACATATACTAACACATATTTACTCTCTTATGCAATCCCTGATACAAGTTCACAATGATCCATACGGCCACTCACACATTCACTGTCTCTTATGCACAGTTATTTATATATGTCAACTCTCACATGTACTGTGTTTTACATATGTACTTAATTTGACATGTAGCACTGAGATATCCATTCACTCACCAATACTCATGCACACAGTCAACCGCCCATACAGCTGTTTCCACATGCACTTTTGAAACCATACATCTAGTGAATCAACTGCTCACACATCTATGCACAGAGTCATGCACCTCCCAGCCACCCACACACACACTCAGTCTCCCATACAAATACTTGGGCAACCAATCAATAACCCATATAGTTACTCATATAGCTACTTATCAACACATGCAACAGTTTACAGAACAACAGACATAATGATGCACAAATTAAGACAGTTTAGTCACTAACCCATGCACTCAGTGAGACACATTTAATCACTCACTCATACAGTCAGTCATGCACCTACTAAATCCTTCATCCAGACACTTATACATCCACTCATTCTTCAATATGTAAGACATATTTTAACTTTACAGAAACATACAGTCACTGGATGTTGTCATCAGTGATGTCATCAGTGATGTCATTTGAGATGTCATCAGTGATGTCATCAGTGATGTCACTGACCATGTCATGAATGATGTAATATGTGACATCATCAGCAGTGGATTGCGGGTGCGCGATATATAGTTAGTGCAACTAACTATATATGGAATTTCAATGGTTTTGTGTGAGTAAAATAAGGTTTTGTAAATGCGAATTCCTAACTATATATGGTCTATAACCTATGGTTTTTTCAGTGAATTTTCAAGGTTTTGTAAATGCTAATTCCTAACTATATATGGTCTATAACCTATGATTTTTCAGTGAATTTTCAAGGTTTTGTAAATGCTAATTCCTAACTATATATGGTCTATAGCCTATGGTTTTTTCAGTGAATATATATATATACATACATATATAAACATATATCATCTGTATATCTATATAAATACAAACATAAATGCATGCATACATATACTTATATGCATACAGATGCATGTTATTTACATGAAAGTTGAAAAAACACTAATAAAAGCAAAGCTAAAAAGCCACCTCATTACAAACAGAATGGCTTTAACTTAAACGAGGGCGAGATCTATTGCATTTTCAATGCTTGTTTACTTTGGTTCCATCAAGAAGGCATTCAGATGTGTCACACATTTGCCATAAATTCTGAATGTTAGCACTCTAGTTGCACATTAGATCACTGTAGTAAAGCTACTGCTCACCAGGGACGTCTGCTGCTGGTATTCAAAGTGCATGTTTCAGTCTGCATGTCAGAATTTTTTTAATGAAATAGAAGAGGATTTGAGAAGTCACTCAAATTTATCCCTAATTTTTCTTTCTGAAGCACTAATCATACTTTCTATGGCAAAATTAACCCCCTCATGTTGTTCCTTTTTAAATTGAGTGTTTTCAGACTTACCACTTCATTCCAATCAAGATGGCTTCTGGTGTGCCATACTTTTGTCATAAGTAAGACTGTTAGCGCTCTAGTTGTTCTTTAGAACACTCTGGGACATTCTGTCATTGGGCTATACTTGGGGTACATCTGGGTGATATTTGGGCTACATTTAGGCTCTTTTGTCTCTGGTGGCCATCTTGGGAGACTGTATGTCAGAATATTTTAATGAAATTGAAGAGGGTTTGAGAAGTCACTCAAAATGTGCCCTAATTTTTCTTTCTGCAGCACTAATCATAATTCATATGGCAAAATATACCCCCTCATTTTGTTCCTTTTTAAATTAAATGTTTTAAGAGTTACCACTTTATTCCAATCAAGATGGCTTCAGGTGTGCCATACCTTTGTAATAAGTAGGACTGTTAGCGCTCTAGTTGTTCTTTAGAACACTCTGGGACATTCTGTCATTGGGCTATACTTGGGCTACATCTGGGTGATATTTGGGCTACATTTGGGCTCTTTTGTCTCTGGTGGCCATTTTGGGAGACTGCATGTCAGAATTTTTTAATGAAATAGAAGAGGATTTGAAAAGTCACTCAAAATGTGCCCTAATTTTTCTTTCTGCAGCATTAATAATACCTTCTATTGCATAATATACCCCCTCATTTTGTTCCTTTTTAAATTAAATGTTTTAAGAGTTACCACTTTATTCCCATCACGATGGCTCCAGGTGTGCTATACCTTTGTAATAAGTAGGACTGTTAGCGCTCTAGTTGTTCTTTAGAACACTCTGGGACATTCTGTCATTGGGCTATACTTGGGCTACATCTGGGTGATATTTGGGCTACATTTGGGCTCTTTTGTCTCTGGTGGCCATTTTGGGAGACTGCATGTCAGAATGTTTTAATGAAATAGAAAAGGATTTGAGAAGTCACTCAAAATGTGCCCTAATTTGTCATTCTGCAGCACTAATCATACTTTCTATGGCAAAATATACCCCCTCATGTTGTTTCTTTTTAAATTAAATGTTTTAAGAGTTACCACTTTATTCCAATCAAGATGGCTTCAGGTGTGCCATACCTTTGTAATAAGTAGGACTGTTAGCGCTCTAGTTGTTCTTTAGAACACTCTGGGACATTCTGTCATTGGGCTATACTTGGGCTACATCTTGGTGATATTTGGGCTACATTTGGGCTCTTTTGTCTCTGGTGGCCATTTTGGGAGACTGCATGTCAGAATGTTTTAATGAAATAGAAAAGGATTTGAGAAGTCACTCAAAATGTGCCCTAATTTTTCATTCTGCAGCACTAATCATACTTTCTATGGCAAAATATACCCCCTCATGTTGTTTCTTTTTAAATTAAATGTTTTAAGAGATACCACTTTATTCCAATCAAGATGGCTTCGGTGTGCCATACCTTTGTAATAAGTAGGACTGTTAGCGCTCTAGTTGTTCTTTAGAACACTCTAGGAGGCTGCAGTAGAACACAAAGGAATCAACTGACAGTCTCTGTCCTTGTTGGATGTACATGTTTTACTGAGAATGTCAGACTTCATTTTCACATGACTGAGAAAGATAATGTGAATTTACAGAAAATATGCTTTCAGTTTAGCTTATAGATCCCCTTCCAAACCACTGTGGGAAAATCATGAAATATTAGTTTTCTTTCAAACAATATTCATGATATCACAGCAGAAGGTTTTTTCACATGGTAAAATCACCTTAGAACCCACCACAATTCCTAAAACGAGTATGGTACCATCAACAAATGATTTATAATGTAACTAAAGTCCTAAAACCCTCTATTAACTACAATGCTTTTTAATGAGGTGCTATCATGTATATTGGTCCCAAGATGGCTGCCAACACTTCTTGGATGAAGTGCTGACAGCCAATCAGATCAGATGTGTGGTTAGGCTCCGCCCAGATATATATCTTTTTTTGAACCTAAATTACTCAAAATCCACTGGAGCACATATATTGAGACCTAGCAAAGGCACATCGGGCTAACAGTCCCTACAATTTTGCCAAGTTTCGTGCAAATCCATTCAGCCGTTCGAGCTAAAAGTGAGGCCAACCGCCCTATGGAAATTAACATGGGAAAAACGCGTTTTGGGACCCCCCTTTTTTCTCGGCCCCCCCTTGATGAAACCCCCCCAAATTGTCAGGGGCTGCTCAGAAACAAAATGTTCCATTTTCCTGAAAATTTCAGCCAATTCCGTCCTCAAACGCCAAAGTTATTAGACATAGAATTTTCAAAAATCCCATAGAGAAAAAATCCTAACTATATATACCTACTGGCGACCGCCAGTAGGTAATATATATATATATATATATATATATATATATATATATATATATATATATATATATATATATATATATATATATATATATATATATATATATATATCCTCCTCCAATGCTCTCCTTGGTCCAAAGCAAGCGGGACACATGCTCCGGGACAGACAAAGGATTTATTAAACGTAGCAAAGACACAGTCCTTCCAAGTCCGTGAAACGCTGTAGTTTCTGGGCAGACGCGTTCCTGGCCCTGTGTGGCCGTCTTCAGTGCCCGTCTCACAGGCTGCTGCGTATCTCCTGGATTTGGATCGGTGACCACTCCCTATGAAGCAGTCCCGCGGCTCCTCCTCCCAGCTGCAGGTGTGTACTACTTGCTGGTAGCTCTGGGTGAACTGCATGGTGGTTAACATAATTCCTCGTGGTGCCACATACAGTGATTGGTCCACCAAGCACCAAAAGGATGACCCTAATATTCGGCTTTGAACGATGCTCCTTCCATAGCGCACCCAAGTAAGTTGGATCCCTTCTGACCTTTGTCTGTGCCCTTAGTCAGGCAGCCCAATGCCGCCTCCTCTCTCCCCTTGCAAAAACACTCGCCAAATAGCAATCTCTTCGCATGGGGGGGCGCCGCTATTAGCACTACCGTACTAACACCAAAGTTTGATTGCCGATACAATTGCGGTGCGCCAGAACGAGAGGGCGTGCCCCCAACCGGTCTCAGCAAAACCGGATAACTATCCTCCTCCAATGCTCACCTTGGTACAAAGCAAGCGGGACACATATATATATATATATATATATATATATATATATATATATATATATATATATATATATATATATATATATATATATATAATACACATATCTGCGCAAACTCCCAAAAACGCCGCTTCAGGTCCTAGTGCAACTCAGAACCCACCAGGCAAGTAGGAGACGGACCACAGTCAGGATACACAGATATTTATTGCAAAGGTTGAAAATTGCGAGGGCAAGACGCGTTTCGGGCTTCCAAAGCCCTTGTTCACATGCATCGATTCAATGAATTTTTTCAATTTTATAATGCAGTGCAAACCCGCCTCCCCGCCACTTTACATTCCGGTCACGTGATCACAAGGGTAGAAAAAAGACTCTACGTTGTAAATGACCAGCTACATTATATGTACTACACGAGTTACATTTACAATAATAACTTTTGATAAGAAATTATTCCTTTTTAAAGAAACATTTAAATTCATAAAGGTTCTTATTCAGTTATTTTGGGATAAATCCCTGTGCAAATGATAGCATATGTGTAAAGTTCGCGACCTGTAAACAGTGGGGGAGCAGGAAAAGGTGGTGAAAGTGCAAATAACAAATTGTCATTGAATCGCAGTCTGCAATTCATGGAGTAATTTGTATTTTGTGCATAAATGCAGATAGAGGTAAGAGGAAAAAGGAAAAAGTGCTGTGAGTGCATGATGATAGTAATCTGTGTATATAATGTATGAATGCTAATTTGGACATTATAGGAGAATAGATCATATCCTATCTGTCTTATTAAAAACATGCATAAAAACATTTAATACCAGTATAAATACATCATCATAAAAAAGATTAGAAAAAAGACACCATGTGTAAAATGAGTGCTAAAAAATCTCACATCTAAAATTCATGAATATGTAAATATAAAAGTGAATACTATATACAGTGAAGAAGCAGAACAATGTGCAAAGAAGTGGCTGACAAGGAACTTGTCCAGCCACTTGCATCAAAGTATACGAACATATTATTCATTAGGTGCAAAGTATCAGCAAGGGTCACCTCCCTAGATCACAGGGAACCTGACCTATCTAGGGAGCCACTAAGATGCTGTTAGGATGACAAGTTTTCTTAGTGCAGCATATAAATATTAGAGTGAGTGTTTAAAGAAAGTGGCGTAGATCCTCGGTATTATTGAGGCCATTAGGCCATTTGCTGTCGTATTCGAGGATCAAACTCGACTCTAATCACCTCAATTTAAGCTCCCGATTGCCTCCTCTTCTGGGCTTGGGGACAGAAGCCACTACATAGTAGGAAAGACAATTGAGATCTTTGTTGTGGGTGCTTATAAATTGGCGAGCCACTGGATATGCCTGGTCACTATGTAAGATAGCCCTGATATGCTGCAGGATCCTGACGTGCACTTGCTGTTTTGTACTGCCTATATAATTAAGGCCGCAAGTGCACGTCAGGACATACACAGCATACTCGGTTTTGCAGGTATGGCTACCTTTAATTGGGATATCAACAGTAGAAAAAGGAGTTCTATAATGAGTCTTGTTCACTCCAAACTTGCAAGCCCTGCAAGTTGTACATTTGCGAAAACCTGCTGATAATAACCAATTGGGTTTCTGTTGTAATTCACGACTGCTCTGATCTAGAATTGCGCCCATGTTTTGTGCCCGCCTGAAAGTGACCAAGGGTTTGTCAGGTAACATGCATCCCAGAACAGCATCTGTCTGAATAGTAGGCCAATGTTTGTTGATTATCTGCCTAATTTTGTTTTCCTGACTACTGTAATCTGTGATAAATCTAGGGCAGTCTACATCATCTGTTTCGGACCCATTAGTGGCCGCATTGTTCTTGTTTACTGTGTTTGAGAGTAGACTGACTCTAGAAAAACTTTCAGCTTTAGCCAGTGCTTGGTTGAATATCTGGTCTGAATATCCACGGGCCTTCATTCGTACTTTTAACTCAAGCGTGCATTTTTTTAAATCCTCAGCCGTACTACAAATTCTTTTTAACCTTAGGATTTCTCCATAAGGTATGCTGTGGATAGTATGCTTAGGATGAAGGCTTGCGGCATGGAGCGTGGTATTGCCCGCCGTGGCTTTTCTGTGTAAAGTAGTCTGGATGTGGTTGTTATCATCTATGTATATCTTGACATCTAAGAATTCTGCTTGTTTGGCACTGATATTAGAAGTAAATTTTAAGTTGAGGGGGTTATCATTAATTTCAGCAATGAATAGTTGTGCTTCATATTCATCCCCTTTTCATACAATGAAAATGTCATCAATATATCTAAGATATTTTACAATCTTCTCCCGTACCCAGGTTTGGTGTGTGACCTTAAGAACCCGCTCCTCCCACCAGCCAACGTTTAAACACGCATAGCTGGGGGAGAAGCAGGCCCCCATAGCCACACCCCTTAGTTGTTTCCAGACTTCCTTACCAAATGAAAAATAATTATTACTTAGGCACCAATCAATCAAACTTAATATCTCCTTGTTATGTTCGTACAGTTCAACAGGTCGTTGGCCAAGATAATACGTTATTGCATTTAAGCCATCAAGATGTGAAATACTGGTGTATAATTGTTCAACATCAAGAGTAATGAGTAACATGTCGTTCTGCCATTCCAAATCCTCTATTTTGGCCAAAAAGTCAGTGGTGTCTCGGACAAAGCTGGGAAGTTTACTAACCCAACTCTCTGAAAAGAAATCAATATATTGTCCCACATTTTCTCCACAACTATTAATGGCGGAGATAATGGGCCTGCCGGGAATCGGTGTTGTTCCTTTGTGGACCTTTGGAATTAAATAGAGGCATGGCAGTACAGGATGTTCATTGTACATGAATTTATATTCATCTGCTGAGATGAGGCCTTCTCTGCGGTATTTTAGAAGTAGTTTCTGCAAAACATCATTAGCTTTTGAGTACTCTTTAATATTTGATTTGATGTAACAGGCAGGGTCTTGTAATTGCCTTAGTGCCTCTGCAGAGTATTCAGATTTGGGCCAAATGACGATGTTACCCCCTTTATCGGCAGTTTTTATTACGATATTGAGGTTGTCTTTTAGTTTCTTCATGAGTTCAAAATATTTGGCCTTTTGCACGTTATATTTCTTTTTCTTATAGTTGTTAGTCCTTCTGTACAAATCTTTAATGTCTGCAATTATACAATCCTGAAAAACGTCCACCGCATCTTTTGCCTTGATGGGTACAAAATCTGATTTTCCTTTCAATGGCGTGATATCAGCACCTTTTTGGATCACATGAATTTTTTCTAATCTTTTTTGTGTGCTAGTCTCGCCATCAATAGTCATTGGTTGAGAGCTGGTTGCGTTGTCTAAGTCATGCATGTCAAGAAAAAGTGGTACATCAGAGGCTGTTAGTTGAGCTGTATTTTCAATATTGTTACTGCTTGTATAGGTTTCAGTGCCTGTTGTGGATTTCAATTTTTGTAACGCAAAGAATTTCTTCAATTTCAATTTTCGAATATAGCGATATACATCCACTCTAGTGGGGGCATATCTGAAATTCTGTTCGGGGCAGAAATTAAGTCCAAGCAATAGAAGCTGTTGTTCCGCTTTTGTTAAAGTTATATCTGAGAGATTTACAATGGATCTCTTTAACTCTGTTTCTTCTTCTTCCATGTTTGGTTTGTTTTCTTGTTGTTCCATCCCCCTTTGTTTGCGTTTCCTTCTCCTTTCCCGTCTTTTTTTGTTTCTACGGGTGTTGTTGAGTTCTTTTGGCGTGGTCTCAAAGTGCGCAACCTTTCTTCCACTAAAAAACCAAGCTCTTCATCTATTTCCAAAATAGGCATTGGGAGACCAGTTGTGGCTGTGAATTTCATAGGTTTTGTAAATGCTACTTCCTAACTATAACGTGTGTAAAACCTATAGTTTTTTCAGTGAATTTCATAGGTTTTTTAAATGCAACTTCCTAACTATAACGTGTTTAAAACCTATGGTTTTTTCAGTGAATATATATATAAATACACATATATACAAACATATATTTGATGTTTTAATAATGTACTTTTACAATGTATATGACTTTACCACACATGCATTTGCGTTATAATGGCATGCGTGATAAGGTCATATGCGTTGTAAAAGTTTTAGAAATGATGTCTTTGCGGAGTAATAGTCCCGCGTTATAAAAATTGCGGAGTGATGGTATGCGGGATGTTGGTTTGCGGAATATCATCACATATTCCCAGGGGAGGGATAGTCCCTTTCTTGCTATTTCCGTGAAGGCGCGAGGCCTGTGCACAACAGAAGTGGAAAATCTCCAGTGTGCGCTTCAGGCGTCACCGGAAGTTACGGTGAGATTACATTTCCTGCACAATGGCCCCTGTTTGCGCTCCTTCCAGCCCTTGGGAATAACGCCATGCCTGACCTCCATACAGTAAAGCAGGTGCACGTCACTGGGAGCGTGGGGCAAGCACACCCGGAGCTGGAATGTACAGAACCTGGGAAGAAAACACAATGAAATATTAGGCACAACCCTCGCTTTATTTTTCCTTAATCCCGCGACCCGCACACGCCCACGCCCCAGCATACGCCCTCAGCACACGATATGAGACATGGCATGAAGGGCGGAATGTACCACACGCCCCCAGCGTTTGTCACGCCCCCAGCACATGCCCTCAGCACAACGCAGGCACGCTCACAAGGGACTACTTTGCTGGCACGTTTATTTTACCTTTTAAATGTATATGGTGGGCGTCTGCATAGCCTATGTCCTTCTGCTGCAACTGCCCTTTCCAACGCTGTATTGAGTGTTGTGATTGGTGCTGTGGGTTCTGAGATTACCCGCCTCAAAGGTTTGGGCTCTCTCTTTATTATATTAGTATAGATTACTATTTCTGCTATATATCAGTTTTGGCTACACATTACCTTGAATGAAAAACCTATACCTTGTCAATCCTCCCACTTTCTTTCAATTGTGGTGTTTGTCCTTACTTGTTGGACCAAGAGCTAAGAATGAGAACATAACTTGGTTAAGAATTCTAATCTTCTTATTGCTTTTTACAGTAAAACTACCCATAGTGTTCCTGCATTAGAGTGAGGATAAAGAGTGCCAAGAGCAAACGTCCGTCTTGCTAGCCTTCCAGACTGAATCAAGATGTTAGCTTCTTTCCTGTTCCATTTTATCCCAGTTCTGATTGATTCCTAATTACCTAATTAGAACAGCTTATTAGTTTTGCCCTATATGTTATTCTGAGATCTCACTATTATCTTAGCGGCCTTCGTGTAGTGTAGTGTAGTAAAATTTTAAAAGGTATTATGTTTTGCCTATACCTTGAGATTTATTTTTATGCTTTTACGTTCTAAGCTCCAAATACTTGTTGTTTTTAAATTTAACTACAATATTTGTTTTTATAAGATAACATTAGGATGTTTCGTCCATATCATTCCATCTTCGATTTTCACTTTTGAACATGTACCGTTATTCATTAGAGGATCTGAAAATATCCGGCTTGCCGAAAGATTGCTCTCTTTTCCCTATATATCTTCCAGTTACCTAATTCTATTATTCCGAAAGATCAGAAGCTCAGGGCGTATGTCATCACCTTTCTGCCCCGCGTTTACGTTTCTATCAATGCGGCGGTCCCCATTTATATGTATTACATTTTGACATACAATACTGTGAGCCTCAATAATGCACCTTTTTAATTAATCTACATTGTGTTTCTTTTCTTCCCAGTGTTCTCCCAGTCTGGCATGTCTGTATGTATCTGCCTTTGAAGAAAAACATATTTTTAATGAACTGGCTCCATACTATAAAAACGTGTCTAATTGGTCACGATTTATAGATGATGTATTTTTTATTTGGCAGGGCAGTGAAGAAAATGTATTATCATTTATACAATGGTTCAATTTAGGTGATGAAAATGTACGATTCACATCATCCTACAGTAACAAAATGTGTGAATTTTTAGATATAAAAATTAAAAGTTCCGAGGGCACTTTATCTGTAGAACTATTTACTAAAGCAACAGACCGCAACACCATGTTACATTTCGAGAGCTTTCACCCTGCAAGCCAGAAAAATAACATTCCCTTTAGACAGTTCCTCAGGGTCAGAAGAATTTGCACTAATATGCGAGACTTTGAACAGCATGCCAAAGTCCTAACTAGGAAGTTCACAGACAGATGTTACCCTAAACAAATGGTAAAAAAAGCATATAAACAAGCAAAATATTACAATAGGGACAGTCTTTTTGAGCCAAACTGCGAGAAGTTAAAGCCAAGAAACAACTTGTCTGTGTTACCAACTTTACAAACATAAGTAATAAAATAAAAAATCTGATAAAAAGGAACTGGGATTTACTCAATAATGTGAGCTCTATTCCCTTACATAAACTGATCATCGCATTTAGAAGAAACAAAACAATAAGAAACCATTTAGTACACACATATCCACACATAACAAATAGGAACCAAATCAGTACGATTGATGGTTCATCACCCGCAGGAAATTTCCGTGTAATTCTTGCAAAATGTGTATTTCTATCATGAAGGGACCCTTAGTCACATACAATGGAATATTCCATCATCAAAAGAATTTGGTAAGTTGTAGAACTAAGAATGTCATTTTCTTAATAATATGCCCATGTGAGAAAGGATATATTGGAGAAACCTCAAGAGAAATACGAGTGAGGCTAAATGAACATAAATCTGCCATTCGAACAAAGCGGCAAAATGCACCCCTGGTAGAACACTGGGAAGAAAAGAAACACCATATAGATGAATTATAATAGTGCGTTATTGAGGCAGTAACAATAAATACCACAGGAGGTGACCTAACAGTGAAAAGTAAAAAGAGAGAGAGAGGTATTATATGTCAAAATTTAATACATATAATGCGGATTGAATAGCAGGGAAGAATGGGAGAGAATTATTTAAACATCCAACTTTATTTCTCTCTTATCAGTCACAACAGGAAAATACTTGTTTTTCATATCAATAATGCAGATTCTAAGATTTCCAGAAACATGACCTAACATTGAAAAAGAAAGAAGTAGAAAGATCTGCAATTAGAAAGCAGATATGAATGTGAATAATATACCCCACTTTTTGTGTCAATTATTCATGTACATTAGGAAGTAGTGACGAAAATTGGGGGTGATGCACTTACGTACGGCATGTAAATTTGAAATACTGCACAAAATACTGTAAGAGTCATTATAGTGAAAAGTGTCCAAAGCGTTAATAACTAATGATATTGATGTAATCTCCATAACGTATACACTAGAGACACCAATTAAAAGATGGCTGCTGCTATGAGAGCGATGTAAGCGCAGTGTAATTAAAGTAGAGAGGTTAAGGCATGCGTTGTGAGCCTCGGAATTTTCGGAAGAACAAAAAAATAAACCAGAACAGACCCATTCTAAGATGGCCTCCGCAATGATAGAAACGTAAAAGCGGGGCAGAGAGGTGATGACATACGCCCGAGCTTCTGATATTTCGGAATAATAAAAATAGGTAACTGGAAGATATATATGGAAAAGATGGCAATCTTTCAGCAAGCCGGATATTTTCCGATCATCTAATGAATAACGGTACTTGTTCGAAAGTAAAAATCGAAGATGGAATGATATGGACGAAACATCCAAATGTTATCTTATAAAAACAAATATTGTTAGTTAAATTTAAAAACAACAAGGATTTGGAGCTTAGAACGCAAAAGCGTAAAAAAATAAAACTCAAGGTATAGGCAAAACATAATTCCTTTTACAATTTTACTACACTACAAGATGGCCACTAAGATAATAGTGAGCTCTCAGAATATCGTTTAGGGCAATACTAATAAGCTGTTCTAATTAGGCAATTAGGAATCAATCAGAAACGGGATAAAAGGGAACAGGAAAGAAGCTAACATCCAGATTCCGTCTGGAAGGCTAGCAAGACGGACATTTGTTTGTGGCACTCTTTATCCTCAGATAAGTCTGAGGATAAAGCCCCTAGGGTATGTATGTGTGCCATATGCGCGCACATGCTCATTTCCGGGGTGCATCAGGGTTTCCTGATACCCTTGCACCCTTGAAATTATTCTCAATTTGCAATTCTCTAATTGCGAATCGCAACTTAGGAAGGAATTCCCATTCAGTCCTAAGGGCCTCCTGGCCCATAGGAATGAATGGGAAGGTATTCCTTAATTGTGATTTCGCAATTTGCTAATCGCAATTAAGGAATACTAAGGAATCGCAAAATATTTGCGAATTTTTAAATACATCCAGTTTTGCGAGTCTCAAATAGCGATTCTCAAAAATTCGCTATTTGAGAATCGCAAAAACGGATTTTGATACATATGCCCCCAAGTGATAATCTTGGATACAAAATCAGGTATCATGTAAGGGTACCACAAACTATTTTCAAGTGGAACAATGTTATTAAAAGGGACAAAAAAAGCAGGAACATTCAAGAAAAATTCAAAATTACAATTGTTTTTCTTCATTTCAGTACTGAACTGTATCTTTTAATTGAGCGTACTTAAGGATTTATTCAACTATTGAAGCCAATTGAGAAAGGCTTATATAGTGCTAATTCAGGTATGTTATGGTATTCACTGACAATTGATATGATGATATACAAATGGAATAAAAAGTGAATTGATAATTAAACCTTACAAATAACCACCTAAAGAATATGTTTCAGGGGCTTGTCTACAGGTTACCAAATACAACAATGGTAAATGTAATAAAAACAGCGCTTTGCCGATGATATTTGGGTCCAATCATACAGATGTTTTTAGTATAAAAGAAATAACAAGAATGGGTGAAAACATTACTATTTCTAAGGAGAAATGTATGATTGAAAAAATTTATAGTTTACTACATGAATTGATGACCAGTAAAATGTTTCTTTCTGTATTACAAAGATTGTGATGATATAAGTATAACAAGAATGTACTCAAAGTAATTGGGATAATTTCTGAAATGTAGTGGTGGATAAAAAGATACCTCAAATTGTCAAATGGGAATAAATATATATAGAATACCGATCAGAATAACTGCCTAGGTTGCCAAATAGAAGAATAGTTGAGAAAGCAAAGGAATGTATCTATAGGTCGGTTGCTAACACAGTGTCCATATTTTATTTAGATTATTTTTAAATATTGAAATCATTGTCCTGAAGAAAGTAACAATCATTTTGAACACCGAAACGCAGCGACAACAGTTTTTTCTTAATTTTATTATGTATAATGCATGTTTTAAATAAAAATTGATGATTAATTGTTTTTAATGGATTGTGTTAAATATTTTTGATAAAACAATTTGCTGACTAATAAAATAGACAAATAGAACATTCCTTTGAACTTGTATTGTTTCTAACTTTGGGTCACTTTGTATAAATCTATATGTAAATGTGGTAACCTGGCAAGATTAGACCTTGTAAAAGTTTGATTCTAAAAAACGTATGTTGATCCAGCCCTAGCTGGATAGACAATTGGGTTTGAATATACCGATCTTTTCCATCTATAACAAAAGGAAAAGGGAACTTTGTTTTTTGTCTAAATGCTTATACCCATCCCTTTTCCAAAATAAGGGTACCTCTCATATTACCTTTTGGTCAAGTAGTGATCACTTCTTATGTAAAATAGTACTCTGATGAAGCTTGTGTTGAAACTGATCTTCAGTGCCATGCATCTGTTCTTACATGAAATCTTTTTGAAACTTCCATTCCCCGGGTGCACTGCCAGAGGTCTCTGAGGAGGAATGTACAGTGCCTGCTCACAAAATCAGTGAACAGCCTGTGCTAACAGCCTTGAGCCCTCCAGAGCTTTTCACTTTACCTAGACCATAATTCATGCATCTAGACAGCATTAATATTACACTTTTAACCAAGGGCAAATAACTAGAGAAAACAACATACACGATTTTATGAAACAAAATAATCTCACAACTCTTCCACATGGATGCAAAACGTTTCTTCTAATTCTTTTTTCATTGTGATAAAATAAATTGTAGTCCCTTGTGTCCTACATTTATTGCCCCAAGATGTTGCATCTCTTTGAAATATGTGAACGTTGAAGAAATAATTCCTGCAGCGAGTGGGTTCCATATGTTCCAGAGAAAAAGGCGTATTTCATTGGAAGGTCATTCCCGACCCCATTTTCTGATAAATTGCTCTGGGCAGAGTGCTCTGTGAGCTTGCTATATGTTTGGGTAGAGCTTAGTAATGGAGGTTACAGACCTTTCAAGCCATTCTCGAGCAGGCAAGACGCCGACTATAAAAGATAAAGACAGTCACTACGGAATTTGCAGAGGAAAACAAAAAAATATATATTTCAAATTCAAAGCACACAAGGACATTGAGGAGCCAAAGTAACAAACATTTACCATCTGTCTGACAAAGGAGAAAAAATAGTTGCTTTAAGGCATAATGTCATCAATTTGGATGCATACCCAGAATACCTGCATATCCAATCCAACCACATCAAGAGGCACATTTTTTTCAATTTGCTCGTAGCTACCATGACCTGCAAATAAGGTATGTGCGACCTGTAATTGATTATCATGTATACGTGTATAAATAAGCGCCATTCAGAATTCCTTCAAGTCCTAAAGCAAGGAAACTCGGGTTTCTGTGTATAAACAAGGTAGAATATATGACATTGCATAAGAATACCCTCTTCACTTCACGAAACACTTAGAGTAGCCTTTAGAAATGCACAGAAGCAGTTCTTAATGTGTACTGGTATTTGCATGTGGTGTATTTGTTAAAAGTTAGACTTCTTGAACTTGCACTGAGAAACATTCCGCCCCTGCCCTGATGACAATGCTTTTAGTGACCTAAGTGGCAACATCGGTTGTGATGTCTACCCTATATATGGACTAAATTCATATTATAGCTGGAGGAAGATTATATGCCATTAAATCAAATGCAAGAGAGGTTGTTGTACAGCATATATGTTAAGGTGCTCTCACACATGATAAAGAACAAAAAGGAAGGTTTGTGAAATAAAGTATATGCCCAGGATCACACAATTTAGTCAAGCAGGGAAGCAGGGATTGATCCCAGATTTTCCAGTTTTACATTGTATTTCAACCAATAGATGGGTACCTCTTTCGAACATTCAAGGTTTGCTTTGTCCATGATTGTTGGAGGATAAGTTTGGAGCATAGGTGACAGACAGAGCCTACATTTTATTTTGGGCAGTTTCGCATTGAGCAAACTTTGCCCAAGGACATAAGAGTCCTTCACAAGTGACACAGACTACTGAACAATTTTTTTCTGGCTTAGTGAGATGTACGAGAAATCATAAAATGTTGAGTCAAAGCTGGGATTTGTAACCGGTTCCCCATGACACAAAGCACATGATTGCGAATCTGGTTGCCCGACGACCGCCAGACATGTGGTGGCATGGAAGTAGTGGACCAGCCACTGTCGCACCACTCTGGGACTGCCTCCTCCACCAGGGTACCACTGTTCCCCGGCGATAGCGCAGTGGGGTAGAGGCAGCAATATGCTTGGCGGGACTGCGGTGGTCCCGCCAAGCGTATTAAGAGTTTCCTTAATGCCGGTGGTGTCATGGAGTGTTCTACTCCACATAATGAGTCCCCCTATGTGCATGCAATCCAGTTCCTGCACGGCATGGACTTTTGAGTCCATGTCGTGCAGGAACCTTTTTGTGCGCTCCCATTGAGGTGCCTTGTTTTGTAAACCACTGCAATGAGACCACCATGCCGCCTGCCTGACAGACCACCTCAAACTTGTAATTTGCATGAGGACACCTTTGACCTTCAGTTGTGGCATACCACCCAGTCCTGCACTGCCATAAGTCACACTCAGGCCCATGGTCGACAGTAATAGACATGAGGATGGGAGGCTTGACCCATTTAGGCTTGCTTTCAAGAGGAATTTAGCTGAGCCATGTACTTATTTTTCGCCACCAGATGTTGACCCACAGCAAGAACGAGAGAAATGCAGAAATAGAAGAAATAGGAACAAGCGACAGACAGCAAAACTGAAAATGAGAGAAAGCTGGGACGGAAATGAACCTGCAACAGTGAAATCAAGATAGAAAGTTCAGATGGTGGAAGAAAAATAAATTAGGTAGAATCAAAACTAGGCAGCCTCAGTATTCAGCAAGCCCTACAGCATCGGACTCCTAAGAAAAGCTTTGTGTGTTTTCTTTTTCACAAACAAAGCAATGTATAAAAGCAGCCTAAAAAATTGCGCCAACACTTTTCCCACGTAGCCCACTCTATAACCCCACTCTACACAGCCAAACACAACGATGGTAGGTCTTTCTGACGTTTCTTCACTTTGCTACAGGTTTATGTGCACTGCGATACAACAGGAGAACCCCCATGGGTCCTCGAAAATTATAACATCAAATCTCCCACGTAGACCGCACCAAAACGCATATCCTATCAGCCAAGGAGAAGCAGCAGAGCAGAGTGCTGTCAGTCCACCTATCAGAGATACAGGGCCTTGTTAGGTATAAGAATGGTAATTAAATAAAGAGTCCTCTCCTGGTCTCTCTTTTATCTAGGCCCAACCATTACCGTAGACTTACTCAGAGGAAATTATGCCGAAGGTGCCAGGTCTCCCCTTCTTTATCAGTGACTGTACCGATGCAAGAACAAACAGCATTACTTAAACTGACTAGACAGTGGTAATTTACAGTTAGGTGCTGGTTGATATAGAATAATTTAGGTTCTGATTGCAAGATTCCGTAGGGATTGGTGATAACGTTTGCACCCATTCAAATCTAATACCCAGAGATCTGAATTTACTGAATAAGATCCCTTTGAACTTTGTCCTGACGTCAGTTTTGGTGCTTTCCTCACTGAAGCCCCTTGAGCTGCTGGCGCCTCACTTTCATTATGAGAAACAGTGAGGTGCCGGCGGCGCTACGGGCGTGTAAATGTTCTTTGTTTGTTCTTTTTCGAGAACGCACTTCTAGTGAGCTTATATTCAGGTAGGGAGCAGTACGGTCTCTCATTAGGGCTTCTCCCTTTGATTCTTTGTGTGCATTAATAATTTGTAAATAAGCCCCCCAGTGCTTAGCAGACATATTTTTTCCAGGAATATATTGGCAGATTTGACCTGCCGATTAGTACTGTGGGAAAACTGTGAGTTTGTGGAAACGATTGCACAAGGGCAATGTCCATGTGCTGTAAGCTCCACCCAAATCATGAGCTTGGCCCCTGTGTTAATAGGGGTTTGTCTAGGTGTCAGAACTATCTGTCCCTCTTGTAATCAGAGCCACACTGCAAGGAGGAGCTATTTCGTGCTTATTTTTCATGGGCATTTTTTTTAATGTAAAATGGAGGGACATAAAGACTGCTTTAACAGGCTCATTAAATACGTTTTCTGGATCCACTATGAGAGGATGTTCTTGAGTCCATTGGCACAGGAACTTGGGATGCGGGCGGTACTGTAGCATAACACTTTCAACAGATTAGATATGGAAATAAAACTGCCTTTCACTGTTTTTCTTCTGGCAGCATTTGTGGTCTTTTGGAGGATAGACTATCACATAATCTCTGTGCATTTAGTGAGGTGAAGTTGTGGGCCGGCACCCTCTCTAAAAATTGTCAAGAGCGGACATCCAGGAGCACAAGGTGAAGCAAACGTCAGCCAGGGATCAGTGAGAGCATCGCTGATGGGAGAGGGCAGGGTTTCTAGGTGAATGAGAACTCCCCCCATTCAGATAAACCAACACACACAATGGCGGCTGCTTTTAGCAAGCATCGCTTACAGAAAGGATTGGCAGGGAAGTGGTGGGGGCAGCAGGAGAATGAGATTCCCTCATGGCACAAGATAGGTACAGCAGTGGCAGCAGCAGTGCAGCTGCCCTGAAGCAGAGAGGGCTTATGGCAGACACAACCGCAGGGCACGCTGCTGCACATACTCGGAACAGAGGCAGCATGGGAACTTTAATTATGATGAGGATTGTTCATTTTCTTTTTTGGAAACAGATTTTTTTAGGCATTTATACTAAAACAATCACTGTAGCATAATCTTTTGGTATATGCATGTGTGTCAATAAATAATCATTGGTGGCAGTCATGCGGCTGACCACTGCTGTATCGTGGTTTGTGTCTAGGCACTAGAATCTCCGTAGATCCATTTATAATCAACTCCACAGCCCTCATTGATATGCCATGCAAGTTACCAAAATGAGATCCCCCATCCTCAACGTTATTACCAACCGCACCTACTCTACCCTCCCACCTCCCCCCAGGCGTGCAGGGAATCCCCATGTTCAGGAAACTTTCCCAGGTCTACTCTTTTATAATTTCCATCGCGTTGACTTGGTATCCATGGCCTCCAGTTAGCTGCCGATAGAGGAAGATTACCGCACTACACCCCCCCACCCCCCCCGCACCTCCTTCCATTGCAGTTTACCAACCGCCTACCTGTGGGGCATCTCCATCAACCTCATCTGTAATGTCATTCAAATGATAATGATTGTTAATAATAATAATGCCAATAATAATATTAACAATAATAATAATAATAATAATAATAATAATAATAATAATAATAATAATAATAATAATAATAATAACAATAACTATAATAATAATACCAATAATGATAATGATAATAATAATAATAATAATAATAATGATAATAATTGACATTATAAACTAAAGAAAACATAACGTTTACAACAACATAGACAGCAACTCAATGCCAACATTTACACGCATGTCTTATACAGCCCAAGGTCATTCAGTGACAGCACTGACACGTCCGAATCCCACCTTCGCCTCTTTACATTGCTTACCAGTTTTACATTGAATAAGGTTCAGGAAATCGACTCACTTAGTTTATGAGCAAGTGTAATTATTTTTTATTGTACATCACTTATTACTGCGTTTTAGTTTGTTAGTGCTATGCATAGAAGAAAATGCGTGGCGGGCAAAGGTTGGGGTTTGCCAACTTGCAAAAAGGCAGTGGGGCAGAAGGAGAGGACACTGGAGCCAGTTTAACATCAGCAAGCGCTAGCTATCTGCACAATGCTCTGAGCATCACTTCTGGTTACAGCCCTTAAAGTCAAAGAAGGACGCCATTGGTAATTTATACTGAATCTTTTTTATCTAAGGTGATGGTCCAACTATCATTCCAGGATAGCAAAAAATAGTGACATAATGAAGAATAGTACCCTACAATTAGACCCGTTGCCACTTCTGATCCTTCATATCGAATAAGGTCTCTGAAACTAAGTCACCCAAATAACTGATTTTTGAATGCAGATTTACATAGGCGAACTCCACCCAAAGGAATTGGAGCGCTTTACATGAACACCAGTTACGTTACACATTCAGGCACAGGGAGATTAAGTAATTTGCCCAGAATCACAGGATGTGGACGCGACCCCAAGGCTCGAACCTTGGTTTCCAGCACCAAAGTCGGCAGTCTAGCTGTCAGACCAGATGCTCTCCCCACCCCTCATTTTACCATCCACTCAAATCCTGGCATAATCCTCTACTGATAATGTAGGGCCATAGCTTCCTTCAGTCTTTCAAACAGACTATTTGGGGCTGCCTGCACGTCAAATCAATTCTGCAGGTTTTGTACAACCCTGGCTTGCAGAAAACGAATCCGGAGGTAGGTCTATTAGCGCCAAGAAACTTCTTGGAGTGAGTGTCATATACAAAAATCTTTAAATAAGTGTACTGTAATGGGATTTGCATTGTGACTTCTCTGCATGAGCTTCCAGGGACACACATTAATGCTGCAAAATATGATGCGTCTAGAAGCACCATAGGATATTGCTTCAACTATTTTTTGATACATATACTACCCAAAGCCTTAGAATCTTATATTTTCATACTGAACATGCAAACCTCTTAATTCAGTCAGTGAAGTGATGACTGATCACTTTATAGGTTGGAGTAAAGGGTTATAACAACAACGTTGATTTAATATCATACCTCAATAATTATATAATTTTACCAGATCCTATTTGAAACCATGAAAGAATCTCAAAGACTTTGTGTTGCTTTGTCTTCTTTTATTTGAATTTCATCGATCTGCCGATGTTTAGGTTTATTGCCATGTGATCTCTATACAAACATTATAGTGTCATCTATTAAAACCGCGCCATCTGCACACAGCAATACAGGAGCATGTTTTCACTCCAGCTCAGTGGAAAAATATTGTTAATGTTAACCATATTTGATGTAGTGCTGTGCTTGCCTGAAACTGGCCTCTTGGAGCTGAAGGGATTTGTCAACCTCTTGATAGACAGGATTATTGATTCAGAAACAGCAGCATTTTAGGCATCGCCTGAACCACAGATGATTTATCTGCAGCTTTATAGTAAACTAGCAGCCCGTCCCAACGTTGTCCGGGTATGAATTACTGCCGGCCAGTAGTATATTGTTTTGTAGGATTTTGTTTTGATAGCATTTCTTATCTGTGACAGGCCTGTGAAACGCTCCGACTCACAGTGCACTGCTGATGCACGTAAGAGTGGGCGTTCAGTAGTGTGTGAACTCGAGTTTCCCCACTTTATTTTTCCTTGCAATATTATATAGCGCGAACTCGACAACATGGCATGAGCACAATTTACATTACAGAAGAACACATTCATTTGTGGTAGGCACGGAGAGACAACGCGATTTGCCTGGAATCACAGGATGTTGAGCTGATGCAGAGATTCAAACGTAGCTCCCCAGCTCTAAAGTTCGCAATTCTAGAATTTGTGGCAGGAGGTGTGTCTGTATATGTCGGTGCTGGCCATCAATGAGAGAGACCTGTGCATTTTTCAAATGGGTGGTGAAAAAACATGAGTATGTTGTTGGAGATGTGGGCCGCCGTGCCACCAATGTACTTACCGGGGGAGGGTAAACACCCATTATTCCGCAACTTTCTTTCCGCATACCATCACTCCGCATACTTTCATTACGAAAGTACCATAACTCCGCAATGCCAATATAACGCATGGCATTACATTTTATATGCTTTTACCACGCATACATTTACAACTAAATTCGTTGTAAATGCATAAATGGTAAAAGCATGTTTTTTTTTAATGTTTGGATAAGGTAAGTATGGGTATAGGGGTATATGTTTTGGGGTACTGAGGTATATGTTTTGGGGTGTTTGGGTATTTTAAGGGTTCAGATATAGTTTTGGGCCACAGGGGTAGTTTTAGGGTTTAGGGATAGGTATGGGTTTTGGGGTACAGGGGTATTTTTAGGGTTCAGCGGCTAGGTTTGGGTTTTGGGGTAGAGGGGTATTTTAGGGTTCAGAGGTAGGTTTGGGTTTTGGGGTACAGGGTTATTTTTAGTGTTCAGGGCTAGGTTTGGGTTTTGGGGTACAGGGGTATTTTTATGGTTCAGGGGTAAGTTTCGGTTTTGGGGTACAGGGGTATTTTAAGGGTTCAGGGCTAGGTTTGGGTTTTGGGGTACGGGGGTATTTTAGGGTTCAGGGGTAGGTTTGGGTTTTGGGGTACAGGAGTATTTTTTGGGTTCAGGGCTAGGTTTGGGTTTTGGGGTAAAGGGGTATTTAAAGGGTTCAGGGGTAGGTTTGGGTTTTGAGGTACAGGGGTGTTTTTGGGGTTTAGGGATAGGTTTGGGTTTTGGGGTATAGGGTATATTTATAGGGTTAAGATGGGTTAGTGTTTAAGGGTGTTGGGGTATTTTAAGGAGTAAGGGTGGGTTATGATTATGGGGTGCAGGGGTATTTGAAGGGAGCAGGGTGGGATTAGTTTTTAGGGTGTAAAAAATAAATAAATAATAATAATATAAATAATGCAATTTAAAAGAATAAATGTTTTAATTAAATTTATAAAATGTGTGTATATATATATATATATATATATATATATATATATATATATATATATATATATATATATATATATATATATATATATATATATATGTCTGAAAGGCTCCCCTCCGTCGTTAAGGAAAACACAAAAGACTCGCACTCCAGGGTCCGTGTTGAAAATATTTATTGGCGACGCGTTTCGACCAAACGGTCTTCTTCGATAGCCAACCCAATAAACATTACAATCACCATTTGGTAGTGCACTAAATAAAAAGTGGAAATAGACGTAGGACCACATCCCAAAGTAAACTACACATCCGGTAGGAACTACAAAGAATATGGAAGAAAGACTCTTTGGTGCAATTATTAACCTGACTGTGCTTACATTACTTCATGATTCACATTTCATTATTCATATATGTAATCCATAAATGAATGAATTCACTTTACATAAAAATAAGATAAATAAATAAACAAACTTAACAGCTTGGCCCAGTGGCATTAAACACAAGCACTGGATGTTTTCATCCTTGATTTAGCACATATTAGAGCCAGAGATCACATTGAATTTAGGCCAAGTGGCCTCATATTGTCTCTTGGACGGTTAGGGAATACAGCATGTAAACAAATATAAATATATATCCCCCATCCTCCAATTTACAGAGGAAGAGAATAATTGTCCTTCCCGGTCCAGTTGCCAATTGGTCTGAGGGTGAGGCATTCTCACTAGCTTTGATGCAGGTCATGTGTGAGAGCTTTCTACATGAATGTTCCCTCATCCTGCCAAGAGATCTCTACAGAAATCCTTAAGGTAGTGGGGGGTGGGACTCGGTCACAGGGAGTGAGGGGATACTAGGGTGAGTGATGCCAATCCTCCGATATGGCTGTGATAAAAGAAAAGTGCTAAAGGGGATCATTTAGCACCGTGAGTAGTGCAATAAGTGAACCCTATACTTTCTATGGACAGCTTACTCAGACCTACACCTAGAAGTATAGTTGTGGGTTTGATTGTGTCATTAAAAAAGGGGGGGTGGGATACAGGTTGTGTGCACAAAGGGAGAGGGGAAATATTGCCATAAGTGATATGGTGATAGGTTAATTGCAGTGTGCAAGTTGCCATAGGTGCAGGACTAGGTCAATTGTTACGAAGTCAAAAGTCTAAGCTATACTGTGAAGCTCCTAACTCCACAGCTATCATCAGAGAGAGCCCTCTCAAATGGGATAGTGTGCGTTGGACGTAGCAAACCCAACAGCTGGAAATTAGGACAGGGAGAGGTACAGGTGCTTAGATAAGGTGAGGTAATACAGGGCCTAACATAAGGTCTTCAGCCAATGTGCACATGTAATTCCTCATCCTCGTTCATGCCAAAGGGGTTTCTTGAATCTAGACGGATGATGTACTCGGATTCAAGCACTCGTAGCTGCTTTAGTCTGTTACCCCCTCTCGGATTTGCAGGAATTCTGTCAATGCCAAAGAAAGACAATTGGTTAACATTGCTGTCATGGAAGCGTAACTAGTGGCGTGCAGTCGCATAATTCATGTCAACATTCTTAATGGCCTTCATATGCTCCAATATCCGTTTCTTAATTGGGAAGATGGTGCTCCCTACATAGAATTTGGTACAAGGGCATGCAATCACGTACACACAAAAGTCAGTATTACAATTCATAAACTTCCCAATTTGTTTACTCTTGCCCGTGGGGAGGGGATATGTCTTGACATTCTTGCTATTAACACAGGATTTGCACTTGCCACATTTGAAACAAGCACTGGCGTTGCCAATAGGTCTCGCAGTAGGAAAGTTGGAGCTATTGGTTGTGTAAATGACAAAGCCCTTTATGTATTAAAAATGATAACAACAGTGAAAGGCATTGTTATTTGCAATTGTAATGGCTCCAACTGTCGTACTGCGAGATCTATTGGCAACGTGAGTGGTTTTCGTGTGTGAGTGGCGTTGTGTGTGTGAGTGGCGTTGCGTGTGTGAGTGGCGTTGCATTTGTGAGTGGCGTTGCCTGTGTGAGAGGTGTTGCCTGTGTGAGAGGCGTTGCCTGTGTGAGTGGTGTTGCCTGTGTGAGTGGCGTTGCCTGTGTGAGTGGCGTTGGCTGTGTGAGTGGCGTTGGCTGTGTGAGTGGCGTTGCATGTGTGAGTGGCGTTGCATGTGTGAGTGGCGTTGCATGTGTGCGTAGTTGAGTGGCGTTGCGTAGTTGAGTGGCGTTGCGTGGTTGAGTGGCGTTGCATGTGTGAGTGGCGTTGCATGTGTGAGTGGCGTTGCATGTGTGAGTGTCGTTGCGTAGTTGAGTGGCGTTGCGTAGTTGAGTGGCATTGCGTAGTTGAGTGGCGTTGCGTAGTTGAGTGGCGTTTTGTAGATGAGTGGCGTTGCGTAGATGAGTGGCGTTGCGTAGTTGAGTGGCGTTGCGTAGTTGAGTGGCGTTTTGTAGATGAGTGGCGTTGCGTAGATGAGTGGCGTTGCGTAGTTGAGTGGGCAGCGTTGCGTAGTTGAGTGGCGTTGCGTAGTTGAGTGGCGTTGCGTAGTTGAGTGGCGTTTTGTAGATGAGTGGCGTTGCGTAGATGAGTGGCGTTGCGTAGTTGAGTGGCGTTGCGTAGTTGAGTGGCGTTTTGTAGATGAGTGGCGTTGCGTAGATGAGTGGCGTTGCGTAGTTGAGTGGGCAGCGTTGCGTAGTTGAGTGGCGTTGCGTATTTGAGTGCCGTTGCGTAGTTGAGTGGCGTTGCGTAGTTGCGTTGAGTAGTTGCGTTGTGTAGTTGCGTTGCGTTGCGTAGTTGACAGTGGCGTTGCATGTGTGAGTGGTGTTGCATGTGTGAGTGGCGTTGCATGTGTGAGTGGCGTTGCATGTGTGAGTGGCGTTGCGTAGAGTGGCGTTGCGTAGTTGAGTGGCGTTGCGTAGTTGAGTGGCGTTGCGTAGTTGAGTGGCGTTGTGTAGATGAGTGGCGTTGCGTAGTTCAGTGGCGTTGCGTAGTTGAGTGGCGTTGCGTAGTTGAGTGGTGTTGCGTAGTTGAGTGGCGTTGCGTAGTTGCGTGTATTTGCGTGGCGTTGAGTAGTGAAGTTGCGTAGTTGAGTGTCGTTGCGTAGTTGACTGGCATTGTGTAGTTGAGTGGCATTGCGTAGTTGAGTGGCGTTGCGTGTGCGTAGTTGAGTGGCGTTGCGTGGTTGAGTGGCGTTGCATGTGTGAGTGGCGTTGCATGTGTGAGTGGCGTTGCATGTGTGAGTGGCGTTGCATGTGTGAGCGTTGCGTAGTTGTTTAGTTGTGTGGTGGTGTTATTTATTGATTCTTTGTTGGTTCTGTCTGAGTGTATTTTAGTGTTGCTATGTTTATAGTGTGATGTGTATATTTGTAGATGTGATGTTGTGTAACTATTTTTTAGCATTATGTAATAAATGGAATGTGTATGTAATTTTTTTGTATTTTTTTGTGTGTAGTAATATGTTGACTGCCTTTGTTGATGCTTATGTATGTATTTGAAATCAAAAATGGCGGACGCAATGCGTCCCCTTGACGCAACCTACGTTTAGTAGGTCATCGGTCTAGTTTTTTTTTGCTTTCCTTTTGGAAGTGTCCAATTTTTGATTGACGTTTTATTTCAGCCAATCGGAGCGCTACGTTTTTGACGTTGCGTTTCGATTGGCGTGCGTCAACGGTGGAATTCCCCAGAAGATCGAGATTCGCGGGTCGCAGAAGGCGTGTTCTTGTTCCTGTGCTGTTGTTGCGTCGTTAGACAGGTAAGACTTTATTTCTAATTGTTTTATTTATGTATTCGAATGTAGTATTGATAGTATGTATAAAGTAACGAATATTATATTTTTTATAAAAATGTAAATCTTTTGTTCGCGACTATATGACTTTTTTGTTATTTACTTATAATATAGTTAATTAACTGTTTATAAAGTTGATATATAATGTCTGTTTCTGTCAATTTTAATGTTTTAATTGGTTCTATTTGTATTTTTACGTACATGATCTGTATTTTAACTTAGAAGAAGTATGTACTTTGTATTTATGTAATAACTGGATGTGATAAGTTTTAATGATTTAAATTGTTTATTTTTTCAATGACAATGTTTGTAAATGTTTCGGAGGCACAGTGTTTAATTGAAGATGTGTAAATGTATACTTTTGCGAATGTTATTTATGTTTTTAATTTTTATTAACGAAATATGCGAATAATGTAAGGCAACTGCAAATGTGGATGTTTCTTTGTGTTTTAATTTGCAAATGTATGTTGACGTTATTTTCATTATTCCTTCATTTATCTGTGTTGATTGTTTCGCTTTTAAATTTGTAGTTTTGTGATTGTTACCTAAAGGTGTTAATAATGTACGTATTATGAGTTAGTTATGTGGTTGTTAGCTAGTGTCGTTTTTATTTACTTGGTGCGTTACAGATCTTGTGCATTTTATTTATTTATTTTTTTTTTTTTTGCATTTTCGTTTTGTTGTTTGGCCTTAGTTTTGTAGTTGATTGTCTAGGTCTCAAAAGGATATCGTACATTATTTTTTTTAAAGTAGTTGATGTGAAACGTTAATAATAGTGTGTAAAAAACTTGCTGTATAGTACTCGAATAAAAAGAGCATGCTAGTTTAATAATGATGTGAATTTTTTAAACGCCGGAAGTTGTCTGTAGGTGTTAATTGGAGGTGAAGATAGTTCTAGACAATGTACCCTTCAGAGTGAAGGCATCTTCTTTCAGCATAGCATTATTGTTAGGTTGATAAGTTGGCAGAAACCTTTATTTTTGATGTTTCCTATTTGTGGGTAGGCGGACATTTTCAGAATGTTCTGAATCCGTGACCTGGGGGACTCCTGTGTAGTGCCTTGTGGACGAAGCAACGATCCACAGTCTGAGCATGTGGTGTAAAGGGTGCTACCTGTAGCTTTGTTGTTTGATGATGAACAAGTTGTGTGTGATAGTAATGTGTTAATCCAGTCTAGGAGTGTTCACCGCAGGAGCAGGGTGCCCTTGTGTGGGAGAACAAGAATTTGCAAGAGTCCCCAAAGTAAGCTTAGGTGATAAAAGACACAATAGATTACGTCTTTGACATTATGAATGATAGTGAAGCATAATATTGTGTGTGTGAGGATGAGGGTGTGAGGGTAAATATTGCCTAACGCTATTTATGTGTTTTACGGTGTAGTTGGAGGGTGGACTTGGACGGTGTGAGTGTGAGTGTGAGTGGATGTGAGTGTCTGGGCATTTGATGTTGTGAGTGAGGCTGAGCGTGTGTTGGTGAGTGATGGTGTGTGAGGGTATGAGTGTGATTGAGGGTGTGAGGTTGTGAGAGTGTGAGAGTGTGATGTAGGGTGAGGATGAGTGAGGGTGTGTTCGGCTGAGGGTGTGATTCATAGTGATGATGCCTATAAGTGATCATTTTTTCCTTGTGAATATTGTACACTTCAAATGTATTAATGTTGTGAAGCGTTTTTTCAGAAAGCTAATCCTGCCCTATGTAATGTTGATTGATGCTGTTGTAAAGGCAGAATCAAAAAACAAACACATCAGTAACCTTTGTTATATAATCCATGTCAAAAGTAATCATTTTTTTGTACGGTACACATCAATTTGCACTGCAAAAGCTTGGCTTGCATTAACATAGATGCGCATTGATTTTGTCTGTGTTTGCTTATTCGAGACAATGTTTACCTCCTTATAAATTTCCGACAACAGATGTGCATTAATTGTGGCAAACTATAAGTATGAAGCCACCTTTAAAAATAGTATTGTTGTTGTTGTTTAGTTTGAGTGAAATTCTTTCTTGTACTTATTAGTGAATTGCAAGTAGGATGTGATGTCTAGTGTTCTTGTGATGACGGACTTTATTGTTTTTGTGGATTATTTCCACCATTGTTTAATTGTTTATTTACTTCCCCTTACTTTAGTGACTGCTTTATGTTGTGAATTTTTGTCCTTTAGAGGTGTTTGTCCCCTTTTAAATAGGTGTATTACTCGCTGTGTATTCAGATGTTTCCCTTTTTTCTTCGTATTTTTTTTGTTTCTTGAAAAAATGTTATATTGAACAATCCTTTACTGCGTTTTTATGTATTAATTTGTGCACTGTCCTTGCGATGCATTAAGTTTTAATTTTTGAATACCTACAAGTGTGTAATCTGATGTTTTGTTATTGAATTACATTTTGCCTAATGCTATTTACTTTTGGAGTTGGAGGGTGGATTAGTAGTTGGAGGGTGCATTAGTAGTTGGAGGGTGGATTAGTAGTTGTAGGGTGTAGTTGTAGGGTGGTGTTGTAGGGTGGAGTTGGAGGGTGGACTTGGACGGTGTGAGTTTGAGGGTGAGTGGATGTGAGGGTCAGGGGGTGTGAGGGTGTGTGATGGTGTGTAAGGGCGATTGAGGGTGACTGTGTGAGTATGAGTGAGGGTGTGAGAGTTGTGAGGGTGAGGGGGGTGAGGGTGTCTGAAGGTGAGGGGGTGAGGGTGTCTGAAGATGAGGGGGTGAGGGTAATGGGGTGTGAGTGTGTGTGATGGTAGGTGTGGGTGAGTTAGGGCGAGTGTTATGAGGGTGTGAGTGTGTGAAGGTGAGTGAGGGTGTGCAAGTTTTAAGGTTGAGTGTGTGACTGTGGGTGAGGGTGGGTGAGGGTGTGTGAGGAGGTGTGAGGGTGAGGTTGTTGAGGGTGAGGGTGTGTGAGGAGGTGTGAGGGTGAGGGGGGATGTAGAGTGATGGTGTGTGAGGGTGAGTGGGGGAGGGTGAGTGAGGGTGTGTGAGGGTGATGTTGTTGAGGGTGAGGGTGTGTTGTTGAGTGATGTTGTTTGAGGTTGTGAGGGAGTTTGAGGATGAGTGATGGTGTGTGAGGCTGTGTGTGAGGGTGTGAGTGGGTGTGAGTGAGAGTTGTTGTGATGATGGCTCTAAGTGTTTATGTTTTTGCCTTGAAAATTGTCCACTTCAAATGTATTAATGTTGTGAAGCGTTGTTTCTGAAGCTAAGAGACCTATGTAATGTTTCTTGATGCTGTTGTTAGCGCTGAATCCAAAATCACAGACATCAGTAATTGTTTTATATGATACATGTAATTGTTTTTCATTACTTGTTTTGGTAAGGTACACATCAAGCCGCACTGCAAAAGCTTTGCTTGCATTAACATAGATGCGCAGTCATTTTGGAGGGTGGAGTTGTAGGGTGGTGTTGTAGGGTGGATTAGGAGGGTGGCCTTGGACGGTGTGAGTGTGATGGTTATTGGATGTGAAGTTCAGGGGGTGTGAGGGTGTGTGATGGTGTGTGAGTGTGAGTGAGGGTGACGGTGTGAGCATGAGTGAGGGTTGTGAGGGTGGACTTTGAAGGTGTGAGGGTGATTGGATGTGATGTTCAGGGGGTGTGAGGGTGTGTGATGGTGTGTGAGGGTGAGTGAGGGTGACGGTGTGAGTATGAGTGTGGGTGATGGGATGAGGGTGTGTGAAGATGAGGGGGTGAGGGTAATGGGATGTGAGAGTGTGTGATGATAGGTGTGGGTGAGTGAAGGTGAGAGTTTGAGCGTGAGTGAGGGTGAGTGTTGTGAGGGTGTGAAGGTGAGTGAGGGTGTGGGAGTTTGAATGTTGAGTGTGTGACTGTGGGTGAGGGTGAGGGTGTGTGAGGGTGAGGGTGAGTGAGGTGGTTTGTGGCTGAGAGTGTGTGATGTATAGTGAGTGTGAGAGTGTTGTGATGGGTGTGAGGAGATCGTGGGTGAGTGTAAGTTGTTTGAGGGTGAGGGGGTGTGTGAGTGGAGTTGCATGCGTGAGTGGCGTTGCATGGATGAGTGGCGTTGCATGCGTGAGTGGCGTTTCGTGGGTGAGTGGGGTTGCGTGGGTGAGTGGCGTTGCGTGGGTGAGTGGCGTTGCGTGTTTGAGTGGGGTTGCGTGGGTGAGTTGTGTTGCATGTGTGAGTGGCGTTGCGTGGTGAGTGGCGTTGCGTGGGTGAGTGGCGTTTCGTGGGTGAGTGGCGTTGCGTGGGTGAGTGGCGTTGCGTGGGTGAGTGGGGTTGCGTGTGTGAGTGGCGTCGCGTGGGTGAGTGGCGTTGCGTGGATGAGTGGCATTGCGTGGATGAGTGGCGTTGCGTGGATGAGTGGCGTTGCGTGGATGAGTGGCGTTGCGTGGATGAGTGGCGTTGCGTGGATGAGTGGGGTTGCGTGGATGAGTGGGGTTGCGTGGATGAGCAGCGTTGCGTGGATGAGTTGCGTAGATGTGGGAGTGGTTTTTCTTGGATGAGTGGCGTTGCGTTGGTGAGTGGTTTTGCGTGGATGAGTGGCGTTGCGTGGATGAGTGGCATTGCGTGGATGAGTGGTGTTGCGTGGATGAGTGGCGTTGCGTGGATGAGTGGCGTTGCGTGGATGAGTGGCGTTGCGTGGATGAGTGGTGTTGCGTGGCTGACTGGGGTTGCGTGGATGAGTGGCGTTGCGTGGATGAGTTGCGTTGATGTGGGAGTGGTGTTGCTTGGATGAGGGTGTGAAGGTGAGTGAGGGTGTTCGAGTTTGTATGTTGAGTGTGTGACTGTGGGTGAGGGTGTGTGAGGGTGAGGGTGAGGGTGTGTGAGGGTGAGGGTGAGTGAGGTCGTTTGTGGCTGAGAGTGTGTGATGTATAGTGAGTGTGAGAGTGTTGTGATGGGTGTGAGGAGTTCGTGGGTGTGTACGTGTTTCTGTGCGTGAATGGAAAAGAGAAAGTCTGTTGTCTGTTTGTGCATGTTGGCGGCCGTGATAACAAAGAGACACGAACAGAGATGTTTTTTTTCGTGTATGTGTCCCATCCATTGAAATCGTGGAAATTAATTTGATAGTATGGATTGCTGAGGCCGGTGTCACTGCACCTGCTGCACGAACGGAAAGCGTGTCTCTGAAAGAGTTTGGGCAATGGACAGGGGAGAGCAGTGACGAAGGGTGTGCTATTTAAGAACACATACAGCTGTAGTTAGTATATAGTATTGAAGACGCATGTTATAAATATTTATTTATTGTGGGAAAATAGGTCACTTAAAACTTTGAAAGTGTTGTGAGTTCTATGTAAAAAGAAAGGATGGAAGAGCGTAGTAGGAAGGATAGGCTATGGAGTCTTTGGACAAATGTAAATTATTTCATTTTATGTATTTTCTGCGTCCGGTTCCACTGCACGTGCTGCACGAACGGAAAGCGTGTCTCTCAAACAGTGTGTGCAAGGGAGATTGAAGACGCATGGGGAGAGGGTACACCGAGCAAGAGGAAGGGAAGGCAAAGAAAGGAAGGTGGGTGAAGAAAGGTGGAGAAAAGAGCGCTGGGACGTGGAAAGGCAAGGAGGGGGGTATGGCAGAGATGTAAACAAACTACATGCGCGGCCGCCATTTTTTTTTCGTGGGAGGTGCTGGTGTGGCAGGAGTGCTGATACGGCAAGGCTGTGTTGGCGGGGAGAAAGAGAGGAGGTGCTGATGTGGGAGGGGGAAGTCGCGGAGCGAGAGGGGAGGTGCTGTTGTGGGAGGGGGGAGTTGCCGGTGTGGGAGGAGTGCTGCTAGGGCAAGGCTGTGTTTGCGGAGAGAGAGAGGGGAGGTGTTTATTTATTGTCGGAAAATAGGTCACTTAAAACTTTGAAAGTGTTGTGAGTTCTATGTAAAAAGAAAGGATGGAAGAGCGTAGTAGGAAGGATAGGCTATGGAGTCTTTGGACAAATGTAAATTATTTGATTTTATGTATTTTCTGCGTCCGGTTCCACTGCACGTGCTGCACGAACGGAAAGCGTGTCTCTGAAACAGTGTGTGCAAGGGAGATTGAAGACGCATGGGGAGAGGGTACACCGAGCAAGAGGAAGGGAAGGCAAAGAAAGGAAGGTGGGTGAAGAAAGGTGGAGAAAAGAGCGCTGGGACGTGGAAAGGCAAGGAGGGGGGTATGGCAGAGATGTAAACAAACTACATGCGCGGCCGCCATTTTTTTTCGTGGGAGGTGCTGGTGTGGCAGGAGTGCTGATATGGCAAGGCTGTGTTGGCGGGGAGAAAGAGAGGAGGTGCTGATGTGGGAGGGGGAAGTCGCGGAGCGAGAGGGGAGGTGCTGTTGTGGGAGGGGGGAGTTGCCGGTGTGGGAGGAGTGCTGCTAGGGCAAGGCTGTGTTTGCGGAGAGAGAGAGGGGAGGTGTTTATTTATTGTCGGAAAATAGGTCACTTAAAACTTTGAAAGTGTTGTGAGTTCTATGTAAAAAGAAAGGATGGAAGAGCGTAGTAGGAAGGATAGGCTATGGAGTCTTTGGACAAATGTAAATTATTTGATTTTATGTATTTTCTGCGTCCGGTTCCACTGCACGTGCTGCACGAACGGAAAGCGTGTCTCTGAAACAGTGTGTGCAAGGGAGATTGAAGACGCATGGGGAGAGGGTACACCGAGCAAGAGGAAGGGAAGGCAAAGAAAGGAAGGTGGGTGAAGAAAGGTGGAGAAAAGAGCGCTGGGACGTGGAAAGGCAAGGAGGGGGGTATGGCAGAGATGTAAACAAACTACATGCGCGGCCGCCATTTTTTTTCGTGGGAGGTGCTGGTGTGGCAGGAGTGCTGATACGGCAAGGCTGTGTTGGCGGGGAGAAAGAGAGGAGGTGCTGATGTGGGAGGGGGAAGTCGCGGAGCGAGAGGGGAGGTGCTGTTGTGGGAGGGGGGAGTTGCCGGTGTGGGAGGAGTGCTGCTAGGGCAAGGCTGTGTTTGCGGAGAGAGAGAGGGGAGGTGCTGGTGTGGGAGGGGGAAGTTGCTGGTGTGGGAGGAGTGCTGCTAGGGCAAGGCTGTGTTTGCGGGGGAGAGAGAGGGGAGGTGCTGGTGTGGGAGGGGGAAGTTGCTGGTGTGGGAGGAGTGCTGCTAGGGCAAGGCTGTGTTTGCGGGGAGAGAGAGGGGAGGTGCTGGTGTGGGAGGGGAGAGTTGCTGGTGTGGGAGGAGTGCTGCTAGGGGAGGAGAAGCGCTGGACGTGAATGCTTGTGCATGTTTGATCACGTGATTCACATGAACTGCCAGAAAACCGCGGCTGAAAGCCCTTTGGTTTGAAGAGAAAATAGCCGACTTGAATTCTCCCCATTTCCCATTCCTGCGGAATGGTAAAGGCGAGACCTAAAAACCTTTGTGTTCCTTGAGCCAAGCATTGGTCTTTTTAGGAGCTTCAAAGTAACTCCTGACTAGCATGTCTTTCAAGGAACGAGCCTTCCTGTAAGTTATCTGGGGTTGACTGTTGATAGTTTTGCCAATGACGGGATCACTTTTGACAATGTGCCAATGTTTCTTCAGAATCTTACGTACTCTACCGGCTTCCACATTGTAAGATGTTTCAGCCTCACGTTGTTGGATTTCTGGCTCGTTAAAGTTCTTACCTTCTTCTGGACCAGAAGTGTCTGTCTATCTCTGGCTCTGGCTTTCTCTCTAGCTGCCACCAATACCTGGTCGGAGTAGCCACTAGCCCTAAATCTCTGTCTCATGGTGGTCTGTTCTTTCTCATACGCTGTCTCTGAGCTACAATTACGTTTTGCCCTTAGGAATACCCCATAAGGGATGCTATCCTTGAGACTACTGGGATGGTGACTCCTACCATGTAAGATGTTGTTGCCTGAGGTGGGTTTCCTAAACAGGCTGGTTTGTATGGCCCCTTCCAAAATACTGACTCTTATGTCAAGGAAGTCCATTTCTCTCTGGTCTATTTTGCTGGTAAATTTGAGATTTACATCATTCCTGTTGAGGGAGGCAAGGAATTTATTCAGTTCTAACTTGGAACCATCCCAGATCAGAAAAATGTCATCAATATACCTGGTGTAAAAGGCAATGTGATGTGTGAGATTGGCATTTCCATCTGACCAAAGCACTTGTTCCTCCCACCAACCCATCAGCATGCAGGCAAAACTTGGAGCAAAGCAACTTCCCATCGCAGTGCCCACCTCTTGCTTGAACCACACATCCTCAAACAGAAAGAAACTATTTAGTAAACCGAACTCCAACATTTCAAGTAACATTTCGGTTTGTTGTAGAAAAAAGACAGATCTGTCCCTTAGGAAGTGTCTACATGCCTTCAAACCATCAGCGTGTCTGATTGAAGTATACAGTGATACCACGTCAACTGTTACTAGCCAGTAACCCTCCTCCCACCTGACACCATCAATCTTCGTTATGAAGTCTGTACTGTCCCTACAATAGGACGGGAGGTTGAGGACATAGGGAAAGAGAAAAGTATCTAAAAAGATGGATGCATTTTCAAGAAGACTGCCGTTAGCAGAAACAATTGGTCTGCCGGGAGGGTTATTCTCGTCCTTGTGCACTTTAGGCAGCATATAAAAACAGGGGGAGACAGGTTGTTTAACACATAGAAATCTGAGTTCTGACTCTGCAAGCAGATTCTTATCTCTCCAAAGCTGTAGTTTATCATGAAAAATAGCAATACTAGAACCATATTCATCCCTGTTTGATCTCCTATAGTTGCCTGATCATTCAAGTTGTTTCCTGGCCTCCTGTCTGTACAGGTTCACATCCCACAGGACAACGTTCCCTCCCTTGTCAGAAGGCTTAATTATACAACATGGGTCAGCACTGAGTGTACCAAGGGCTTTCCTTTGGTCTGGCGATAGATTGTGAGCATGTTTGTTTTTGCTGTTCCCCCACAGAAATAACAAATCCTTAACAACAATGTCGTGAAATGTCTCTAAGTGGTCGTGTGGTGTGATGGGATTAAAGGTAGATTTGGGTCTATGATTGGTCCCATTTCGTCCTCCCAAAGTCAGGCCCATCCTGTCTAGTATCTCGGAATCAGTCAAACCACTAACATCCTCGCCACACAATTCCATAGCACATGCCAAACTTTCAACATCCTGTATACTCAAAACATTTGAGACCTGTGTGCTCCAATCTGGTTCATTCCTCTTCTGTTCTAGAGCCCGTTTTTTCTTTAACATAAACATTTTCATTAGCTTTAGTTTACGTACAAATAGAAAAATGTCGATTCTAGTCCAGCTATAATTGAAATTGCCCATTGGGCAAAAAGTCAAGCCCAACTCCAATACCGATCTTTCAGCCAAGGTTAGGGTATGGGAAGAAATGTTAATAATAGTCAGATTGGGCTCACCCATTATTGTTGTTTGGTCTGTCATGTTGTCTTCCCATGCGACATTGCTCCTCTTGTGTTTCTTTCCTCCCCGCCTCGTGGCTTTCCTCTTACATTTGCGCCTCTGCCTCTTCCGAATGACTGCTCCGGTGGTCTCGCCCTTAGTGTCATGGCTGATTGTAAAAAATCATATTCCTCTAGTGGTTTAAAAGAAAGTAGATTTCTCCCGCTGGCATCCATCAGTTCGTCCATATCCGAATAGGTTTCTGATCCTGATTCCGTCACGGTGACGTTGCGCTGTTGTGCATTTGCTCCAAACTGCTTAAATTGTCTTATGGCTCCATCATACTTTTTTGCCGAACGTTAAGATCCGCCCACTGGCATAATCCTGCTTGTCCCTCAGGAATTTCCTTTTCTTCTTTAGCTTGATTTCCTCTTCATATTTGTCAAGCCTTTTTTCCATTTGATCAATTGCCTTGGTTATTTCATCTTTGGCATCATGTTTATCAAGTTTTTCCTTTAATTTGCCAATGTCCTTAATGACCTGTTCCAGTTCAATGGCAGCGTATTTCGATAGTAAGCCAAGCATGTTCTTGCATGTCCCCGCCATCAGTTCGGACCATTTAGCTATTAATTTGGGGTGGGGGTTTTGGTAGGTCGGTGTGATCATGATTCTTAGTCCTCTAGGGACCCTACCCACTTCTATATAATTTTCCAATGCAGTTACCTCCCACCAGCGGTTCATTTCTTTCTTCAAAAGTTTCTCATAGTGGAACAGCATTTGTTTTAAAGTTTTATCAGGTGGTGCAGTTGCCCCATCATTGGTACTCACTGTTGTGTCTTCAGTTTCACAGAACAGTGACTTCGCTTCATCCGCCCTGCCTGCACGGCGGTTCTGGGTAGTGGTGGTATCAGTCACTGTGGTTGTTCTCGTAGTTGTTGCTGCAGCAGCCGCCGCTGTTTGTTTCCCTCTTGTCATGATTGCACTCACTCGTGGCGATCCCTTCGTTGCACAGCGTTTTTTATGAGCACGGAAAGGAAATCCCTGCCGCACTGGCCCTCAAATCGGTAGCGCGGTACCACTGTCGAAAATCCCGTATGAATATTGCCTCTCGGCTCCACTTGCCTTGTGTGTCCATAGTCATATGCGTTGTAAAAGTTTTAGAAATTATGTCTTTGCGGAGTAATAGTCCCGCGTTATAAAAATTGCGGAGTGATGGTATGCGGGATGTTGGTTTGCGGAATATCATCACATATTCCCGGGGAGGCCACGCCCCCTTCACAACAGGCCACGCCCCTTCCTGTTTTTCTTCTATTTAACTATGTGCCTCCCACGTCCGCGCAGCGGGCGGGCGCAGCGGGAGCGCCGGCGGCGCGCCGGCGGCGCGCCATAGGCAAGCCCGTCTGCGCCCGTCCGCGCCAGGACGGGGCTGAGGGCATGCCAAGCTGATCACCCCATCAGATACTCACCCCAAGCACTCAGGGATTTCCAGAACACTGCCATATTACCATCTCCTTTGACTCTGCAACATATTTCATCTGCTGGTCTCACTCGCCCTGACCAATCCATTGTCGACGGTCTCCCACCCCCAGCTACTTTGACTAGGAACCCCACATCCATCAGGGTATCCTATCTGAATACTCGATCGCTAGTAAAGCATTCTGAGGACATCTTCATCCTGCTTTCCAGTTCTCATCCTGATATACTCCTACTCACGGAGACGTGGCTCACTTCAGAATCCCTGCCAGATATCTTGGCGGCCCTCCCCCCCGATTATTACATTCTCCACGCCGACCGTCCCGGCGACCGGCCCGGGGGTGGGGTAGCGGCCATCATATCTAAACGCCTGAATTCCATTTCCTCCTACTCTCTTCCCCTCCCTTAAGTGGAGAACTTACTCATCAACGTGCAAACAGATACCGGCCCTCTTACTCTCTTTCTTTTATATCGGCCTCCACTCTCTATGCCATCTTTTTCCACTATTATGAGTGAACAACTGTCCTCCCTCCTTACACTGCACTCCCGTTTTGCTATTTTCGGCGACCTAAACTACTGGTTTGGCGACACTAATGCCGGCCCTCATGCCACCGAGCTCTTTGAGACTCTTAAAAATCTGAATCTCGCCCAACATGTCTCTCAACCTACCCATATTAAGGGACACATATTGGACCAGATTTGGACTTGTAACCTGGCGCTGTCCCCACCAGACATACTTCCATGTGCCTGGTCTGATCACCACTTGGTGGACACCACCATCACAGTCGTCGGTCAGACGCCTGCCCCCCTGATGGCTGGAGGCCTCTCCCATAAATGGAGTTCATACGACTCCCAGGGCTTTCTCATCGCCCTAGCCGACTCTTGCCCAGTTAATCACGACCCCAACGACATCGATGGATTAGAACAAGACATCGCCTCCTGGTTAGCGTCGGCTAGCGACTTGTTTGCCCCCCTAGTCAAATTCCCCTGTACTAGACACCGGAATTCTCATAGGTGGTTCTCCGACGACCTGAAAGCCCGGAAATTAAAAACACGCCAGTTAGAACGCATCTGGAGACGTGACTACTCTGACTTAGCCAAGCAATCTTATTTGGCCGCACGCAAAGACTTTAAAACAGCTATTCGCTCAGCCAAAATGGAACACTTCTCCAGCAGGATTTTCCTGGCAGTCGACAAATCTAAGGAGGTGTTCAGAGTCTTGAATGAGCTAACCACAGACGACAGAACCCTCCCAGCCCAGACCCCCACCCAGGAGGCCTGTGACACCCTGAACTCCTTCTTCTTAGAAAAAATTGCAATAATCAAAAAATCTATCCCCCCACTTCCCCAATCACCACTACCGGATAATTCCTTTAACAATCCCTCGACCTTCACCTCCTTCCCTGCTCTAGATTCCACCTCCTTGGCGGAACTAGCCACCCGCGTTAAATCTGGCTCTCCGAACGACTGTTGTCCACCATCTGTCCTGCGGAGCATCTGCCTTAACTTACCAGATAGTGTTCTACACCTACTTAACAGATCGCTCAGCAAAGGCATCTGTCCTAGCTCCTTTAAGGAGGCCATCCTGGTACCCCTTCTAAAAAAAACGGGTGCTGACATGTCAGAGCCGTCGAACTACCGCCCCATTTCCCTCCTCCCTTACTTCTCCAAACTTATGGAGGCCCATGTCACCCGCTGCCTGTCAAGCTTCATAGAATCCTCCTGTTATCTCGAGCCGACTCAGGCCGGCTTCAGACCTGCCCATTCCACAGAAGCTGTCATTTTGGCAGTTCTCGATACACTCAGGAGTAATGCGGACGCGGGAACCCCCCAAGCCCTCGTCCTATTGGATTTGTCTGCCGCGTTCGACACGGTGGATCATAACATCCTTCTCCACCGTGTCGAACAGGCGGGCATCCAAGGCGTTGCTCTTGAGTGGGTCAAATCCTTTCTCACGGGAAGAACCCAAGCGGTCCGCCTAGGTCCCTACACTGCTAAACAAACCCCCACCTCCTGTGGTGTCCCCCAGGGCTCTTCCCTTTCCCCGCTCCTTTTTAATCTTTATCTTCGGCCACTTATTCAGACACTTTTGAAATGGGACATCGTCACTTACAATTATGCTGACGATCTACAAATCATTTTTTCTCTCAACTCACCACATGCCATCAAAACTTTCCATGGAGCCATGCTTCACATCCAACTCTGGATGAACCAGAACCAATTGAAGTTGAACCCCGGTAAAACTGAGCTCCTTCTCCCTGGGCTCAGTCACACCTACTGGGGCCCACAGTTCTGGCCTCCAGAGTTCGGCTCCCCCCTACCCCAGTAAAAACAGTAAAGAGTCTGGGTGTCATCATTGACACCGAGCTCTCCCTCAGGGCTCAAGTTGGAGCGGTGGTTTCCTCCTGTATGTACCAACTTCGGAGGATCCGCAAAGTTCGCTGCCTTCTCCCCCCAGCGGCACTTACTCAAATCGTTATCTCGCTGGTACTTTCCCGTTTGGATTTTTCTAATGCCATCTACCACGGTCTGCCGCAATTTCTGATACAACGTCTTCAAGTTGTCCAGAACCAAGCGGCCCGCTTGATTCATGGAACCCCCAGATGGCAATCAGCCAAGCCTCTGCTCATGAGCCTTCACTGGCTCCCAGTCGATCGAAGGGCCGCCTTTAAGGTGGCATGTCTCACCTTCAAGGCACTTCACTGCCCTGGTCCCACCTTCCTAAAATCCCTCATTCACCCTCACCGTCCCACACGCAATCTGCGATCAGCTCACCGCAATCTGCTCATCACCCCCAGGAGTAAAACTAAGAGATTCGGCGGCCGCCGTTTCTCCTACCTAGCCCCTGTGCTTTGGAACCTCCTCCCTCTCCCAATCAAATCCTCCCCTTCCCTCTTGAACTTCAGGAAAATGTTAAAAACCCACCTCTTCCCCATCTCTGGCTAGTTTTTGTCATCTATACTCCCCCCTCACCTGTTCTGTCTGTCAGCGCCAGGAAGCTTCGGTGTCAGCGCGCTCTATAAGTCGCACTTAACATAACATAACATAACAGGGATAGTCCTTTTCTTGCTATTTCCGTGGAGGCGAGACTTGTTTTCTGGATGTGCGTGGCGCGAGGCCTGTACGAAACAGAAGTGGAAAATCTCCAGTGTGCTCTTTAGGCGTCACCGGAAGTTAAGGCGAGATTACATTTCCTGCACAATGGCCCCTGTTTGCGCTCTTTCCTGCCCTTGGGAATAGCGCCATGCCTGACCTCCGTACAGTAAAGCAGGTGCCCGTCACAGGGAGCGCGGGACAAGCATACCCGGAGCTGGAATGTACAGAACCTGGGAAGAAAAACAATGAAATATTGGGCACAACGCTCGCTTTTTTTCCCGTAATCCCGCGCCCCGCACACGCCCACGCCCCCAACACACGCCCACAGCACACGATATGAGACATGGCATGATGGGCGGAAGGTACCACACGCCCCCAGCATTTGTCACGCCCCCAGCACACGCCCACAGCACAACGCAGACACCCCCACAAGGGACTACTTTGCTGGCACGGTTCTTTTACCTTTTAATTGTATACGGTGGACGTTTGCATAGCCTTTGTCCTTCTGCTGCAACTGCCCTTTCCAACGCTGTATTGGGTGTTGTGATTGGTGCTGTGGTTCCTGAGATTACCTCAAAGGTTTGGGCTCTCTCTTTATTATATTAGTATAGATTGAAGAAAATTCCATAGAAGAGCCAATGCCACTAAAAAGGCTCGTCTCTCACTTCTGAATGTGGCCACAAGAGGTCTTAAATGGATGGTTTACAAGGATTTGGAAACATTGTCTTTGTATATCTCTGTGAAGAATTCCCAGGCAATCAAATGTAATTCTCTCTGTTGCCAGAAGCCAATATTGAGACAGTAATGATGGACCAATATAGACGTTCTGCTTTAACACTAATGCTGCATGGGCAATTGCATTTTGCAGTCTTGGGAACTCCTTTATAGGGTAAATATGACACACCAGGTATATATTCAGGCAAAAGATGATTACTAATATGGCCAGTATTCTCTGAGGGCGGCTAAGGAGAAAGAAGATGGAATTCAGAATCTGCAGATGAAAGAATCAAGCTATCATTGCATGGCTTTTGATACCTCCTGGTTATCTGTTTATCTGTATTAGCTCCCCAGATGTTTTACTTAATAAATTGGAAATGGCAAAGATCCGAGTTGCTGCAGTAATATTCCCTTGCAGAGCTCTGCTTTGGGTGCATCTACTATCAATGCCTCAGGTTTGCATTTAATTAGGTTCAGGAAATCGAAATTGATACATTGATTTATGTTGAGTAGGCTGGACGAAAACATTGATGCCCCATGCCGATGGAAATTGGATACTAACAAGCAGGACAGGTATGAACATTCTAACCATCCAAATGCCAATGCAGACAGGGAAAGGGCTTTCATAAACTTCCATCATGTGTTCTTTTGATGATGCGGCTCAGACAATTAGTCAGTTGGCTGATGAAAGACTCCTATCAAACGATGTTATTCAGCTGCTCTTCCAAGAGCGACGTTGGCACCCAGAAGTGTGAAGTATATGTGCTGTTTCTCAACTCAAAAGATGAGCCTTGCGTAGTTTCCACCAAGATGAATTCATTACACTACAGAGCAACAGAAATCGGCCGGGCAGAAGGGCAGCTTGCACTGATTGACTCACAGGACGTAGTAGCATCCCTTAGTCACTTGCCTTCTATATTCTGGCTAATATTACACAATTTCAGAGACCCTGCTATTCATTATCAGAAAAAGCTATATACAGCTAGAATGAGGAAAAGCAAAAAAAAATAACAGTATAACTAGCAATGATAAAAGTGAAACACTCTCAATAAATACCAAATGCACATTAGGAAAAAATGCCAATGCATATTTACGGGAAAATAGTATGCATATGCAGATAATAGAATCAGTGATGCAAGAATCTATAATGTCTCAAATAATTCTTTATCCAAAATGGTGGTAGTCAATTAAGATTTTTGAAGCATTCCCTGGCTGGTTCAAAATTGATTTTCCTGCTTCTTTTTGGAGTAGACTATATTCACCCAGCAAAAAGAAGTGATGTCACAAGATGTAAGTCTGGATATTGCTAGGTCCAAAGAAATTTGAAGCACATTTTTCATAAACCATAGTTTTTTTGCCAAAACTTCCCCACCCAATTGTCTTTAGACACACTTCTTTTTACTGTTATTGTTGTTATTGTTAATTGAGATTTATAAAGCGCATAATCACCGGCAGGTCTCTTAGCGATGAGAGATAGTAACTAAAACCCCACCATCGGCTGACAGTTAGTACACCAGGTCAAAGTGTGCTGTTCCCAGGCCTCTGTTAATAGGAGGGTCTTAAGTTTTTCCCAAATGGGAGACAGGTGGTTTCCTTGTGTAAGCTTTCTGGTAGCTTGTTCCATAACTGAGTGTTCAAGACAGAGAAGGATTGCCTGCCTTTTGTAGTTGTGTTGTAGTTGTGTTGAACCACAACAGGCCAGCAGGCCAGCCTCGGACACCCGGAGGGGTAAGTCCTGGAACATAACATCCCAGAAGCTCCTACTGCGGCATGTCCATGAAGGACTTTGTGAGTGATGCAAAGGCCCTTAAACCTGACTCGCTGTTTTACGGGGAGCCAGTGGAGCTGCTGCAACAAAGGTGTGGCATGTGCCATCTTGGGAGCTCAAAGATCAGCCGAGCTACACAGCTCATAGATACTTGCAGCTTGCCTAACATCTTCACTGGAAGTCCAATCTACAGGGCATTGCTGTAGTCCAGATGGGACACAATCATTTTAGACCCTACTATCCACAGAGTAGAAAATGGAAGGAGAGGTGGCAGTTTCCTCAGTTGTCTCAGCAGGCCCACACAGATCCCAACCACGGTGAACACTTGGTTTGACAGGGTGAGCTTGGCTCCAGGATTTCACGATAGCCACAAAGATGCTGACGCTCCATTCCATGAGAGTGCAAGCATGAGAAGGGAGACGCCACACTGCTCTTCGCTCACACCTCTGCACTGTTCTTGTCGTCCTATCCCACCTGTTTGCTGCTCACCCGTTCACCCTCAGGGTGAAGCCCCATCGAGGTCAGTAGAGGTCCCGCGGTACCCGCAGCCTCCGCTTCTCCGGGACTTCCAACGGCCCCCCGTAGCGTGTAGCTGCAGCTGCAGGCAGCGGAGAGAGAATGAGAGTGAGTCGAGAACTGGAGGCAGTGAGAGGTGCTGACTTGTTGCACCTGTGCTTTTGGGTGGCCGACTCTGTGCAGCACTTCCCAGCACTGCCCAGCTGAGGGCACTGACCTCTCCAATGCCACCCCGCGCCTCCCTCATATGGCCCGGTAAGATATAGTGGCTTGTACTGGGCGCTGTTGATGACTGAGGGTGCTACTGTGGGCATTTAGAGGCGTTGTGAGGCTGGGTCTCTTGGAGGGCCTTTGGAGCCCATGGAGAGTGCGGTGAGGAGCTGGGCTCTCTGTCTGCATCTGGCCGCCTGCCTGCCTGCCTGGAGCCTGCACTAGCGACAGAGCCAAAAAACAAAAAGCTAAAATCAAAGCAATAAATGCCTTGAGATTGAGGAAGCAAGCAGCGCCCCATGGTGGCAGCAGTGGTGATGGAGCGGTAATTTCTTCTGGTAGTTTCTCAATGCAAAACCTTCATGCTACCTCTAATTTACCGCTCTAAAGGTGTTGGGCTCTTCACACCATGTATTACCTTCAGGAGACTTTAAATAAAGATGAACAGTCAAAAATGCAATTATTATTTTAAGCCAATAAAGAGAGTTGTTGAGTATTTAAAGGGTTTTATTATCTAGTCAAAAGTTAAGTTTTTCTTTGACCCTTTATTCATTAGTAAAATATCAATCAGGTTACAGAATTTGGAAAACAGGAAAAATAGCATTAATACAGAACATATTACAGTCTGCATATAAGCATTACATGTAGGAAAGAAAATGTGGTGCAAAATTTCAGTCAAAACTCTTAAAGAGTTTCTAAGAAAAATAGTCTTGCAAGGCTAATCAAAAATCAAATAGTTGGCCCAAATCTCCCATTAAGAGAAATAAATGCATAAGTCAAATAAATCTTTCAGACCTAATTAATTAGTCAAAGCATAAACTTAAAGTTTAGCATCTAAATCTAAAAAGCCTTTCTATCTGTTGCTGTTCTTCTGGATCTGTCTGTGTCTAAAGAGCAAAACAGAGAGTGAGACAGCCCGCCCTTCACAGAACCTCAAAGGAATGTGGCCTACAGTGCCAACATATGACGTGCCAAGACTTGGGGAAAAAATCACCAGGGAACCCCCCACCTGACTCTCCTCGGACGCCCAAGGTTGAATCCCGTGACGATCTTGTACCTAACCCATAGAATGTCTGGTCTAATCTGTTCCTTCTCTCAAGAGCTCACACACCCCCTAATGAGCCTAGAAGCCAAAGCCCCTCCAGAGTGGCTTTTATACTCTAATCCTTGGCAGACTACACAAAATATTTAATCGTCAGGAAAACCTGTACGTGATTGGTCAGTCATGATGGCATGAGTTCTCACTACCCTGACTCATTCTAAAAACCTGACTTTACCAGTTTTAACAAAAGAAGCATACATGATAAATACATTTTATAAGATTGCAACAATTGCTAGGGAAAATGTTTCAATAGTTTTACTTCCTTCCTGCCACAGCGCAGCAGGACGGATACTTTATCAAACTGGTACATTGGCACAATCACAAGAATGTACAGTTCAAGATGTCCTTGACTCCTTCCGCAGTTTGAGTCAAGCTGGTGTCTGCGAATGCTCTCTTCTCTTTCAAGTATTATAAAGGAAACAAAAGGTCCTCAGCATAAAGGAATTAATGCAAAAATATTATATAGACCACAGTACGCTACTATATATGTCTGTCCCTTGTCTAGCCGGACAGAGAATTTAATAATCAAGCAAATCGTTAAGGGTAAGGGTACATTTTAGCAACAAAGCATTATAATACAGTAGGGCACAGTCCTGTACCGTACAAGGGAGGAGAAAGTGAGAAAGTAATAGAATGAAAGAATATCAGGCAAACAGGGTGAGCTATCAGGCCACTGTCTTGAATCAAAATTATCAGTGTGTCCTGGAGTAAAAATTACATACAGTAATATAAAAAGGTGAAACGTATGTCTACTCAAAGGAGTCGACTTTTCGATCCCGTGCTCAGGTTATATAGGGATCATCTTCAGGACTTAAAAAGTAGTTTTTGCCTGATTGGAAATTAAACGCCTGTTGGGAAGAAAACAGGGAAGAACAAAAAGTAAACAGATATGGTCAGTTTTACAAAGAATATTGATGGATATCAGCTTTAGCCATTTACTTACAGTCTTAGGAACCGCAGTGATAAGGTGATGCCTGCTGGTGTGGGCATTACATGCAAACATATAATTTACAAATCAGTGCATTGGTCAAAGTGCTGAATAACTGGCTGCTATGTGCTGGTGGTGAAGAAGCCAGTTTACGCGTATTCTGCGGTGGGACAGGGTGAGGGTTTTCCGTGGCGCCGTGGTGTGGATTTGGCGCACGGAAAGTGAGCGGGGTCCGCGTTTCGAATAAGTGCGTATTGCTGGAGGCTTACCTCCAATGGGGGTGAAAGGATGGGGATGGTGTCCTTATTGGACGGGTCGCGCATCACCTATGGAAACAATACCGGTACCGATTTTTATCTGGTGATATTACATGTTTCTAATGGTGAAGGTGAGTATTTTGGGAAAGAGGAACATACCGGAGGCTTAAACAGGATGCCATAGCCTTGCTGGTTTCACAGGCAGCCATTTAATGGTAGGCCCAAAAATAAAACAAACACAAATAGAATATTAATTTCATGTTAGAGATCACTACCCAAACATTCCACCTATATTTGGGATCTTCTTAATGAACATCAACCTGATCTATTGTGTTTATCGGAAACCTGGCTTGATGACCACAATATCCCTGACATAGTCACAGCCCTTCCCCCAGACTATAAGATACTGAACGTTAATAGAGTCGATAAAAAGGGTGGTGGTGTAGCTCTATTGTTCAGAGACCACCTTTCATGCAGGCAAGAGAGTATCGTGCCGGCTGAAAAATATGAAGTCCTGGCATTTACTGTGTCCATAAACACCAATGTGTTATTCGGAGGCTTTTTAATCTATAATCCCCCAGGTTGCACTTTAAATTTTAGTACACAACTACTTACACAAATCATGCCTGTCTGTTTGAAGAACAAGAATATCCTCCTTCTTGGAGATTTTAATATACATTTGGACAACAGCAGTAGCTCCTTGACGAATCTATTAGTGGAAGACATGGCCATCCTGCAATTATCTCAGAGAGTCCATCAACCAACTCACATTGCAGGACATACATTAGATTTGATATTCTCTAATATAGAATCTATAGACATCGACCCTCTAACACCACTGTTATGGACTGATCACTACCTGATTACCTTTCGTATCAATCTTCCCATCCCCCAGACCAAAAAACACAGTGTATTTACATCAAACACGAGAAATTGGAAATCTTTCACAATTGATAAATTTCGAAATCATTTCTCACACCCCTCTTGCACAAGCACCAATATCCATGAGGAGATAGATCTCCTTCACAAAAACATTAAAAATGCTCTTGAACATTGTTCGACCACCCAATCTCGTCACACACCAGGCAACAAAAAATCAGAGAGATGGTACGGACCTGAGCTTAAACTTCTAAAAAGAAATTGCACTTCTTTTGAGCATAAATGGAGAATATCCAAAACAGATGAGACCAAAGATAACTTCAGGAAAGCTCAAACACTCTATCACAGGGCAATCAGAAAGGCAAAAAAGGAATACTTCACACGTAGAGTATCTGAGAATAAAAATTCCTCAAAAGAACTTTTTAAAATCGTCAAGGAATTATGTAATCCAACCAATCTCTCCCTACATCTTACCCCCTCACAGGAAAACTGTAACAAGCTTAATGACTTTTTCTGTGAAAAAATTGATACCATCTATGCCTCCTTTCCAAACCACCTGACCGAAATCAATGAACAATATGTATCAACCGTTGCACATACCAGCTGCCACGGTTTCGGCCCTTTTTCAGAAGAGGAGGTAGAAAAGGTCATGCTTGAGGTCAAGTCGGGTTCCCCACTTGACCCTTGTCCACATCACATTTTTTCCCAGTTAACCCCTGTAATATGTCCAGTAGTTACTAGAGTGCTCAATCTTTCCCTTAGTTCTGCCGAATTCCCAAAATCATGGAAACAGGCCCTAGTCACCCCTTTAGTAAAGAAGGCTGGAGCAGACGTAAACAATCCGGCCAATTACAGACCAATATCCCAGCTACCTTATTTATCAAAGGTTCTGGAGAAGTTAGTCAACAGAAGTCTTTCCACATTTTTGGAAGCGTACGGTCTGCTGGACGATTCACAGACAGGGTTCCGGACAAACAACAGTACCGAAACTACACTCTTAGCGGTGACAGACAGTATCAGAACCAAGGTGGATCAGGGTAGAACAGTCGCACTGATACTCCTTGATTTATCAGCGGCTTTTGATACCGTACCCCACAATCAACTATTGAACATCCTGGCAGAGAAAGGAATACTGGGCAAAGCATTAGGATGGCTACAATCTTTCCTAGCGGACCGAACCCAATCAGTGCGCTTGGGTGACTACACATCCCCTCCACGACTCATAAAATACGGAGTTCCCCAGGGGGCGTCATTAAGCCCAACTTTGTTTAATGTATTCGTCTCCTCGCTGGCAACCATTGGCAAAAAGTGGGGTGTCGAAATGTGCTCCTATGCTGATGACACTCAGCTGATGGTCACCATTGATGGAAATGATGACTCCAAAACTAGATTGACGAACTGTCTGACTGAAGTGGCAACTTGGATGCAGGACCATTGTCTTAGACTAAACACCGACAAATCCGAAATCCTATTGTTCGGCAGAGGTACACAGGCCTGGGACAACAGCTGGTGGCCAAATGACTTGGGTTTGCCTCCCAATCCTACTGCAAAAGCAAAAAACTTAGGAATAACACTGGATAGGGACTAATCCATGAAATCCCATGTTTCCATAACTTGCGGAAGGAGTTTTGGACTTTTGAAGATGCTTAGACGAGTCTTCCCCTGGGTGCCAACGGATTGCAGGAAAACCTTAGTCCAGTCACTACTGATGAGTAGGTTGGACTATGGTAATTCTCTGTTTGTAGGAATGGCAGATTATCTCTTCTCCAAATTACAGATGGTTCAGAATGCCGCTGCCAAAGCCATCTGCAATAAAAGAAAATATGACTCAGCTAAAAATTGCATGCGTGAGCTTCATTGGCTCCCAATGCGGCAACGAGCCATTTTTAAGCTGTTGTGTATTTCTCACAAGGTACTCCTCGGCTCAGGCCCCACCATCCTACATGACAGGGTTAGATTTCATAAACCCTCCAGAAACCTACGATCTTTGACGTTAGGAAGAGCAGCTATTACCCGAGCTCGTACTGTCAGGATGGGAGAGCGGGCCTTCTCTCACATTGCGGCAACAAAGTGGAACGAGCTACCCCCTAATCTTAGAACAAATGATTGCTTTGTCTCATTTAAGAAACAACTGAAAACATTCCTTTTTCCCAGGCTAGATCACTAATTTTCAATCAGAGCCGATGTCAAATCACTTGCAACTTTCTTCAGCGCCGTGATGTCCTTTCAGGATGAATGTTAGCGCTTTACAAATAAATAAATACAAATACAAATACAAATGTTAATCAGCCCATTATGTTTCCCAACTCCATATTAATACCCCTTATAAATGTTTACCTAGCCATGCTATTAGTGTAAAGCAGCTTTTCTATTATTTATGACAACATGCAAAATAAATGTGGAATGTGCAACATAGCATTTTGATGCTTTAGTGTAAAATATAAAAGCACACACAGTTAATATAGCGCACACAGTTAATACAACACACACAGCAACATGCTTTAGTGTTTTAGATAGCTTTTCATGCAAAAAAGCATTTAGCCCCCTGTGTATTGTTTGGTGGATTATTAATTCACACACATTATACAAAGAGGTGTTATTAACTGAAAATATTTATTAAAATGTGCAACAAGTCAGAGTCTCTTGAGACAGAAATAGTAAATTTAGACTGCAAGGGATGAGATGGGAAGAGAGAAACATATTCTATTAATCTTCAAAGCTTAAAAGGCCACTTTTCTCTACATTCCAAAAACACATGTTAATTCAGCAAAAGCATTTCAGACTGAATAGGCCTCACTTTCATGTTTTTCATGCGCCATGTTTTTAACTTGCACCAAAAGGTGCGTGGCAATTTAAATGCAGTCTGTCTGAAGCACAAAAAATAAAACCATGCCTGACTGCAGATGAAATCTGCTCGATCAATCCACCCTTCTGATGATTCAAATCATAATAAAATGATTTATAATTCATCACACATATTTCATTTTGAAAAGTGAATTTTTTTATTTGTTTTAAACTGCAAAAGCTGAGCATATAACAATTTTACTTCTATTTCTAAGGCAAACACAAGTCTATCTGTAATCAGATCATATATAGCCAAGCTCAGATGTTTTAGTGCAAAGTTCTGTAAGTAGCTTCTTGGAACAGTTAGTCTTCCTAAAAATAAGTGACTAAAATAATAAAAAAGGAAAATTAAACAGGACAGTTTCAGCATTTCTTTTCTCTTTGTCATCAGCTTGCCATCAGAATGGCTCATACAGTGAGGCATTCTCTACGTTTTTAATGCAAATTAGACTACTTAGGTGCTGAGAAACTCTGACAGAGCACCATCAATCTCTTGCACTTTTTCAACTACTGCCATTCACTCTTATTTGCACTTTGATCATATTCAGATGTTTCACCACAGCATCTCTCAGATCAAAGCCGTTGCACCATCCATTATGGAGATCTTGTGTAGCAGCTGCAATCTGGTGAGAAACTGCACACTGTACATCAACCAGACCTACACAGCAATGGCTAGTGTTCACATCAGTGTTTTCCACAAGTGCATTTTCATATGCATTTTCAAGCCACTTTGGTGATGCTGAAGCACCGTCTTTTGCAAAAGGTAGCTCTGTGCTGCCATTGTGTTGCTTTATTATGCTTGACACTTCAGGCAGAGAACTACAATCCTTTCCTTGTCCAATCTGTTGTTCTGCACTCATTATCTTTGAGACTGCATTATAATCTGATTTCAGAGAATCTGGCAATCTATACCTGGGCATCAGTCTTTGCAATAACATTTTTGCCACTATGCAGTTGTCACTTTTCTCAAAAACAGTTCTGATACAACCCTGTAGTGCTGCTTCAAAAACATTTTCTTGAGCCTCTTTTAATTCAACTGTGAAGATTCCATAGAATGTACATGCAAACAGAACACAAATGTGTGCAACTGAATAAGCATTTCTCTCTCCCATGACAACAGTGACTCTCATTTGAGCAGATATACTGCATGTTATGGTAAGGGCAATCAATTTCGAATTTTGGGCTGAGGTAACTACTGAAAGCCATGAAGCTTTGACAACATAATGTATAAGGAGCACAGCATGTGCTGCTTTTAATGTGTCACCTTTCAAACATGGGCCATCTACAAACTGGACATTGTTGGGCTGACTCAGACGTTCATCCTTAAAGTCTGAATTTGGCTTTATGCATATTTTCTTGATATTTAGACACTCATATTCAGTTTCATCACAATCCAATTCATTTGCTGACATTTCTGTGTAGTTAGGGTCAAAGGTCATTGAGCAATACATCACAGATCTTTGAACACATTCATCTTTTTGAATAGGCAATGAGAGAGTGCAGCCCTCCCTCTCACTGCAAATTGGTGTATTTTCTTTCAAATAAACTTTCATTCCTAGCGCTGGGGCGCGACATTCTTTCTCTTTCAACTCTAGGAATGCTTTTGTCCAATTGTTGTCCAATGGAAGCGGATCAGACACATCCTCATGTGTCAGCCTCCGTAAAGGCTTAGCCACTAGGGAAAGGTTTAGTAACCACTCTCTACAGCAGCTAACCATTCCCAAAAATGTCCTGACTTCTTTCTTAAATTGAGGTGGATTCATCTGGTGAATAATTTCCACCTTCTCTGGTGACAACTTTCTACCTCCCTTTCCAATTTTGTGTCCCAGGTATTCATCTTCTTTTTTACAGTACTCCTGACTATTCTCATCCAATGGCACTGTTACATGGACTTTGCAAAAATCAATAAAAGTAAGCCATTTTTCAGCACATGGAATGTGAAAAAACATATTGGCTGGATTCGGTACCACAGGACAACATGAAAAAAATATGCTTTTAATCTCCTGCACTATTCTGTTCTTTTCATTTATTTTCTGTGAACCTGTGATCAGAAAGTTACACAAACTTCCAATCAATTCCATCAAAAATCCTTTTATTGGTAACATTTCTGCAACTGATGGTGTTCCTGAATACATGTCATTTAGTTCTAATTTTAATAAGACATGTTCTGTACATTTTATTAATCTGACATCCTTCTCTGTGAACTCTCTTATTTCTGTGTTTATTATTTTTTCCAAATCAGAAGGTAATTTTTCAACTGTCTTTTCTAACAATAATGCTACAGCTGTCTCTTGTTGGGCCATTTTAAAATGTACCTCCTCATCAGAAATCTGAAAATTAACATTATCTGATGTACAGTAATCTGTGCTGCTTAGTTTGCAAAACAATTGTTTTCCTGCTAGGCCTGAGTCACAGACAACAGTTTTGTAATTTTCCTCAAATGGGCCTAATTTTGGTTCAAATTCTTCAAAAACTGGGTTTGTAATTTTTTGTTTAAAACTCCTGCATTTTAATCTGGACTTTCCACTGCCTTCACAATGGACTTGGTAAATTCAGAATTGGCATTGTTAAAACTCTCATTTTCAAACACAGCAACCTGTTGGACTGGGTTTTGATTTTGTCTCTGGAAATAATTCACTCTTGCTCTGGACACCTTATTTAAATTAATTTGAGCTTTTTCCATATTTTGTGGGATCTTTGCTTGAAACATTCCTGCCATAGGTACCTGTTTCTGAACTGACATTTGCATTTGCTTAGCTGGTATATTTTGCATCTGCATTTCTCCATGTTTTGTGCATCATGTTTACATTTATTTTTCTTCTTCCAATGCTCAAATCTGCTATAAAGATGGCAAAAGGACATATTTTCCAGCAGTACAACATCCATTCCCGAATTTGCACAAACCAAACCACCTTTAGTTCCATCCTGTGTTCTTTTAATCTGTACCCAATCAACATCCTTTGCTGGCACTTTGCCCTTCAGGAAAGTAATCACTGCTATGTTTTCCTCCATAACAACAGAAAATGATGGTGCATTCATGCAAACCCTTTTCATTGCCTCTTCACTTGTCCTTTGAATAACTTTAGATTCAAACCACAGTTCATTCTGCATGGCAATATAAAAGAACATTTCCAAATTAATGCACAGCTCTTTTAAAATCTCAACAAATCCATCAACTTGTGGGTACCACAGCATAATTTTGCCTCTCAATTGTGGGATTATGTTCAGAAATGCTGCAAGTTCACTTTTATTCTGTGGCATAGGAACATGCACTTCTCCCACCATTTCTCTCAATGAGTAAGCAAAAGCTTCTCCCTCATTCTGCTTATTATTTTTCCCAATTAAATCTGGTGGCTTCTTTTCCTTATCCAGTTTTATTGCAAGGTCTGGTGGTTTCTTTTTCTTCTCATGTTTTCTTGCCCATTTGTCTCCTAATTTCTCAAACCCATTGCAATTAAAAATATATTTTATTTCTGCAATGTGCAATTGCATTTCTGAAGAACATATTTTCTCATTTGCTTCATCATCCATATGTACCCTAGAACTTTTCTGAGATGGAAATCTTCCTGAACCATCAGTTTCATATTTTTGAGCCAAATCTGTCAGGCCATTATGTGTAGTTAATGCACATGCAACTGTTTCCTTACTCAGGGAAATTAATTCTTTTTCCTGACACTGGTTCATATTTTTATTATTTAAACAGCATGGACTGTTATTTTCTCCATGTTCAAGTGCTGAATTTAAAACACTAAGCTGTCTCTCTTTTTCATGGCCTGTGTTAATATGTTCTCCCATGCTTTCTATATTTTTAATCACTGCTGCTTCCTCAAAGCAGGTTTGAAAAATCCCATTTTCAAATATATTTATTTTATCCTGAGCTGTAGATGTTGTAAAGGCCATTTTTCCTCACCCTTCGGTACTTGATGTAATTTCTGGTCAATAATCTGTGAATTCTGAGTTTCTGAAATTAACTCTGCCATAATCACTCTTTCTGCAGCTCTTTGAACCTTTTCAGTAGGGACTATATTAATTGGGACAGTCATAATTCTTCTATGCATTATCTGTGCATCTGCAGTTAGCAATTCTTGGACTGAATCAGGCACATTTGAAGCAGTAACACCTGGAGGTATCACTGTCAGTGCTGAATCAACAGGTAATGGGTCAATCTGAAATGTTTGCACAGTTTTCTCAATCTGTGTTTTTCTCTGTTCAACAGAAGCAGTAGCCACTGTAGTGCTTACTAGTACACTATTTTCAGTATTTTAATGGGAACCGCATAAAGTGGTGGATACTCAGTTAACAATGCATCCATTATTTTATCCCCTGATTCATTATTTATTTGAAGCTCTTTATCATCATTAATTCTCTTCTTCTGTATTTGGTGCTTTACCTTTTTATCCTCACTTGCTTTCTCTCTTGCTGTCTTTTCCCATATGCTTAAGGCCTCAAATTATGCAGCTTTAGATGGTGTCTTTATTTCACATAAGACTTCCCTTAATTTGTCAATAATTTTCAATTCAAAAGTACCATCTTTTGGAAACCTCAAAGCACCCTCTTTTTCAGTAATCTTGCACCATTGGTGAACCCACATACATGTATTTTGTCCCAAATTGGTAGACATAAAATGCACAGGTGTTCCTTCAGGAGCATCACCAATAAAAAACGAATTTTTCACTTTACCTCCTAACAGCTTCTTTAAGCCTTCAAACAATTTCATTTTTGCAATAGTTCAGTGCAATTTCTTTTTTCCAAAGCTGTCAGTCTCAATTTTAGTCAGTTTTACTCCTACTACTGACCCTCCACAAAATCTAACTGCAATATTTGTCTTAATTAATAACTCTGTTAGTAACAACATAAATACATTCGCTACGCTGCCTGTTGTGCTAAATAAAGGATAGATTTATATTCACTGCAAGTAACACATTCCGCTTACCGTTCACAAAGTAAGACCTTCCGTTTACTCTTCAAACACTACAGGTAAATCCCTTCCGCTTACCTTTCACACAAGCTCAGAAGAACCTGCTGCTCCTTTGGCCTTATCCTTCAGGATATATCTTAGGCCAAAGTTTCACCAGCGAATCCTTTTGCTGTCACTCAAGCTCAGAAGAACCTGCTACTCCTTTGGCCTTATCCTTCAGGATATATCTTAGGCCAAAGTTTCACCAGCGAACCCTTTTGCTGTCACTCAAGCTCAGAAGAACCTGCTACTCCTTTGGCCTTATCCTTCAGGATATATCTTAGGCCAAAGTTTTACCAGTGAACCCTTTTGCTATCAATCAAGCTCAGAGAACCTGCTACTCCTTTAGTGTGACCCTTTCTAAGTGATATCAGACCAAAGTTTCACCAGCGAACTCTTTGCTATCAATCACTCACACAGAAAATAGTCCCTAATTTAACACTGCCAGCCCTACATAGCTTCTCAGTGTTATTCCAACAGACGAGTAACCTCAGTGCAGTGTGGCTTCCATTTACCACCCGCTATGCCTTCCCGGGATTCCACAGGTGTGCATACCTGGGTGTTCAGACAACATAGAACAAGACACTATTTAACATAAAGAGTTAAAACATGTAATCAATAACCAAAAATTATGTTTTATGAAATTACCAATATAATCAATAACACCATCAATTCAAAATGAGCAAAATGTCACCAACAGTAAAAAAAAAAACCTTAATATTTTCAACACTTCAAAAATACATCCTAGCATATTAACAACATTTCGCAACCCTATTGATACTCACACCACTTCTTGCATCACCTTCCAGTACTGCTTTGCCAGTCTTCAGGTTCTGGGCATTGGAGTCAGGAATCAGGACTTGGACATTTATCTAACTTGGGCAATTATTTTATTTCCCTTCTTAAGGTCAATGATCCATTAGTTGAGTAGTTGATGGTGAAATCAATAATCATTATTCACCAAACTAATCAATAATGACCATCCTCTGCTTACCAAAAACTGATGGAGCGGTCATTTCTTCTGGTAGTTTCTAAATGCAAAACCTTCATGCTACCTCTAATTTACCGCTCAAAAGGTGTTGGGCCCTTCACACCATGTATTACCTTCAGGAGACTTTAAATAAATATGAACAGTCAAAAATGCAATTATTATTGTAAGCCAATAAAGAGAGTTGTTGAGTATTTAAAGGGTTTTATTTTCTAGTCAAAAGTTAAGTTTTTCTTTGACCTTTTATTCATTAGTAAAATATCAATCAGGTTACAGAATTTGGAAAACAGGAAAAATAGCATTAATACAGAACATATTACAGTCTGCATATAAGCATTACATGTAGGAAAGAAAATGTGGCGCAAAATTTCAGTCAAAACTCTTGAAGAGTTTCTAAGAAAAATAGTCTTGCAAGGCTAATCAAAAATCAAATAGTTGGCAAAAATCTCCCATTAAGAGAAATAAATGCATAAGTCAAATAAATCTTTCAGACCTCATTAATTAGTCAAAGCATAAACTTAAAGTTTAGCATCTGAATCTAAAAAGCCTTTCTATCAGTTGCTGTTCTTCTGCATCTGCCTGTGTCTAAATAGCAAAACAGAGAGTGAGACAGCCCGCCCTTCACAGAACCTCAAGGGAATGTGGCCTGCAGTGCCAACATATGACGTGCCAAGACTTGGGGAAAAAATCACCAGGGAACCCCCCCACCTGACTCTCCTCGGACGCCCAAGGTTGAATCCCGTGACAATCCCGTACCTAACCCATAGAATGTCTGGTCTAATCTGTTCCTTCTCTCAAGAGCTCACACACACCCTAATGAGCCTAGAAGCCAAAGCCCCTCCAGAGTGGCTTTTATACTCTAATCCTTGGCAGACTACACAAAATTTTTCATCTTCAGGAAAACCTGTACGTGATTGGTCAGTCATGATGGCATGAGTTCTCACTACCCTGACTCATTCTAAAAACCTGACTTTACCAGTTTTAACAAAAGAAGCATACATGATAAATAAATTTTATAAGATTGCAACAATTGCTAGGGAAAATGTTTCTATAGTTTTCCTTCCTTCCTGCCACAGCGCAGCAGGATGGATACTTTTTCAAACTGGTTCATTGGCACAATCACAAGAATGTACAGTTCAAGATGTCCTTGACTCCTTCCGCAGTTTGAGTCAAGCTGGTGTCTGCGCATGCTCTCTTCTCTTTCAAGTATTATAAAGGAAACAAAAGGTCCTCAGCATAAAGGAATTAATGCAAAAATATTATATAGACCACAGTAGGCTACTATATATTTCTGTCCCTTGTCCAGTCGGACAGGAAATTTAATAATCAAGCAAATTGTTAAGGGTAAGGGTACATTTTAGCAACAAAGCATTATAATACAGTAGGGCACAGTCCTGTACCGTACAAGGGAGGAGAAAGTGAGAAAGTAATAGAATTAAAGAATATCAGGCAAACAGGGTGAGCTATCAGGCCACTGTCTTGAATCAAAATTATCAGTGTGTCCTGGAGTAAAACATACATACAGTAATATAGAAAGGTGAAACGTATGTCTACTCAAAGGAGTCGACGTTTCGATCCCGTGCTCAGGTTATATAGGGATCATCTTCAGGACTTAAAAAGTAGTTTTTGCCTGATTGGAAATTAAACGCCTGTTGGGAAGAAAACAGGGAAGAACAAAAAGTAAACAGATATAGTCAGTTTTACAAAGAATATTGATGGATATCAGCTTTAGCCATTTACTTACAGTATTAGGAACCGCAGTGATAATGTGATGCCTGCTGGCGTGGGCATTACGTGCAAACATATAATTTACAAATCAGTGCATTGGTCAAAGTGCTGAATAACTAGCTGCTAAATGCAGGTGGTGAAGAAGCCAGTTTACGCAAATCCTGCGGTGGGACAGGGTGAGGGTTTTCAGTGGCGCCGTGGTGTGGATTTGGCGCACGGAAAGTGAGCGGGGTCCGCGTTTCGAATAGGTGCATATTGCTGGAGGCTTACCTCCAATGGGGGTGAAAGGATGGGGATGGTGTCCTAATTGGACGGGTCGCGCATCACCTATGGAAACAATACCGGTACCGATTTTTATCCGGTGATATTACATGTTTCTAACGGTGAAGGTGAGTATTTTGGGAAAGAGGAACATACCGGAGGCTTAAACAGGATGCCATAGCCTTGCTGGTTTCACAGGCAGCCATTTAATGGTAGGCCCAAAAATAAAACAAACACAAATAGAATAGTAATTTCATGTAAATCAGCTTATTATGTTTCCCAACTCCATACTAATACCCCTTATAAATGTTTACCTAGCCAAGCTATTAGTGTAAAGCAGCTTTTCTATTATTTATGACAACATGCAAAATAAATGTGGAATGTGCAACATAGCATTTTGATGCTTTAGTGTAAAATGTAAAAGCACACACAGTTAATATAGAGCACACAGTTAATACAACACACACAGCAACATGCTTTAGTGTTTTAGATAGCTTTTCATGCAAAAAGCATTTAGCCCCAGTGTAGTGTTTGGTGGATTATTAATTCACACACATTATAAAAAGAGGTGTTATTAACTGAAAATATTTATTAAAATATGCAACAAGTCAGAGTCTCTTAAGACATAAATAGTACATTTAGACTGCAAGGGATGAGCTGGGAAGAGAGAAACATATTCTATTAATCTTCAAAGCTAAAAAGGCCACTTTTCTCTACATTCAAAAAACACATGTTAATTCAGCAAAAACATTTCAGACTGAATACGCCTCACTTTCATGTTTTTCATGTGCCATGTTTTTAACTTGCACCAAAAGGTGCGTGGCAATTTAAATGCAGTCTGTCTGAAGCACAAAAAATAAAACCATGCCTGACTGCAGATGAAATATGCTCCATCAGTGGCAACAGTGGTTGTGGTTTTGTTTGTGCTTTAACCATCTTCCATGAGAGCCCGAGAACCTACAGCCAGTGGTGTTGTTGAAGTGTTGTTGAAGTGTTGAAGCTGCATAGAAGGACCAGCAAAAGTGTTTTCCTCTTTTTCCTGCCCCTTAGAAATTCAACTTGCCGGGGAGTAGAGGGAGTTGGAGGGATCGGGGCAGGGAATACTCACCTTGCTCCAGGCTCCCAGCGTGATCATTGAAACTTGCAGGTGTGGGTGTTTTCACGCAATACGCTGGAGGTTGGCGGCTGATTTAAAGTGAAATCAGGCAGGCTCGCAGTGCTTCTGGCACAGCAGGAGTGGTGTGCAACATATAGAGCACGGTGAATGCGAAGGAAGGAATGGAGAGCGGGTGGCTTAAAGGAAGGTCTGGAGAGGCAATGAGATAAGGGGCCACAGAGTTTAAAGTGATCTTTAACCGCCGGGCTATTCTGCTCCAGGCTATTAGGTTACCCCCACATCTACGAAGCTTGCTGGTTCCCTTTGGGCCCAAAAAACCTTGTGGGATTACAATAGATTACAAAATAATATTTTGTAATGCCATCCAGGTGCTTGCACTCGAATGCACCAGTAGAATCAGCTACAGGACTGTCAGGGCCACCTGCAAGCACAGCAAATCGCTCAAAGAACCACTGTAGTCCCCTTAAACTCCCAAAGAATATCCGGCGATCATGTACCCATCCTTGATGTCAATGCTCACAATGGGTGTAAGGAGCTCCAAACGTGGTAAGGTGGCAAAGGAAAAGGAAAGGGACGTCCAGGAAGATCGGGAGATGGACACCCATTTAAAATCGGAGATGAGGACGGCGTCCAGCCCGCCCTCTCATTTTAAACTGACTCCTTATCCCGCCATAATTATTCACCACCAGAACACAGGTGAAAACATTCAGTTGTCCACATTTACACAGCCACTTGGTGGAACTGCTTTACAAGCAGGAATGGAGGACCGTAAGATGGAAACAGATCTAGCTGAGGGCAAAGTAGAAGTCTTTTCGAATGAGAGCTTGGATAGAAAGGAAACTTCATCATTATAACCATGGGCAGGGTTGGTGTCCTTGTTTGATAAACCCCAAACCACTCCAAGAAGTATCATTGAATGTAATTCTGGTCCTTCTCTGACAAAGTTGTGTGAGCAGGTGCCACAGCTCAAAGATTGTAGCTTGTATTGGTGAAAATGGAGGACTATACTCAGCCGGATATTGCGATACCATTTGAAAGAAACAAAGAATTGAAGGCGCATTTGAGAAAAACAAGTACCAAGGATCTGGACCTGGAATCGAGGATGTCTCCGGTTTTATTAGCTGGTCACTCACATATGCCCACCTTGTACAGCAGTACCCCCACTAGTTTTTCTCAAGTTCGTTCACTAGAATTGTCCAATATGGGGACATCTGCGGAATTTCTGGATAAGGGAGCAGATAACATCTTGAACTCGGTCGAGAATGTATGGGGGTTACTTAGAGATTGTTTATGCACTGAAGAGGATTCTATCATCAATTTTATCTTTGTTAGAAAAAAGTATGTTAAATTCTGATGATATATGGGAAGTTATCTCTCCTTTTTTAATGGGGATCTAAGAACTTAATCAAGTTAATAAAGCAACAAATAAGTTAACAAAGGTCCCTGATATAGATTGCCGCTCATGCCAGACATGTGACAGGGTGTTTTAAAGGGGAATTAAGATAGAGGAGCGGGAAGTTAAGGATGATTCTATAGGTGTACCACCCAGAGGTAGTCCCCTGGTAAGTTCATCCACAGTTAAACAACATAGAGAGAGTTCCCAGTCTACTTGTCAATGGGGAAATTTAAATTTAAAAGTAACCCCGGTTACGTCCCCATTACGGGTATACCCTATTTTAAAAAAAGTATCTCAAACATGTCACTCGATTAAATCACAGTTTACTGAAGAGACTGCTAATTCTCTAGTCACTGTACCCTTAGGGGAGGTCGCCCCACCGAGAGGAAATGATACCCGACATAGTCGGAGGGGAAAGGAGAAGAACAGGATTCGATGTATCCCAAAACGTAAACAGAAAAAACTGCGGTTCCGTTTCGTAACTGAGGAGTTGAATAGTACAAAATCACCATCAAGTAGGACGGTTCCTGGCAGAATTTTATGATGCCTTTGGGGATTTACTCATCCCCATTTGGAATTCTTGTATAAAACGACATTTGAAAAAAGGAGTATTGCTACTTACAATGGCACAGGCACTGACAATCACACTCCCGAAACTGGGTAGGGATCCTGCTGACATGGCGGGCTTCCACCCATTATCGCTCCCGGCAACGGAGTACGAAATCCTTTGTAAAGTATTAGCAAATAGACTCCTGCCATTCCTACATAACCTGATACATATAGACCAGACTGGTTTTTTGCCGTCCCGTAGCGCATCTTTGAACATTAGAAGACTACATTCCCTCATGTCTGCAACCCCAACACACTTCTGTCGCACTGGATGTGTGTCACTAGACCTTCGCCAGGCATTCAATACACTGGACTGGGGATATTTGTTCAAGGCACTAGGCAAATTTGGGCTTCCAGAAGATTATCTTAAATGACTCTGTCTATTATACCACACCTCTACGGCTTGAGTCCTCACCGGGGGCCATATATCGGATGCTTATCCGATTTTCCATGGGACCAGGCAGGGGTGTCCATTATCGCCACTTTTATTTATACTGGCGCTGGAACCCCTGGCTAATAAACTGAGGACGGAGGTACAGAACCTGGGTATCCTGACCGGAAACACCACACATCTTTTTTCAGCTTATGCGGATGATATAATCCACTATGTCAAAGATCTCTGCTCAGACTTAGCACCCCTGGCGGAGATATTCGCTGTCTTTGAAACCATATCAGGGTTGGCCATTAATCTGGTGAAATCTCATGCTTTTTTCTTTCAAGATCAGCCGCTCCCCATGGTTATTCCCTTCGGTCCGGTGGAAATACAATAGGCCCCACAGACTTTTAAATACTTGGGAATACAAGTGTACCGGACACCCACCGATTTAGTGGATGATAACTTGCACAAGGCAATTAGAGCCCTCCGTGCTAGTACCGCCTTCTGGATCACACTACCGTTGTCAGTGATGGGTAGGATAGCCATTAATAAGATGGTAGACCTCTCAAGACTCCTCTATTATTTTACAAACTTGCCAATACTAATCCCACACCGTACTTTTAAACTTCTAAATACCTTACTGATTGATTTAATATGGGTGACTGGCAGACGGAGGATTAGCCTAAAAAAACTCCAACTTGGCACAGCTATTGGGGGACTCAGGGTTCCTGACCTTAGGGCTTACTATTACACCTGCCAATTGCCATGGCTCTCCTTCTGGACAGCCGAACGCAACCTCCAGGAGATAGTTTATACCGAGCACGACATAGCAGCGGGAGCGTTGCACACGCTGATGCTACCGCGTTGTAAACTTTCCCGTCAGCTCCCCGTCTTATTACGCACGGCACTGCAGTCCTGGAAAGTGGCTCTTCTCTACATACACACATCCCCTGCCTATGCTGGTAACATCCTACTAGTGGGTATACCTTAGGCTGCTGGACATATTACACGCCCCGCTATTGCCCCTTGGTCTGACGCAGGTGTAAGCACGGTCTTGGATTTGTTCCACTAAGGTCTTCTATTAGACTACGATAACTTTGCTAGGACCACAGGGGTGCCGGACCATCTATATATTCTACATGCGGCAATGACGCATGATGTGAAAACACATTGGGCCCTGCTTAGGTGGGAACCGGATACTCACGAATTAGTCAAACTGTTGCATTTTATGGGACGGGGCAGACACCTGGTTAAATGGCTCTACATAGGGATTCACACACATGCTGCCATACCCCTTACCCAACTGTGAAATGCCTGGTCAGAAGACATCGGGCTGGTCCTGGGGGAGAAGGAATGGGGACAAATCATGGAACACCCTAGGAAAGTCACTAGAAACACAAAATTTAAATTTATCCAGGCCATGGTCTTCCACAGGGCCTACCTCACACCACACCCTTTGGACAAAATGCTCCCAGAAACCCAACATCATTGCCCTAGATGCTATGTGGAGGGGGTGGGTATAACACACATGCTGTGGTCTTGTCCCCACCTGAGGTGCTTCTGGGACTCGGTGAGACGGCTTATTTCTACAGCGATACAAAGGGACATTACATTATGATGCATATACAAGCCCAACTTGGAGGACATGGATACTTGAACATTGCCATGTATGTCCTGGACTTTTTTCCTTTACTGAATCCCACCCTTGCTCACTTTCTGGGTGCAGATCGTACTGTTAAGAATACTGTTATAAGGGGATATGGCATCCTACTTTGCGACACAAATGTAAGATATATATGCAATTGCTACAGCCACGAGTGGTGGAACCCATTCTGTATGTCTGTGAAAGATAATATTGTGTTGTATTGTACACTACATGAAAACTGCTAATAAACTCTGTTAAAAAAAAGTAGTAAGGTTCCTGGGCCCTTGGGGCAATCTATATTGAATGTTGGTCATAATGCAGGGATAGATAACGGTAATCAGATGACCTGCTCGAGCTCGGAGCTGATTAAGCTGCGGAGCCAAGAGGGTCAGGAAGAAAGAAGGACTCCTAAAGTCAACATGGGTGACATTGAGAATCAGAGTTTTCCCCACATCCCTACTTTAGCTTATTATGAAACAAGTAGAGACCCTATACTAGGAAATTTATTGATAAATTCATATATGTCTGTATTAGAACAGGGTTTAGTTAGCGGAGGTGCCTCTCTTCCTCTTTGTGGACGGGAACATTTTTCCAGTATGATTTGTTCCCAGCCAGGGGAGAGTTGGGGAGGGGGACTTAATCACAGTTTGTAGCAGTAGAGGGCTAGGTCAGAGAAGGGATCAGTCTTGGGGCTGATTAGTAAAAGGCCCTTAGGGCATATAGGGAGGGTTGTTGGGCACTTGAACAGGACTTTGCTTTTTGTTTCCCTGTTCCACACTGTTTCAATGTTACTGAATAGAAGTAGCCTTCTTCAGTTGTTATCAGAAATAGAGGACTTGCGACTTGTAACAAGCAAAACCTAGAGTAGGTCTATTGCGACTTGAGGAGTACCATTCCAAGCGCTAGAGTCACATTCACATCAGGGGTAGTTTCAATGTTAGTATTAGCTAATGTAGATTCCTTTAGGAAGAGAGGAACTGACATGCTATCTCATGTGAACCCTTGCCCAGGTCCGTTTGAAAGTTCAGCAAAGACCTACCAGGTGCAGGGTAGCAGTTTCTCCTCTCCTATGGATGTTATAATCCCTATAAAGCCTAAAGACATTGAAATAACAGTAGGGAGAAATCTAGAAAATAGAGAATTAACATTATAGGTCCCCAATTTCAAAGTCCCAGTAATCCGATTGTGGAGGGTGAGATGGCCCAGTGGAGCTGCGTGGCAGGTTCCCTGAATGGCTCAAAAGAAACAAAAAACAATGCCCTTGCCAATTGGGAGAGAATCCTATCCTGGAATTTATCGGTGTGGGAAAGACTAATTGTAAGCTTAAATCCTTATTAGAATATGACCCTAAAATAATTTGCCTCCAGGAAACCTGGAAGGATGAGGATTTTCATTTTGTGAATTTGTATGTATATTGTTGTGCAGCAAAATCTTCTGTAAAAGGGCATGCTAGGGGTGGTTCAGCTATTTTACTTAGCTGTACCATAAGATGGGATCCTGTGATTTTCATTAATCTCTTAAAGTGTTGTATGGAAGTGAAGTTGAGGATGGGTGAAGATAAATCAGGGCAAGCTGTTTTTCTTTTCCTGATAAACGTGTATATTTCCCCAGGGAGAGCATCCAACTCACTGGTTGATTCAATCTGTACTTATATGCAAAGGATAAGTAGCACTGAAGAATGCTCGTGGATTATGATGGTGGGTAATTTTAATGCCAAATTATCCAACGGTGCAGTCATGTATTTTTCAAACCTTGAGTTGGAGGAAGTATGGTTCATTCCAGATTCTTAACTGCCCGATCATTTAAGATCAGATAAACAAAACCTGTTATATTTGCATAATTTGAGAATATTCGACCTAGTAATGTTAGATGGCAGATTTCCAGAGGATTCCCCAGTCTCCTATACTTACCGGGCCCATATGGCCGCTCATTAATTGATTACATGGTGGTATCTTACCAACTGTTTGGTGCATGTACACAATTCAAGGTATTGCCAACAAATATGAGTGATCATAGAAGTCTGCTGTTAATATTAAAATAGAAATAGAGAAGCCTAAACTCTGGAATCATAGGAATAAAAAAGGTTTTATATAATCACAGTAATGGGCGCATTTGTTGGTCAAATATTTTGCTCCCAAGTTTTAAGAGAGTCTTTGAAAAGATTGCCCTTGCATGTACTCAAGAAACCCCTATGACAATTTTGAGAGAATCCTGACTGCAATTGGATCTTTTGGAAGAAAAAAGCAAGTTCATAGTTCTGCACCACCAGTGATTATACCATGGGAAATCAAAAATGGTAATCGGGAAATTAATGCTTTAATTAGAGAACAATATAGGGTGTTTACGATACCAAGGCAAAGGGACATTAACAGACTAAAACAGGTACGGAAAGGAAAATGGTATCGGAAGGTAGAAGGGCCGTAGACTCAAATTGGATGAAACTTCAAGAGGTTGCTCAAACCGGTGACACTAGGAAATATTGGGCACTGATAGCAACATTTTGCAACGGGAGAGAGAAGTCAAAACCCATTTTAACTCCAGATGCCGAATGGTCTACGTATATTTCCAAGCTGTATGCTTTTAATTCTGCAGTTGGATGGAATCAAAATGTTGGCTCTGCCCCATCGGTGGGGAGCGAATATGGAGCCCCTTCATGCCTTGAAATAGAGGGTTATATTAGAAGGGCAAGATACTCTAGTGCAATGGGTTCAGATGATGTACCAATAGCCATAATAAAACAGGATGGCGAAGCATGGGTGAAATATTTACATCCACTTTTTGTCCATTGTTATACCCATGGCGACATCCCACAATCCTGGAAGGGAAGTATAATTGTTCCACTATACGAAAAGGGTCCAAATAATTCCCCTGCCAGTTTTAGATAGTTCTCTCTTCTGGATGCGAATGGCAAATTATTTGCGATGAGCATTCTTACCCATCTGCAAGATTGGGCATTTGAAAACGATCTCATTCCCATAGAATAAACAGGATTTCGCAATAACAGAGGTACCTTGGATAATATCACCGCCTTTCAAACTTTAACTGAAAAATATCCAGTGAGCCAGGGAATGCAGCTATATGTGGCTTTTATAGATTTCACTATGGCATTTGACCAGGTAGATCGGGAGATATTCTGGAGAAACCTAGTCACCATGGGATACCAGGGAATTTATTACGATTGGTTATTGCACTGCACTCCTCTACTTGGATGCAGGTTTTATTGGGGGGAACACAGGGTCTTTAAAAAAAAAATTTAACTAATAATGGGCTGAAGCAAGGGTGCCTTTTGGCCCCTCTTCTTTTTTCTATTTACATTAATGATTTGCAAAGAAGAGTGGGGCTCAGCAAAGGGGATTCGTCAAAATTAGGAAATTTAACGTTACGCTGCCTGTTATATGCAGATTATGCCATAATAATGGATTTAAATCCAATTGGACTTCAAAGACGCCTTGCTGAGTTGATTAGGTACACAGAAGAATACTATTTAAAAATAAATATTTTAAAGAGTAAAGTTATGATTTGTACTTATCGGGAATTTAAAGTCAGAAAAAAATTGCATTGGTTCTTGGGAAATGAGAAAGTGGAAGTAGTAAAGTTTTATCAATATTTTGGAAAAATCTTTACAAACAGATGTTCCGGTAGCAATCATATGTATCATTGTAAAGGTAAGGCAATCTCATAGGCCTTTGCAATGAATCAATTGTATACTCACTGCAGGAAAAGACACTTAACACATATTTTATCAGTCTATAAAATACCACCAGCAGTGAGCTATGCCTGTGAAACAATAGATGCACAAGAGTGGCATGAATTTGAGAAGTTGGAACTACGGATCTGGCGCCAAATATGTCATTTGAATTGCCCTGCTCCTATCGCAGCAATTAGGCTTGACTTGGGGAGGTAGAGCCTTTTCTACAGTCGCCCCCCGTCTCTGGAATGCACTCCCTCTGGAACTTAAGTCTCTATCTTCACTTTTTCAAAAAGGCCCTGAAGACATGGTATTTTAAGAAAGCCTACCAGTAATCAGCTCCGGGGACAGATAATCTATCAATATTGAGCTAGGCGACTTGATGCCCTTTGGGGCTCAGTCTGCGCGATATAAATTTCCTTTCATTTCATTTCATTCATTTCATTTCATTCATTTACTCTCCACTTATGTGCTATCTTCGGCTGCATGGTTAAGATGGAGCAACGCACTCGTAAACTGCTCCCAGAATATATTACAGGTATCACTATGTGAGGAAATCTTTGACAGCATGAAAGAAAAGAGTGCTCTTTTTAGGAATTATTTAAAAGCAATGACAATGTTCGGCTTAGATATGGATAGTACGGCGGTACTCTGTAAACATGCTTTGAAAATCAGAATAAAAAAAACAATCTATGGGGTTTCTTGTGAAAGAGATACTGAAATGTGCGCAGTGAATAGTAAAAATGCTTGTATTGGGGGAGTAGTATTTACAAAAAACCCCAACCATACGTTTTATGGAATCTTAAACATGGAGTACGGAGAGTTATTCTGTTGCTTATACTAAATTTACTCCCTGTTCACTACATTGTTATGCTGCTGGTTATCTTGTACTGTATTGTGAATTGACAAATCCCCACACTTTACTATATGGTTTAAATTTTGAAAGTTTTATGATAGCATTAGATTGTAATCTTTGTAAAAGTCTCCTAAATACCCATCAATGGCAATCTGATTTATTATGGATCAATCCTCTTGGCACTAGAAAGTGTATTGAATGGTTCCCATATATATGTTTTACCTTGCTTTTATATGATATTATATGATGAATTTAGCACTTCACTGTCTCTCTTTTTATGGAGTGTAATGTTGGTTTTTGAATGTATATTTTTCTTTTATGTGGAACTCTACAGATACCCAAATCATAATAAATAAAGCTGTAAACTGGGTGAGCTTGAAATCTATTTTGATGCCTAGGCACTTTACGACTGGAACAGGTGTGGGTGTGGCGCCCATCTCTTGTGGCCAAAAGAGAAGTCAGTCCATGGGTTACTTCCTGTGGTCACAACTAGGACCTGTGTTTTGTCAGGATTGACTTTGAGCGGGTTGGCTGTCATCCAGTTGACTGTGTGCCTGAGGATACTTTACACGCGCAAAAGGGCTTGAGAGGAGCTGTCAATCTTAAGGATAAATTGTGTGTCATCTGTATAATTGAACACCTGATAATCCATACGGGCCAGAGCTGCCACCAGTGCCGGAGATAGATATGGAAGAATATTGGAGACAGCGCTGAACCTTGTGGGACTCCGCTGGTGCCCCTTTGTTGGACACGCGGTCTGCCAGTTGGATCCTTTGTGTCCGATCTGTCAGAAAGGAGGAAATCCATTGATGTACCACACCACAGATACACATGTCAAGGTTGCGGACCAGTAGTTGATCGTGACTTGAATTTGTGACTCCTATCGAGCTAACACTAATACCTTCTGTGATGTTCTTTGATCCTATATGACACATACATCCTCTCTAATTCCCTATTACTTAAACTACACTCTAACCACAGTTGTTCAACATTGTACTGGGTGGACATCCTTTCAAGCTAACAAAATCCTAGTCATGTAATTGGTGGCTGTTCTATGAGCCCACTACATTTCATGTAGCACACCCTTGAGTGGCTACCTAAACGCCACATCTTTCTGCAAACAACACCTTGACCAACATATTAATCCATTTAACTAACCCATTAGCATGCAGGAAATGTGAGCCACTTTTTGATGTATACTGGTCAGCTCCCCGATAAAATATTGCATTTCCTGCAACACAAATTGGGGTATACAGTCAAAATATCGAGTTTCTAATATTGATTTATATTAATATTGAATTAAAAATATAGAATGGACACAATATCGAATGGACAGAATATAGACTACAAAAATATTGAATAGAATAGCATTAATATCGAATTCAAAATATAGAATGGACAAAATATCGAATGGACAGAATATATACTACAAAAATATAGAATGGGCAGAATATAGACAACAAAAATATCGAATTTGAGGTAAGTAAGTTATTATTAATTATTTAATAATATCTACATTTTTAAAGTATTTTTTATGTTAGCATATGTGTGAAAAGTGTATATTTATTTTCGAATTTATTTTAATTAATTAATGTTATGGTATTTTATTTTTCCTTAATATAATTCTGTAGCGGGTTGTGGGTTTATAGGGGAATAGGGTGGGAAGTAATTTAATTATAATAATTAAATATGTTAATGTATTTATTGGTATTTATTTTTAATTAATTGTTAATTAATTATTAATTGGTAATTGAATAAAATATAATTGGTAATTAATTTTAATTAACTGATTAAATGATAATGATGTTAATTGTATTAATTTATTTTCTGTAGCAGGTTGTGGGTTTATAGGGGAATAGGGTGGGAAGTAATTTGATTATAATAATAAAAAACTTTCATTTATTTATTGGTATTTATTTTGAATTAATTGATATTAAAATATTTATTTGGTAATTAAACAAAATATAATTGACAATTTATTTTAATTAATTGATTAATTGATAATTATGTTAATTTTATTAATTTATTTTTATGTTGCGGGTTGTGGGTTTGTAGGGGAATAGGGTGGGAAGTAATTTAATTGTAATTAATTAAATATTTTAATTTATTTATTGGTTTTTTGTTGTTCAAATTTTTAATTATTTTTTAATTGTTAATTAATTGTTAATTGGTAAATAATTTGTATTAATAAGTCATATTTTTTAATAATTAATTTTTACTTTATTTTTAATTGACTAATTATTATATTATATAAAATTGTTAATTACTTTTAATTAATTTGTAATTGGTATTAATATTTAATTTATTTTTATTTATATATGAAGTATTTACTTTCCCTACTGTTGCACTCTCTGGAGTTGGAATAGTAATTTTTACCCCTACGCTATCCAACGCTTTCCCTACTGTTGAACTCACTGGAGTGGGAATAGTAATTTTTACTCCTACGCTATCCAACGCTTTCCCTACTGTTGCACTCTCTGGAGTGGGAATTGTAATTTTTATCCCTACGCTATCCAACGCTTTCCCTACTGTTGCACTCTCTGGAGTGGGAATAGTAATTTTCACCCCTACACTATCCAACGCTTTCCCTACTGTTGCACTCTCTGGAGTGGGAATAGTAATTTTTACCCCTACGCTATCCAACGCTTTCCCTACTGTGGCACTCTCTGGAGTTGGAATATTAAATTTTACCCTGCCGCTATCCAACATTTTCCCTACTGTTGCACTCTCTGGAGTTGGAATAGTAATTTTTACCCCTACGCTATCCAACGCTTTCCCTACTGTTGCACTCTCTGGAGTGGGAATAGTAATTTTTACCCCTACGCTATCCAATGCTTTCCCTACTGTTGCACTCTTTGGAGTGGGAATAGTAAATTTTACCCTGCTGCTATCCAATGTTTTCTCTACTGTTGCACTCTATGGAGTTGGAATAGTAGTTTTTACCCCTATGCTGTCTAACGTTTTCCCTACTGTTGCACTCTGTGGAGTGGGAATAGTAATTTTTACCCATACGCTATCCAACGCTTTCCCTACTGTTACACTTCTTGGAGTTGGAATAGTAATTTTTACACTTCCGCTATCCAACGCTTTCCCTACCGTTGCACTCTCTGGAGTGGGAATAGTAATTTTTACCCCTACGCTATCCAACGCTTTCCCTACTGTTGCACTCTCTGGAGTGGGAATTGTAATTTTTATCCCTACGCTATCCAACGCTTTCCCTACTGTTGCACTCTCTGGAGTGGGAATAGTAATTTTCACCCCTACACTATCCAACGCTTTCCCTACTGTTGCACTCTCTGGTGTTGGAATAGTAATTTTTACCCCTACGCTATCCAACGCTTTCCCTACTGTTGCACTCTCTGGAGTTGGAATAGTAAATTTTACCCCTACGCTATCCACTTGCTTTCCCTACTGTTGCACTCTTTGGAGTGGGAATAGTACATTTTACCCTGATGCTATCCAATGTTTTCTCTACTGTTGCACTCTCTGGAGTTGGAATAGTAGTTTTTACCCCTATGCTGTCTAACGTTTTCCCTACTGTTGCACTCTGTGGAGTGGGAATAGTAATTTTTACCCATACGCTATCCAACGCTTTCCCTACTGTTACACTCTCTGCAGTTGGAATAGTAATTTTTACACTTCCGCTATCCAACGCTTTCCCTACTGTTGCACTCTCTGGAGTGGGAATAGTAATTGTTACCCCTACGCTATCCAACGATTTCCCTACTGTTGCACTCTCTGGAGTGGGAATAGTAATTCTTACCCCTACGCTATCCAACGCTTTCCCTACTGTTGCACTCTCTGGAGTGGGAATAGTAAATTTTACCCTGCCGCTATCCAACGTTGTCCCTACTGTTGCACTCTCTGGAGTTGGAATAGTAATTTTTACCCCTACGCTATCCAACGCCTTCCCTACTGTTGTTCTCTCTGGAGTGGGAATAGTAATTTTTACCCCTACGCTATCCAATGCTTTCCCTACTGTTGCACTCTTTAGAGTGGGAATAGTAAATTTTACCCTGCTGCTATCCAATGTTTTCTCTACTGTTGCACTCTCTGGAGTTGGAATAGTAATTTTTACCCCTATGCTGTCTAACGTTTTCCCTACTGTTGCACTCTGTGGAGTGGGAATAGTAATTTTTACCCATACGCTATCCAACGCTTTCCCTACTGTTGTACTCTCTGGAGTTGGAATAGTAATTTTTACACTTCCGCTATCCAACGCTTTCCCTACTGTTGTACTCTCTGGAGTTGGAATAGTAATTTTTACCCCTATGCTATCCAACGCTTTCCCTACTGTTGCACTTTCTGGAGTGGGAATAGTAATTTTTACACCTACGCTATCCAACGCTTTCACTACTGTTGCACTCTCTGGAGTGGGAATAGTAACTTTTACACCTACGCTATCCAACGCTTTCCCTACTGTTGCACTCTATGGAGTGGGAATAGTAATTGTTACCCCTACGCTATCCAACGATTTCCCTGCTGTTGCACTCTCTGGAGTGGGAATAGTAATTTTTACCCCTGCGCTATCCAACGCTTACCCTACTGTAGCAGTCACTGGAGTGGTAATAGTAAATGTTACCGTTTCCGCTATCCTACGGTAAAAATATTGTATTTTTTTATTAATATTACGTTTATATATATATATATATATATATGTGTTAACAAATAAATTTGTATGTTTAGGTTATTTAAGTATTTTATGTATGTTTAAGTTAATTATATTTATTATTTAATTAATTTTTAATTAATTTAAAGCATTTTTAAAAATTCGATATTTTGACTAACTGTATTTTTTACATCAATATTTTTTATTCGATATTTTTGTACTTACCGGTTTGGAGATAGGAGGTCGATATTTTGGTATTCTATATTTTTCCTCGAGATTTTTGTAATTCGATATTGTTGACATCAATATTGTTTCAGTGATCCACAAATTGGACCCCGTTATTCTATATAATGGCCTTGAGTGTTCCCTCACTGGCAAATGTACCCTCAAAGACTCCATACAAAACTGGTAGTGATTGAGCTCATATGTCTTAGCTATCCATAAGTGAAATGATAACCTTCTCCAAAGGCTGTAAAAGGTTATAAGGCCCGACAATACCCATTGCTAACATGGACCATAGTCCCCCAGGAACTTCCCCTGGTAAAAACACAGCCTGTTTTATTTTTATTTTCCCTACAAACTGCATACTATTAATCACCACCCCTTGGGCTACAAGCATTATTTTCTAAGAAGGGCTATTGTAAGCTTCCTTCCGAGATGACCATCAGCACGGGCAAAGTTCATCTCTCACTGTCCAAAACTGGTTTCCTGCATTAGTCTACTCATAGTAATTAGGCCACCTTCAAACTACCATCTCCTTCAGTTTGATCAACACCACATCCACCAACAAAGCCTCATCCAATTCTGCCTTTTCCATTCATAGACCTGCAAAACCTTAGAGAAAACTTTGACAATCCTATGACCAGATAAGGAGTCAGAAACAGAAATCAGCCATCTTGTTTAATATTCCAAATATAAAGTTAACAGAAAGTCAACTATGCAGAGCCCTGCAGCCACATGTTGATCTCAGGCGTTGCTTTCTCATCTGCTTTACAAGACAACACATTAATAAAAGGATGGCTGCCAATTCTTCCAATGAATAGTGTGCACCACAGAAAAAATTTGAAATGGTGAATGACTTATGAACGGGCAATTCCTCTCTCTCACTCACACAGTAGTTGGCCTCTTCTCTCTTTGAGAGAATGAGAGGCAAATACCACCTCCCTTTACTTGCCACTCTCAAAGCGAGCTAGCACTGCAACCAAGCTATGCAAACTAGCATCCAGTGTCAATACTGACTTCTTACTGATATCAAAATGCTCCATTGTTGGCATCTTTCCCATTTCCTCTTTGATAGTTAGGATTACCTTTTAAGAATCCTTGAATCCTGTATACCTCTCCCCTTCCTTCATCAAAAAGCTAAAAAGGGATTTCAAACTGGCAACACTTCTGAAAATCTGGAGTAATATTCAGCCGGGACCAAGAAAGAACATAGCTGATCTTTATACTCAGGAGCTGGTGCTTTCAGTTTCTGTAATCATCACACAGGGGTAACTGTTTCTAAAGTAAAGGAGAGCTAGCCTATTATGGTCACTGGGAGACACGGTGAGTGATTACCTCATAGGGTAGGTTGGAAACAGAATAGTGAGGAGGTGAGAAAATTCCTCCTTTTGGTAGTAGTGCCCTCACACACCATGCAGGAGTCATGCTTCATCATCGGGCGTTGCTCGTCGTGGGGGTGGCGCTGCAGTCCCCCATGAGCCTTGTGAGAGGGCTCTTTGTCAGAGTTCTTTTTATGAGTAACGCCGCAGTTGTGAGTGCAGTTGTGTGGGGGGAGAAAAAAGAGAGGTGAGCAAATAAAATAACCACACTGGTACCGTAAAGAACTATTAATCAGGAGTCAGTGTGGTTGGGTTCAAACTGATGACAAAGAAGGCCTCTAGGAAAATAATATCTGAGGTGTGAATATTTTCCTTCTGTGTTGTTGTCAACAGGTAACGAAACGTGATAGTGGTGAGTGAATATGTTAGGCCGACATTTTTCAAGCCTTTGGAGGGTCCCTAATGGATCCCGTGGCATTTCTTAGGACCGTGCTAGAAGTGCAGAGAAAATTAAAAATAGGAATCTGAGATGGCAACACCCAGTATTCCTATAGTACCTATATTCAAGTTATAAAGGGGTGTCAATACACCTTGAGAACGTCCTCTCAGACTTTCTAAGTCCAACCTGTAATGAGAAAAAATGGATAGAGAGAAAACACAGGCAACACTATTATGAAAAAAGAACGTAGCACTTGTTTCCATCACAATCAAAATAGTGCGAATGATTATTTAAATCCATATAGGCAAAGAGGCGTGCTGGCACAAACATACCTCAAACACCGGGAACCGGCTATGCAGTGTCCATTCATACCGTAAAGTTAAAGCCCTCTGCAAGTGCTCGTAATGAGATTTTGGGGATCTCCAAAAAACAAAGATTGTGTTTTAGCGCGGCAGCATGCTGTTGTGTATACAACACTCATCATGTATCCACATTCGATTGAAACAATTCCGTGATGTCTATAAAAAATGGCGTGGGAGCTGTGATAGGTTTGGCAGTCTGTTAAAATGTATACTCATTTGCTCTTTTCAGGGAAGGTTAATGCTCCTGTGAGTGACAAATCCTGGTTGAGACATGAGACATACATATAGACACATATAAAACATATACATATAACTTCTACCCCACCAGAAGTTAAGGTTGGCTGTATCAACGTTTGTAACATGGAATGGAGGAGGATATCTGTGAGTGACATTATTGAAAACAGTATCACAAATGCACTCGTACCAGGGATATTACCTCTTTGGGTGTGAAGAACCAGAAGGAAAATACTCACATAGCCTCTCCCGAAAAAGCAGCCTGTTACCTGCCCGCCACTGCTAGGATGCCGATATGGGTCAGGTAGAGCTGCCTCCTAATATCTACCCCGCCTGCTCGCCAACCCGGGAAAGTGAGTGGGGACGTGGAGTGGAGATCCCGCCCCAGTCCGACGAGGTACCTAGTACCGTTGTGCGGAGGGCGGGTCAGGGAGAGCCAGGAAATTCTTGTTGGGTGATTGCTGGAGCGGTTAGCGCTCTAGCACCTGCTTTTTTCTGGGCTATTTAGGCGGAGCCCTTTCACCTGCGAGCTGCGTTAGGGTGACTGTGGCAGAGTCATCCCGATCCGCTTGCTCGCCAGAGGTATAAGAACTGTGCCTTGCGCTGTGCCTAAATTGCTGTGCTCAGAGAATTGCTATCTTTTAATTGCCGTTGATTTAAAAACAGACTTTTAATAACTGAACTGAATTGTTTGCACACATTTTAAAAACGTTAATTTCTCTGTGTCAGCCTAATACCTTGCGCTACCTCGCGCCACCTTTCCTCAGTCCTGATTTAATAGGGGGAGGACGGTACTTCTGGTCAGCGGAGGGAGCCTGGGCTCGATTTCCACTCCTGCCCGCCCCGGTCCGACGAGGTACCTAGTACCGTTGTGCGGAGGGCGGGTCAGGGAGAGCCAGGCACTTCCTGTTGGGTGATTGTTTGAGCGGTTAGCGCTCTAGCGCCTGCTTTTTTCTGGGCTATTTAGTCGGAGCCCTTTCACCTGTGAGCTGCGGTAGGGTGACTGTGGCAGAGTCATCCCGATCAGCTTGCTCGCCAGAGGTATAAGAACTGTGCCTTGCGCTGTGCCTATATTGCTGTGCTCAGAGAATTTCTATCTTTTAATTGCTGTTGATTTAAAAACAGACGTTTAATAACTGAACTGAATTGTTTGCACACATTTTAAAAACGTTAATTTCTCTTTGTTAGCCTAATACTTTGCGCCACCTTTCCTCAGTCCTGATTTAATAGGGGGGGAGGACGGTACTTCTGGTCAGCGGAGGAAGCCTGGGCTCGATTTCCACTCCTGCCCGCCCCGGTCCGACGAGGTACCTAGAACCATTGTGCGGAGGGCGGGTCAGGGAGAGCCAGGCACTTCCTGTTGGGTGATTCCTGGAGCGGTTAGCGCTCTAGCACCTGCTTTTTTCTGGGCTATTTAGGCGGAGCCCTTTCACCTGCGAGCTGCGGTAGGGTGACTGTGACTGTGGGAGAGTCATTCCGATCCGCTTGCTCGCCAGAGGTATAAGAACTGTGCCTTGCGCTGTGCCTATATTGCTGTGCTCAGAGAATTGCTATCTTTTAATTGCTGTTGATTTAAAAACAGACTTTTAATAACTGAACTGAATTGTTTGCACACATTTTAAAAATGTTAATTTCTCTGTGTTAGCCTAATACCTTGCGCTACCTCGCACCACCTTTCCTCAGTCCTGATTTAATAGGGGGGAGGACGGTACTTCTGGTCAGCGGAGGAAGCCTAGGCTCGATTTCCACTCCTGCCCGCCCTGGTCAGACGAGGTACCTAGTACCGTTGTGCGGTGGGCGGGTCAGAGAGAGCCAGGCACTTCCTGTTGGGTGATTGCTGGAGCGGTTAGCACTCTAGCGCCTGCTTTTTTCTGGGCTATTTAGCCCTCGCCCTCTTCCGAGCGCGCAGCAGTCACGTGCAGTGGAGTTGAAGCTACGCCGAAGAGTAGCCAAAGAGTAGCCCATCTGCGCCCGTCCGCGACAGAACGGGGCTAGGGGCTACAAACTCTGTTTGAATTGACATGGATCGGACGGCAGATACCCAAACCAGGTACACATCCCAAGCCTTATTTGACCTGTAACCTCAGGGGGCGGTGGGCTGTGTTCGTGATCAATGACCATGTCCTGAAGGCCCATTCTCATGCATTCAGTGCAGATTCCAGGCATCTTACATCGCTAATTTCACTGGAGGCATTGTAAGGAGACCATCAGCGCCCAAGGGCTGGAAAAGTTTTCTTCTCAATGTCCGCTCACTGCCTAGAAACCACCTTGAGGTATGGGACCTCATTAACACAGCCAATCCGGAAATCTGTTTTTTAACAGAAACCTGGCTAAAACCACACAAGACCCCTGCCATTACACTAGGAATTCCTGCAGGATACAAAATTCTAAGGCTGGACTGCCCGATCAAAACCGGAGATGGAATAGCTATTATATATAAAGAAGGTTTAAAAGTTTCTATAATTGAACAGATTAGCCGCCCCTCGATGAAAGTGATGATATTTAAGATTAATTCAGGTCCATAAGAACACTGGAAAGGAGCCCTGATCTATCGCCCCCCTGGGCCAAGTACAGGATTTACTCTGTCTTTAACTGAGTTACTTGCACAACACCTTAGAGCTAAAGAAAATGTTCTCCTGTTAGGGGACTTCAACTTTCATGCTGATATCCCTGATCATCCTGAAACCCTGTCCTTGCTCTCCGAACTTGCCTTTTTAGGATTTAAGATACAGAACAATGGCTTTACCCATGTAGGAGGTCATAATCTAGACTTAATTTTCTCCAATTGCCCCACAATATACTGCCATCCCCCGACTCGAGTAAACTGGTCAGACCACTGTGTGGTTGAATTTTCCCTCCCTGGTCTAGTTAAATCCACCAAACATCCCCCGCCCCTCCCATATGGCTCAGACAATGGCATAGGGTTACTTTAGATGAGATCCAAAAAGCATGGAGAGAGCCACTCATTGCAGTAACAGACAACGTAGAGTCAGCTCTTTCCAAATACAACACAGCTCTCATGGAAGCAGTCAATCTCCTAGCCGCGCTGAAATTAATGAAACAACATCCTACATCTAAGCAGGAGGTATGGTATACCGAACATCTTAGACTACAAAAGCAGGGTTGCAGGAAGTTGGAAAAAATATGGCGGAAAACCCACACTGAAAAAAGCCAGAAAAACCATTCAGAAGCCATGTCTTCCTATTACAAAAACATCAGGCTAGCCAGGAAGAACTGCCTGACATCACAGCTAACAGAAGCAGGCAATTCCTCCAGAGAGCTTCACAGGATCTTGCAGACCTTTGTGAAACCCTCAGCCTGCGAGAGTCCTGATGAGTTCTCTCAAACCTTATGTAATGACATCTCCTTATTTTTTTAAAACAAAATAGAGGCTATTTATGAAAAAATTACCAATGCTAACAATTCCAAAGACACTGCTATCTGTATTCTGGCACATTCTAGTATACATAAGGGTACTCTGACTGCCTTCCCCAGAAGCTAGTCAAAATGACATTCTGTCTTTGATAAGCAACATAAAAACAGGCTCCCCCCTAGATCCCCTTCCAGCTAAAATAACTGCCTCATTAAGTAATCTACTCTGACCAATGATCCAAACCATCATGAATCTCTCTTTCAAAGAGGGACAAATACCCCAAGACTGGAAAAAAGCGGTAGTAAATCCGATTCGTAAAAACTCGGCCATGCCATGGACAGATCTTTCCAACCTCCGCCCCATCTCCCTACTGCCATTTTTGAGCAAATTGACCGAGAAACATGTGAACACTCATGTGTCCAACTTCATCGAGGCAACAGGGGGTCTGGACTATTCTCAATCTGGGTTCAGACCCAACTATAGCACTGAATCTGCGCTCCTCTCTGTGGCAGATAACATCAAGATGACACAGGATAGAGGCGGCTCTATGATTCTGGTGCTGTTAGACCTGTCTGCAGCCTTCGACACTGTGTCACATGAGATTCTTCTCAGTTGTTTGCAGAGAGTGGGGATTGGAGGTATGGCACTGTCCTGGCTGGAGAGCTTTCTCTCCGGCCGCTCACAAAGCGTCAGCTTGGGCTCCTATCGTTCCACTTCTAGGGAGCTCACTAAGGGGGTTCCACAGGGCTCATGCCTAAGCCCCACATTATTTAATGTGTAAGTGGCCCCCCTTGCTGACATTGTGAGAGCACACAGATTTATTCCAGTGTCGTACACTGACGACACCCAGCTTTTGTTTCCCTTCCAGACTCTCACTCCTGCCACTAAGAATGCTTTTGCAGAGGGCATGAGAGCAGTGTCCAATTGGATGGCCTCCAATTGCCTTCAGTGCAACGTGGGCAAGACTGAGGTCATGCTTTTTGGGAAAGCTAATCTCCTATGGTCAACAGACTGGTGGCCTTTGGACTTAGGACCTGTCCCATGCCCAAAGCAATCAGTGAAGAATCTGGGAGTGCGATTAGATCAGGGACTAGTTCTAAAAGAACATGTGAACATGGTGACTGGATCATGTTTTCGGACAATTGGTCTTCTAAGATGAGTATTTCCTTTTCTATCAGACGTCTACAGAAAGACCCTTGTCTAGGCCCTTGTAATAAGTCGGTTAGACTATTACAATAGTCTTCTCATTTCCGCTAATGAAGACGTGCTTAACCGACTGCAAGTGGCCCAAAATACAGCGGCCAGACTAGTCCTTAATGTCCCATCGAGAACCCCATCCAGGCCCCTTTTGGAAGAGCTTCACTGGCTGCCCATACGCCAGCGTATAAAATTCAAGATCTGTTGCATAATACATAAAAGCCTCTTTGGCACAAGTCCGCAATATCTAGCCCAAAAACTTCAGATTCATAAACCGGAACACCTTCTGCATTCCAGCAGCCAACTTCTATTAAAAACTCCTCCAATTAGGAAGGATAGGCAGGGTGGTCGAGCCCTTTCATACTTAGGGCCCACCCTCTGGAATAAACTCCCTATTAGCTTGAGACAAAATTCCAACCTTCTTTCCTTCAGGAAACCATTGAAGACGCACCTGTTTTTAGAAGCATAGTTTTGTTGGCACCTCTTAAAGGCTCGGATTCTGGTATTAATGGCGAACCAAGCGCCGAGATACCCCTTCGGGGGTCGAGTCCAGCGCTATATAAGCGTATAAATAAATAAATAAGTGATGACGCACACAAAGGCAGGCGGGCAGCATGAAAACCTGGTGTCCATAAAGGATGATAAACTGGAAAGGGGTTTTTAGGAAATTCAGAGCTCAAGGGCGCACTGCCTAAGTTAGTACGTTACAGTGTGTGATGTAGATTGTTGCTGTGTAGTGCGTGAAGAGCAGACGGACAACACCCTTAACCGTCTAAACAAGTCAACAGACCAAGCAATTATACAAAGCAAAGCTCTCGCAACTACAGTAAGATGGTACAGATAAAGTACAATGACTGTTGAAAATTAATGGACAGAAGCAGATTCTTTTGTGTGTTTCTTGTAACAGCAAGATTTTGGTTTATTCTCTCCAGACTTTGAGGAATGTCACAATCGCCGACACGTGTTTCGTCGTGTGCGGTTGAGTCAACACGACTCTTCAGGGCTGATGGTACAAAAATAACGTATGCATGTTCATTTTTACGTTATATCATTGTGACATACTGCACATGGTGACAGAAGTGCATCCAACATGCAGTAGTGACGTGCGTGTTCATTCGCACAAAATAAGTGTGATTTGTGATGTCGTTTGAGACATGTGACTAAAATTGCTACAAGAACGTGGGTGATAGGTCTTGTGTGGTGGTGCACAGATGGTAAAGTACGGTGATATGCGGTTGCGTGTATGGTACTTGTTAACTCGCACACACAGTGATCCTACAATCCGAGGGTTTGTGAGGTGGTTGGGCATCTAAAGAGAAGTGTTTTCAAGTGCAGTGATATGTGAAACGGTAGGTGATGGCATCTAGCTGAAGCGTCTACGTGACGTTTAGCGTGAAGAAACGGCGTTGTCGCTTATGCGTTAAGGTCAACAGAATATCCCCATGCACATATAGAATCTATCTGTATGATAATTCCATTACCTTAAAGTTCAACTCCAAATGTAAGGGTTGAAGATAGTCTGGACCTCGTGGTTAAATTCTAAGTAAGTGCAGATGGGGGAGAAAGAAAGGACAAAAATTCAAAAAGGAGGCATTGAAGAAGAGAATGTGATTGGACACACATTAAGGGTAGTCCAAATGGCTCAGAGCATCGTGGAAAATATCCTTACCACTGTATCTATTAGAGTCAGAATCCAAATGGTAACTGGTATGGAAAGGTCTATCCTATGAACATGTATGATAGACACTTAGATTCGGTAAGTCTCGCCTTACTGGTCGGTGTTAGGCATCGAGTGTTTGCACTCTGTTAAAAAAGGCAAATCAAAATATGTAAACATCGCTATGTTTCGAATTGTTTAAAAGGCGTTCTACAATATTAAATCAATCCTTTTAATGGTGTCCAGCTCAAGGTTAAGGAAAGAAAGTACCTGAGTACGGTTGCGTCTCAGGCGGAAGCCGGGAGGGGATCCATCAATAGTACTGCTAAAAGAGATCGGGTGCGTCTCCTCTTTAGGCGGTGTGCTGTGGATAGCAGAATAATTACTTTAGGCGCACGTTATGACTGCGTGAAAGCCCGGTTCTATGGGCTTAAGAAAGAATTTAAAGAACGGGCAGTTGATTATACGAAAGATGGGGGGAAGCATAATAACTTACCCGTGATCAGGTATCCCTCCTCTGGTGGTTCCCGGCGGTTTGTCTCTCGTGTACGAACACGTGACCTGGGGGGAGGAATAGTTAAATACTAGTGGTAGACATCAAGGATGTCCTAATGTATATTGTGCTAGCGTGGGCGCCATTATTAAGAGGAGAGAAAATAGTGGAAAGGTTCTGTAACGCAATGTTAATTGTCTATTTACAAAAAATACTAATCATTTTGTGCAGTTAGTTAAAAGTGTTTAATAATGGAGGTGATGCATATCGATATGATATGTGTATGCAAAATAATTGCCACTATTACAGCGCGGAGTTATTGATTAAAACTCTCGTTTTTTTGTGGCTAATCGGTCAATAAAAAATATGAGGTTTAAAGATAGTACTCTTTAATGTTGTTATTGTGAAGAAAACGGGCGGCTACCAGGCTGTAATCTTCCTACTTGTTCATTGGCCATTGACAGCTGATAAGCTGGTATTTCTAGTGGCTGAGGTGGTAACGAAGGGTGCACATGCCAACAGCTAATTGTGAGCCAGACTCCATTGACACAGTCTGGTGTGAAGATAGTGATTAGGATAACGTGGTTATCACGAGGGTGTTAGTGCACCATTATCACCACATGTATGTGAGTTCATTGACAAGAGAACATTGTAATACAATTTAACACATATCATGGATTATTGCATGTACCAAAATACAGATGTGGTTCCAGCGTTATATTACACAGTACATCTTGAGTTTTATATTAAACAGTACATATAGTCGGTAGCATCATTCAACTCCAAGAGGTAGTGAACCTCTCTAGTGGTGTCTCAGTTTATCGTTATGAGTTTCTAAATGTTGACATAAGGGATATTCAGTATAGTGTGTACACATGACGGGTCCCCGCGGTGACTGCTTAGTCACCCAGAAAGTATTGAAGCTCAGGATCGTAGTTCAGCCCGTGTTCCACGCTTCGTAAGCGCATGATCCATGTGGCCTCTCTACGTCTGAGTGTCAATTCTCGGTTCCCCCCTCTGATGTTGAGGGGAATCATGTCAATCCCAAAGACACGTACTTTGATGTCATCCTCCTGAGGTTGGCATTCTGCTATGTGTAGCGCTACCGGGTATCTGGGGTCTCTTTTCTGTATGGCTCTCATATGTTCTGAGATCCTCTCTTTGAGAGCCCTGATAGTGCTGCCTACATATATTTTGCCACATTGACATTCAATTATATACACTACAAATTTACTCAGGCAGGTGATATTGTGTTTGATTTTGTAGACAGTCCCTTCTGGACCTTTGAAAGATGTAGTGCCATGTTTCCCCCAGATGCACATGGAACAGAAACCACATTTGTGGAATCCAAGGCCTCGTGTGGATAGCCAGTCACGTGCTGTAGTATTAGCGGGAACTGTGGGGCTCAATTTGTTTTTCAGCGTGAAACCCTTTCTATATGTGATAGAGGGTCTGTCTGGAAGAAATTCCTTGAGGATAGGATCATCTGTTAAGAGTTTCCAATGTCTGTTGAAACTCTTCTTGGTGATGTGGTTAAGTGCATTGTATTCTGTTATAAGTCTGATATGTTGGTCAGAGGACTCAACCTCTGTACGTGTCTTCAAACATTCAGGTCTCTGGATGATTCTAGTTTTCAATTCAGCTTTCTTGAGGGATGTCTTGGAGTACCCTCTCTTGTGAAATCTGTCTTTCATGTTAGCGATGCAGTTGTCAAATTCACTGGCTTCACTACAGTTACGTTTGGCTCTTAGGAATTCTCCATATGGGATGGAACGTAACTGGTGTTCAGGGTGGAAGCTAGACGCATGGAGTATAGAGTTACAGGAGGTGGGTTTTCTGAACAATTTAGAGTGTAGTTGATTATCCTTCACATAAAATTCTAGATCTAGGAATTCTATGTTGGTGAGGCTGTGTCGCATAGTGAAGTTTATTTCCCACATGTTGGTGTTAAGATGTTCAAAAAAAGAGAGAAGAAGTTCCTCAGATCCTGACCATAGGAGAAAACAATCGTCGATATATCGACCCCAAAAGACTATAGAGTCGATATACTGTGTTCCTTTGGTGCCCCAGATAAGATCAGCCTCCAACGCCCCCATGAAGAGATCAGCGAATGAGGGTGAGAATTTGGAGCCCATGGCTACTCCCTTTTTTTGGCGATACCATTTCCGATCGAAAATAAAAAAGTTATTTTCAAGAATAACCTGCATCATGTGTATTAGCATATTAGTGTGTGCCCATAGTGAAGCCGTGAAGTGTATAAAGGATGATGAGGGTGTGGGCATTGTTAGTAAGAATATGGGATGTGATTTGTTCTTGTCAGGTAGAAGACATGAGGATTAAGGACATACCTAGTCGCAGGATGTGGACACTGGTTGTCGGTCGGCATAAATGAATGCATGTGTCAAATTCAGGGAATCAACTGATATTAGTATCTAAGTAGCCCCTACGAGAGATGTTATGGAGGCAAGTAAATGTGGCGGCCATCTTGAGAGAGAGTAATGCCTGGACATTGTCAATAGGAACTTAAACGGTGGTTAGTTCTAGAAAGGTATGGCACATTAAGATTAAGAACATACCTTTTCGTAGAAGGTTGACAAAGAGGGCAAAGCTTGAACCTTTTCAATAGGAACTTAAGATGTGGTTAGTAAATATCAGGTATGACACATGAAGATTAAGGACATACCTAGTCACAGGAGATGGACTATGGTAGACTGTCAGCAGAGAGCAAATCTTGCGTCAAGTCTATAGTTTCTGCTCAGCAACATCTAATTTAGGACTGATCCTATTGCCTGGGATTGTGTACCCCAAGTATGACACCTTGCCAACACAAATTTGACATTTATCACACTTGACTGTATAGTCACTTTCCTCCAAATTCTCTAACACCACTATCAAAATTTCAACATGCTCTTTTCTGTTCTTCCACTACACCAAGATATCATTTTGGAAGAACACAAAACATCTCACACACTCCAACACTCTTCATAACTCTGCGGAAACACACTGCCGCTAACTCTATGCAGTTGGCAAACAGAGACAACAATACTCCCTCAAAGATGTTGCAAATAAAATCAGTGGCCTCGACATTTAGAGTAATCACAATTGATGGTACGTGAATGACAGTTTGTTCACGCTCAACATTTCAGTCGATGCTGTCTGCTGACCAAAATGTTTTTATTTAGAACATGATTCTGGAAGGAATGCATTACAAGTGACATGAACTGATACTGCACATCAGACCTGTTGGTAGAATGCGACCTGGAAGACTCTGACGTTCAACCTGATAAGTGAGCGCTACCATTGCATTTTTAACATTCAGGGATGACAATGTATTTAGACAAAAGCCCTGGCAGGACCTTTGAAAGAGGAAGTTGTGTTGCTATTTTTTGATCTGTAGCAAGCATGCCTAAAAATAGCTTATAACCCTAGTCATCCCTTTGATTTGTTTGTATTTACACAGTGAGACTATAAGGTCCACCTGTCCCTTGACCCCTATGATGTCAAACTAGCCATAAGTCTAGTATATTTCTCTAAAGAAAAACATATAAATCACAACATATATATGGCATGTGTGTGTACAGCATTCCTTGACACCAACGACCAATTGGTACACATTGTAGCAAGTTCTTCTTCATAAGAAGAATAACACAGACACCACAGAGAGTATGACAAGTTGCACCCGTCACATGAATGCACAATGCATGCTTTATGAAGCATGCATCAACACCATCCCAACAAATAAATGATGAAGTTCTCATTGTTTCTTTAGCTGTGATTCTAGGAGTGGAAAGATGCATAATTATTTAGAAAAGGCTGGGGGCATGACAATGCAATAATAATCATATGTGCTGTGGACCACAGAGTGTATGCTGACTTTGGGGTACCTGCTGTGAAACAAGAGTGCAAATAACTATGTTTGGATTTCCTATACCCTCAAATACCATCCCGGAAATATCAGTGCGGTTTGTATTAAGTGTATAAGCCGAAGGAGTGGATGACCATGACTGGCACAAACTTTTTACAAATAGTGATTAAAATACTACTTAGCAGAATCTCCTTCTGGTCCTGAAGAAAGTTGGGTGACTGCAGGGGCATAGAAGAAGCAGACTGAAGAGCGGCTGAAACAAAAAGAACATGTTTATGAATGTAGGAGGAATAAAATATTCCAGTGGCATCTGACCTAGTTTTTAATTTGCCAAAGGACCCTAAGAATCAATGTTATAAGAGAGGGTGTACCTTTGGGCAGTTTTAACAGTATCATGTTTGAAGATACCATTCAAGAGCTCCCTCCACTAGAGAGGTTGAGCCCACCCAGATGCATTCACTATCCGCGAAAAGACTTAATGATGAAGCATGTCACAACATTTCGGTGTGTGAGAGTTCTTTTAAAACACCTTGTGTATTTTCTGTAGGGCTACAGAGACTACAACGGTGACAATATAGGGCAACCTCTCTGTTTTAATGGTCACAACTGTCGGTACACATCCTGATATTCCTGTCAATATTCTTTGGTGCTAAAATTACCAGGATCAACTAATTGAAATCTTCTATTTCCTTGATAACTCCCAAATGCTTCAGTCCATTTGAATCCAACCTCAAAACGTTCCAACACAAGGTTTGGCACATTCTGCTCCTCATGCATCTCATGTTTAAACTTTTATTTTAAAGCTATTTTATCTTCAGAGGTATTCAAAAGTCCTAATGATGTTTATAAAAACTCAGAAATCTCAGAATAATGTCCTACCCCCACTCCCCCTTTGCAAGAGAACATTATTACCTGCTCTGGCACATTGGACATCAATGTAATGCCTAGATCCAGTTGTTGTCTCCAATCTAATAAATTATCCTCCTTACTGGCCACATGAACCTTTCTTATGTTCTCCCTTCCCTTGAATACTATGTTTATGGGATGAAAAGTAAACAAATCAATTCTCACTCCTCTATACTCACCAACATTGGTGTCAGATTCCAGTAGAATCATGTTGTCACCACCAAACCCTGCAGCATACTTTTAAGTCTATAGGGACAAAGACTGTGCCTTTCTAAGTGTCAATTAATATTTTCGTGGAATAGGGCAGGCCCCTTTGAAATCCACTAAGTTGCTGAGCCCGCCCCAACTTGTTTTCTTGCCAGGAAAAAAACATCCCCCTACTCTGAGACCATAGTCCCTGTTCTGGAAGCAGTTTCCACACCTCATTAAGGTCAAGTACTTGATTGTCTGCTGCTGGAGCATCAAGTAAGAAAAATATAGTTTTCTTAAAGTAAAGTTTTTCTAAATAGATATTGAAAATCCTACTTCACCCCTGAATTGGGCTTTTAATAAATATTTAAATGAGTGGTTGAATTATTTTGCTGAGTGGTCCTAAACCCAAGATACAGAACCATTTTTCACTGTACTCTGGCTTTCTATATCGGATAGCCAGGTCTGCCACATTGTAAATAGCTTAAAGGGCCTCATCACTGTAGGCACATGGTGATACTAATATCCTACATGTCCCACTTTCACATGCCATTCTGCCTTCTTTGTGTGCTACAAGGTCTACAAAAATTTAGATCATCAATAATTAAAAGGAAAGTATTTGCTGTCAAAAGGGGTTATTATTAAAACTCACATGCAGATTGGACACTGCAGCAGTCAGACTACAATGGTAGACCTGAAGCCATATTTTATGGACCCTCTCTGTGGATGGCACTACAGATGCTGGAGTCTACAGGCGGCTTTTAATTTCCCGGTCCTGGGTGCATTTTCTACACTATATACTAGAGAGGACGTATAGGCAAGATAAATGTGTCAAATAGGAATACATCAAGGTAACCATATTTAAAAGGGGAGCATAGGCCATTTACTCCTATTTAGCAGGAATAGCAGTGCACAGATTTCCAGTCCAGCAAAAATAAGGCCTATAGCAATTGTAGAATCTGGGGGTTAGCCCAGAGAAAATTTCCTACACTAAGTTCTCCAAAGTCCAATACTTTCCCTACTGTTGTTCAAATTGGAGTGGGAAAGGTAAATCTAAACCTTCCAAGTGTAACACTTTCACTGTTTTTGCTTACATTGGAGTTGGAATATTAAATACAACCCTTCCAAAGTGCACTTCTTTCCATACTGTTGCTAAGTCAAGAGTCCAGCACTTCCCTTGCTTGTGTTTATGATGGAATGGGAAAGTTAATGTGTCCCCCCCTGAAGGCAACACTTACCCTACTGTTGTTCAGGTTGGATTGGGAATAGTAAAACTAACCCCTTTAAGTCTGATACTTTCCCCATTGTTGCTTAAGTTGGAATGAAAATAACAAATCTAACCCCTCCAAAATCCATCACTTTCCCTACTGTTGCATAGACTGGAGTGCGAATAGTACATTAAACCCCTCCAAAGTCTCACACATTCCCTGCTTTTGCTTACCTTAGAGTGGGAATAGTAAATATGATCACTCCAAAGTTTATCACTTTCTATACTTTTTTTTGTTTTTTACGTTGGAGTTGGAATAGTAAATCTGACCTCTCCAAAGTCCAACACTTTGCCAACTGTTGCATACATTGGAGTTAAAATATTAAATCTGACTCCTTCAAAGTCTAGCGATTTCCCACTAGCCTACTATTGTTTAGTTTGAATTATTAATATTTATTTTATCTGTTGGTATTTTTTAATTAAAAAAATAATATTTATGGGCAATAATTTGAATTGTTTTATTTACATTTAAAATGTGTTTTTGCATGCATTTTATTTTTTTATTTAATCCTACCTATATTTTTGTGATATGTACGTATATGCGAATGTGTTGCTTCATTTTCTAATATACATTATTATTTATGATTTTAATACACTTTCTAAAATCATTTTGGAGATCGCTTTTATTTTTAATTAAAATATTTTGATTGTTTTTTTCCATTCATAATGATTATATTCTTGATTATGTTAGAATATAATATTTTTAGTACATTGCTATACATCTACAATTTCCTCAATGGGTCAATGCTGCAGTCAGGAGCTAAAGAGGGCTTAGCTCATATTCTGGCATTGAGAAATCATGTAATGAGAGATATTACACTCTTAGGCCTAGAGACGATGTACCTTCCCTCGCCGTACTGGCTGGACAGTTGGATCCGGTCTCCGGATGGTTTTTAAAATAAAAAGTTGCCATAAAGTTTTTATGTCACCGTTTTTCAGGTTAGGCAGGGAAGAGTACACTTTGACGATAGCCAATGGTCCAGGAACCTGGAGACAGCACTTGGGGGTCAAGACTCACTCTAACAGAGGCCAGCCGTAGTTTCAAGGGCTTTGGAACTGGTGAGCTGGGAATGCAGGGAAAAGGTCATTTGAAGCATGTTGTGTCCCTGTAGCTTAACCAGGAGATCAACCAACTGACCCTTGGAGTACCTTCTGGTGGTCCTGAGTACAGTGTTCTCAGGAGGGTACCGAGGACACTACATTTATGCTACGTGATGGCCTGTGGGTGGGAGAAATGTTAGGTCGCTAATTTACCAATGAGGTAGAACTTCCCTGGAGTGAACCTATCCTCTTTTGCAGCAAGTCCTGTGTGTTTTACTGTAAACAGTCCCACAGTGCACCTCTCAGCTTAATTCCACCATGGCAGAACATTTGCTCCCAGTGCAGTTTTCTCCTGCGCACCCCAGAGGTATGGCCAGGAAAATGAGCAACCCTTCCTCGGTGGTCACTCAAAACCATTTCTGGGTAGCCCCTTTCCAATTGGACTTGGTACCTGACTGGCTAGTGAGACAAACAAAGGGGGCAGGCCAGGTGTTAGCTACATCTGCCTGTGACAGAATAGACTTCTTTGAAATTAAGTAGGATCCAGAGCACAGCCCAGATGGCCAGCCTGCTAGAGAAACATAACATCTCCCTACACCCAGACCTTTGCCTCACCTTCAGGAGCAAGTTCACACCTCATCACAGGGGCTTGCCAGTTCCTGGATGCCAGTTGAAAGCTCTTGCAAATAGGTTCAAAGAGGCTTTAGGCAGGTAACATGCCACTTTTCTCGAAGTATCCGGTTCTAAGATACTTATTATAAATCCTACTTTACTAATGATGTGGCTTGTACTAAATATTTTTAAAAGTCCAAAATTAACTCTGTAACTGCTTTCTAAGCAAAGATAACAACAGTAAAAGTAATATTGTATCTCAATGCTTTCTTATCGAAGAGCTAACCCTACTAGAGTGAAAGTGGTATTTAGGGGTTTTCACTGTAAAGATATGTTTTACATTAACCTTTACATGCCCTACTTTTAAATACCATGCACCCTGCCTTTATGGGTAGTAAGGTTTCCTTAGGCGTGACTCATAAATATTTTAAAGGATGGTTTTAAACTTGTCAAAAGTTGCAGTTTTGACAGTTCAAATTTGCAGTTTTAACTTGCCCAACCAGGCTACTGGTGGCAAACCTGCAGTCATGTTTGCAATGCCACTGCAGTGGGTGGAACTATGAGTGCTTCAGCCCACTGGTGACATTTAACTTACAGGCTCTGGGTACACTTTGGGCACCATATACTAGGACATTTCAGGTAAGTGAAATATGCCTATTAGGGGTATGCCAATGTTAATATGTGGAAAAGGGAAGCACTGGCACTTTACAACTGGTTAGCAGCTGTAAAGTGTGCAGACTTCTACAACCATCAAAAACAGGCAAGGCAAAACTGTGGGGTAGTACCATATGAATAGTGGTTATTTCCACAAGTCCCCCACTATGTGAAGATCCATCACCCTGTTAACCAGCTTTCTTAAAATTTACCAGCTGCAGTATAATTTTTTTGCCCCAGAATGGTAACAGATAATACCCACTAATAATTCACCAGGCTACACACTAGAAAGGGAAAACTATCAAACGTCTCTCCATAATATGTTAAACCTAGATCTAGTTCCCCTTATAACAACATTTCTTCATTCAGACAGTTGCTTTATCTCGCCTCAAAGCCAAATAGTAGTGCAGGTCCAACTTTCTCGGAGGATAATTGTTATCAAACTACAAAAAGCCATCAGTGGTATTGCTTAAACAGTGTGCTTAGTTTAACGATATTCCAAAATTAAAGGCTAGAAATGAAAGGGTGCTGCATCGTTAATGACTATTACCAGCTGAAATCGTTATTGTTGAGATGAAAAGATGATGCTCCTAATGAGGAAATTTTTCTCTCGTCATCATCTGCACCATTGTATAGGTTTCTAGTGGTATTAGAACATGCCAGTAATATAGAAGATGTTTGAAATAAAGCACATTTTAGGATCAATTTAATGGATTTTTCCTTTATTTTATTTTTGCATTTTGGCTCATTCCTTCTTTGTATATATTGATTACTGCCTGGTTACATAATTAATATCTCCCAAGTCTTTTTTCATAAGGGAGGCTAATATTCCTAAGAGATGCCAACAGACATCTTGAGGCACAGCTGACGTGTTTATGAAGACACAAAATCAACTCTTGTCCTCTCTTGATTTCCATTCTCTGGTATGTATGCAAAAGAGCCTAAGTTCGGATCCTTTAAAGAAATAACTCTAGGTTCAAATAGAGGAGGAATCATGCAAAAAATCCTTAGATCTATGTAGGAGTAGATCCTTTGTGGGATTAAAGATAGAGCAATAGGGCAAATATAATGGGTTGAGATTCATTTGTGAAGTACTCATTCAGACCAACTAGGATGAAAGTGGGCAGTAACTGTTAATTTCCTCCACCTCATTCCTTGTTAAATTTTTCTACGCTTGTTTGGAAACTAATTTATCAAGTGATAAGTGCATGAAAGTTTCATCCATCTTTGGAGGAACATCTTTTTTCAGTAGTTTAAGCAGAATGTTTGGTTATTCTTTGGATGTGGGTCACTTTTTCCCTTATATTCAGTGGACTATCCTCCTGTTGGACATTGACAGCTTCTTTTGCCTCCTCATTTAATTTCATTTCTAGTGATATCTAAGATTGCACTAATTTAAGTTTTCATTCACTAGATGATCGTCCTCTAGTCTTTTCAATCTTTCAGCCACTATCAGAGCACCCTAGCTACAACCTAGCTCAAATCTGACAGGTTTTTCAGGCAATCCTTTTTTTATGTGTGTATTGCTTTTCAGTTAATAACAACAATGATGCATCATGAAGTCAGGGAAAGACAATCTGAATCACATTATATCCAGGTCTCCTACACCTAAACAATCATATAGAAAGCATACATATGCAATCAGAACAGGTGATAAAGGGAAATGCAGGCAAATCAGCCAGAGAAATTGTCAGTTGTATCACAGACCACCATCACCAATTAGGTGTGAGTGATGTCCAGATGTCCTTAGGTCTGGAGGTGGGCGGATGCAGTGAGGTATATATTTTGCCAGTAGTATCACAATATATCATATCCTTCAGCCAATCATCTGTGGTGGGTAGTCTGTACCGCCCCATAGGAGGGCAATGCTCCATTTCGCTAATAACAGTGCCAAAGCAGTAAATCGCCTGTGCCCAGGGCTCTGTGGCTTAACATTTTCTAGGAGTGCTAGGAGGTGATCAGGGTCTACCGTGTGTTCTAGCATAGAACATCTCAGTGCAAATGTGGCCTGACAGTATGGCTGTATGGTTGCACAGTTCAAGGTCAAATGGGCAAAGTCAGTGAGGTCAGCTTCAAATTTGGGACAGTGGTTGGAACGTGAGGGATCTAGCTTTGCAAGGGCCATAGGAGTGGTATTGCCCAATGCAGGAACTTATAGTGGAGAGGCTTATGCCTGCTATTTGTGGATATCAATTTGGTTTGTGGGTAACAATATTGCCATGTCTTATCTGGGATGGGGTAGCCCGGTCACACTCCCAAGCTAATCGGGATGTAATGGTCCGAACCGGTTTCAATGCCAGACAGGAGTGATATGGAAAAGAGACAAGGTTGGAGCTCTCTATTGTAGATATCAACAATGGCAGAGAGGAAAAATCTGTTGGTTCCTCGGGTTAGGTGGGCAAGATGTCATGGAGTGTGCTGTGGAGACGGCAGTATAAAAATGGATCCAAAGCAGCAATGGCCCGATTGGAGGCAAACGCAGTGTGAAGATCTACCTTGCCATTGGTGAAGAGGTCCCCCATAGTATGCAATTGGTGAGTCGAAAGTGTACGCTGCCCTAGTGTTTCTTGTGTCAGAGGAAGCTGTGGGTTATTTTGAAGTGGAATGTCTGGGGAATACAGAAGGTGTCAGGAATCGAGGGTAACGTGCATGCCTAGCTGTAAGACTACATTTCCCATAAGCTGGAGGGGCGGAGCCAGCTTCTACAAGTAGACGCGACGCACGGTGGTGAGTGTGCATAATACTGAATAAACTTAAGATTTGGTTTGGGCTCGACCAGATGTCGGAGCCTCTAACTAAGAACTTCCTGGCTGTTTAATGGCCAGCGTAGAAACGGAAAAATTGTCACAACGCTCAGCAGTGAGCGCATGCTGAACTCTATTGCACTGGGTTTTGACGGCGGTGAAGCACAGCGGAGCCCAGCTGTGTCCCGAAGCCTTGGTGGATCGGATGTCCCGGTGAGTGAACCGTTAACTCAGCGCTGGACTGTGAGTGCATACTGGATTCTACCACACTGGGTTTTAACGGTGGTGAAGCAACCACAGAGCTCAGCTGTGCTGTGGAGTCATTCAGGATCAGAGACTCGGTGAGTTTGACCGAGGGGACCCTGCTCGGTATCAAGGGCATAGCAGGACTAGTTGCTATTGCGGAACCGTACTTATGAGCAATGCTATCTCCCTTGCAACTCGAATTTAGTGTTATTAAGATGGGAGCAGTTTTTTTTTTACATTTCTGAAATTCATATCTTTGTGGTTTTGAACAAAGATTGAACGGGTGGCATTCTGGTTCTTGTTGTGTTCAACTGGACTTCCATGGAACAAGACACTGTACTTTTGTCATTTTCAACTATAGATATTTCTTCCAGTTAGGGTGAGCACAGGGGAATCCTGTGTGCTAGGCACAAGGTCTATGACTAAGCAGGAATGTGTCTGTGAAATGCGTGTAATCTCATGCAATTGTGTTCTAGTTTGTAGACTTATCCACCCCGGGAGACTGGTTGTTCTCATTGGCTGTACAGGCTGGCTGTACTACTACGCTGCCGTGTTTATGGGGACACAAAATCAACTCTTGTCCTCTCTTGATTTACATTCACTGGTATGTATGCAAATGAGCCTAAGTTCAGAACCTTTAAAGAAATAACTCTAGGTACAAATAGAGGAGGAATCATGCAAAAAATCCTTAGATTTATGTAGGAGTAGATCTTTTGTGGGATTAAAGATATGGCAATAGTGCAAATATAATGGTTTGAGATTCATTTGTGAAGTACTTATCCAGACCAACTAGGATGAAAGTGGGCAGTAACTGTTAATTTCCTCCACCTCATTCCTTGTTAAATTTTTCTCCGCTTGTTTGGAAAGTAATTATTCCAGTGATAAGTGCATGAAAGTTTCATCCATCTTTGGAGGAACATCTTTTTTCCGTAGTTTAAGCAGAATTTTTGGTTATTCTTTGGATGTGGGTCACTTTTTTCCCTTATATTCAGTGGACTATCCTCCTATTGGACATTGACAGCTTTTTTTGCCTCCTCATTTAATTTAATTTCTAGTGATATCTAAGATTGCACTAATTTAAGTTTTCATTCACTAGATGATTGTCCTCTAGTCTTTTCAATCTTTCAGCCACTATCAGAGCACCCTAGCTACAACCTAGCTCAAATCTGACTGGTTTTTCAGACAATCCTTTTTTTTATGTGTTTATTGCTTTTCAGTTAATAACAACAACGATGCATCATGAAGTCAGGGAAAGACAATCTGAATCACATTATATCCAGGTCTCATACACCTAAACAATCATATAGAAAGCATACATATGCAATCAGGAAGGGGAGTGGGGGAGGGAACAGTTGTTGACAGATGGGGGAAATTATATTTCATCAGTGTAGGGAGTGCCAACCATTGCGTGCCAATGTCTATAGTAATAGTCCATCCAGCAATTGGACACGGGAACAGGTGATAGAGGGAAATGCAGGCAAATCAGCCAGAGAAATTGTCAGTTGTATCACAGACCATCGTCACCAATTAGGTGTGAGTGATGTCCAGATGTCCTTAGGTCTGGAGGTGGGCGGATGCAGTGAGGTATATATTTTGCCAGTAGTATCACAATATATCATATCCTTCAGCCAATCATCTGTGGTGGGTATTCTGTATCGCCCCATAGGAGGGCAATGCTCCATTTTGCTAATAACAGTGCCAAAGCAGTAAATCGCCTGTGCCCAGGGCTCTGTGGCTTAACATTTTCTAGGAGTGCTAGGAGGTGATCAGGGTCTTACATGTGTTCTAGCATAGTACATCTCAGTGCAAATGTGGCCTGACAGTATGCCTGTATGGTTGCACAGTTCCAGGTCAAATGGGCAAAGTCAGTGAGGTCAGCTTCACATTTGGGGCAGTGGTTGGAAAGGGAGGGATCTAGCTTTGCAAGGGCCATAGGAGTGGTATTTCCCAATGCAGGAACTTATAGGGGAGAGCTTATGCCTGCTATTTGTGGATATCAATTTGGTTTGTGGGTAACAATATTGCCATGTCTTATCTGGGATGGGGTAGCCCGGTCACACTCCCAAGCTAACCCGGATGTAATGGTCCGCACCGGTTTCAATGCCAGACAGGAGTGATATGGAAAAGAGACAAGGTTGGAGCTCTCTATTGTAGATATCAACAATGGTAGAGAGGAAAAATCTGTTGGTTCCTCGGGTTAGGTGGGCAAGATGTCATGGAGTGTGCTGTTGAGACGGCAGTATAAAAATGGATCCAAAGCAGCAATGGCCCGATTGGAGGCAAACGCAGTGTGAAGATCACCTTGCCATTGGTGAAGAGGTCCCCCATAGTATGCAATTGGTGAGTCGAAAGTGTACGCTGCCCTAGTGTTTCTTGTGTCAGAGGAAGCTGTGGGTTATTTTGAAGTGGAATGTCTGGGGAATACAGAAGGTGTCAGGAATCGAGGGTAACGTGCATGCCTAGCTGTAAGACTACATTTCCCATAAGCTGGAGGGGCGGAGCCAGCTTCTACAAGTAGACGCGACGCACGGTGGTGAGTGTGCATAATACTGAATAAACTTAAGATTTGGTTTGGGCTCGACCAGATGTCGGAGCCTCTAACTAAGAACTTCCTGGCTGTTTAATGGCCAGCGTAGAAACGGAAAAATTGTCACAACGCTCAGCAGTGAGCGCATGCTGAACTCTATTGCACTGGGTTTTGACGGCGGTGAAGCACAGCGGAGCCCAGCTGTGTCCCGAAGCCTTGGTGGATCGGATGTCCCGGTGAGTGAACCGTTAACTCAGCGCTGGACTGTGAGTGCATTCTGGATTCTACCACACTGGGTTTTAACGGTGGTGAAGCAACCACAGAGCTCAGCTGTGCTGTGGAGTCATTCAGGATCAGAGACTCGGTGAGTTTGACCGAGGGGACCCTGCTCGGTATCAAGGGCATAGCAGGACTAGTTGCTATTGCGGAACCGTACTTATGAGCAATGCTATCTCCCTTGCAACTCGAATTTAGTGTTATTAAGATGGGAGCAGTTTTTTTTTTACATTTCTGAAATTCATATCTTTGTGGTTTTGAACAAAGATTGAACGGGTGGCATTTTGGTTCTTGTTGTGTTCAACTGGACTTCCATGGAACAAGACACTGTACTTTTGTCATTTTCAACTATAGATATTTCTTCCAGTTAGGGTGAGCACAGGGGAATCCTGTGTGCTAGGCACAAGGTCTATGACTAAGCAGGAATGTGTCTGTGAAATGCGTGTAATCTCATGCAATTGTGTTCTAGTTTGTAGACTTATCCACCCCGGGAGACTGGTTGTTCTCATTGGCTGTACAGGCTGGCTGTACTACTACGCTGCCGTGTTTATGGGGACACAAAATCAACTCTTGTCCTCTCTTGATTTACATTCACTGGTATGTATGCAAATGAGCCTAAGTTCAGAACCTTTAAAAAAATAACTCTAGGTACAAATAGAGGAGGAATCATGCAAAAAATCCTTAGATTTATGTAGGAGTAGATCTTTTGTGGGATTAAAGATATGGCAATAGTGCAAATATAATGGTTTGAGATTCATTTGTGAAGTACTTATCCAGACCAACTAGGATGAAAGTGGGCAGTAACTGTTAATTTCCTCCACCTCATTCCTTGTTAAATTTTTCTCCGCTTGTTTGGAAAGTAATTATTCCAGTGATAAGTGCATGAAAGTTTCATCCATCTTTGGAGGAACATCTTTTTTCCGTAGTTTAAGCAGAATTTTTGGTTATTCTTTGGATGTGGGTCACTTTTTTCCCTTATATTCAGTGGACTATCCTCCTATTGGACATTGACAGCTTTTTTTGCCTCCTCATTTAATTTAATTTCTAGTGATATCTAAGATTGCACTAATTTAAGTTTTCATTCACTAGATGATTGTCCTCTAGTCTTTTCAATCTTTCAGCCACTATCAGAGCACCCTAGCTACAACCTAGCTCAAATCTGACTGGTTTTTCAGACAATCCTTTTTTTTATGTGTTTATTGCTTTTCAGTTAATAACAACAACGATGCATCATGAAGTCAGGGAAAGACAATCTGAATCACATTATATCCAGGTCTCATACACCTAAACAATCATATAGAAAGCATACATATGCAATCAGGAAGGGGAGTGGGGGAGGGAACAGTTGTTGACAGATGGGGGAAATTATATTTCATCAGTGTAGGGAGTGCCAACCATTGCGTGCCAATGTCTATAGTAATAGTCCATCCAGCAATTGGACACGGGAACAGGTGATAGAGGGAAATGCAGGCAAATCAGCCAGAGAAATTGTCAGTTGTATCACAGACCATCGTCACCAATTAGGTGTGAGTGATGTCCAGATGTCCTTAGGTCTGGAGGTGGGCGGATGCAGTGAGGTATATATTTTGCCAGTAGTATCACAATATATCATATCCTTCAGCCAATCATCTGTGGTGGGTATTCTGTATCGCCCCATAGGAGGGCAATGCTCCATTTTGCTAATAACAGTGCCAAAGCAGTAAATCGCCTGTGCCCAGGGCTCTGTGGCTTAACATTTTCTAGGAGTGCTAGGAGGTGATCAGGGTCTTACATGTGTTCTAGCATAGTACATCTCAGTGCAAATGTGGCCTGACAGTATGCCTGTATGGTTGCACAGTTCCAGGTCAAATGGGCAAAGTCAGTGAGGTCAGCTTCACATTTGGGGCAGTGGTTGGAAAGGGAGGGATCTAGCTTTGCAAGGGCCATAGGAGTGGTATTTCCCAATGCAGGAACTTATAGGGGAGAGCTTATGCCTGCTATTTGTGGATATCAATTTGGTTTGTGGGTAACAATATTGCCATGTCTTATCTGGGATGGGGTAGCCCGGTCACACTCCCAAGCTAACCCGGATGTAATGGTCCGCACCGGTTTCAATGCCAGACAGGAGTGATATGGAAAAGAGACAAGGTTGGAGCTCTCTATTGTAGATATCAACAATGGTAGAGAGGAAAAATCTGTTGGTTCCTCGGGTTAGGTGGGCAAGATGTCATGGAGTGTGTGTGTAGACGGCAGTATAAAAATGGATCCAAAGCAGCAATGGCCCGATTGGAGGCAAACACAGTGTGAAGATCTACCTTGCCATTGGTGAAGAGGTCCCCATAGTATGCAATTGGTGAGTCGAAAGTGTACGCTGCCCTAGTGTTTCTTGTGTCAGAGGAAGCTGTGGGTTATTTTGAAGTGGAATGTCTGGGGAATACAGAAGGTGTCAGGAATTGAGGGTTAAGTGCATGCCTAGCTGTAAGACGACATTTCCCACAAGCTGGAGGGGCAGAGCCAGCTTCTACAAGTAGACGCGACGCACGGTGGTGAGTGTGCATAATACTGAATGAACTTAAGATTTGGTTTGGGATCGACCAGATGTCGGGAGCCTCTAACTAAGAACTTCCTGGCTGGTTAATGGCCAGTGTAGAAACTGACAAATTGTCACAGCGCTCGGCAGTGAGCGCATGCTGAACTGTATTGCACTGGGTTTTGATGGCGGTGAAGCACTGTGGAGCCAAGCTGTGTCCCGAAGCCTTGGTGGATCGGATGACCCGGTGAGTGAACGGTGGTGAAGCAACCACAGGGCTCAGCTGTGCTGTGGAGTCATTCAGGATCAGAGACTCGGTGAGTTTGACCGAGGGGACCCTGCTCGGTATCAAGCGCATAGCGGGACTAGTTGCTATTGCGGAACCATGCTTATGAGCAATGCTATCTTCCTTGCAACTCGAATTTAGTGTTATTAAGATAGGAGCAGTTTTTTTTACATTTCTGAAATTCATATCCTTGTGGTTTGGAACAAAGATTGAATGGGTGGCATTCTGGTTCTTGTTGTGTTCAACTGGACTTCCATGGAACAAGACACTGTACTTTTGTCATTTTCAGCTATGGATATTTCTTCTAGTTAGGGTGAGCACAGGGGAATCCTGTGTGCTAGGCACAAGGTCTATGACTAAGCAGGTGTGTGTCTGTGAAATGTGTGTAATCTAATGCAATTGGGTTCTATTTTGTAGACTTATCCACCCCGGGAGACTGGTTGTTCTCATTGGCTGTACAGGCTGGCTGTACTACTAAGCTGGATAAGGTATTTTTATGCATCTTTTAGTGAGAATTACAGAGGGTAAGATATTGTGGATGTGTATTTACTCTCTGTGCCTTTGTATTATGGGTTATACTCCCCGCTGTTCCAATCCTTTCCTTTTCCCTCACTTGATCGCCCTACAGCTCCGTAACTTTCAGTTGGAGCTTGGGGATGTCAAGGGGTAGACCCCTTATTGCATCCACCGGACCCCGAGGAGTATACAGAACCTGACACAATTACGCACCCACAATAGGTTACTCCTCCCGGTCCAGGTACGGCAATATATGGCATCCATGGATGATGTGGTTCAGCCATTGACCGCAGTTCAACAGGAGCTGGCGGCCTCTAGGCTTGAAACTGCGGCTTTGCGTGACAGAGTAGACAGGTTGGCTAGAAATCCTTATGATGCATCAGTCTCCAGCACCCCTCAAATACAGGTCAGGGTTCCTCCTCCTAAACCGCTGGACAGTCCCAAAAGATATGCGGGTGACCCCTTATAGATCCAGGTGTTTTTAACCCAGATCATGCTTCACTTCTCCTGTAAACCGTTGTCCTTTCCGAGTAATCACTACCCGGTGGCTTTTGCGATTTCATACTTGGTGGGGGATGCTGCCAATTGGGTGGTTCCGTTGGTTAGGAACAATGACCCTGTGTTGTCTGATTGGGATGACTTTCGCGCCACTTATGAGAGAGTGTTCGATAGGAGAACCGCTACATATAGTGGTGATAGAGACCTGCTGGAATTACGACAAGTGATACAGGACTGGTAACATAACTGACAAAATGTAATCGGTTGGTAGTGGAAGCGGCGTGGCCGGAGGAAAAAAATATGTCTCTGTTTTATAATGGGTTGTGCGATGAGTTGAAGGATGTGATAGCCCAGATCGATCCGCAACCTGCTGCCTGCTCCGATTTATTTAATCTGGGGTTGAGACTGGATGGTCGGATATCTGAGAGAGGCGGAGATAAACATAAGGGTGACAGGTCCTTCTATTAGTCTGACAAATTTGTCAGGAAAGAGACAAGGTCCTCTGATACGGGAGTGAACCCATGGAGATTGGGGCTATTTGGGCACCACTCTCGCGAGTTAAGTGAGAGATTCGACGTACACAAGGGCTGTGTATGTACTGTGGGAAGCGAGGGCATTTCGTACGTGACTGTCTGTTGGAACCCAATTTACAAGGTTATTCCTACAGGAATAAGAAGGCTGCAGTGTCAGTAATGGGTACAGAAGCAGGGACTGCAGTTACCACTCCTTCAGGATTATTGGGAGAGAAGGAGTGGAAAATACCCTCTTTGATGTTCATGATGTTCCTCCTGTGATCCAGAATAAACCAATATATCATCTATGAGTACGACCACAAAACAGTCCACAAAGTCCTTCAAAACGTTGTTCAGAAAATACTGAAATGCCACTGGGGCATTGCACAGCCCTAACGGCATCAGAGTATATTCATCCAACCTATTGCGTGTCTTGAAAGCCGTTTTCGATTCATTCCCCTCTCTGATACGTACCAAATGATACGCTCCTCTCAAGTCTAACCTAGTGTAAATTCTAGCCTCCTGTACTTAATCCAACAAGACTTAGATAAGCGGCAAAGGATATCTGTTCCGCACTGTATTCTTGTTTAACAGTCTGTAATTGCAACACGCTCTGAGCGCGCCACTTGACTTCGCTATAAAGAAAAGAGGAGAGGCTGCCGGAGAACATGATGGCCTGATAAACCCCAATTTCCAGCAAATTATCCAATTACTTCCTGAGATGGTGAATCTCAGGTTCTGACAATAATAATAATAATAATCGACATTTGGAAAAAGCGCGAACCATCACCCGTTAGGGTCTCTAGGCGCTGGGAGCCGTTGGGAAGATTAAGCAAGCTATTGCCCGAGTCACATGGTGCTGGGCTAATCTACCACTGGCCCCAGGGACCGAACCCTGATCCCCAGATTCCGGAGTCAGTCACCCTAGCCGCGGCGCCACACCATAAACCTTACAAACTGGAATGGTTGCTCCCTCAATCAAGTGAATCTGGTAATCATACATCCTGTGGGGCGGAATCTGGTCTGCCTGTGCCTTGCTGAACACATCCTGAAACTGAGCATACACTTCAGGCAACATTACTTCCTTCTCTGCTGCCGTAGCCACACAAAACGGGAAAGCGAGAGCTGTAGCTTGTGACTTATGATCCTGCATTCAGTGCTCCTCACAGTCTTTGGACAGGAGTTGTACGGTCTTGGTCTTCCAATCTATGGTGGGATAGTGATGCCAGAACCATGGCATTCCCAGTATCACCTCATACTGTGGCGCGTCTATAATGTTCAAGGCTATCTCTTCTAGATGCTGTTTTGTCCCATCTTCTATGGACAGCCTGACATATTCTGTTTGTTCAGTAATGAGATCTGATTTTAAGGGTTTACCATCCACAGCCACAACCTCCTCGGGGGTGTCGCTGTTAACTCTACCGACTGATATTTGTCTTACCAGCCCACTATCAATGAAGTTCCCCGTTGCTCCGGAATCTAACATGGCTAGCACTTGATGCACCTAATGTTTGTACTCCAACCCTACTGGCAAAACTATGTGTGTTTCGGTATCTTTTACCATGTTATCTAGTATTGGAGAAAATGAGAGAGTATCATTTGTTTTGAAAATTTAGTAAATGTGAATTTGGAGTGAGAGAAGTTGAATTTCTAGGGATTATGCTGTGTCCTGAAGGTTTGAACATGGCTGGACGCAAGGTAAAGGCAGTACAGGACTAGCCAATATCCAGGAGCACGAGGGACGTACAGTGCTTTCTGGGTTTCACTAATTATTACAGCAGGTTTATCCTGAATTTCTCCCAGAAAGCAGTCCTCATCACCAGACTGGCTTTTGCCTGCTTGAAAACAAGCATTCACACTGCTCCAGTGCTCAGACATCGCCAGTTAGAGGTGCCTTTTATTGTGGAAGCCGACGCTTCGGATGAGGCTATCGTAGCCGTTCTCTCCCAAAGAGACAGGGATACTGGGCAATTGCATCCCATAGCTTATCTCTCCAAAAAATTGAACACGTCGGAAAAGAACTACACCATACCTGAGAAGGAACTGTTGTCCATCAAAAAGGCGTTTCACGAATGGCAACATTTTTATGGGGGACCCTTTCTACTATCACAGTGTATTCCAATCACTGCAATACCTGAAGACGATGCAACATCTCACGCAGAGGCAGATGAGGTGGACATTGTTCTTTGCGGAATATGATTTTTTCATCACCTTTCGACCAGGGACGGAGAATCATAAAGCGGATGCTTTGTCTAGGCAGGAAACAGCAGTTGAAACCCTCACTCAAGCCCCCACGACCCTTATCGATCCGGCTAAAGTCATCAGTTTCCTACTGGCTGACAACTTCCTCAAAGAAGTGATCAGGCATTAATCAGGCAATCAGTGGGAGGCCTGGGCAGGAGAGGAGGTGGATCGCCACATCAAACAAGGTCTTACCTTTCAGAAGGATAAACTGTATCTCCCTACAGAAAAACTACGGAAAAAGGCACATAGCTGGTGTCATGTATCTCTCTTAGCATGTCATCCGAGAACACGCAAAACTGTGCAGTTGGTCCAACGTTACTTTTGGTGGAAGTAAGGACGTATGCTCATGGGTCACGCAATGCGAAGACTGTGCTAGAGGGAAGGGAGAAAATACCAGGAAAAAAGGGAGGCTAATGACTGTGCCAACTCCTTAACAGCCCTGGTAGAATATCAGTCTCGGTTTCATCACTGAGTTACGAGTGGACCAGGGTTTTTCAGCTATATTTGTAGTAGTAGACAGCCTTACGAAAATGGGCCACTTCATTCCGTGTAAAAATCAACCCACGGCCGGGCAGACAACACAACTACTGATGGAAAACGTTAAACGACTGCATGGATTACCACAAGTTATAGTGTCTGATAGAGACCCACAGTTCATAGCAAGGTTCTGGAAAACATGGTGTAGAGCTATGAAGATCGAGTCGGCTGTCTCAACCAGTTTTCACCCACAAACTGATGGACAGACCAAAAGAGTGAACCAGACGCTGAAAAAGTACCACAGGTGATATGCTCAGGAGGCTCAGGATTCATTGGTGTCCATGTTATGGATGGCGGAGCTACTCTTATAACTGTATACTGTTCTATCGGGGTATCTCCATTCTTGGAGAGTTACGGGTACTGTGCAAAGACCTTGCCCATCGCCCTACCAGCGGATTTGAGAAATCAGCCCTCTGTGCTGGCACACATCAAGTCCCTGGTCTCGATCCATAGGGAAGCTAGATGATGTCTGATAGTAGCTAAATAAGTACAAGCATTGGGCAGGTCGACAGAGGATCGACGGCCCTCAGTATCAGGTTGGGGATCGGGTGTGGCTGTCCAACAGGAACATCAAGTACAAACTACGCAGCATGTTCCACCCCAGATTCGTAGGTCCTTATGTAGTGGTGAAATAGGTCAATCCTGTGGCTTACAAACGGAAGTTACCAGGCAGTCTCCGTATTCATCCGGTATTCCATTGCAGCCTACTGAAGCCTGCATTGGGAACACGTCGGCGGGCGCCCCCTCCAATATCTTACAACGGGGGACTGGAATACGAGGTGAAGAGGATTGTGGATTCCCAGTATCAACAGGAAAAACTGTGGTACCTCATCTCATGGAAGGGATATACCGCAGAAGATTCTTGGGAGCCATGTTACAACGTGCATGCCACCGCGGCGGTGAGGTCTTTCTACCGCAGACATTCCTCCAAGCTTAGATCTAGGAGGCGCTAGGCAGAGGGGCCTACTGTCAGGAATCGAGGGTTACGCACCTGTCTAGTTGTAAGAATACATTTTCCATAAGCTGGAGGGGTGGAGCCAGCGTCTACAACTAGATGCGAAGCACAGTGGTGAGTGTGCATAATACTGCATGTACCTAAGACTTGGATTAGGCTAGACCGGATGTCAGAGCCTCTAACTAAGAATTTCCTGGCTGGTTAATGGCCAGCGTAGAAACGGACAAATTGTCACAGCGCTCGGCACTGAGCGTATGCTGGACTTTATTGCGCTGGGTGTTGATAGCGGTGAAGCACTGCGGAGCCCAGCTGTGTCCCGAAGCCTTGCTGGATCGGATGACCAGGTGAGTGAACCATTAACACCTTGGCTGCTGTGGCTTTTCCCCTCCTGTGCTGTGATTTTATGACTCCCATTGTCCATGACGAGCTCAGCTCGTCATCAGCACAGCTCCACTGTGCCTCATGACGAGCTGAGCTCGTCATGAGCATCGAAGGGGTTAACTCAGCGCTTGTCTGTGAGCGCATTTTGGATTCAACCACACTGGGTTATGATGGCAGTGAAGCAACTGCAGAGCTCAGCTGTGCTGTGGAGTCATTCAGGATAAGAGACTCGGTGAGTTTAACCGAGGGGACTCTGTTCTGTATCAAGGGTATAGTGGGACTAGTTGCTTTTGCGGAACAGTACTAATGAGCAATTCTAACTCATTTGCAACTCGAATGTTGTGGTATTAAGATTGGAACAGTTTATTTTTGACATTTCTGAAATTCATATCCTTGTGGTTTAGAACAAAGTTTGAATGGAGTGGCATTCTGGTTCTTGTTGTGTTCAACTGGACTTCCATGGAACAAGATCCTGTACTTTTGTCACTTTCAGCTATAGATATTTCTTCTAGTTAGGGTGAGCACAGGGGAATCCTGTACTGGGTGTGCTAGGCAAAATGTATATTACTAAGCAGGATATGTCTGTGAAATGTGTGTAATCTCATGCAATTGTGTTCTATTTTGTAGACTTATCCACTCCAGGAAACTGGTTGTTCTCATTGGCTGTACAGGCTGTCTGTACTACTACGGTGGATAAGGTATTTTATGCATCTTTTAGTGAGAATTACCGAGAGTAGGATTTTGTGGATTTGTATTTACTCTGTGTACCTTTGTATTACAGGTTCCACTCCCCGCTGTTTCCATCCTTTCCTTTTCCCTCACTTGATCGCCCTACAGCTCTGTAACTTTCAGTTGGAGCTTGGGGATGTCAAGGGGTGGACCCCTTATGTCATCCACCGGACCCCGGGGAGTACACAGAACCTGACAGAAGGTCAGCACCCATGTATCTACAGAGTTTGGACCACTCCCAACAGGTCATAGATAGACTGTGTATGTCGCAGGATTTGCATGGTAGCCCTTTAGGGAGAATCAAAATTGGAGGGAGATATTCCACCTGGTCCTGTTTAGGCTTCAAGTAAGGTAGACTACCATCAGGGTGATACCAGAAGTAGGAAAAGTTGCACTACGTCCAAACAGTAAAGATGTAAATTAGGTTCTCTAAAGCCACCCTTATGATATGGGAGGATCCGGTCTCCCATTTATTTCTGGGGTGGCGACCACTCCATATGAGACGTGTTAAGAGGATGCGTCTTCCAGAGAAGAAAGAGTTCTGTAATGCAAAGTGGATGTTCAGGAGTAAATAGAGGAAGCGTGGAGGCACCACCCATTATATGATGGAATGTGTACAGCAATGGAGATTAGCAGCTGAATGCACTTGTCCGTCTATGAGGTAAGTTTATTAACTGCAGGTCCATAGTTCCGCTGTACAAGCTCATCCTATTGTCAATGGAGGAGATCCCTAAGAATCCCGGAGGAGTCATCATGCCACCACAGTGGGTATTCCAAGTCATAGGGGGCAGTAGCGTCCATAAGTGGAAATAGCTCTGACTTATTCCTATTTACCACCAAACTAGAAAGGACCTGACGATTTCCGTAATAATTTGGGGGAGGTGCATGAAAGGGTCCCTCACAAACAGGAGCTTATCGTCGGCGTACACTGATGCCAGTAGCGGACCCCTTTAAAAGGGTTGGACCTATGCTATGTTACTTATTTAATCAGATTAAGGGGTCCAGGGGTTTAATAAAAAGAAGAGGGGCATCCCTGACGGGTGCCTCTGGAGTTAGGGAATGAATCAGTTTTTCTATTATTTGCCCTCAGGCAGTCCACAGGGCTAGCATACAGTAGCATTATGAGGTCACAGAATCCACTGGGTATGCCCAGGTTAGTGAGGGTTGCTTTTTAAAAAGGCCACTCCGGGGAGTTTAATGCCTTTTCAGCATCAAGGAGAGCAACTTCTGCTGGGAGGGTCAGCGAAATTTGGTTGAGAACCGCAAATATAGTATATAAGTTAATATTTGTGAAGCCATGTGGCACAGGCCCTGTTTGTAAAGAGGAGATTGTGTTTTCCTTAAGGAGCACTAGGCACATTGCAATTACATTGGTGAGCATTTGGGTTTGTAGGATGTGGAGAGATAGGTAGGCTTGCCTGGTTTGAGTAAAAGAGTAATGACTGCCTCCCATTAGGTAGGGGGCATAGAGCCTTCCCCCACTCCCTCTGAATAAACCTCAGAGAGGTGAGGGACCAACATGTGTTTAAAAGCCTTGTAGAAGTGTCCCATAAACCAATATAGGCTGGGTGCCTCAGTGTCTCCTATGGCATCAATGGCCTGTGGGATTTCCTCACATGTAATTGGACTACTAGAAACTGTCGCTGTCCATCAGTTAGCTTAACCATGGCTATCTCAGATAGGTAGGTGGCAATTTTGTCAGCATTGCCTACTGAGTGTGTGGTGTATAGTGTTTAATAATAAATGCACATTTTTAGGTAATTAGATCGCAGTCTCTGGGTTATAGTGTGGCCAGTGTGCTCACCCTCCCCATAGCAATGGACATGGGCGTAGTTGCTCAAGAAGGACAGTTCACAGTCTGCCAGGCCCCTAAATTCCTGCATTAGGGTTGAACGCTTGTTTAACTGTGTAGTCTGAGCGCCAGCGGTGGTGTGGGATAATAGCTTGCAGCTCCTTTTCCACTAAGGCAAGTCATTGCGAATGCTCCTCTGGACCCCAGAATGCTCGGAGATACGGACTCCTCTGATACAGGCTTTGAAATCCTCTCACAGAGTAGACTGTTTAGGTCCGAACCTGAATTCAGGACAAAGATTTTGTTTATGGCGTCTAAGAGTTCAGATCTGAAGACCGCATCATGAAGAGAATTTTTAGGAAAATGCAATTGTCTGGGAGCATGCCAAGAGTGTGAAAGAGCAAGTGCAAGCACAACGGAAGTATGGTCAGACAATGTGCCAGACATGTGGGTTACCTCTGATAGCCACAGGAGAGTGCTGTAAGAAACAAGCCAATAATCAATGCAGGACCAGGTGTTGTGGAGAGCAGAGTAGATAGAGTGTCTTTTGGCCAGCGGGTGACTGGTACTCCATGCGTCAGCAAGGTGGTATGTGTAGAGAATGTCCTGGAGGACTTACAGTAAGCGGGATTTCATGGTGGTAGAAGTGCCAGCAGAGTATACAGGTGGACAGTAGGCAATGTTAAAACTTCTCCCCATAATGACTAAGTCATTTCTCAGGCATCCTATCAGGGCAGGGAGGTTGTGGTAAAACTAAGAGGCATCAGTGTTAAGGGCATATATATTACCTAATAATATTTCCCTCCCAGTCATTCTGCCGTAGACCAGAACATACCTGCCCTCATCGTCTGCGATGTGTTCAAGGTAAGTGAATGGAAGGATTCTATGAATAAGAATACCAACCCCATGGGAGTAGGAACCATAGTATAAAAAGTATCACTCCATGTGTGTGCATATCAGCAGGTACTACAAGGGGACAGATGAGCTTCTTGACAAAACACACATTTTAGATGGTGCCTGTTGTGGTAAGAAAGTACCTGCTTCCCTTTCCTGGGATTAATGAATCTGCAGATGTTCCAGGAGATGCGTGTTCGTTTTAGGTCTCAGGGAGCCGTCTGACAGTGTCTAATGTGTATTGGGATGAGGTTGTATCATCGTGTGTTTTATGGCTGCAGTGTAGGGGAATGCGAGGTGGTGACAAGTGTGTTCCAATAACACAGAAAACAAAACAAGATAACAATTAAGTTCCTTTCCCCTCCCACATCAATTGTACTATTAACTGGTGTATCCCCATCAAACATCAAACAAAACGATAAAGTAAACATTCAGGTGTACACTTCTTGAGGAGTGGCAATGCTGTGGAATAGTTGCCCCAAAAGGATCATATAATCAGTCTGTATTTGGAACATTTGTGAAGCAGGCTTGCCTACTGCAGGAAAAATCAAAGTAACACAGTGAATTCAAGAAGGGGGGACTCATAAGCTGTAGCATTGGAGGAGGCTGTGAGGCCAGGAATGTCAGTCTGCTGAGACATGCGAGGGAGAAGATCCTGAGGCAGCAGAGGATGTTTTGCTAAACTTGACTGATTCCGCAGGGGTGTTGAAGAGCTGGGGTCACCCTTCTACCTCAATCTGGAGACGTGCAGGGTAGAGCATGCTGTACTTAAGGCACCACTTACCAAGAAAGTTTTTCACATCTGAGAACTTACGTCTGGCTTCTTGAACAGCAAGGGTGAAATAAGGATATAGTGTCAGGGTCCAGCTTAGCTATTGAAGTGGAGCATGCTACCTGACCAGGCATAATGCGGTGTCCATATGCAGAAAGTTGAGGAGCAGGCTCCGATGTGTTGAAGTGGGGCACCGATAAGGGGAGAGGCCCCAGGGATCTATGTACTGTCTCCACCAGAAAAGTGTCTATAAACGCATGGTGTACGAACACTTTGGTAAGTAGTTTTTTGGTGATGCTGTCAGGGCGCCACATGTTGGTTGTTTCCTTGATCCCGTGATACATAGATTGTCCCTCTATGACCTAGCCTCAAGATCTTTGTTTTTCACTATGGCAGATTTGAGCAGGCACTCTACATTTTCCAGGGACCTACTGTTGTTGGAAGCATTATCTCCCATTTTGGATATTCTGCATTCTGCTCCATCATGACGTGTCATGTGCCTGTCCAGCTTCTTCCCATGCAGTCCAAGCGATTGGTGAGAGTGTAAAAAATGGTGTCAAGAGACTGAAGCTCAGCTCGTAGTTGTGCCTTAATGACGGTTGTGCCATCTGCTGACACCGTGGTGGGGTCATTAATAGGGGGTTCCTAAGTATCGGCGAAGGAGTGTTGTTGCTTTGGGCCCCTCACAGAGTCAAATGCCTATTTTCTTAGCTTGACATCTCCATGGTGCAGCACTATTGAGAGGAGAGGGATGTTCAGCGGTCCATCTGGGGGCACTGGCAGTGTAAATATGTAGGTAGGTATACCCCTGTGCCAGGCGACGATAAGTAAGGATAACAAAGAGTATTAATACCAGTCCAACGCTTGAAGCCACCAGGGGCAAGGTACAAACTAGCAGGCACAATGTGTCCCAGATGAGCCAGAGTAGGCCACAGGAAGCAGCTATAGATAGGTAAGCATCAGCATGTCAGCCTATGGGAAACTTGGAGGGAGGCTGATGATAATTTACTGCTGGGTGCAATTCCAAGATGTGCAGTGGAAAGCGCAGCCCATGGGGCATTCCTAGGGCCATGCATCAAAGTAGGAGAGGCCTTAAAGGCCTGGGCCATGGGGGGAAAGCCACCAGTAGCTCAGATAGAACCTACTGTATCGGTGCCAGCGAGACATGCAGAAGACATGCCTGCCATTCTGGTCCAGTTACTAGATGGGGTGGCCCACCCAGACATGACTGCCTGACTCCAACAGTGGTAAACATAAAAAATGGTCCTAGACCTATATTTAGTATTCAAAATAAATCAATTATTTGGAAAGTACTAGTACATAGGAATAAATCCTGAGCAGAGAAAGAAAGACTGTTGTTGTCTATACATATATATATACAATGCACCCATCAAGTGTTCCAAAAGATGCTCTTGACGAACATCAACATTTATTTGAATATTTACACTTGCATAAAAATACTTTATACATGCATCAAGAAAGAAAACTGCCAGGCGCAGTAGCAAAGTGCGAAGGAAAGTGCTCGTGTGAAGAAAAGATAGATACAAGGATTAAGTAATTCACATAAGAGAAATAAGGTACAATTCCTTATAACAGAAACCTGACCCAAATAAATAAATCAAAATAATTTATTTTTACAATTTACAATGGACGGGGGGGGGAAGGGGTTAAAAAGATTCAGGTGTCAAAAGTATGCGTGGAAAACTGTCGATGTTTCGACCCTGGCGCATTGGTGGGTGGGTAAACACCTGAACTACGGGTCTTCATCAGGACAGGGACGGGCAGGGGGAACCAAAGACGTAAAAGGCAGCACTTCAGTTAGATGGGCCACCAGCCAATGGTGTGCTCCACCAGCGGAAAATATATATACTAGGTCACCTCAAGTCTATCAATGACGAGGTGTTTGAAAATCAAATTCAAAAGCATATGAGAGAACTCCATACATTGGGTTTGCTTACCTGTGGCTACTGCACTTTTGTGCTGGTCCTTTGATCTAATCTAACAGAACTGACGGGAAGATTTGTTTTTCCTGCTGCACAACCGATTTTTGAGTGCCCTCCAAATAATACTCTCATATGCTTTTGGATTTGATTTTCAAACACCTCGTCATTGATAGACTTGAGGTGACCTAGTATATATATTTTCCGCTGGTGGAGCACACCATTGGCTGGTGGCCCATCTAACTGAAGTGCTGCCTTTTACGTCTTAGGTTCCCCCTGCCCGTCCCTGTCCTGATGAAGACCCGTAGTTGAGGTGTTTACCCACCCACCAATGCGCCAGGGTCGAAACATCGACATTTTTCCACGCCAACTTTTGAAACCTGAATCTTTTTAACCCCTTCCCCCCCCCCGTCCATTGTAAATTGTAAAAAGAAATTATTTTGATTTAGTTATTTGGGTCAGGTTTCTGTTATAAGGAATTGTACCTTATTTCTCTTATGTGAATTACGTAATCCTTTTATCTATCTTTTCTTCACACGAGCACTTTCCTTCGCACTTTGCTACTGCGCCTGGCAGTTTTCTTTCTTGATGCATGTATAAAGTATTTTTATGCAATTGTAAATATTCAAATAAATGTTGATGTTCGTCAAGAGCATCTTTTGGAACACTTGATGGGTGCATTGTATATATATGTATAGACAAGAACGGTCTTTCTTTCTCTGCTCAGGATTAATTCCTATGTACTAGTACTTTCCAAATAATTGATTTATTTTGAATACTAAATATAGGTCTAGGACCATTTTTCATGTTTACCATTTGATACCCAGGTCCTTTGACTATTTTGGGCGATACCTCATTTTCTTAATGACTCCAACAGTGGGCAGGCCCGAAGAAAAGGCCCAATAATGAAGGCCATGCCTCCAGGCAATGGCCCGCACACAGATGTTCTGTGCCACAGGTCAGTGGTCCCCAGCAGCTCCTCAGATGGGGCAAATTGAAGGATGGGGGCAATTTGGCCGCAATCTGATTTTGGTGCCAGCCCTGGGATTCCATCTAAACAGGCCAAAAGCAGTTAGGGGGTCTCCCACAGCCAGAATGTACCTTCTATACATAGACTTGGCATTCAAGAGGGTATCTAAGGCCTGATGCTGGTGTTATATCACGAATGCAAAAACAACAGTTGATGGACCGAATACAGAACAATGTCATACATTCACCCAAGTACAGAGACATGGGCCTAAATCAATCGTTTTTTTGCTCATCATGCCATTCCAGTGTGAACCAAGCCATATGCTAATCAGTCTTGACCCTGTGCCCCATTGGAACAGTCCAGCACGGACTGCCAAGCGAGGTCCTCCCTGGATTGGAAACAAGCATCCTAGGACCGGTTTCGGGCTTTCAGCCCTCATCAGCCAGGATAGCTTGATTCCAGTGGCATGGAGAGCACGGGACTCACGTCTGAGCATACCCGTCCCACTCGGGGGGACAAATGTAAAAACTACAGTTGATGGACAGAATGCAGAACATACTCATTCATTCACCCCAGTACAGAGATCTTCGCTTAAACCCATTGTTGTTTTGCTCACAATTATATTCCAGTTTGAACCCAGCCATATGCAAATCAGTGTTGACCTTGTGCCCCATGGGAACAGTCCAACCCGAAGTGCCAAGCCAGGTCCTCCCTTGACTGGAAACAAGCATTCTAGAACCGGTTTAGGGCTTTTAGCCCTCATCAGCCAGGATAGCTTGATTCCTGTGCCATGGAGAACACAGGACTCCCGTCTGAGAATACCCGTCCCACTCCGGGTGACAAATGCTTAAACAACAGTTGATGGACAGAATGCAGAACAATGTCATACATTCACCCCAGTACAGAGATTTGGGCCTAAATCCATGTTTTTTTTGCTCACTATGCCATTCCACTTTGAACCCAGCCATATGCAAATCAGTCTTGACCCTGTGCCCCATGGGAACAGTCCAGCCTGAACTGCCAAGCCAGGTCCTCCCTGGACTGGAAACAAGCATCCTAGGACTGGTTTCGGGATTTCAGCCCTCATCAGCCAGGATAGCTTGATCGCAGTGGCATGGAGAGCACCAGACTCACATCTGAGCATACCCGTCCCACTCGGGGTGACAAATGCAAAAACAACAGTTGATAGACAGAATGCAGAACTAAGTCATACATTCACCCCAGTACAGATATCAAGGCCTAAATCTATCCTTTTTTGCTCACCATGCCATTCCAGTTTGAACCCAGCCATATGCAAATCAGTCTTGACCCTGTGCCCCATGGGAAAAGTCCAGCCCGAACAGCCAAGCCAGGTCCTCCCTGGATTGGAAACAAGCATCCTAGGACCGGTTTCGGGCTTTCAGCCCTCATCAGCCAAGATAGCTTAATTCCAGTGGCATGGAAGCACCGGTGTGACAAATGCAAAAACAACAGTTGATGGACAGAATGCAGAACAATGTCATACATTCACCCCAGTACAGAGATCCGGGCCTAAATCATTGTGTTTTTGCTCACCATGCCATTCGAGTTTGAACCCAGCCATATGCAAATCAGTCTTGACCTTGTGCCACATGGGAACAGTCCAGCCTGAACTGCCAAGCCAGGTCCTACCTGGACTGAAAACAAGCATTCTAGAACCGGTTTTGGGCTTTCAGCCCTCATCTGCCAGGACAGCTTGATTCCAGTGGCATGGAGAGCACAGGACTCACGTCTGAGCATACCCATCCCACTCAGGGTGACAAATACAAAAACAACAGTTGATGGACAGAATGCAGAACAATGACATGCATTCACCTCAGTACAGAGATCTGGACCTAAATCCATCCTTTTTTTGTCACCATGCCATTCCACTTTGAACCCAGCCATATGCAAATCAGTCTTGGCCCTGTGCCCCATGTGAACAGTCCAGCCCGAACTGCTAAGCCAGGTCCTTCCTGGACTGGAAACAAGCATCCTAGGACCAGTTTCGGATTTTCAGCCTTCATCAGCCAGGATAGCTTGATCGCAGTGGCATGGAGAGCACTGGACTCACGTCTGAGCATACCCGTCCCACTCGGGGTGACAAATGCAAAAACAACAGTTGATGGACAGAATGCAGAACAGTGTCATACATTCACCCCAGTACAGAGATCTGGGCCTAAATCCATCGTTTTTTGCTCACCATGCCATTTCAGTTTGAGCCCAGCCATATGCAAATCAGTCTTGACCCTGTGCTTCATGGGAACAGTCCATCCCGAACTGCCAATCCAGGTCCTCCCTGGACTGGAAGCAAGCACCCTAGGACCGGTTTCGGGCTTTCAGCCCTCATCAGCCAGGTTAGCTTGATTGCAGTGGCATGAAGGACACAGGACTCACGTCTGAGCATACCCATCCCACTCGGGGTGACAAACGCAAAAACAACAGTTGATGGACAGAATGCAGAACAATGTAATACATTCACCCCAGTACAGATATATGTGCCTAAATCCATTGTTTTTTTATCTCACCATGCCATACCAGCTTGACCCCAGCCATATGCAAATCCGCCTTGACCCTGTGCCCCATGGGAACAGTCCAGCCCAAACTGCCAAGTCAGGTCCTCCCTGGACTGCAAATAAGCATCCTAGGACCCGTTTCGGGCTTTTAGCCCTCATCAGCCAGGATAGCTTGATTCCAGTGACATGGAGAGCACAGGACTCGCGTCTTAGCATACCCATCCCACTCGGTGTGACAAATGCAAAAACAACAGTTGATGGACAGAATGCAGAACAATTTCATACATTCACCCCAGTACAGAGGTCTGGGCACAAATCCATCGTTTTTTTGCTCACCATGTCATGTTATATCACAGACTGTGGCGTGACCTCTAGCCCTGTGGTCTTCTTGGTTCCCAGCTTCGCCATGCCTCCCAATTCCAGAGGGTTCTTGGCCCTAGGAAATTTGAGATTGTTATCAATTTTATAACTGTTACTTGTAATCTACTTCTGATAACTAGGGGCCAGATGTAGGTAAATCTCATTTACCGATTCATAAATACCGAATTTTACCGATTCGGGATTTATGAATCTGTAAATGAGATGTAGGTAAAAATTCGGTATTTTTTACCGAATCAGTAAGATTCGGTATTTACCGATTCGGTAAATACCGATTCGGTATTTACCGAATCGGTAAAAATACCGAATTGCTAAGGGGGACAGGGTGTGACTTTGACACCCTGTTGCACCACTGTAACTGGCTTTTGCGCCATGTGGCACACAGACATGCCCTTAGGGCATGTCTGTGTGCCACATGGCACAGGTGTACATGCACAGATGTGCATGTACACAGGAATTCGTAATTTACCATGCAATTGTATTACATGGTAAATACCGAATTCTAAAGGCCCTGTAGCAATGTTAGAAGTGCTACCTACATCACAAAATACATTTTCGGTATTTTTACCAAATGGTAAATTTACTGAATCGGTAAAATGTACAGAATTGGTAAATTTACTGATTCTGTAATTTTACCGTTTCGGTAAAATTAGCGAAAATGTATGTTTTTAAAGCCCCTACATCTCCATAGCCCTTTACCGGTCGGAAACGGCCGAAAATCGGTATTTTCGCCCGTTTCCGACCGGTAAAGGGCTACCTACATCTGGCCCTAGATGTTGATAAATGTTCTAATTCTAAGTCTTTGTCTTGGGGTGTTTTTGCACCATAGAGAAACTACAAGCTTGATACTATAACTGGAGGGTATCTTGCCATGCCCAGGGAGATAACCTTAAAAAATTATTATCGAGAAACAAAAAAAATGTCACGCAGGCCACAAAAATGTGATGGTTCATCTAATATTCAATTTTGAGGAAATTGCTTCCAATCACAGGTGGGTATATGTCTAGGAAAACAACCTCTTCTGACTCTTCGGAGACTTTTAGAAAAGTTGATTGGTCCTTCACTAAGGAAGTGGTGTAGGGGGTCTCTAACAACCTGGCACACTTAGAAGGCCACCAACCTAACTCTAAATTAGTCAAAAATATTTCTTGAATTTGGGAAAACCTCAACTGCACAACAGATGGATTAAAGGATTTTATGAGCTCTGGTATCAGTTGGAGATATGAAATGAAGAGCAATGAAGAGACGGTGAAACCCTGTGGGATACCAGATGTGGAGCAAAAAGTAATTGAAGAATAAGAAATATGTGAGATTATGCATGATCTTTCAGTACATGATGAAGGATGTTCAGAACAGGTTGGTTCACAAAGTGACTTGGACATCTATTTCGAATGCAGGAGGCAGATCATTCAGTAGTTGTGGTCTTCGGATTGAATGAGTTGGAAATCGGAGCAGAATTGGTTCTTCTGTTTGGCTATCTGTGAGCATGTTATTTTCTTTGAAGCAATTGGAAATTATGATGATGGAAATACTTTTTATTTGTTTGCAGAACAATTGTCCTTTGGGAATTAGTAAGTAGCTGAATTTTTGTTTCATGATGATCAGTATGATCATGATGTAGGTTCTGATGGGATTGGGAAAGTTGCCCCAATTTAGTGAGTTGTTCACAAATCTTCTTGTCAGATAGTGTCTCTGGAGATGAACATAATGTACTTGAATACCTAAGGTGTTCATGGATTGACGGGTATGCTGTCCAGGTCACTAGTTTTGAAAAGTTTCTTACATTTGATCGACAAGAGATTCTTGAAGTTGGCCATGACAAGTTGGTAGTCTGAGAGCAACATCTCTTTTTAGCACTCAGATAAAGAAGGCTATAGCATAACATTTTTATTAGGTGTTGGTCCAGGCTCTTAGCTTTAAGGCAATAGCTTGGGAGTGAGAAATTTGTGTAGAAAAATTCTGAGAGGATCCTGTGAATTTCTTTGAATGGGCATTTAGTTCAGAAATCTTACTAGAGTCATGCAGTCCTCTGGCTATCTTGTCAGCTAACGTATACATGTTTAAGTTTGTAGAATAAGGAGCAGATCATTGGGATGATGTGTCTTCCCATTAAAGTTTAAGTGTTCAGTATTTTGAGCTCTTATACCTAGGTGTAGCCAGTGCTCCTTTAGCTGATGTTGTGAGGATGAGGTCTCCAGCTGTATTATGTGCTTGGAGACTTTGGGAAACAAGGGACAGAGATACGCCACTTTCCACTTTAGGTTGAAGGGAAGAAGCTTTCCAACTGAGACTTCCCAGCAATGAGCTTTATCTTGCTTCATGGTCTATTGTAAGTCTTGTCCAATTGCATGCCAGGGGTGTTGTTAGATTATTGTGGCCCTTGTGGTATTGTGATGTACCGAGCAATATCATGAGATAGGCAGCAACTGTATGCGCCAGTAAGTCAGTCAACACGATTCACTGGTTCGTGAAGCATTATACTATAATCAAAGTAGAAATTAGTCATATAATCATGCAGACATGGAAAAGTTTAAACAACTTAGATGAAACGCAATATTGCACGAAGCATAACTCTTAAACAATCATTTATAATTATATATATATCCCAAAGAATACATGCAACATTTGTTAAAGTGACATTCGATACTATATATTTCTATTGTTTTGAAAAGACTCCCACATGTATAAAAATGTAAAACTTTGTATACTGATAGGAGATTGTTTTAAATGTTTGGAGCAAATATTCTGCATGCTTTCCCTAGGATGTAGTCACAGACCTCTGAATACTGCTGGGGCCGCCTTTGCTCTCTACGGGGCAGATTTATGTTAACTGACGCATCCCGAGGGATGCGCCAGTTAACATGCGCCACAGTGCGCCACAGCTACGCCACCCATGGTGCGCCGCATTTATGATGCGGCGCACCATGGGGCAAAAACGGCACAGATGCGTCACGCATCTGTGCCGTAAAAGTGACGCATTGCTGGAGTTGCGTCGCAAGCGCGACGCAGCTCCAGCAATGCTCTGGGGGGCCTATTCTTTCAATGCTGCCTTAAGCCTTACGCCTGCTTCAAGCAGGCGCAGGGTTTTGACGCAGCATTGCCCTGAAAGTGACTGAGTGAAATCTCATAGATTTCACTCAGCCACTTTCAGGAGGCGTTCCTGCGCAGGAACGCCCCCCCCCCCTGCGCAGGAACGCCTCCTCATGGCGCAGTGCTGTACAACGTGACGCATCTCCTAGATGCGTCACGTTGTAAATAGGGCACAGGGATGCACCACGTTTCCGCACCGTTGCGTCACGCAACGGCGGCGTAAACGTGGCGCAAGCCCTTCATAAATCTGCCCCTTAGTTTTGTTCTTTAAGAAACATAGGACTCAACACATATCGCTTCCATCTGGCACAAAAAACAAAAATAAAAAGAAATGTATCTGATGTGCCATGGCTTGACCTACTAAGGCTACTGATAACTAAGCAGGGAAATTAGACAAGCAGTCACAAGCTTTCTCCGGGAGGTGTACGGGGTTAGAGATTCAGAAATCAACATTCAACAAAATAAATCTTAATAACAAAAATCCATTTTAAGAAATGCCAAATAGCCAATACGAAACAAGACAACAGATGTAAGGAAAACTTGGAATGACTATGGTGCTACAGAAGAAATTCACAGGTAGATGTTCACAGTGGAGGATGCAAACAGAGTGCTTTGTCTATAACAAATATGTCAGTGTCATGTGCTTGTACCCCGTTAGCAAATCATTTTCAAATTAAAACAATGTCTCTGAAGTACTCTGTGTCTGTTGAGCAATGTCAGAACCTGCAGATTCTACTGAACATTGCAGCAGGACCTCAGTCATGAGGTCCAAGTTTTTGTTCAGCTTGTCCCGCCCCACCTCTTCCTGGACACAGAGGTTGAGTTTGTAGATGCACTGCCAGCTAGGGAAGCAACCGCAGTATCCACTGTGGTTCAGTCCCAAACAAAATACCACCACCCAAATGAAAGTTAAGAGGCCCCCCACAAGTCTGTTGGCAAATACATGGAGCCTACACTCTGGAGTTCCTGATATATGATGCCAGCCATCAAAGGTAGCAGTAGGGTGCCTTCCAATGTGGAGCATCGTTTGTAGAATTCTCTCTGAGTGGCTGTCACTACCATGCAACACGTATGCATAATCAGTCTTGAGTTTGCCAGGGGAAGGAGGCCTCGCTTTCTCCTCGGCACAGCACACCCTCAGACTCCTGGATGCAGACAGGCCCACTTCAGCTTTATGGTGAAGTTCTGCAGTGCCCCACTGGTGATCCCATGCCTTCTTCTGCTCTATACACTCCCAGGCCAGGTTGGAGGCTGTGAACATTCAAGGTCCATGAGGGTTCCTCTTGAAGAGATGAATTCACACTCCTCTTTCTTTCCAAGGCAGACACAGAGCTCACCTCCAACTAGTAGTTGCAGACTTTTCAGGTGATGTCCCCTCACAACTGGGATGCTGGCTGTGACACCAGTCTGGATTTCAGACCATTCTCTGACACTTTGTGACGTGTCACTTATACTGGTCATTGAGAATTCCAGCAACCATTTGTGTCCCATTTGTGTCTGGTTAAATCATTATTTTATACTATGTTTACAGAAATTCATTTTTAATTCCTGAACATCTGTCCTGGAAATGGTTTGAGGAGGTTTCCCTCTTTGTGTATCCCTGCTCTACAGAGCAGACACTGTATTGTTTCTCAGGTGATGGTTCAGCAGCATCCAGCTTATAAAGGAGTCTCCAAGGGGAGTAACTATAACATAAACATGAAGTGGAGTGAAGCCCTCACACCTGTCAGCTGTCTTTTATGGGAGCAGAAAAGCTTGAAGAACAGGCCCTGACTCTAACGGTTTACCCTCACCTGCAAAAGAGACTGTCTGCAATTCCCCACACCCTTCATGTAGACGAATGGGAGTACTCCAAGATACGACAAGAGGCAGCACTCCACCAATTGATCACTTCTATAGAGAGACCTGCCACCCTCCTTCCATGCCTCAGAGTCTGTTGCTTCACAAAAGCCTCAGAAGGGTTAGCAATGCACAATGCCAGCCTGACAGACTGCCTCCAGCCATAACTTGTGCAGCATTCTGTTAGTGGCATTCAAAGATGTATTCCGTTGACAAATACTCATACAGGCCACACATCCGCTGGCTCACACAGCCATCCACCTGTTTTCATCCTCTGTTCTAGTTATACCCATAGAATATTGACAAAAGGATCTGGCTATGGAACTTGGGCAAAGCTTTAGCGCTGAGGCCCCATGCAGGGAACAGGTAAAAAAGCCCATACTGCATGTATGATTCAAAAATACATTAATATTTCTAAGCCTATGTCAGCTGGCACAACAACGATGGTCCGGTGACCAATTAAGGTATGCTTTGTGTGCCCATCCAGATCACGGAGTCTCTATCTGTATCTTCAGTACCATTCAGTACACCAGCACACATATATGATTGACACAAAGATGTCAGCATACTGCAGAGACGTGATAATGGGTAACTAAGGGCAAGGGTGCACACTCACAAAACCATACAGGACTCGTTCCCACCATCAAACAGCCCAAGAGAGTTCCTTTGCCTAGCCCCCTTTGGAGGCAAAACAATGTTGCTCCAATTTATAAGGCTTTCTCATAGACAATTATGGGAGAATAGTTAGCATCCATTATTATAACTTTCGTTTTGGTGGTATCAATTATTACCTCTTTTTTTTACAGTGTTCATGAAAATCTGCAAATAATTATTGACAACCATGCTCAGTGTTGCTCAAAAATATCGGCAAAAAGTAAAACAGGGTATGGCTGATCATGGGTAATTGAGAGGTGGTTAAGCTTACCTTTCTGGGAGGTTGTTAAGGAAGAAATTGAAAAGTGTAGGGGCCATGGAAGAGGCCTGCCACAACCTAGTACAATTCAATGTAACAAAAGCATAGCGATCCCCATCCATTCTGAGCTGAACAAACGTACCCAAGGGGCCAGAAATCTCCTTATTTTGACCTGAGCAAAAGTACCTCCCAGAAGTTAAACCAAGACCTCATCAATCTCCAGGAGCAGATATGCTTCGAATAAGGGCAACTTGATAACAAAAGCAAAAGCATCCCTCGGCTTGACACAAACCAGGCATAATCTTCCATTTTTGGCTTTACATAACATGTTTAGCCTGAATGTCAAACACTTCCAATAAGCCCACTATATCAAGTATGTATGGTTCTATTCCAAATTTGAATATGCTCAATTCAGAACAGTATAGTGTTAACTAAAATATCTACTGTGGCATTAATGAAAGTGATTTGCCTGTAATTCAGTTGGGATCTCTGGCTCCCCGGGTTCTTTTTTCAATCAGTCACACAGAGGAACTATTGCCTGTAGACAAAATAGCAAAAGAAGAAAAATGGGGAAGCTAGATTCCTGTTTCACATATATACAGGTTAACTGAAACTCAGTCTAGTACAGAGGCCATAGCTAACTTCTGAGCACTTAGAGTCAACAAGGTACTTCAGATAGCAAACTGACATCCGTAGAGAGCAACAGATTTAGCTCAACCACTGTCTAATTTCGATCCCCGCTTCCCCCAAAGCATAAGCAACGATAGCCCGAGGGTTACAACTAGAGGACAAAAATCTAGGCTCAAGTCAAATCATAGTAAATCGGAACGCCCACCTATAGGGAATGCTAAGGGGAATGTGGGGGGCCAGAAACAGAAGCAGAAAAAGGCCGCTGTCACACTGAGTACAACAAGAGCAAAAAATACTAATAAAAGAGTGCTTAATATAGCACCAGCTTCAAGTAGTGACAGTGGTCTTCGGGACCGAATCAATGATACTCTACCCTCCTCTTTAATTTCCCCTTTACAGAACGAGGGTCCATTAAGTAAAATTGAGCATCTTATGAAATCCCTAATGGCTCCCCTCTTGGAAAGGATAAAGCGCATAGGAGATAAAATTGACAATCTGGAGAGAGTAGTGATCAGCGGCTCGACCACCCCAGCGCAATCAACTAGCGTATCAAACACTAAGTTTATTGTCCAGCAACATCGCCCTACTGTACATAACATTCACACTAATAACACGACCCATCCTTTACCCGCCCATCGACCCCTAACTAAACAACCAACGACTACGGCGGTCACTATGGGCAGACCCTCACAGAACATTTTGAAGATACCAGAAACTAAGGAGCAGGAAAAAGCTGAGGGACCCTCAGATCAGGGCACGGACCACGAGGTACAGACAACAGTGAAACCCTAGTGTAATAAAGGACCTTCCCCCGACAACAAAATCTAGGAGGTCATTTACACGTATCGACCTACCCCCGGAATCACAACCATACACGGTAGTGTTGGTTGGAGTCCCGGAATTGCCCCAAGGAAGAGTAGAGTATTTTCCTGACTTAAGAAATAAAGTGGCCCACTGGCTGAATAAGAACAGGCCCCTGCCACCTGACATATCCGGCCAAATTCTATTTGCAAGGAGGTTAAGCTGGTTGGGACACACAAGAAAGGATCTTCCTGGGGATTGTGTTGTTATTAATTTTGGGGATAGGCGGGTGGTAGAACACATTTCCAACTGGCCTGCCCAGTTTAGTGAGAGTAACATCCTTACCAGGGACTTGAGTTTCTTTTATCCCCAACTTCCCCCAGTTCAAACCCTCAACCACCGTTGGGGGTTCCAAATCGAGAAGTGTCAGTTTGAGATAAAACATCCCCACTTTCAATTATTTTGATAAGCTTTCTGATTTTGAACGGGTGGATTGACTTCCTCCCAGAATTTCGACCCAACCCAGGGGGGTCAACACACCCAATCGTTCCTCACCTTTAATTAATTTGGTTTATAGCAGTGCAATAAACAGCGAAGCCCCCCTAAACTCTATACAGCATAGTTACTGTGAGGGACACGGGGAAATAGATCCTAAGCCTGCACCAACTAAGGCTGACTCTATCTTGAACATTTTGTTCTGGAATGTGGCGGGCCTACGCTTAAAGGTTGTAAATGATATCTGGTTAGATTTCATCCACAACTACAGTTTTATAAGTTTGCAGGAAACTTGGGCAACATCAGAATTACATATAGAGGGTTATAGAACTCTTTTCTCCCCAGCGTTACCTTCTCCCTCTGGTAGAGCAAAGGGTGGTCTGGTTATATATGTATCCAACACTCTCCAACTTACAAGGATAGTCCCTGTCAAACTGGAACTAAACTTCCAAATAGTCGCCCTTCATCAAAGTAATACCAACGCCCTGGTAATAGTAAATTTTTATAACAACTTAATCGCAGAGGTTTTAATAAATACAATAAAGGAAATAGGCCTTTGTCTCCACAAACTCTCCTTCAGGGCTCCTAAGGAGTTGACTATAATCTGGGGCGGGGACTTTAACCAAACCCTCTGCAAACCAGGGCCAACTCGCTCTATGGTATAGTGGATGAAAACAGCGATCCGATAACCCATCGCAAATTGTCTTGATCCAGTAACTACTAGTGAGGGAATAATGGCTAATTTTTCCAAAATTATAGCATCAATTAGGGAAATCCTTTTTGTAATCACGAAATCAGGTAAATCCAGAATCAAGGGATGGTTCTACGGTTCCTGCACAAAAGCTCATCAGAACTTAAAAATAGCCTTAAATAAACAAGATAGAATCCCAAAGGACATTGCAGCCCTTAGAAAGACCTATAATCAGGCCCTAAAATCCAGGAAGACTACTCTTAAACAAGACCTCTGGATACAACTCCACAGATCATGTACCATGAGGGATAGCGTCGCCTTTTGGAAGGTTGTGAAGTCCCCTTTCTTATTAGACGCAACGGCTAACCCCAGAATCGATGTTGCGATTGACGAACACCTGTGGTTTGAGTATTTTGAGCGGATTTTCAACCTTCCCTCAATCGCAAATCAACCAACTCCAGCGGGGTCAGTCCAATCAAACTTTCCGTTGCCTATTTATATCACACACGAGGAGGTGAAACTCGCCCTAAAGGCTAGTAAAAACGGCAAGGTGCCGGGACTCGACGGGGTTCCAATTGATCTTTCAAGTTCAACATGGATCTATGGTCGCCAATTTTAACTAGGGTTCTCCAAGCTTCATGTGATCTGGGACTTATTGAATCATAGTCCCAGTCAATCCTCGTTCCTATCGTTCCTATCTTTAAAAAAGGGCACCGTCAATCACCATCCTGCTACCGGCCTATTTCCCTTCTGGATTCACTGGGGAAAGTGGCCGGTCGTATCATCTTAGAGCGCCTTCAATATTGGGCCTCTGATAATAAAGTTCTTTCCGACCTGCAAGCTCTTAATTTATCCTTACTGATGGGGAAATATGTAAATGCTAAGGGGGGGGCCCTTTATATGGCATACGTTGACCTTTCTGCAGCATTTAACTGCGTCAACCATAGCAAGCTCTGGTCTATTCTGGCAGATATGGAAATAGAAACATCCCTTATTATGTTTCTGCGCGAACTATATTCAGACGCCACAGCCAGAGTCAGATACGGCACAGGGGGCGAGCAAACAGAGTCGTTCAGAGTGGAGCGAGGAGTAAGACAGGGCTGTGTCCTGGCCCCGTTTCTATTTAACTTATATACCAACGGCTTGGAAATGGCCATGTTGATGGGTTGCCAGGACCTTCCCTCAATAAACACCCGCCCAATTCCGGTCCTACTCTATGCGGACGGCACTGTAATTTTAGCTCGCACCTCTATGGAATTACAGCGTGCTCTCGAGAAATATTACATCTTTATGGCCAACCTCGACCTTAAGGTTAACATTAAGAAAACATTGGTAATGTCCTCAGGGTCGAGGATTAAGAATATTAAGCCCATATATATCGATGCACTAAAACTAGAGAGCACAACTACGTATCCATATTTGGGAATTACATTCGACCACAATTGCTCCTGGAATTATGCCATAGAATCCAGGAAACTCACCCTTATGAGAACAACTGCTGCCTTAGTAAAGTTCGCAAATAAATTAGGTAGACGGCCCACGGGGGAACTCCTAGAAATATACAGGGCTAAATGTGTATCGAGCGCACTTTATGGGGCAGGAGTGTGGGGTTACGCCAAGGTCGAGGAGGTGCAAAAGGTGGAAAACACTTTCCTTCGATTCCTTTTGGCAGTCCCTCAGGGCACGTCTATCTATGCTTGTCACATGGAAGTGGGTTTGTCCTACCTAACAGATCTGATCAGGATCCAATTCCTTCTCCTGTGGCATCGCATTTGGTCGTCTTGAGAAACAACTCTCTGCCGGGGGATCATAGAGGACTGTCTTTCCCTTGACATGGCCCTAAAGATCGGTTGGCGTGCTTACATCAGAAAATTCCTTAACGACCTCGGCATGATACAGTACTATCACTCCCCCACCTCAGTAGCTGTAATCCCGAGAAAAAAGTTTAAAAAGATTTGTCTGGCCCACTTAGAATCCCTTCGGCTTGCTAGTGAGGTTTCAAAAGTTTCAGTGCAGCACTCACTAGTAATCCAAACATCATCTACGATCCAACCCTATTTAACTTACAACTTTACAAGCTATGAAAGATTCTTGTTAACCAGATTCAGACTTAATATCTTCCATCATCTGGTTACTTTTCCTAAGATCAACACCTGGACAAAACCCCTTCAGGCTTGTCCTTGTGACGACTGCTCTCCCCAATCGACGATCCACACAATACTCTTCTGTAAATTCTATCAGGAACTGAGGTACCATTGGCTTTTGCCAATCCTTAAAGTAATGGGTCTGCGTAGGTGCCGTCCAGCACTACTTGCCCTCCAATTCCTTGACGCTGAACCTTTTGCTAGATCAGTAGTAACATTTCTAAAATTAGCCATTAAGCACATGCAGAATTTGGGCTGAACCACCTCTGCATTCCTCCAAATTAGTGTCCTCTCGTGACTATTAATACCCTAACCTGTTGTGTTTTATGCCAGTCTTTGACAGTTTTAGGGTTGCTGTTATTTGTTTTTGCAAAAAACACAGTTGATGGACAGAATGTAGAACAATGTCATACATTCACCCCAGTACAAGGATCTGGGCCTAAATCCATCATTTTTTTGCACTCCACTCCACCCTGGGTTAGACACTGGCTATATGCAAATCAGGTCTGACCCTGTGCCTCATGGGAACAGTCCAGTCTGAACTACCAAGCCATGTCTTTCCCAGACCGGAATCAAGCATCCAAGGACCGGTTTCTGGCTATCAGCCTTCATTCAGCCTGGATAGCTTGACTCCAGTGGTGTGGAGAGCCTGGGGCTCACGTCTGAGCATACCCAGCCCACTCGGGGTGAAAATTGCAAAAAACACAGTTGAAGGACAGAATGTAGAACAATGTCATACATTCACCCCAGTACAAGGATCTGGGCCTAAATCCATCATTTTTTTGCACTCCACACCACCCTGGGTTAGACACTGGCTATATGCAAATCAGCTCTGACCCTGTGCCTCATGGGAACAGTCCAGTCCGAACTACCAAGCCATGTCTTTCCCAGACCGGAATCAAGCATCCAAGGACCGGTTTCTGGCTATCAGCCTTCATTCAGCCTGGATAGCTTGACTCCAGTGGTGTGTAGAGCTTGGGTCTCACGTCTGAGCATACCCAGCCCACTCGGGGTGAAAATTGCAAAAAACACAGTTGATGGACAGAATGTAGAACAATGTCATACATTCACCCCAGTACAAGGATCTGGGCCTAAATCCATCATTTTTTTGCATTCCACACCACCCTGGGTTAGACACTGGCTATATGCAAATCAGCTCTGACCCTGTGCCTCATGGGAACCATGCAGTCCGAACTACCAAGCCATGTCTTTCCCAGACCGGAATCAAGCATCCAAGGACCGGTTTCTGGCTATCAGCCTTCACTCAGCCTGGATAGCATGACTCAAGTGGTGTGGAGAGCCTGGGGCTCACGTCTGAGCATACCCAGCCCACTCGGGGTGAAAATTGCAAAAAACACAGTTGATGGACAGAATGTAGAACAATGTCATACATTCACCCCAGTACAAGGATCTGGGCCTAAATCCATCATTTTTTTGCACTCCACACCACCCTGGGTTACACACTGGCTATATGCAAATCAGCTCTGACCCTGTGCCTCATGGGAACAGTCCAGTGCGAACTACCAAGCCATGTCTTTCCCAGACCGGAATCAAGCATCCAAGGACCGGTTTCTGGCTATCAGCCTTCATTCAGCCTGGATAGCTTGACTCCAGTGGTGTGGAAAGCCTGGGGCTCACGTCTGAGCATACCCAGCCCACTCGGGGTGAAAATTGCAAAAAACACAGTTGATGGACAGAATGTAGAACAATGTCATACATTCACCCCAGTACAAGGATTTGGGCCTAAATCCATAATTTTTTTGCACTCCACACCACCCTGGGTTAGACACTGGCTATATGCAAATCTGCTCTGACCCTGTGCCTCATGGGAACAGTCTAGTCAGAACTACCAAGCCATGTCTTTCCCAGACCGGAATCAAGCATCCAAGGAACGGTTTCTGGCTATCAGCCTTCATTCAGCCTGGATAGCATTACTCCAGTGGTGTGGAGAGCCTGGGGCTCACGTCTGAGCATACCAGCCCACTCGGGGTGAAAATTGCAAAAAACAACAGTTGATGGACAGAATGTAGAACAATGTCATACATTCACCCCAGTACAAGGATCTGGGCCTAAATCCATCATTTTTTTGCACTCCACTCCACCCTGGGTTAGACACTGGCTATATGCAAATCAGCTCTGACCCTGTGCCTCATGGGAACAGTCTAGTCAGAACTACCAAGCCATGTCTTTCCCAGACCGGAATCAAGCATCCAAGGACCGGTTTCTGGCTATCAGCCTTCATTCAGCCTGGATAGCATGACTCCAGTGGTGTGGAGAGCCTGGGGCTCACGTCTGAGCATACCCAGCCCACTCGGGGTGAAAATTGCAAAAAACACAGTTGATGGACAGAATGTAGAACAATGTCATACATTCACCCAGTACAAGGATCTGGGCCTAAATCCATCATTTTTTTGCACTCCACACCACCCTGGGTTAGAAACTAGCTATATGCAAATCAGCTCTTAGCCTGTGCCTCATGGGAACAGTCCAGTGCGAACTACCAAACCATGTCTTTCCCAGACCGGAATCAAGCATCCAAGGACCGGTTTCTGGCTATCAGCCTTCATTCAGCCTGGATAGCTTGACTCCAGTGGTGTGGAAAGCCTGGGGCTCACGTCTGAGCATACCCAGCCCACTCGGGGTGAAAATTGCAAAAAACACAGTTGATGGACAGAATGTAGAACAATGTCATACATTCACCCCAGTACAAGGATCTGGGCCTAAATCCATCATTTGTTATGCACTCCACACCACCCTGGGTTAGACACTGGCTATATGCAAATCAGCTCTGACCCTGTGCCTCATGGGAACAGTCCAGTCCGAACTACCAAGCCATGTCTTTCCCAGACCGGAATCAAGCATCCAAGGACCGGTTTCTGGCTATCAGCCTTCATTCAGCCTGGATAGCTTGACTCCAGTGGTGTGGAGAGCCTGGGGCTCACGTCTGAGCATACCCAGCCCACTCGTGGTGAAAATTGCAAGAAACACAGTTGATGGACAGAATGTAGAACAATGTCATACATTCACCCCAGTACAAGGATCTGGGACTAAATCCATCATTTTTTTGCACTCCACACCACCCTGGGTTAGACACTGGCTATATGCAAATCAGATCTGACCCTGTGCCTCATGGGAACAGTCTAGTCAGAACTACCAAGCCATGTATTTCCCAGACCGGAATCAAGCTTCCAAGGAACGGTTTCTGGCTATCAGCCTTCATTCAGCCTGGATAGCTTGACTCCAGTGGTGTGGAGAGCCTGGGGCTCACGTCTGAGCATACTCAGCCCACTCGGGGTGAAAATTGCAAAAAACAACACAGTTGATGGACAGAATGTAGAACAATGTCATACATTCACCTCAGTAAATGGATCTGGGCCTAAATCCATCATTTTTTTGCACTCCACTCCACCCTGGGTTAGACACTGGCTATATGCAAATCAGCTCTGACCCTGTGCCTCATGGGAACAGTCCAGTCCGAACTACCAAGCCATGTCTTTCCCAGACACGAATCAAGCATCCAAGGACCGGTTTCTGGCTTTCAGCCTTCATTCAGCCTGGATAGCATGACTCCAGTGGTGAGGAGAGCCTGGGGCTCACGTCTGAGCATACCCAGCCCACTCGGGGTGAAAATTGCAAAAAACACAGTTGATGGACAGAATGTAGAACAATGTCATACATTCACCCCAGTACAAGGATCTGGGCCTAAATCCATCATTTTTGTTGCCAGAAACCGGTCCTCGTAAGCGTGTTTCCGGTCCAGGGAAGACATGGCTTGGCAGTTCGGGCTGGACTGTTCCCATGAGTCACAGGGTCAGACTGATTTGCATATAGCCATGTCTGAACTGGGGTGGCAGAGTGGGCTAAAGAACGGTGATGGATTAAACCCAGATCTCTTGACTGGGTGTGAGTGTCTGATTGATTCAGAAGCTCCTTCCATCACCAACTCCTTTTGTACCGCTTTTGGCCGCCATAAGTGTGGCAGGGTATACTCAGACGTGAGTCCCTTGCTCACTTTGCCACTGGATTCAAGCAAGCCGGGCTGAAGACGGCTGGAATGCCAAAAACCGGTCCTCGGAAGCTTGTTTCCGGTCCAGGGAAGACATGGCTTGGCAGTTCGGGCTGCACTGTTCCCATGAGGCACAGGGTCAGACTGATCTGCATATAGCCATGTCTGAACTGGGGTGGCAGAGAGGGCTAAAGAACGGTGATGGATTAAACCCAGATCTCTTGACTGGGTGTGAGTGTCTGATTGATTCAGAAGCTCTGTCCATCACCAACCCCTTTTGTACCGTTATTTGTTTTTAGCATTTTATATATTCCTATCGAATTTCTTCCTCGATACCTATTAGAATTGGAGTAATTCATCTGATTGCTCTTTCACAGGTAAAATGGAAGATAGTGCGAACTTATGGTGTAAACTAAGAACTCATTATTTTGTAGGATTTGTTTTTATTCCTTCGGTCACCCCCTTTTAAAAAGTTTTTATGTATGAAATATATTGTGCTTTTATGGCTGTTTTGCTTACAACCGAATAAAGCTTGATTTGATTTGATTTGAATTCGATGTTTATTTCTGCTGAAAAATATCAGCAATGTCACACCTAGGATCATTTATGTTATCTCCTTTAAGTTTTTCCTGGACTTAGTTTGCATACAAGTGTTTTGTTCTGATCCCTAACAGTACTGATAATTTCATTCTATAGATACTGATTTTAATGACATAGTTGAAAGTGAATAATTCGAATGCAAACGAACATAAAAATATATATTTTTTATAGTTTTGAGTTTTCTATATCGAGTCCAAATATTTACCGCAGAACATTTGTTTCAAATGTTTACTCTCAATTACGCAGATTTTGTCATGTTCAAGTTCAAGTTCGGAATTTGTATAGCGCACTACTCACCCAGAGGGTCTCAAGGCGCTTGAGGGAGGGTGTGTGCCTTATATATCGAATAGCCAAGTTTTTAGCTGTTTTCTGAAGGAGAGGTGGTTCTGTGAGAGGCGGAGGTGAGAGGGGAGAGAATTCCAGGTCTTGGCCGCTAAGTAGAGAAGGATCTTCCTCCCATGGTGGATCTATGAATGCGCAGAATTGAGGCAAGGGCTTGATTGGATGATCGTAGTTGGCGGGTGGGTGTGTAGAAGGACAGTCGTGTGTTGAGGCATTCGGGACCTAGGTCGTAGAGGGCCTTGTGTGCGTGGGTGAGGAGACGGAACGTTATTCTCTTGTTGACTGGGAGCCACTGGAGGTCTTTCAGGTGACCGGAAATGTGAGCTTGATGTGGGATGTCCAATATGAGTCTGGCTGAGGCGTTTTGGATGCGTTGGAGTTTTTTCTGTAGTTTGGTTGTGGTTCCGGCGTAGGAGGTGTTTCCGTAGTCCAGTCGGCTAGTGGCCAATGCGTGGGTGACTGTCTTCCTTGTTTCGGTGGGGATCCAACGGAAGATTTTTTTGAGCATGCGAAGGACGTTGAAGCATGAAGATGAAACGGCATTGACTTGTCTGGTCATCGAGAGGGAGGAGTCTAGGATGACGCCCAGGTTACGTGCATGATCTGTGGGTATGGGTGCTGAGCCCAGGGCCGGTGGCCACCATGAGTCGTCCCAAGCAGAGGGGGATGATCCTAAGATGAGGACTTCCGTTTTGTCCGAGTTTAGTTTTAAACGGCTGTTCTTCATCCATTCGGCTACTTCTTTCATTCCTTGTGTAGATTGGTTTTGGCGGTGTTTGGGTCTTTGGTGAGGGATAGGATCAGCTGGGTGTCGTCTGCATAGGAGATGATGTTGAGGTTGTGTTGTCGCGCGATGGATGCGAGGGGACTCATGTAAACGTTGAAGAGGGTGGGGCTGAGTGAAAATCTTTGCGGTACGCCGCAGATGACTTCGGTGGCATCTGATTTGAATGGGGGGAGGCGGACTCTTTGGGTTCTCCCGGCGAGGAACGAGATGATCCAGTCCAAGGCTTTTCCTTGTATACTCACGTTGCTGAGCCGTTGTATGAGGGTGTTATGACAGACTGTGTCGAAGGCGGCGGAGAGGTCGAGTAGGATGAGGGCAACTGTTTCTCTGTTGTCCAATAGAGTTCGAATGTCGTCTGTTGCTGCGATGAGGGCGGTCTCGGTGCTGTGTTTGGCTCGGAAGCCGGATTGTGAGGGGTCGAGGGAGTTGTTGGATTCAAGGAAGGCGGCGAGCTGACTATTGACGGCTTTCTCAATGACTTTGGCAGGGAATGGGAGGAGTGAGATGGGGCGGTAGTTCTTAAGTTCAGAGGGGTCTGCTGTGGGCTTCTTTAGGAGGGCGCTGAGCTCGGCATGTTTCCAGCTTTCTGGGAAGGTCGCGGAGTTGAAGGAACAGTTGATGACATCGCGGAGGTGGGGTGCAATGATAGAGTCTGCTTTGTTGAAAATGTGGTGGGGACATGGGTCGGTTGGCGATCCTGAGTGGATGGAGTTCATCAGGCGGATGGTGTCTTCGGTGGTGTTTAGGTTCCAGGCGCAAAGGTTGTGAGATTGCTGATTTGGTTCGGAGGTGGGTGGAGTGGGCTGTTCTTCGGATTGGTTTTCAAAGCTGTTATGTATGTCGGCGATTTTGTTGTGGAAGAAAGAGGATAAAGAGTCGCAGAGTTCTTGGGAAGGAGTGATGTCATTTGTGCCGGCGGTGGGGTTGGTAAATTCTTTGACGATGTTGAATAGTTCCTTGCTGTTGTGGGCGTTGTTGTCGAGTCGCTCCTTGAATGCTGATTTGTTGGTGGATCGGATCAATTGGTGGTGTTTGCGGGTGGCGTCCTTGAAGGTGGTCAAGTTGTCGGTGGTTGGATTTTTTCTCCAGGTTTTCTCGAGAGTACGGCATAACTTCTTGGATTTCTTGAGGTCATCGTTGAACCAGGGGGCCTTCTTGCTACCTAGTTTGATCTGTTGTTTTTTCAGGGGTGCTAATTCGTCTGCGCTGTGGGTGATCCATTGTGTGAGTTTGGTGGCAGCTTGGTTTGGGTCCAATGATATGGCGGGAGGGTTTTGGTTAAGCGATGTGAAGAGTTGGTTGGTAGTGATTTTGTTCCAGTTTCTACGAGCAATGGGTTGTGGGGGGTTGTGGGTCGAGGTCTTTTTGTAGCTGAAGTGAACGCAGCTGTGGTCCGTCCAGTGGAGAGCTGTGGCGTGGTCGAAGGAGGTGTGTTTGCTGGAGGTGAAGATAGGGTTGAGCGTGTGTACGGCGAGGTGGGTGGGGGTGTCAACAAGTTGTTTGAGTCCGAGATTGGCCAGGTTGTCCAGAAGAGTGGTGGTGTTGCTGTCGTTTTTCTTTTCCAGGTGGAAGTTGAGGTCTCCCAGTAGAATGTAGTTCTCGGAGGTGAGGGCATGTGGGCTGATGAAGTCAGTGATGTCTTTGTTGAATTGTGAGCGGGCACCCGGTGGTCTGTACGTGAGGGTGCCTCTACGTGTGGTCCTGGGGTCGGTGTGGATTTGGAAGTGAAGGTGTTCGGCGGTCGCGAGGTTGTCGACGGAGCTGGTCGTGATTCGGATGGTGTTCTTATGGATGATGGCGATGCCTCCTCCTGTTTGGTTGGTGCGGTCTTTGCGGATGATCTTGTAAGCATCAGGGATGGCTATGGCAATGTCGGGTGCTGATGAGGCGTTCATCCAGGTTTCTGTAAGGAAGGCGACGTCCGGGGATGTAGTGTCGAGTAGGTTCCAAAGTTCAATGGAGTGTCTATGGACCGAGCGGGTGTTTAGTAGGATGCACTTCAGGTGGTTGGATTCGGGGCTGTGCTTGGAGTATGTGGATTTGGTGTGGGTCCTGATGCAGGAGAATTTGCAGGAGTGGCAGGTGAAGGGTCCATGGGTGCGACCTGGGGCAGCCTCGCAGCATTGTGGTGTGCGTCCGGGGTTAAGGGCAAAGAGGGTAGCGGCGTCGTACGTTATACGGGAGGGGAGGGTTTTGCGAGGACCAGGGGGTATGGCGCTGGGCGCGGTCCAGGCGCGGACGGGCGCAGACGGGCTTACCTTTGTCGCACCTTCGGCGCGCATCCGCTGCGCGTGAACTCTGCGCGCAAGAGCATCTGTCATATGTGGATAGTTGAAGGGGAGGGGCGAGGGAGGGTCAGCTGGGAGGCAGTAGCGGGTGGAGATGAGGGCAGGGAGGCACAAACAACAACAAACAAAATGGCAGCAAGCCGATAAGGAAACAGGACTGGGGCACGATCGGCAATAGCGCGAAGCCAATGGCAGTGGCGTCGGCACAATCAGGCAAAATAAATCTGCAGGCAGGACAGCAGCACAAGTTATAAAGTTGTACTAGCGCACCTTGGCAATAAGCGCTACTATCAAATATACCTCAGCAAATTAATAAATAGTACTAGGCAGGCGGGGCAATCTATCGCTATCAATTTAAATGAAATAATTATGCAGGCTATCAATTTAAACGAAATAATTATGCAGGCTAACGATTTGAATGAAATGATTATGCAGGCTCAAGCAGTGCAGGGCGAGATCGCTACGATACCAGGTGAAGGCGTGGAGCAGCGTGTGGAGCGACCGCTTCTGCTGGGAGCAGGACGGTCACAGCGCAATCACGGCGGAGCGGAGTATTCAGTATCAGTGGGAGGGAGGGTCAGCTGGGAGGCGGTAGCGGGGTGGAGATCAGGGCAGGGAGGCACAAACAACAACAAACAAAATGGCAGCAAGCCGATATGGAAACAGGACTGGGGCACGATCGGCAATAGCGCGAAGCAAATGGCAGTGGCGTCGGCACAAGCAGGCAAAATAAATCTGCAGGCAGCACAGCAGCACAAGTTATAAAGTTGTACTAGCTCACCTTGGCAATAAGCGCTACTATCAAATATACCTCAGCAAATTATTAAATAGTACTAGGCAGGCGGGGCAATCTATCGCTATCAATTTAAATGAAATAATTATGCAGGCTATCAATTTAAACGAAATAATTATGCAGGCTATCGATTTGAATGAAATGATTATGCAGGCTCAAGCAGTGCAGGGCGAGATCGCTACGATACCAGGTGAAGGAGTGGAGCAGCGTGTGGAGCGACCGCTTCTGCTGTCCCCTCATCCCCCTCTAATGCCGCCCTCCCCCGTCTCTGTTACCATTCTTCCTCTTTTTATATTTCTTCCATGTCGCTTCAGGTAATCATTATAGTTCTGCCTGGCTTATGTGACATACCTTTCCAAACGACCTCTACCCTCTAATTTCTTTTTACGCTGCAAACTTTAAATGGCCTGGATGACAGTTGACAGTTCAACGAAACAGTGAAATAGAACACAGGCTTTCTCTTGGTTGGAAACAAATGTTTGAAATCAACTCGGATTTCAAATGCATCTATTAAAAATATATTAAACCTACTATGAATATATGAAAACAATTCCACAATAAAACATAGCTTTTTTCAAGAAAACAAGTACGAATCAAAATGAATTGTGGTTTATATGAGCTGTTTGGTCTTTAACGTGTGTCTAATAAACTGAAGCCTTGTGGGGCAGGGTTGAAATTACACAGCATTTATAAATAAATACATAGCTAGATAGTGATTGGAAATGGGAACGTATAAAAAATATTTGTACTGACATAGCAGCTTACAGAATAATTTCAGACAGATGGCATAATTTAATTTAATTATATGGAGGTAATTTGTTTTCTGTGTGTGAATTAGTTAGTAAGGATTTAACATGAAATAAGAAACAACGTGTTGTCACATGACACTTTAACTTCATATCATAGAAATAGTGAAACGTGCCAAATGGCAGGAAATTACAACCAACCTTTTTATGCGTGTTGACATTTCCGTTGTGGTTAGAGAAAAAGGAAGAACTGTAAGATATTTTCTTTAATAATTTTCAGACCTCATTCATCATGGTGTCGTGTGATGAAGGGCAAGTATCCTGTCACTCGCGTGACTTTCCCTTTGGTTGGGTTAGCGCGTGATTATAAACCATGCTATTCCCACTTGATTCTCTCCAGTCAGGTCACCCACATTACCAACACTTCAGTCTCTATTTGTTCAATAAAAAACACACTGATAAGTTGCCATATATACAATTCCCATCCTTTTAACCAAATGCCTGCCGTACACACATTGAATCACCCTCTATATAGACACACATGCAACCTTACTGAAATCCAAAGAAGTCAATGCTGAAAACTTCTCCTATGGAAGAAAATAACATCTTCCTCAACTGCCCTTTAGAAGAGGTCTATCTGAGAGATCTCTTCCTGGAGCAGCCTACCCACATGTTATATTTCCAGGAAATGTCAGGCTCTGGTATTGCATCCCCTGCCCACCCCTGTTCCTTCTTTAGGGGCATATTTATGAAATAATAGCGCAGTGCAGGGCAGCAAGTCACCTTGCAGCGCTGCACTGCATCACTTGGAAAGGAAAGGAATGCCCTGAATTTTAGGCATACAGTACATTCCTTGAGTTTTTCCCCTGCGCTGGCGCACAATAGTCTGCCTAGTACCAAGGCAGGCCCCCTTGTACCATGGTGCAAGGCGGCCTGCGTTGCATGCAGGATTGTTTTTGTGCAGAAATGGGTACCTTCCAGCACAAAAACAATCCTGAGAGGCATTGTCCTCTATTTATGTGTGATGCAAAATGTAGCTGTTAGAAATTGGTTGTCTGGTTGGCTAGAGTTTGTACCTAAGACAGGCAGAATCCACCACTCAAGTCAGGATAAGGGGATTAGACATGACATCTAAAATAACCCCTGCTCAACCCCTTGGTAGATTGTCACAAGCAGGCAGGCTTATCCCAAAGGCAGTGTGTAAAGCATTTGCACATACCATAGAGTAATACAGTGAAAACACTACAAAAGGACACGTCACCAGTTTTAGAATAATATTCAATATTTATCTGTGTGTCACAAGACCAAAAGTGTGAAGGATCTGGGACCTCGACGATCGACTAGAGCGGAGTAAACGAAGCCATGGCCGGCAAAAAAGCGGGAAAGAGCTCCGAGCTGGAGAAGGTACTGCGCACCTTGTCGAACCGAATGGCGGTCATGGACCGAAAATTGGGTAAGGTAGATTCGATCGGTGGAGGTTTGGCAGAGGTTAAAAAACAGTTAGAGGCCCAGAACAACCCCTCGGGCCGTCCTAAGAGGGTGATAGGTCCGGCCTTGCCGGGAGTCGGCCCTGAGGGTAGGGGGAAGCGTAGTAAGAAGAGGGCGGTTTCCGGGGAGGACCCGGTTCCGGAGGTGCCCCCAGCTGCCCCCATCGCACCGGCGGACAGCCCGGTACCGAGTCCGGATATTGGTTTACCAATCCCTGTTGTAATTACCCCGGTTAATGATGATCAGATGCCCCCAGAACTGGCCCTTCAGTTAGCGGCAGTGTTGCCCTGGCTTAAGAAGAAAGCAGGGGGAGCAGTGGCTGTGGGAGATCCGGCCGAGGAAGCTAGATTAATAATCGAGCAGTTACAGCAGTCGAGAGAGGCCGGAACGGCGAATGTTCCTTCTATTTCCCCACAGGTGGCGCCAGGAGTAACTATGGTTGGCCGGGAAAAGACAACAGACATGGCGGTTGATCCCGGTAAGAACCCATTGCCAATGGTGGGGGAAAGCTCAGTACCTTCAAGGTGAGAAAGGGTGGCCCAGCACATCCCAACGGCCACGAAGGAAATGATATGGGGGGACAAGTATGTTTTCATTATTGACCGACCATCGTGAGATGGAATACCCAAAGACCCAGAAAGATTTATGGCACCCCAGCGTATGGCGGGCCAAGATGGCGGAATTTAGGGTCGACGAGACCGTAGCGAACTGGGTGAAGGCCTTCTCTATGTTTACGGCAGTAATGGGGGAACGTAAGCCTGATGTGTTGCCCGATCTATCCTGCTACCAGAATAGGATCATGGATTTTTATAACATGTATGGGGGGAATGAGTGGAAAGGATATGACATGCAATTCCGAAAGTCTAAAGAGTTTGATGTAACTTTGACATGGGATTGCCTCGACACAGTATTGTGGCACAAGCAGCTCTTGCCTGGATCGGCAGGTACGTCCTCGCCGGGCGGGAGCGGGCCTGGGACAGTTCAGCAAAGGCCTGCGCAGCCCTTTCGAGCAAGCGCCGGTGGGGAATCACAGCCCAAGACCGTCAGAAATGGGGGCAAGAGCGGGGTTTGTTGGGGTTTCAACAGAGGTAACTGTAACAGGCCCCAGGGAACATGTAGGTTCCTGCATGCTTGTGCGGGCTGTGGGAACTCCTCACACCCAGAGAGTAGCTGTAGGTCCAAGAGCGGGGGTTCGGGAGGAAAGGGGGGGTCCAAGCAAGAGTGAGGTGATGCTTGGGAAGCAATCGCCTTCGCCCATCGACATCATAGCTTTGACTCCCTGGTTGAACAAATACCCTGATCATGTATCCGCCGGGATTTTGAGGAATGGTTTCCTATATGGCTTCAACATCCCGGCGGGGAATTTTCGGGGGAGCTCCTTTTGTAAAAATCAGCAGTCTGTTCAACACAACCCAGCAGTGGCAGCCAAGAAAATTACCAAAGAAGTCAGCTTGGGGCGGGTAGCCGGACCTTTTCCATGCCCGCCGGTGGCGGACTTCGTGTGTTCACCTCTAGGAGTGGTTCCCAAAAAAGACCCAGGGGAGTATAGACTCATTCACAACCTGTCGGCCCCGAGGGGGGCCTCGGTGAATGAAGCCATTGACCCGGAGGTCTGTTCAGTTCGATACGCATCGTTCGATGATGCCGTTGACCTACTGAATCACCTGGGCCCCGGTGCTCTGATGGCGAAATCAGACATCGAATCAGCATTTAGGTTGCTCCCGGTACACCCGCGGGACCAGCGCTTGCTAGGATTTACGTTCCAAGGAAAGTATTACATGGATAAATGCATGCCCATGGGTTGCTCAATTTCTTGTGCTTATTTTGAGATGTTCGGCTGCTTTTTAGAATGGGCATTCACTGAGGCCACAGGGCATAGACAAGTGATGCACTATTTAGATGACTTCCTGTTCTTAGGGCCGGCCGGCAATGCGAAATGTGCATAGGCGCTGCAGGACTTCTGCATTCTCATGCAGGATTTTGGGGTCCCATTGGCACCAGGTAAGACGTTGGGGCCATCTACTTCACTGGAGTTTCTGGGAATTGAGCTCGATTCAGTGGGGGGATGCTTCCGTTTGCCAATGGAGAAGGTGGCCAAGTTCAGGGCTTCCTTAACACAATGCCTGGGCAAAGAAAAAGTGACCCTGCACCAGTTACAACAAACAGTGAGTCAGCTTAACTTTGCCTTGAGAGTAATACCGATGGCTCACCCCTTCTCACGCTCCATTGCACAAGCTATGGTCGGCCTCAAGGAGGGACACCACCGCACGAGACTATCGGCAGAGGTTCGCCAGGATATGCGCATTTTGTTGGCATTTCTGGCGGACTTCAACGGTCGAGTAGTGTGGAACAAACCCCCAGCATCGTCGGTCGAACTGGGTTTGTGGACCGATTCAGCCGGGAGCGTGGGATTTGGCGCCATCTTTGGTAACCGATGGTCGGCGCAAGTATGGCCGACGTGGTGGCACTCCAGTGGCCTACCAGGTAACATTGGGTTCTTGGAGCTATTTCCCATTTGGGTGGCTCTGTTGGCATGGCCAGACTATTTTAGGGACCGCTCAGTAGTGTTTTGGTCGGACAATATGACTGTGGTTGAGTGTATTAATCAGCAGGCAGCCCGCTGCAAGTGGATCTTGAGACTGTTGAAAGAAATTGTGTTACGTTGCATTAGATTGAATGTACAGTTCAGGGCAAAACATGTGCCGGGTGTACTGAATAATGCAGCTGATGCACTCTCTCGTTCACACATGCAGGCTTTCAGGGGCTATCTACCCACTGCGGACCTAGTAGCGGCACTGTTCCCCAAAGCACTATGGCTGATCGGTGCCCCGGATTACAAGACCTCGTGGCAGCCAGCTTAGCGCCCAGGACGAGGAAGGCTTATGAGGGAGCGTTTCGTTCTTACTGCTCCTTTTTAGGCCCGGCAGGGAGACATAGCTGGGGGCAGGAGGAATCCTTCCTGGGGTTCTTGGTAGTGCTGCATAGAGAAGGCCGATCAGCCGCAACTGCCAACAGACATAGGGCGGCCATATCATTCATGGCACAGCTCCACGGCATAAGGGACCCAACGGGTTCCTTTTTAGTCAGGAAGGCGCTCCGCGGCTGGCAACGCCTGGAGGGTCGCAGACAGGATACGAGGCGCCCGATTGGTTTAGAGAGATTGTCTCAGCTTTTAGCAAAGCTGGATGAGACATGCTCCTCCCCTTCCGAAGCAGTTCTGTTCCGGGCAGCTTTCGCCTTGGCATTTCATGGGGCCATGCGGGTAAGCGAACTCGTGGCGAGGAACAAGAAAGATATGAAGGGAGGCTTATGCAGGGATCGCATACAAATACAGGGTGATTCGATGCTAATCTCGATAGCCAGGTCCAAGACAGACCAGGAAGCTATGGGGCTTAGTGTGGTTGTGCAGCACGCTCGGGGGTGCCCCACTTGTCCGATAAAGTGTTTGGAGGAATACTTGGCACAGAGGCCGGCGACATGGGGAGGGAGCCTGCTTAGGCACAAGGATGGCACCCCTCTGACGAGATTTCAGTTTCAGAGGGTGCTAGCACTTACAATAGCTGCGGCGGGCATGGGCCCGTGCGATTTTGGGACCCACTCATTCAGAATAGGGACCGCTACTGAGGCTACGGCCCGGGGTCTGGGTGCGGAAGAAGTGAAACAGCTAGGCCGTTGGTCCTCGAACTGCTTCAAGAGGTATGTGCGATTGCACATGTTGTAAAAGACTGATGAAATGCACTCACGCTTGTTGTCTTTTGTTTGGATTACAGTTTCGCAAGCCTGTGACGCGGGGCGGAATTTGGAGTCAACCCATCACCAGGGGACCAGCGGTCGAGGATCACCGACTGGAGAGCAAGTGGTATGGGTCGTGGGACACTCATACGTCAGGCGCGCGTGAGACGTATTCATGGCAGGTGACACGACTCACGCATCTGGCGAATACGGGTTCAGAGTGACCTTCCAGGGGAAGGGAGGCCTCTGTGTTGACCAATTTCAATCGTTTGTGGAGGGTCTCTTAGGGCGGCAAAGGTCACCGCCATCTATAGTCATAGTACACTCGGGGGGCAATGACTTGGTAAGACTGGGAAGACGAGTGTTAGTGGAACACATTTTGTCGTCAGTCAGCTGGTTGGCTAAGAGGCTCCCGGGGTGCACAATCGCCTGGTCCCACATGATCCCCAGGAAAGTTTGGCGGGGGGGTTTCTCTGTGTCAGCGTTGAACCACTCGGTAAAGAGGGTCAACAATAAAATTGGGAAATTGTTTCGCTCCGCGCATTTGCATAGCATTCCCCATGGGTGTATTCGGGGTGATCATTTTTATTTGAATGATGGGGTTCACCTGTCCAGGGCGGGGAATGATTTACTCATAGGAGACTTCATAGCATGGTTAAGGGGTATGAGGAGGCATGACCTTTAGGAGGTGTGGGGGGCCGGATAGTCGGTCAACTATCCGGCCTGTGGCGGTAAGGTCATGATCGGTGAGCAGTAATTTCAAGGTCCCTAGGAGGTACCACTCAGAATGGATGGGAGCGCCCGGGGGGAGGCGGCCATTGGCCCCTCCCACGGGGAGGCGGCACCCACTACGGATGGGTCGCCTAGGGGGAGACGGCCATAGGCCCCTCCCAGGGGGGAGATGGCTAGATGCCCCTCCTACGAATTTCCCGGGGGCCGGAGATCCGCTCCGGCGGAAGAGAGTGTGGGGAAGGGGGGAAGTCCACGCTGTCCTTCTTACAGATACCTCACACGGGGACTCGGACGACCTCTAAGATGGCGTCGAGTGAAAGGGGGCCCCCACGACAAGGGAAGTTACAGTTGGCAACGAGGGTAAAGTCCTCTGCGCATGCGCCACTCACACCCTGAGGGCGGGAGTTTGGTAGTAGGGATCTGACACCGGTTAAGACCTTGCCGTTGGCCCTTAATGCTAGGATGTACAATTTTAATTTAGAATGTATGCATTTTCAGGATGCTAGACTCGGCTAGGAAACCTTTGTATTAGAGATCTGTTAAGGTTAGCCAAAGAACATGTCTTCATCAAAAATGTAATGAAAGTAAAATTGTACATAATTCATGAAACGTTTTAATTTAATGTTTTAAATTTTGTTTCATATTTTAATAAATACGGCCGAGGGGGGGGGGTAACTCCCCCCCGCCTTCCAAAAGCTCAAACCTGTGTCTGTCTCCTCCCCTTGGGGAATTGGTGTTGGGAGGGGGTGGCAGGCATCCCGGCCATATGGAAAGGAAAGACCACACGGTCCCCCCGAACGTATGGATGGGTGCCCCGATCCCCCCGGGAAACCATTTTGGGCGGGGGGCGTGGTTCGGCTGGTATACCCAAAGCGGCGCAGCCGGAGCACACCCTTCCCGCCCAGAAGGGGTTGTCCTAGACACCCGCCCGGAAGACCGCGCCCAGTGGGGGTACCTGAGGAGGGTCCCCGCCCTCCCGCAGACGGATAAATAGAGCGGGAATCCAAAGAAGCGTCCTCTTGTTCCAGTACTCTGAAGGCTGCACCACTCGTTGCTCGTGAGCCCTCGACGGAACAAGCGGCAATTTTGACCCACCCACCAGCCCCTCTTGCAATGTTTGTTCGAATAAAGTAATTGTGATGATATCCGATCGTATTAAAGAGATGCAGTCACGTTGTTTCAGCATTTATGTATGCCTTGGATTGAATAAATGTGTTTAGGCCTTTTTTCCTTTGTAGAAAAGTAAAGGAGTGTATCACATAATGAAAATTGTCTTGTGCTTTAGGACTTTTTTCCCTTTGTAGAAATGAAAAGTTGATGAATCGTCAAGCTGTTTCAGATTAGGCGAATTTTTTTTTCTTCCCTTAGTAGATAAAACAAATGTCGTATTTATTTTTGGTCGGGCGGTAAGGTCATGATCGGTGAGCAGTAATTTCAAGGTCCCTAGGGGGGGTGCCACCCAGAATGGATGGGAGCGCCCGGCGGGAGGCGGCCATTGGCCCCTCCCACGGGGAGGCGGCACCCACTACGGATGGGTCGCCTAGGGGGAGACGGCCATAGGCCCCTCCCAGGGGGGAGACGGATGCCCCTCCTACGAATTTCCCGGGGGCCGGAGATCCGCTCCGGCGGAAGAGAGTGTGGGGAAGGGGGGAGTCCACGCTGTCCTTCTTACAGATACTATGAGGAATCAAATATGTTGTCTAAACCAATCTGGAAAGAAAATCTCAAATTCATGGTTCGTTATATAGACGACATTTTAATAATGTGGAAATCTTCAAAAACTCTGTTAGAAACTGCTCTAGATGAATTCAACAAAGAGGACAGTCGCATTCAACTAACGTGGGACATATCAGACTCCACAGTAACATTTTTGGATGTGAGAATCACCTACACAAATAAAGGATTCGAAACTAATGTGTATCGTAAAGAAACGGATAAGAACAATTTGCTACACTTTACTAGCTTTCACCAACCAAGCTTAAAACAACATTTACCATACTCCCAAATGACAAGGGTCAAAAGGATAACATCAGAGGAATCCAAGGTAAAAACATCACTGGATGAAATGGCCACAAGGTTTATGGACAGAGGGTATCCTAAAGAAGTCATAGACAAAGCAAGTGAAAGAGTGGACAATATAGACAGAAAAAATCTTCTAAAGCCATCCCAAAAACATGAGGAAGCACGTATAGTTGCGGTATCTAAATACTCAACGCAAAGCCATAATTTTAAAAGAATCATTATCAAACATTGGAAAATGTTAAAATCTAAACCTGATTTTCAAAAATCATTTGAACAAGTCCCCATATTTGCTCACACCAGAGCGCAAAACTTAGGAGAAATCCTCAAATGCTGTAAACCTGAAATCAAAGTATTCAAAGGAACGAAGCCATGTTTAAGCTGTGGAAGCTGCAATAGCATCATTAGAGGCAATTCTATTAATCACCCAATGAAAGGAAACAAGATTAAGATCAGAGTCAATGCGACAAGTAACACCAAAAATGTCATTTATGCACTGAAATGCCCATGTGGGAAACTTTACATTGGCAAAACGGAAAGAAGCATCAAGACAAGTCTGACCGAGCACAAATCTAACATAAGGTTGAAGAATCCCAAATCATCGGTAGCCACCCATTTTGTGGAGGCAAAACACAACATTTCTCAATTACAATACATAATCTTGGAGGTAGTGGAAAAAACAGAAGGAAGAGACAACACTAAACACATGTTGCAACGGGAGAATTATTGGATACATAGACTTTGTACTCAAAGTCCAAATGGACTTAATGAACGGAGTGAACTATCATGCTATCTATAAGTGATAACATTTTTCAAAAGGACATGCTGTGGTTTTTCTTACACTGGACAGGAGACCTGCGATATCATATGCTATAATGTATTAATGATGATTTATAGTTATCATCTTCATTTTGATTCCAGAGTTTAGAAGCTGTTCCCTTCATATTCCAACTTTGCACTAATCACCATATTGGGAGCGTAGCACACAGAATAGAGTTGCGGTTTTTGGTTAATATATTGGCAAGGGTTCGAATCCCCAGCTATCATTAGTTTTTGTGTTATTAATTTTTGTGATAGCCTTTTTTAGTTTTTTCATTCACAAGCATGGCTAATATGTAGGTGTGATTTTTTACTCATTATTTTCCTTTTTGGTTGAATGGTGAACAGTGAATTAGCAGCTAACTCACGTGGCAGATTCAACAGTAGTATTTCGTTTTGCCTCATTATCACGTGAGCGGAACGTTAACTATTGGGAAAGAGTTTTGTTAGTAACCACGACAACCGTCCGTTATGGAGTTGTAGAGAACGCTGATTGAAACGCCAAGAGCACGCGAAACAGGTTAGTCACCATAAACTTTAACTGAACAAACTGCCCAAGTCCTAGAACTCTAGTTATGAGAGTAGAACCTTGAGAGGATAAATTGCTTACACGGGCTTTTGGACATTTTGTGTTTTTCAGATAATGACGCAACAGTAAAGAACAGTGGCACGTAAGTGAATATAGGTGTTAGCGCATTAAGTGATAGTACTTTGAACAAGTCTAGGGTAATAACAGTGGGACTTCTAAGTAATGTCATAGTTTTTGAACAATCTCGCAGATAATTCTCTGGAACATTAATATAATCATTGTTATTATTTGATTTTTTATAGTATGGATTCCCTGATGAAGGGCGATTCGGCTTGCCCGAAATGCATTGGAATGTAAAAGAATCATTGCCACTGATGTTGAAATGTGAAATATTCATGAAATGAGCATAATGAAAATAAATCATCTAAAAACATCAAATAAAAATTTCTTCACCAAGGAATAAAAACGTGTGGAATCCTCTGATTGCAAGGGAGGAAAACCAGGTGTGCCCAAGGGGATATCCGTAATGCTCCATTAGGGATACACCATAGAATCTTCTTACAGATACCTCATATGGGGACTCGGACGACCTCTAAGATGGCGTCGAGTGAAAGGGGGCCCCCACGACAAGGGAAGTTACAGTTGGCAACGAGGGTAAAGTCCTCTGCGCATGCGCCACTCACACCCTGAGGGCGGGAGTTTGGTAGTAGGGATCTGACACCGGTTAAGAACTTGCCGTTGGCCCTTAATGCTAGGATATACAATTTTAATTTAGAATGTATGCATTTTCAGGATGCTAGACTCGGCTAGGAAACCTTTGTATTAGAGATCTGTTAAGGTTAGCCAAAGAACATGTCTTTATCAAAAATGTAACAAAAGTAAAATTGTACATAATTCATGAAACGTTTTAATTTAATGTTTTAAATTTTGTTTCATATTTTAATAAATACGGCCGGGGGGTAACTCCTCCCCCGCCTTCGAAAAGCTCAAAACTGTGTCTGTCTCCTCCCCTTGGGGAATTGGTGTTGGGAGGGGGTGGCGGGCATCCCGGCCATATTGGCCCTAGAAAAGAAGGCCTCTTAAGTAATGGCTTTAGCATTTGATGGGATGTTTTGCAGGTTGTCATAATAATACACCAGTCCTATCTCATAATAAGTGTCCCTCACAAAGCAAAGCCATGGGAATTTTCGGGCATAAGCCAGATTTTGGCATTCAGTAATTATTTATCATGAGAACATTAACTCTTCTGAGAGCCAGATTTTTGTCCTTTGAAATAACGGAGCACAAGATATGCAATCTTCTACAAACTCTAGACCCAGTTCCTGGTGGCATTGACAGTTAGAGGAACTATTTGAGGTCATCAATAAACTTTTGGTTAATTTATTTTCCAATGTGTGTAGCTGGCAGCTTATGTGGTGTCCCCACACCCCTGCCCCATATGTTGCAATTGAGAGACATTTCGCTTTATATAGTGATTAATTTCCTGACTGGCTTGTGGCCCAACCTGTGTGCAAAACAAAATAGCCCATCAACAAGTGGTTTCCAATTCAACTGGTTAAATATATAGATTCTCCAGATACATAAAATTGTCTACTTGTCCTATTTTCTTGCCCCGCACAACAACGTTCCTAGTTCTTGTAGTCTTGGGACCAGATACCATTATACTTAATTTGGTAAAATTGACTTTGAGGTCGAGTGAGGACATTAAATCAGTAGAAATATTGAGGGATTTTGGAAGACCATTGGCTGTTGTTTTCATTAACACTGTATCGTCTAAATAAGCTAATAAGGGGACATATTTGCTATCAATTTTAGGAAAATCAAGATTCCTACTTAATAAAGTGTCCTCCAAACCATTAGTATATATTAAAAACAAGAAGTGGGCTAAGATACACCCTTGGCATACATACTCTGTTTATGAAATCAGCTCAGTTTTTCCCCTTGGGTGCCAGGTCTTATGGCTACCGAGGTGTTAAGGTGTAACCTGTGGAGAAGAGATACCAATGCTTCTTCTACGCCCATATCTTTCATCATGGCCCAGAGTTTCTCACGATTAACAGTATCAAAGGCACTGAAAAGATCCATGAAGGAAAAGTGTATTGAGCCCTTCTTTGAACTCATATATTTGTTAATAATTAAGGAGAGGTTAAGGCATTGCTCGGTCGTGCCTAATCCTCTCCTAAACCCATATTGCATTTTAGACAGGACCCCTACAGTGGTTGCACAGTACTCCAAACGAGCAAGGAGGATTCCACTCAGCACCCTGACTGTGGCATCAATGAGTGAAATTACATGCTGGGTTACTTCTGTTGCCCTTTTTAAAAACAGGGTCCACGAGAGCCTCTTTCCAGGAGGCGGGCATGGGACCAATGATAGCTGCCTTAAAACGTTTGTCAACAGTGGTGCCCACACTTTAGGATTGGTTTTAAAAAGGTTGTGGGGCACCTCATCTGGGACTGTCGCTTTCAAACGGATACCCCATGCTTTCGCCTTTTCTACCTCAGGTACTGTGATTGATCAACTAAGTTGGGTGAAATGTTCTACCCTATTGCCTAGCGAGTTAAAATTACCAAAAAAGTGAGCTACCCAAGCATCTGACAAAATGATTGAGTCTATCTGCCTCACATCTTCAGTACAAAACAGGCGGCTAAAGATAAGTACATGGAACTGGCAGGGTGATTGGAGGAGGGCATGGGTAGTGGAAGGAGATGTCTGTGTTAGTGCCTGGGCCGGGGAACATCACTTACAACGCATTTTTTACAACGCACTACCATTACATCGCAACCATTACAACGCATACCATTACAACGTATTGCGCTGGGGGGCGCTCTAGGATAGGGAATATATTTAATTTACTATCCAACACCTTCCCTGCTATCCACGGGGACTGGAGTTGGAATAATACATTAAATAATTCACTATCCAGGGCCTAAAAGCATTATGCGTTGTAATGGACTGCGTGGTAAAAACCGCGTTGTAAAGGCATGCGATGTAAAAGCATGCGTTGTAGTGACACCAATCCCCTGGGCCATTGCATGAGTACATGGGTAGTGACTGGATGATTACAGTACAGCAAGGAGAGTGCTTGGTGAATTTATAAGTGCATGTGGAGAAGTGTGGCTCACCGGTTAGAGGAGGCAGACCCGGACGCAGAGGTCAGACCCAGGACCAGGGTTCAATTCCCGACGCGGCAGGGTCTTGAGCTCAAAATGTCCACGTACTTGATAATTTTCGCCTTGGTGCCTACTCAAATCATGGGTTCACACTCTGCAACTCTGGGCAATAGCTTGCTTAATCTCCACTACGGCCCCACCGTGATGGGATGCCTGGCTTTCACCTTGGGGATGCCCAATAGGGGTTATCTCGCAGGGAAAAGCCAGGACGGGTTCCCAAAGCAAGCGCCTTGAGACCTTACGGTGAAAGGCACTATATAAGAACGTATGACTTACGATTTATTTTTTATTTATGTGTTTTGGCGCAGTGATTAGATAAGGACATGGAACTGGCTGGGTGATTGGATGAGTGCGTGAATAGTGACAAGGAGATGGCTGGACTGTATCAGTAGTGTTCAGGGGATTGAGGCAGTGCATGTGTTAGTGCAAAACCAACAGTTGATGGACAGAATGCAGAACAATGTCATACATTCAACCCAGTACAGAGATCTGGGCCTAAATCCATCGTTTTTTTGCACTCCACACCACCCCAGTTCAGACATGGCCATATGCAAATCAGCCTTGACCCTGTGCCTCATGGGAATAGTCCAGCCAGAACTGCCAAGCCATGTCTTTCCTGGACCGGAATCAAGCATCCTAGGACTGGTTTCTGGCTATCAGCCGTCTTCAGCCAGGATAGCTTGACTCCAGTGGTGTGGAGAGCGTAGGACTCACGTCTGAGCATACCCATCCCACTCGGGGTGACCAATGCAAAAACAACAGTTGATGGACAGAATGCAGAACAATGTCATACATTCACCCCAGTACAGGAATCTGGGCCTAAATCCATCGTTTTTTTGCACTCCCACCACCCCAGTTCAGACATGGCCATATGCAAATCAGCCTTGACCCTGTGCCTCGTGGGAACAGTCCAGCCCGAACTGCCAAGCCATGTCTTTCCTGGACCGGAATAAAGCATCCTAGGACCAGTTTCTGGCTTTCAGTTGTCTTCAGCCAGGATAGCTTGACTCCAGTGGTGTGGAGAGCATGGGACTCACGTCTGAGCGTACCCATCCCACTCGGGGTGACCAATGCAAAAACAACAGTTGATGGACAGAATGCAGAACAATGTCATACATTCACCCCAGTACAGAGATCTGGGCCTAAATCCATCGTTCCATCTAAAATAACCCCTGCTCAACCCCTTGGTAGCTTGTCACAAGCAGGCAGGCTTATCCCAAACTCTATTCAAAACAGATGCACAAAGTTCCCCAAGGGGGTAGTATTAATATAGAGGAGTAGTCTTCCTTCCTCTCTCCAGGTGTGGTTGTATGTGGAAGTCAGGGGCAAGTGTCCCTTGTCGGAATTAGGGAAGCCTCACACAACAGGCTGGTTTTACGGCTGCTGTCATATCACCAACCAATTGTTTCGTGTCATCATCGGCTTCCTGCTCCTGCGTCAAGCCGGCCCTGCAATGCCTGACGGGTAGCACAAGGTGCTACACTTTTGTGGAGATCTTTTATTCCTGGCCGATGATTGAGTGAGTGTGAGGGGCCCAAGTGATAAAGTAGTGAGCGTGGAGTGTGGTGAATTTAAAAAAGGTTAGTGTAGTCTACTCTGGACACTTTATTCCTGTAGCTAACTACCTTGTTGAAAATAGGAGGGGTATGGGGAATCAACCAGGCTATGTGTGGGAGACCCGTTCAACCCTCATCAGTGATCAGGTCAACATGTTTCATGCCATCACGGCAATTCGTCAGGACCTAAAGTGCTCATAAAATTGAAAAAGAGCCCAAGGTGGGCTGGGGGGTGTAACGAATACAACCTGAGGGGTCAGAATCTGGAACAGGAGGAGTTCCTGTGTCGTGGTTCGCCCCTCAGTAGCTGTAGAAGGTCCCCACAGACTGCTTGTGTGGGACCTGCGCTCTCAACTGATACTAGTGCCTAGGTACAGAGGTAACTTCCTCGCGCCATCAAGATTATCAGTTGAGAGCGCAGGTCCCACACAAGCAGTCTGTGGGGACCTTCTACAGCTACTGAGGGGCAAACCACGACACAGGAACTCCTCCTGTTCCAGATTCTGACCCCTCAGGTTGTATTCGTTACACTCCCCAGCCCACCTTGGGCTCTTTTTCAAGTTTATGAGCACTTTAGGTCCTGACGAATTGCCGTGATGGCATGAAACATGTTGACCTGATCACTGATGAGGGTTGAACGGGTCTCCCACACATAGCCTGGTTGATTCCCCATACCCCTCCTATTTTTAACAAGGTAGCTAGCTACAGGAATAAAGTGTCCAGAGTAGACTACACTAACCTTTTTTAAATTCACCACACTCCACGCTCACTACTTTATCACTTGGGCCCCTCACACTCACTCAATCATCGGCCAGGAATAAAAGATCTCCACAAAAGTGTAGCACCTTGTGCTACCCGTCAGGCATTGCAGCGCCGGCTTGACGCAGGAGCAGGAAGCCGATGATGACACGAAACAATTGGTTGGTGATATGACAGCAGCCGTAAAACCAGCCTGTTGTGTGAGGCTTCCCTAATTCCGACAAGGGACACTTGCCCCTGACTTCCACATACAACCACACCTGGAGAGAGGAAGGAAGACTACTCCTCTATATTAATACTACCCCCTTGGGGAACTTTGTGCATCTGTTTTGAATAGTGTTTGATGGGACGTGCACACTGGACCCCTCTAAATATTGTCCCCCTCCTGTCCCTCCTTGTTGTTTACAGGCTTATCCCAAAGGCAGAGTGTAAAGCATTTGCACATACCATAGAGTAATACAGTGAAAACACTACAAAAGGACACCACACCAGTTTTAGAATAATATTCAATATTTATCTGTGTGTAACAAGTTAAAAATGAGAAAAATCCAACATACAGTAATCCACAATACCAATAAAGCAGAAATAGACTATATACAGTTCCTTGAAGTAGATAGCTCCATTCGTGGCTATCACATCATCGAGAACAATAAATTCAACAGGCATGGACGATTGTGGTGTCGCAGCCCATCTACTGTGTTGGGGAGACCCATAAATCAGTACCTTTAGAGATGCAGGGCATCGGACCTTGCAGTAAGCTCCTGAAGAGCAGCATCGGCAATCGTCAGTTCCGGGAGTCGGTGCAGGAGTCGTCAGGCAGTCAAACACATTGAAGGTCGATCTCTGGGAATTTGAAGTCAGTAGCATCTGCGGGTGTTGGGCTGCAGTGTGAAGCAGAGTGGTGCGGCATGCAGTTCCCTCAGGTTGCAGTGCAGGCAGTTGCTCAACAACAGTCCTCCAGCGGCATTGGTGAGACCAGGGCTGCAGTTAGAAGCTGGATGGTGCTGACTGCAGTGCTGACAAGTCACAGTGCAAGCAGTGTTGTCGTTGGTTCTGAAGCACTATAGCTGTAGGCCCAAGGCTGGGGTGTGAGACAGGGCAATGCCAGTCAGTCAAGAACAACTTTATTTACTTCAACTGAGCCATAAAAGATGACAATAAAATGATCACAGTGTATTTAACAGTTGCAAACAATATATTAAAAGAATAATAATTCATAAAATACCAGAAAGATAAAGATTCTTTACACACAGTAATTACATTAAAACAACATGGTAATATTTCTCGATCTGAAATAGTCATTTTATGGCAACATACAGAAAAGCCCTTCATTATGCAGGAGCACTTACTTCATATCGTTTTCTGATAGCCAAGGAAACATTTAAATAATTGGCAACCACAATACAAATATCAGGGGGGGATAGTGAGTGCCATTACATAAGTATGGGTACTGACTGGATGATTAGAGTACAGCAAGGAGAGTGCATGGTGAAATTATAAGTGCTTGGGCTTTGGCAGAGTGATTGGATAAGTACATGGTACTAGCTGGGTGATTGGAGGAGTGCGTGGGTACTGACAAGGAGATGGGTGGACTGCATCAGTAGTGCTCGGGGGATTGTAGCCGTACACGTGTTAGTGCTTGGGTCATTGCATACGGTCATGGGTACTGACTGGATGATTACAGTACTGCATGGAGAGTGCATGGTGACTTTATAAGTGCTTGGGTTTTGGTGGAGATCGCTGGACTGCATCAGTAGTGCTCAGGGGATTGTAGCAGTGGCTGTGTTAGTGCCTGGGCCATTGCAAAATGACATGGGTATTGACTAAATGGCTAGAATAATGTAAGGAGAGTACATTATGAATTTATAAGTGCTTGTGTTTAGGCACAGTGATTAGATACAGACATAGAACTGGCTGTGTGTTTGGAGGAGTGCATTAGTAGTGACAAGGAGATGGCTGAACTGCATCAGTAGTGATCAGGGCATTGTAGCAGTGCCTGTGTTAGTACTTGAATCATTGCATGAGTACATGGGTAGTGACTGGCTGATTATAGTACTGCGAGGAGAGTGCATTGTGAATTTATAAGTGCTTGGGTGTTGGCGGAGTGATTGGATAAGTACATGGAACTGGCTGTGTGATTGGAAGAGTGCATGGCTAGTGACAAGGAGATGGCTGGACTGCATCACTAGGGCTCAGGGGATTGTAGCAGTGCCCGTGTTAGTACCAGAATCATTGCATGAGTACTTGGGTAGTGACTGGATGATTAGAATAATGCAAGGAGAGTGCATGGTAAATTTATAAGTAGTTGTGTTTTGGCACAGTGATTAGATAAGGACATGGAACTGGCTGGGTGATTGAGGAGTGCATGGATAGTGACAAGGAGATGGCTGGACTGCATCAGTAGTGCTCAGGGTATTGCAGCAGTGTATTTGTTAGTACCTGAATCAGTGCATGAGTACATGGGTAGTGACTGGATGATTAGAATAATGCAAGGAGAGTGCATGGTAAATTTATAAGTAGTTGTGTTTTGGCACAGTGATTAGATAAGGACATGGAACTGGCTGGGTGATTGAGGAGTGCATGGATAGTGACAAGGAGATGGCTGGACTGCATCAGTAGTGCTCAGGGTATTGCAGCAGTGTATTTGTTAGTACCTGAATCAGTGCATGAGTACATGGGTAGTGACTGGATGATTACAGTACTGCAAGGAGAATGCATGGTGAATTTATAAGTGCTTGGGTTTTGGCGGAGTGATTAGAGAAGTACGTGGAACTGACTGGGTGATTGGAGGAGTGCATGGGTAGTGACAAGCGGATGGCTGGACTGCATCAGTAGTGCTCAGGGAACTGTAGCAGTGTGTGTGTTAATGCCTGGGGAATTGCATGAGTACATGGGTAGTGACTGGATGATTAGAAAACTGCAAGGAGAGTGCATAGTGAATTTATAAGTGCTTGTGTTTTGGCGCAGTGAAAAGATAAGGACATGGAACTGGCTGGGTGATTGGAGGAGTACATGGGTAGTGTCAAGGAGATGGCTGGACTGCATCAGTAGTGCCCAGGGGATTGTATCAGCTCATGTGTTAGCTTTTGAAAGACCAGAAGTGCTGCTCACGGTTTGAAGGAATGCACTTTTTTCTGTGGACATCAAAGGTCCTAATGATTTTAATCCATTATATTCCAAAATAACGATTCATATGCATTTATGTTTTTTTCATTCTTATTCTTTACTTCTTAATAATTATTTCTCATTGTTTTTCAAGTATTGACGATTTTCATACTTAATGCATTTCACATTCAACCCAATGCATTTCGGGTACAAATGAACCCTTCGTCGGGGGGTTTCTAAAGGAAAGAACAAAGAGCAATTTTGAGCCCAGAGCTGTGTTTACATTCACATATCACATTCACCTTGTGTCATAAATTACAAAAAGTAAGCGTTTTCACGAGTGTTGCTGGCCTCGTCATATTTAAATGAACAATAAACATTGTTTACCAAGATGGCTATCTAGTTATTGCACACGATATTTAAAAGCAAAAAAACATAAGCGCAACACGAACATAAATGTTAATGCTATGCATCATGGTTTGTTGTGCGGACCATCAGTTCTTCACAAGAAAGTGTTGTATCAGAGTCGGATACAACCCAGAACAGAAGACCAATAGAAAAAAGTGCACCTGCGGGACAGAAAACTCAGACAGACAAAACAGACAAGGCTTTTTTAGACATAAGCCCAGCAGCCAACAATATACCAACAACATCATCAAGCACAGAATCTGGGGGAAAGGAGGGGAAAAAGAAAAAGCAAAGGAGTCGGAAGCGGAACGAGAGTTGCGTTCGAAGAAAAAGAAACAGAACTTACCATAAATATTTCTGACGCTGTACTATCTAAGGCTCAACTGAATCTGTTGAACAAAGGAATGACATTTGTCCCAGTGTACAAATCTAACCCGGAAGAAACTGAAATATCGTTGTTTAAATTCTTTCGGACCTTAAGATTAAAGAATTTCTTCAACACCCTTCCACCCACAGAGAGAGAGGAAAACACCATGAAAGAATTCAAAGTTAAAAGCACATTCTGTGCTCCTATATCACACAAGACAATTGATGCTTATGAAAGAGCTGTTAACACAGAAATCAAGAATATCAACTACAAGAGTGGAAATAAGAGCAATTTCTCTAAGAAAGAATGGAATACCTTAAAAACCCTGAAAGAAATGAATGAAATAACCATCCAGAAAGCGGACAAGGGGGGAGCCCTGGTAGTAATGAACTCGTCTTTCTACAAGGAAAGTGTTAACCAACATTTACAAGACAAAAACATCTACTTGAAACTTGAAAGGGATCCAACTGAAGTGTTTGCGGCTACATTAAAAGAGATACTTAATAAAGCACTTGAAATTAAATGGATTTCCAATAAGACCTACCAATTTTTGAACATAAAACATCCAAGAAGGCCACAGTTTTATATGTTGCCTAAGGTGCACAAACATCTTACACGACCACCATTTAGGCCCATCGTTTCTGCGTGTGGGTCTTTATCGGAACCGATTGGACAATACTTAGATTGGTTTCTGCAACCACTAGTCCAGAACTGGTGCACCCACATAAAAGACACTACAGCATTCTTGAACATATTACAGGAAGTCAAAATTTCGGAAAATGATGAAATCTGGTTAAGCACAATTGACGTCACCGCACTATACACCTCGATCCCTCATGATGAGGGCCTTGAAGCTATGGAATGGTGCTTACTAAGGAATGAAATTGAAGGATCAGAAAAAAATTTCCTGATGGAAATTTTACATTTTGCTTTATTTCACAGCTACCTGGAATGGGATAAAGAATTCTTTGCACAATGCAGTGGAACCAGTATGGGATTTGCTGGGGCACCGTCTTATGCGAATGTTTTTATGTCCAAATTTGAGAACGATCACATCTTAGACAACCCAGAATGGAAGAAAGGATTGTTAGTCTATAAACGCTTTATAGATGACATATTCATTATGTGGCAAGGTAACAGAGAAGAATTGGAAGGCAACATCAGAAGGTTAAATTCGATACACGAGAGAATCAAATTTACACACGAAATTGACCAACATCAATTATCTTTTTTGGATGTGAGGGTATCGATTAAACAGGGTAAAATTGGCACTAATGTCCATGTGAAAGAAACGGACCGCAACAGCGGGTTACACTACCTAAGCTTTCACCATCAAGCTTTAAAAGAACATTTACCTTTATCTCAATTTATTCGTTATAAACGGATTACATCTGACCCTATGGATGTTTCTGACATTATTGACAAGCAGATCAAAAAATACGAGTCAAGAGGGTACCCAAGAAAACTATTACAGGAATCTAAAACCAAAGTCATGGCCATGACAAGAGAGTCTCTACTAACTAAAAAAGACAAAACTGATAAGAAACTCACAGTGTGTGTTCTAAAATATTCTAAGCAGGCTTCACAAATAACCAACATCATGAGGAAACATTGGGCCATTATAACTTCAGAACCTGATCTAAAACCTCTCTTTGCAGATCAAATAACGTTTGCCTACAACAGACCAAAGAATTTAAAAGAATTGTTAAGACAAGAAGAAAAAGAACCTAACAAACTAATGCATAAAGGAATGCGCAAATGTGAAAATTGCACACATTGTAATAACGTGATGATAGGATCATCCTTCACACATCCCAGAACGGGACAAACGATTCAACTAAAACATTCCAGCACCTGTGACACAAAAGGAGTGATTTATGGCATCAAATGCCCGTGTGGCAAGTTATACGTAGGACAGACTGAACGCAAAGTTAAGATAAGAATAACAGAACACAAAAGTAACATAAGGCAAAAAAATATGAAATCTACATTGGCAGCACATTGGACAGAAACAGGTCACAACATTTCCCAATTAAGGTTCACCATATTGGAAGTAGTGGAAGCACGTCCAGGCTTGGACACACACAAAATGAGATTGAGATCGGAGTATTTCTGGATAAAAAAAATGGGGAGCCTGCAGCCGGATGGGCTCAATGACAGACTGGAACTGACATGTTTTTTATGATGGATGAGATATGTATTTGTGATGTTCTGCCATAACTTCAGTTCACTTTATTTGTTTACGTTTAGACTATATGCTCAACAGTTTACCATGGTTTAAAATGCAAACGTTACAGTCAGCTTGATAGGACCATGCATCTATATAGTTATGAGCACAGGTTTTTGTATCTAGCTCCCAAATCGTACTCCACTTCAAGATGGCCGACAGATCACCAAGGTTCACACGTAAATTCAAATCACATAAGATGCTTTTCCATTTGGTTTTTCATTTTAAGTTGATTTATGGGAAGTAAACGGTATATAGACTATTTAGATAGAATTTACGCAGCATTCAGTATTGTACCAGTGGATATTATGTAGGTGATATTTAATATAGGTTTGTATTGCCAACACAATACAAGGAATATATTATTCAATTACTTAGTAGACTTGGCTATAAACATTTATGACATTACGTAGACTTAGTGTAATTTAACTGTTTTTCGATCGAGTTGCGATCACGTGACCATCTTATTAACCAACCGGAGTAGTTAAAACAGATCAGAACATAGCTGGCGATTGTAACTCGATTGCCATTGGAGGAGAGGATGCACGAGGCTGCTACATTGCATTTCTGTGAGTAACTGACACGGAACGCTTGTCGCTCCGCACAACAAACCATGATGCATAGCATTAACATTTATGTTCGTGTTGCGCTTATGTTTTTTTGCTTTTAAATATCGTGTGCAATAACTAGATAGCCATCTTGGTAAACAATGTTTATTGTTCATTTAAATATGACGAGGCCAGCAACACTCGTGAAAACGCTTACTTTTTGTAATTTATGACACAAGGTGAATGTGATATGTGAATGTAAACACAGCTCTGGGCTCAAAATTGCTCTTTGTTCTTTCCTTTAGAAACCCCCGACGAAGGGTTCATTTGTACCCGAAATGCATTGGGTTGAATGTGAAATGCATTAAGTATGAAAATCGTCAATACTTGAAAAACAATGAGAAATAATTATTAAGAAGTAAAGAATAAGAATGAAAAAAACATAAATGCATATGAATCGTTATTTTGGAATATAATGGATTAAAATCATTAGGACCTTTGATGTCCACAGAAAAAAGTGCATTCCTTCAAACCGTGAGCAGCACTTCTGCTCTCATCTATGTTGAATTTTCATAAAGTGTTCCTAGACAAAACACTAAACGAGGGAGTCGCACAAACAAACAAAGAAGTTAATATTGTAAATAAGAAGAAGTGTGCAACTGGTGAACAATTAAGCTTTTGAAAGACACCATCTTGTACAATAAAGGGTTGCGTCAAGGGTGATACTGCCCAGAATGTCTTGTTTTCTAGTGCTCGTAATGACAAAGCCAAAACTGCCAAAAGGGATTCTGGTCCTGCCGCTACTTATTGGAGACATTGAACTATACTCTGAACCTGCCTGACCTCGACCAAAATGGTGCCAGTATGGGAGCGACTTGCAACTCCTTATGACGTTCTAGTTACTTAGCCTTGACATTATGGGGGATGTATGCGGTCTTTGTGCACATGGCAGGCGGGGAAGGGTACTGACTGGGAATACGGACAACACTATTGATAACGCAAAAAAAAGGAGTTTATTTTTTTTTGCCCCGCGGGGCCCTTTTAAAGCCTCCACATCAAACCTAGGGGGTCAGGGAGGATCTACTATGCCCCCTTATGGTCATTTCCCCCTTCGTTTTGGCCTCCTCTTGTCTCTCGATCCTACCGAGAGACAAGATGGCGGCCGCTCCGGACTGTTTAGAATGTTGACAGACACCGAAGAGCAAATCAGCTTCGCTTCGCAAAGTTCCGTTACGCGAAAAGTACGCGAACCGGAGCGCTACCCGGGACGCTGTTACAGATATATATATTTTTTTGAACGTTAATTTATCAAAATCCACTGGAGCACATATATTGAGACCTAGCAAAGGCACATCGGGCTAACAGTCCCTACAATTTTGCCAAGTTACGTGCAAATACATTCAGCCGTTCGAGCTAAACGTGAGGCCAACCGCCCTATGAAAATTAACATGGGAAAAACGCGTTTTGGGACCCCCCTTTTTTCTCGGCCCCCCCTTGACGAACCCCCCCCCCCCAAATTATCAGGAGCTGCTCAGAAACAAAATGTGCCATTTTCCTGAAAATTTCAGCCAATTCCGTCCTCAAACGCCAAAGTTATTAGACATAGAATTTTCAAAAATCCCATAGAGAAAAAATCCTAACTATATATACCTACTGGCGACCGCCAGTAGGTAGTATATATACATATATATACTGACACGGAGCTCCTGCAGGTCTGCACCCCTGTGGCGCCGACATACCCACAACCTGTGCCGCTGCGCGAGGGGCCATCGGGACATGCCAGGTCCGGCCGGTGGGATTGGTCACCTCACCTGGTTTATGCCCCATCATCAAGCAGCTGCTTTGCCTTGCTTCCCTGGAGTGGGAGACAGCCTGCCTGCACGCACCTAATGAACGGACCTTCCCCTGCGCCCGGCGGCCTACCGGCACATCCCCTGCTAACATTCCCTGGCCTCTGGTCTGCGAGGCACCAACATACCCCCGGAGGGCGTAGATAATACCCGGCCTGCGGCCCCTGATTCCAGCGCTCGGCGCTCGGGCCTACCATCACGCCCTGCGGCCCGCCATCACCCCCCGCTACTTCGCCCTGGACTTCGGACCACGGGGCTGGACGCAGTGCCTCATCGCGTCGCCCGCGGCTACGCCACCGGCGCGGGGGCACTGGGGGCGAGCGGGTGGTTGCTTAGAAGACCTCTGACCTTGCGAAGCTGCTGCCGCCATTTCTGGGATTCTTGCGAGTGGGGCCATCGGGTCACGCCGACTGGGTTCGGAGCAGTGGGCATAGACGTTGGCACCAGTCACAGTGCCCGGTCGGCGCTCACAGTTACGGCACGATGGGCAAAAATGATAACAAGCAACCCAAGCTCTCTTTCGAACCAGCGACTGCCAAAAAACCGTTACGCAGCATGGCGGGGACGAGTGGAGCCTCGAGCACGTCGGGCACTGAGCCCCCCTCTGCCCCCTTGGCTCCGGAGCTGAGACTGATGATGGAGGAGATGCGGCAGGGCTTCGCCACGATAGTCGACAAGGTTGACCGCTTATCATCCAGAATGGATGGTGTTGCACAGAAACTGGAGGTCCATGAGGAGCGCTTGGTGGAGGCGGAGAGGCGCATCTCTACCTCGGAGGACACGGTCGCTGCCCATGATACGCGCCTAACTAGAATGGACAATATCCTGAGAGTTATAGCGGCGAAGAGCGAGGAGTTGGAGGCGAGGAGCAGGCGCAACAACATTCGCGTCACGGGGGTTCCGGAATCCACCAACACTGGGCGCATGGAGGACTATGTGGAGCGCATCCTCATCGCGGCAGTGGGTAAGGAGGCCTTCTCCAGCCAATTTATTGTAGAGCGGGCGCATCGTTCCCTGGGCCCGGTCCCCAAGCCTGGGGCGCAGCTGCGGCCCATCATTGCCCGGTTGCTTAACTACCGGGACCGCGATACGGCGCTTCGCGCTGCCCGCACTAAGCGGAATCTAACTTGTGACGGCGTACAGTTCTCCCTATATCCGGACTTTACGCCCATGGTTCAAGAGCAGCGAAGGAAATTCTTGGACGTGAAGAAAAAGCTGAGGGACTTGCAAGTTGACTACGCGCTTCTGTATCCGGCGCGGCTCAGGGTAACCCATCAGGGTAAACAACACTTCTTTGTAAACCCGCAGCAGGCCGAGGACTATGTTCGGAAACTACGCACTGCCAGGAGGGGCAGACAAAATGAAGGAGAGGATGAGGCGGAAGTGGACCCGGCCGAGCACGAGGAGTCCTAACTGGGTCATTGTGTACTTTCGACCACTGATTCTGATGGAAGGCACAGCGTCTGGACTTAGAATGGCAGTGCCTGCTGCCATCAGGGTGGCCCGGCCCTGCCGGTAGTACCATAGATGATGGCCTTGCTGTATTGTTGATTACTGGTGAGCGACAACTGTTTTTTTGCAGATTTCTTGCCCCTCTGCTGAAGGTGTTTTGGGACTGGGCAATATGACAACGGAGCAGAGACAGTGATGAACAGCGGGCGCTCCTGGGATGGCCCTCATGAACCCTTTTTGGTGTTTTTTCCGGTATGGGGGGAGGTATTGGCGGGCGCTGACTTACGATTCGGGCTATAGCCTGCAGGGATCACATGTGCCAGGCACCACCCCACCTTCTCTGTCTTCCCCGTATGGCGCACGTGGGTCGAGAGGGGAGAGTTGGGGTGATTGGGTGCATTCCTCTGGTGTCCTTAGGAGGGGATTCCCCACAAGGTTTTTCTATTGTTCTTGAGTGTTGGGGTCGGGGTGGAGGGGGGGGATGTGGTACTGGCAAGATTGGGTTGCTTCAGTGGGCGGGGGGGGCACGGGGGATCAGAGGGGGGTTTGTTGTGCATGGAGGGAGGGGTGGGACTTGGTTGTTGGGGTGCGAGTTGTTGTAAGCAGAACGGATGTTGCGGAAGACTTTGCTGACAAGTGTGCAGGTACTGGAGTTCGTGTGTATGAAAGTATGGCTGCTTATAGGCATAGAATGTACTGGACAGCGGAAAGAACTGCATCGGGTACGTCTGTATTGAGGGTTGCAGCATTGGCCGAATGTTTTTTTCAGGGATACTGTGACCACCACAGGTGATGATACGTTGAATACTGTCTCAATAATATCCTGGAATGTCCGGGGCCTTAATAACCCCCGGAAATGCAGGAATGTGATTGCTTATTTAGACCGGCACAATGTGCAGATTGCTATGCTCCAGGAAACCCACCTTAATCAGAATGGTATTCCTACATTTGCGAGTAGATGGGCGAGTGTGAGAGAGTTTTCCTCCTATTCCACGTACTCTAGGGGGACTGTCATTTTGGTCAACAAACGGCTACCGTTTCAAAAGCTGGGAGTGCGAGCGGACAGGGAGGGGAGGTACGTCATCCTGTGGGGGAGATAGGGCACTGATGTAATAATACTTGTCAATAGTTATGCGCCTAATGTGGACACTCCTGGTTTCTTTTTGTCATTGTGGGGCCATGTATTGGAAATTGAAGCCACTCACATTCTTTGGGGGGGGGACTTCAACTTATCGTTATGTCCAGTAGCGGATAGATCGGACGGAAGTGCACAGTACAACACTAACGCCAGAGATACACTTCAAGGTATACTAACGGAAGCTGGGCTAGTGGATAGCTGGAGGCACACACACACATCGGTTAGGGAGGGCACACATTTTACGGCACATGCACGCTCATGGGCAAGGATCGACTACTGCTTTGTCTCGCGAGGCCTCGCTGGGGGAATTGTCCGGGTGAAACATCTGCCTCGCACCTACTCGGACCATTGTCCTGTTTTGACGGTCTTGGGGATGCCGGGGTATGCTAGGGTGCGCCCGCCGTGGCAGCTCTTTCCCTCAGCTTTGCTGGACCCTGTCTTTAGGCAAGAACTGGGAGAGGAGATTGAAGCCTTCTTTCCGAGGAACAAGGGATCGATCGACAAGGTCGAAACGATCTGGGAAGCCTTTAAGGTGACAGTGCGGGGGATCACGATATCTAAAAGTTGCGGTATACTGAAGGACATAGTACGTACATTGACTAAGATCGAATCGGAGCTTAAGGCGCTGGAGGCAGAGATGATCAGTAACCCCTGCCCTGACCTAGCGGTGAAATTCAGGGCTCTTCTGTCGACATATGAGGAGGAAGCGGCCAGGGAAACGAAATTCCGAGGCAAATACTGGACGGCTAGGCGCTACTGTGAGGGAGACCGTCCGGGAAAGGTGCTGGCTGCACTCACAAGGCACCAGCGCTTCGCCACTCATATCCTGGAAATCTCTGATGAGGGGGGTAGGACGTACCAGGATTCCCAAGGAATTCAGAACACCTTTCTACAGCACTACCAGCGTCTATACTCCACACAACAGGTGGGTGAGGTGGAGTTCGGTAATTTCTTAGATGACATCGCACTCTGCTGGCTTAGTGATAGCGATAGGGCATTCTTGGGATGCCCGTTCGAACTGGACGAAATCAGAGAAGCGATCATGTCCCTTAACAATGGCAAAGCGGCGGGGCTGGACGGTCTACCGGCCGAATTTTATAAGTGCTACATCGATATTATGGCACCGGTGCTGAAGGAGGTCTTCGAGGACTCGCTCGAGGTAGGGATACTTCCGGGCTCCATGCGAGAGGTTGCGATCACGTTGCTTTTGAAACCGGGGAAGGATCCGAAGGACACTGATGCCTATCGCCCTCTGTCACTGCTGAACTGCGACGCGAAGATCCTTGCGAAAGTGTTGGCGACCAGGCTGTCCCTACTCATGAACACCCTGGTGTTGCCGGACCAATCTGGCTTTGTCCCGGGGAGGGCCACATCCCATAACTTACGCACACTATTTTCCCTGATACCTACCATCTCGCCCGACTTGCCGGTCGCTGCCGTGTTTCTGGACGCCACCAAGGCGTTCGATTTGGTGGAGTGGGGGTACCTGTTAGCTATTCTGAGCAGAATAGGGTTCCCCCGGATCTTCATAGCCTGGGTACAACTGCTATACACCTCACCGGTCGCCAGGGTCGTCGTCAATGGGGTTCTTTCGAAACAGATGCCGATCACGAGAGGGACTAGGCAGGGCTGCCCCTTGTCGCCCCTACTTTTCGCCTTAGCGATAGAGCCATTGGCTTGCAGAGTCCGACAATTGCACAAGGCCAGTGCATTTAACTGTCTTCAGCGGCAGATCGGTATTTCCCTCTACGCAGATGACGTCACTTTGTACGTGCGCCACCCACAGGATCACCTTAATTCGCTGCTGAGAGAATTTGTGGCATTCGGTGGCATATCCGGGGTACATATAAACTGGAAGAAGTCGCAATTCTTCCCTCTCACGGCGTCGGTAACCCGGTTCCCACTGGATTACCCCCTGGAATGGTGCAGCTCAGACTTGAGGTACCTGGGCATAGAGGTATCGCTCGATAGAGACGTCACTATCCGGTCCAATTACGGGGTGGCTATCTCGCAGTTGACTGATAATGTGTCCCGCTGGCGGGCCTTGCCGATATCGATGGCAGGTAGAGCTTCCCTGATCAAGATGGTCGTCCTCCCGCGGTTCTTATATCTATTCCAAAACATTCCTTACTATCCGGGGGCCTATTTTTTCAAACGGCTCCGATCTGAGCTACTGCGCCTCTTCTGGGGTGGAAAGCAGCCACGCCTTAGTTGGAAGGTCTTAACACAGCCATACGATAGGGGAGGGTTCGATGTGCCCGACATGGAATTATACTATCTCAGTGCTCAGGCTCAACACTCCTACCACTGGGTTAACCCCGCTCCCTTTATGCCACAGGTCGCTGCTGAGGACTGGGTCGTTCACCCGCTCCCGCTCAAGGGCATGCTGATGGGACTGATTGGGGATGTTGAGACGCCTGCTACCACTGTCACCTGTACTATTGATGCCTGGCGGCGAATAACTAAACAGCTGGACGCCCCCATGCTTTACTCCCCGGCGCTCCCCCTCGCATATCACCCGAAACTTTCTCTTTTAACGGAAAACGGTTTTCGGTCCATGTGTAAACGCATACACCTTAACTCTTGGGGCGACCTATTTCAAGACGGAACATTCCGCACCAAGGAACAGTTGTTTCAGACTGCCCCTCCGACACCCGCCAGGGTATGCGTGACATACTCCCCAACTTCCCGGACGAACCTGAGACGGTACTACCATTGCATGTCATGCTCGTCTCCGATGGCAAGCACTTAGTGTCTAAACTGTACGCCGCTATACGTGTGCAACGCCCAATGCTACTGCCGAAAGCCCGGACTAATTGGGACTCTGAACTGCCATCTGCGCTTACGGATGAGCAATGGAGCTATTGCTGCGCAGTCACGGCTCGGATTTCCTCCAGCTGTTGGCTGAAAATTATTCACTATAAGTTTATGCAACGCTACTATTATACCCCAGTCAGGAAACTTCGGTTTCATCTCTCGGAAGATGATAGATGTGTTAGGTGTCGGGCGGCTGGTGCAGATTTCTTTCATCTGGCCTGGGAATGTGGTGCCATACATACTTTTTGGGAACAGGTACACGCCGCACTCCAGGTAATGATTGATGGCCCAATGCCAATGGAGCCAATAGTGCTGCTCCTGGGTTACACCAAGCAAGTGCCCAAACCGGACCGCAAATTTGTAGACATTGCGCTGCTCCTCGCTAAGCGAAGAATAGCTTGCAGATGGGGGAGAGGGAGAGCACCTAAATTTAAGGACTGGCTTGATGACCTCACTTACTGCCAGGACCAGCATGGCGTTTACGCGGAACTGCTCCCCGCCCGATGCGCGCCTAGCGATTTCTGGTCCCCCTTACAGGTGTACTTGCTGTCTCAGGCGGCGCACGGCGACTCCTCTGGTGATGACGAACCGGTCTCGAGCCAGTGAGCGTGTAGGTCACTACTTACAGCATTCACCATACTACTTTAGACATGGGTAGAGGTATGTTGCAACACCTGCATCAAACTAGGTAGTCGCGACAACTGTTTAAAACTAATATTGGGGGGCTGGGAGTGGGGGGGGACCCCTCTTACTCATCCATATATTGGGATTATTGTGGTGGGCGCACGCACTGTAGGCCACACGCACTAGTAGGTACGGGTTACACTTCCGAAGAGGAGCGGGGGGCGCGACATCACTCTATGGTGAGACTTGCATGTCCCTACACTGGGGGCTGGCTGCGCTACTTGGCAGGGATGCACACGCTTGCCGTGCATGAGGAACAATGCTGCACACAATGGCATAGCCGATTGACTGGACAGATCACAGACGAGTGCTGATGGGTGGGTTGTGGAGGCGTTGACCTTGCTGGCCTGTTCTCATGTCTGAATGCGGGGGGGTGGTGAGGATCATCCTCCTTGCGTCCTTGACTGTGATGGGGGGGAGAATCCTGGTGTACAGGTAACACTTTGATGTCATTATGAAACTGTGCCTGTGTTATATTGGACCAAGTGAGGCTGCTACCTCTCTACGGAATGTATCACAATTTTTTTTTTGCTGTACTGAAATGCAGATGCTGTCACTGTCATGTCTCTTGTGTTGAACGCAACTAATAAAGGTTTAAAAAAAAAAAAACATATATATACTGACGCGTTTCGGGCAATCGCCTGAAACGCGTCAGTCTCGTTTGCTGCCTTTGCCTTAATAAATAAGAACTTGCCTTGATTTTGGGACTCGTGTTGCCTTCTGTGTCTGGGGCTCCAGATTTCAGTTGCCGTGTTCTGTCTGCATATATATATATATATATATATATATATATATATATATATATATATATATATATATATATATATATATCTATATATATATAGATATATATGAAGAAAATCGTCCTCCAGCCACACTTTTGTTTCTGCACGAAGACTAGGCTAACCCAGGTAGATGGTGCACATTTTTATTGTTTTAGCCCAACAACACCACTGATGTCATTTGAGATGTCATCAGTGATGTCATCAGAGATATCACTGACCACGTCATGAATGATGCAATACGTGACATCAGCAGCAGTGGAGTGCGGGTGCACGAGCTATAGTTAGTGCAACTAACTATAACAGAGGAATTTCAATGGTTTTGTATGAGTGAAATGTCCAGCTAACTATAACACCCCTAAAACCTCTGTTTTTTCAGTGCATTTCTAAGATTTTTTAAATGCTAATTCCTAACTATAACATGTCTGAAACCTATGGTTTTTCAGTGAATTTCAAAGGTTTTATTTAAATGCTAATTCCTAACTATAAAATGGCTGAAACGTATGGTTCTTTTTCAGTGAATTTCAAAGAATTTGTAAATGGCAATTTTGAAATGTATTAATCGTTATATTTATTTTTTTGATACTGATTTACTACATTTTTTAAAACTATTTAATTTTAGATTTTTTATTTTTTTAATTACATTATAATTACATTATACATTACATCACAAAATATACTTTCTCAGAATGAATTACTTTAGATTAAATACTTTGCAAATAGGCAATAGACTTTTAAGTACAGTAGTTACATTTGTTGCAATGGGCAACACTATTTCAAACAATATGCAACATTGAGCTTCTGTAAACAGTTGAGTAAAAGCATTTTGGTTACAGTTACTTTTTCCAGTTACAGCGCCGGGACGCCCCTTAGCTGGGGCAGCTGTGCGCTTAAAAAATCCAAATAACATAACAAATAACATAACATAACATAGTGATTGTTAAGCAATATTATTGTATTTTAAAAGTTGACAGAAACTTTTTTGCATAGAATCACCAATGTTATTCAATGGGAGGAAATTCACTTAGCAGGTAAGTAGTATTATCGTTACATTTTCCTACTCAGTGGTGAATCCTGGATCCAGCACTGGTGCATCTCCTGTAAACAGATGAAAGAATGAGTTTAAGTCATACAGGCGATTTTTAAGGAATATTTGTAGTTTGTGAAAATAGACACTTAGAAACTTTTCTGGTGAAAACCAGACAATGGATTCCTTTGGAAGGAAATACAAGTTACTGGTAAGTATGGTTAGAATTACTTTTCAGGGTCAGTGCTGGGCTAAAAAATGCAGCACTGCGTTCTCTCCCGATAACAGGTGAGTAAATTGGAATTCGTTGTTCGGATGATTTTACGTGAATATTTTAAAGTTCCAAAACTCCACTCTTAGAAGAATTTCCAAGTGAAACCAGTCAATGTTAGCCTATGAAAGGAAATTCAAGTTACTGGTAAGTATGGTTAGAATTATCTTTCAGGATCAGTACTGGGCTCAAAGATGCAGCACTGAGGACTCTCCTGATAACAGGTGAGTAAATCGGAATTCGTAGTTCCGCTGATTTTACTTTGGTCCAGTGTATATATAAAGCCACTTTCTTACCCCATTCCCTCTCTTCACCACTATGCAAACACGTCCTGTGGCGCGTTTTAAGTTGGGAGATTAAGTCCCATTGAATCCTGATGTTCCCTAGGGTCAAACTCTGAATACCTGTCTGCAACTCAGCACTCTTGTGCATACTGGAGATACCTGTTGGGCTATTTGGCCCTAAGGAACCCTCAGTATTGAAAGAGAATTAATTCCCCAACTTAAAACGCACCACAGTGGTGAAGAAAGGGGGCGTGGTCTGAGGAGATATGTCTGCAAACACACCCTGTGGCGCTTTTTAAGTTATAACATTAAGCTCAAGCTGGATAGAGTCCTTCCTTACCGGACGCACGTTCCAGGTATGGGACGGCAACTACCACTCGTCCACCCTCCCCCTCACGAGCGGGGTCCCCCAGGGATCCTCCCTGAGCCCTACGCTTTTTAATGCGTATATGGCCCCCCTTGAAGACGTAGTGACACCATTCGGTATAAAAATAGTGAGCTACGCCGATGACACACAACTGGTCGTCTCCCTATCCCAACTAGACGACCACCCAGACAACCTGGCAAACTGCCTCACTGAAATCCACGGTTGGATGTGTGAATCATCATTAAAACTAAACGGATCAAAAACAGAAGTGATGCTCATGGGTAAACAATGGGCGACCATCCCCCCAGCGGTCTGGCCAGACGTGTTCGGGGAAATCCCCACCCGAAACACGAAATTAAGACCCTCGGAGTCTGGCTAGAACCCGGCCTCTCAATGAAGACGCAAGCGGCCAAAACTGCAGGTACTTGTTTTGGGCTTATGCGCACTACCCTAGGATTCTTCCCCTACTTCCACCCGCGTCCAGGAAATTACTAGTCCAAGGGCTCATACTGTCACGGTTGGACTATAGTAATATGGTATATTTGGGAGCGCCTGAGGCTACCCTGGCGAGACTGCAACGAACACAGAATGCAGCTGCCCGTTTACTCATGAACCTACCATCCAGAGTGTCAGCCAAACCTGCCATCAAGGTCCTGCACTGGCTCCCTGTGCGCCAAAGGGTGGAATTCAAAGCCATGTGCACGGCATACAAACTGATGAACGGATCGGGACCTGCGATTCTTAGCGGCCTAGTTACTCCATACAAAGCACCCAGAGCTCTACGGTCCGAGAACGAGCACCTAGCCAATATCCTCAAATTCAAAAGGACACGTACCGGAGGCCGACGCTTCTCTGTAAAAGCGTCCACTGGATGGAATTCCCTCCCTCGCTCCCTCAGACTGGAACCCAGTTATCTGATTTTCAGAAAAAAACTTAAAACCCTTCTATTTCCTAAATAAAGCCCTCTCTCCTTCTCCCTCCCATCTGGATAACAATTTTTCATAGCGCGGGGATGCCCTCGGGTCACCAGGCGCTTTACAAGTCGCTAAATAATAATAATAAATAATAATTCCTCCTCAATCCTTTGGGTCCCTAGGAGCCAACTAGCCCACCAGGTACCTCCAGTATGCAGTGCACCAGGGGGCTGCATTGCAGAGAGGTGTTCAGAAGCTAAGCCCCTTTTTTACAACACTCTGCAACGCAGCTCTGTGGCACTCACTGGAGGTACCTGTTGGGCTAGTTGGCTCCAAGGGACCCTCAGGATTGACAAGGAATTTATTCCCTAACTTAAACTGCTCCAAGTGGCGTGTTTGCAGAGTGCCTCAAGGAGGGGCGTGGCCTCCCGTGCGATGTCGGTCTTTTTCTTTTTTTGAGGTTTAAGAAGGGGGCTGTGTGGCCCCCTTCTCTTCCTAATATTTTGGCCCCGGGGACCCCATCCCCCAGGGCCTTCCCCCTAATTAATTTTTTTAAATAAAAAATTTGGGAAGGGGGCCGTGTGGCCCCCTTCAAGGCCATATTTGGCCCCTGAGACCCATCCCTCGGGGAATGGCCCTTTAAAAAACATATTTTCCATATAGGAGGGGGGTTGCCTTGCCCCCCTCCTTAGGCCATTTCCCGGGGCCAGGCTTTTTTTATTTATATATATTTTTTTATTTTACATTTTGGGGAGGGGGCGCGTAGTCCCCCTCCCGGGCCACTTGTAGCCCCGGGGACCCCAACCCCGGGTCTGGCCATCTTCGTTGGGGACTGTGGGGGGTCCCCAATCCCCTCACGGTCCCAGTAGTCTCCCCGCATCCTGCAGGAGCTGGCATTGCTTTTCCACATGGGGAGCAGCTAACATGCTGCTCCCCCTGTGGAAAAGCAATCTTTTTTGCTCTTTGGAAGAGAGACCAGGTTTCCTGTTCTCCCTTCCAAATAGCAGAGCAGTTTACAATGACAATGTATGAGCCGCGAGGATCCTGCCCTGTCATTGCAAATGGCAGTGTCCCAGGGGTGGGCACCCGGGACATTGCAGGAGGTTTCTTTATTTTAAAAAAGCTGCTGGGGGATGTTAGCCCCCGCATATATTAGCAAATAGCCTAGGGGTGGTGGTCCCCGGGGCTTGGGGGGGCTATGAGCCCCCCACACAATTTGTGATAAAACCCTATGGGGGTGGTGGTCCCCGGGACTTGGGGGCCCCTTCAGGCTCCCCACCTAAACTATTTCATTGCCCCCGGGATTAGGCCCCCCCGGGTGCTAATAACTAATATAGCACAGGAGTCCGGCATTCGTTTTTTTTTTTAATTGGTAAGATCCACGCACCCTGTGCTTGGATTTTGCTGATTTAAAATATGTATATATATATATATATATATATATATATATATATATATATATATATTTATTTTGTCCCTGTGGGTCCTTGTGGGCCCCCAGAGCAGGCCTAGGGATCAGGGTGTTTCTACCCTGCCCACTTTTCGTGTTTTTCACATTTTTTATTTTGGTTTCTTGTGCCTCGGTTCTACCAAGGCACAAGATGGCTCCCAACACTTCCTGATTTGGAGTGTTGACAGCCAATTAGCATGCAGCTCGTGATTGGGAGGGTGCGCAGATCCTGCACGGCCATAGATATATATGTACTTTTAATTGTGACTTTCTCAGTAACTACTGAACAGATTTACCCCATTTAAGCAAGAGGCACGAGTCTGAACCAAGGACTACCTCCGTTGAGCAGTTCGGGCTGTAGCCGCGATGAACAGTTCCTATGGAAAATTGCATGGGGAAAACACGCTTTGGGACCTCCCTTTTTTGTCGGCCCCCGCTTGACGAATCACCCCAAGACATTCAGGATAGGAGCCGACCGGAGCGCTCCACCAGGTTTGAAAATTTCGCGAAGATTCGTTAACCAGCACCAAAGTTATTCCACATAGAATGTTGCTGATTTCCTATGGATAATAGATCCTAACTATTACTACCTAGTGGCAACCGCCGGTAGGTAATATGTATATATATATATATATTTATATATATATATATATATATTCATTGAAAAAACCATAGGTTTCACACATGTTATAGTTAGCTGTACATTTCTCTCATACAAAACCATTGAAATTCCCCCGTTATAGTTAGTTCAGCTAACTATAACTCGCGGGCCCGCAATGCACTGCTGATGAGGTCACATATTACATCACTCATGACATGGTCAGTGACATCACTCATGACATCACTGATGACATCACTGATGACATCATCCTTGTGGAAGAGTGGCAGACCAGTGAATTTGCAAGATTTTTTAAATGCTAATTCCTAACTATAACGTGTGTGAAAGCTATGGTTTTTTCAGTGAATTTGCAAGGTTCTTTAAATGCTAATTCCTAACTATAACTTGTGTGAAACCTATGGTTTTTTCAGTGAATTTGCAAGGTTTTTTAAATGCTAATTCCTAACTATAACATGTGTGAAACCTATTTTTTTTTCAGTGAATTTGTACGTTTTTTTAAATGATAATACCCCACTAAAACATTTTTAAAACATATGGTTTTTTCGTTGAATTTCAAATGTTTTGTAAAAGATAATTTTTAAATGTACTAATTATTAAAATTCTTTCTTTTTATTCTAATTTTTCTATTTTTAATAAATATTTATATAATATAATTCCCTTATTAATATTTCATATTTTATAGTAAAATAATTATAAAACTAAGTACAAAAAAAAAGTTTCAATTTTTTTTTATTTGCAAGCTTTTTTTTTTTTGTTATGATCACAAGGTTTGCGCACTGTAAGCACACCATGAGAGCTCCGTAAGCACACCGTAAACTTTCCGTGCGTTTAACCCCGAAAGTTTTTTTAGGTTCAAAAACTTAATATCTACGCATTTAATGTAAATTTTAAAGGTAGACAATGTCTGGTATAATGAAAAAAATGGGTTTTTAAACTTTAAAGAACAGTATATTACTTTTTAAAGTAATTACAAATCTCGCGAGGGTACGTCACACTTACACGCTCCGTGCGCGCACCGCAGAACCTACGTGCGCTCACCCCGAAAAAATTTTGAAGTTCAAAAACATAATATCTACGTATTTAATGTAAATTTTAAAGGTAGACAATATCTGGTATAATGAAGAAAATGGGTTTTTTAAACTTTTAAGAACAGTATATTACTTTTTAAAGCAATTACGAATCTCGTCAGGGTGCGTCCTATGTAAGCGATCCGTAAGTGCATCGTAAGCGCTACGTAAGCACACGTAAGCGCTATGTAAGCGCACCGTAAGATTACGTCAAACCATGTGACCTTAAAACAAGAGATTCTATTGGTTTATAATACTTCCTACTCCAATTGTTGAAAGAACCCTCCCATGTTAATCATTCTTCTTTGGCTTTCACAGACGAACCATCTTTTTTCTTCAGCTCCTGGGCTTTAGAGAAACAATTGAAAATGGCTCAACAACCATAATCAGATGATTCTTCATCTGATGAATTTATTGAAGAGGATCCACAGCCTTCCAAGAAAAAGGAATCCATTGTGTGGACATTTTTTACTTTCCCTGAAGGTTTAAAAAAAGTGAACGCCCCACTTGTGACATGTAAGATATGTCAAACTGTACTATCTAGGGGAAATGCTAACAAGAAGTATTCGTTTGGCACTTTCAGCATGGAACGCCATGTGAAGAACATACACCCCATGAATTGGGCGAGAGCTGTGGTGCGACAATCAGAGGAGGAGCAGGGCTCTGCTCCAAGCACCTCAACGGCACCACCACCACCACCTGACATGATTGCAAATATACAGCCTGAGTTTAAAGATCTAATCATTTGGTGCATGCATTGCAACCAATTAATTGTTTATGGACAGTAGTCCATAGAAAAAATTCTGCAGAAGAACAGGAGCCACAAGTGCTCTCGTTAATTTTTTCTTTTTTTTTCAGTTGTTTGTTCTTGTTGAACAATTGTTTGGTTTAAAAAGTTAATTTATTCTCCGTTTTTGCAGCAAAACAAAACACCAAAAAAAACAGTTCATTTCAGAACAACCTCTACTGGTCAAAAACATAACTATATTTCTATGTTTGTATGTAAAAGTTTGTCAGAGTGAATGTCTAGTTCATAAATGAATGAATGAATATCAAAGTGCAAATCTATAAGGATGTGGTACAGCATAAACCTATAGAGTGTTTACCTATAGTATACTGTAGTACTTCCAAAGCACGCAAATGTAACATATGTATATAAATATGTTACAACTCTATGCTTCAATTTGCACTATTAGTGAAAGTGCGTGAATTAATTTATATGTATTAAGGGCAGTTTTATAATCCCCTTGTGTGTCTTTTACACAACCGTTGCATCAGATTTGTGATGCAGCAGTAGTCCAAAAGATGCGCCATATAGTACGGTTTTAAAAATTGGATGTACTTGCAAGGTGCATCATATTGTAAAATTATGTACCAAAAGGAGGTTTTCCTGTATACATGGGGAATGTTCTCATGCAGGAATGCCTCCTAATATTTCATTCAGTCACTTTTGTACTTGTTCTACGTAAAAATCCTGCACCTATTTGCAATAGAAAGCAAAGGGAAGTAAGCGAAAGTGAGTACAAAAGAGAAGGGGTGTGAGAAACAGACAGGAGGAAGTGGAGTAGGGGAAGGAGAGTGACGGTGAATGAAGGGTTAGTGACAGTTAAGAAATGCATGAGAGGGTGAGGGAAGGGGAATGAGGGAGAAGAAAAAAAATTAAGAGAGGAAAAGTGAGTGAGGGAGAGAGGAGGAGTGGTAGAAAGAGACAGGAAAGAAGATTTAGTGTAAGGGATAGAGAGGGAGAGCAAGGGACTGAGAAAGAATGAGGCAGTTATTCTGTCACAAGAAGAGAATGTTAAGAAACTATTTTTGTTTCTCATACTTACCTTATAAATAATGAAAAGTTACACAGTGATGAGAAAGTATTTTTTTATTTCTTATACTTACCTTCTAAGAAATAAAAGAACGTATATTAAATATTTATAATAAATATAATATCTGTGAAAGAGAAGAAAAAATGAATTATAATATATACAAAATACATTTCACAATACAAGAGAGAAGGAAGGAAATTAAGAGTCAGGAAAAAGAACTAAGGGATATAGTAGGAGTAAAGGAAGCAGAAAGGGAAAGAGAGGAAGAATGAGGCATAGAGAGAGAGAGAGAGACAGAAAGAGAGAGAAAGAGAGGGGCAGCACCAGAGTTTGCCACCATCTGTGTGCGCCAGGAGGCACTAATATTTACATCAGGGCTCCCACAATGTGGTGCGCACGCGGGCAAATTCTGGGCCAAGTGCGGGCCCATCTGTGCCTGTCTTAGCTACAAACAGGCTGGTCTGGTTCCTCACCTGTTCGTTCTGGTGGAACGACCTACCATTTTTCTCATATCTTCTTTTTCGACCTACCACACGCTTTTCAAATAAAGGATATTGAGGTAAACTTGGAGCATATTCTCTTCTCAACCTATTATATTCTTTAACACAATTCAGATCTGCACTAATCTTTCTCTCATCAAAATCAATCAAGTATAATCCAGATAAAGTTCTGACTCGAGATAAAGCAACATATGTCATACCCTCCTTGAACACAGAACTTCCAATATTGATCATAGCACTATCTACACTTAAACCTTGAGATTTATGAATACTCACTGCAAATGCCAAACAAACAGGAAACTGTTTTCGGCGGACGTATAAATCTTTCACAAGCAAAAACCGAGCAGAACAACGACTCAATTGTTGTACTTCTTCAATTTTATCAAATTTGATTTTCAAAAATTTAATTTCATTTTATATTTCGGTAATTCACAAAATCAACAATATGACCCATTGCTCCATTTACTAGACCTCTTTCCACATGTAAATTCCGTCGTAAAATTATACGACAATTTAAACATGCATATAGACTCTTTTCAAAACCAGCAGTTTTAGATACTGTCTTTTCTAAAGAATACAATTTTGACTTCAACTTTTCTGACAAAATAATAGTAGCTCCTTCATACTCTATTCTATCAATAGCTTCCAGTTTTACAATTTCTTGATTTTCTAACTTTACCATTTTGTTGTTGAAGATTGAACATTCTTGCAGAGTTGGCATCAAACATATCACTGATTTATTTTCAGCAACTTTTCTATAAATATTCTCTGGTAGAACTTTTTCCTTTGGAAACAAATTAGAAAGTAATCGTGCCTGTAAAGCTTCTTTGCCATGTTCAATTAATTTTCCAATTCTTATATCTTGAAGAATTCTTCTATAATCCTCATCCTTTGCCTGTCTCATATTTTGAAGGAGTTCTGTATATTTGAAATATAACCATATATTAACATTTCCAATGCTTCCTTGGCACTTCCTGGTATCTTTATGTGTAAGCATGTTAAACACTGGTTGTCGTTTCACAGGAGTTAGCTGTAGTAGATCTCCAAAAACAATGATGTGTTTGCCTCAAATAACACATCATACTCTGTTTTAAGAATTTGTTGCATTCTTAAATGCACAAAAGCAAGCATTATATTTGATACCATGCTTACCTCATCAATAATGAGAAGGTTCAGTTTTTTTCAGGACTCTAGAAACTTCACATCAAGCTTCTCCAGATAGCTTGTGGTATTCTAATTTATTTTCATGCTCTACTGGCAGCATCAATAAATGATGTAAAGTAATCCCTTTAATGTTATGTGCTGCCAATCCAGTTGGAGCAGTAACAACACAAGAGAGCGATGACTCAGTCCTTTTCTGTAGATAAGTTGCAATTCCTTTAATTAGGAAACTTTTTCCAGTTCCAGCTTCTCCACTCACATACAGTCGGACAGGTTTAAATGACGTACATGAGCACTCTTTTTTCTCATGACATAAACCGTGCTCAATGTGCTCTGTCACTTCATCATATATTTGTTTTTGTTCAACATTTAGTTGTTTTTCCAATTCTTCTAAGTTAAATACATCCTCCGGAGCTTGTTCCATTGCTCTTTCCACCTCATCCATGGCAGTGGCTGCTTCATTTTGGATAATTGGTCCTCCTAGTGGATCCTGACTCAACGAAGCAGAACTCTGACTATCTTGAGAAGTGTCTCTTGCAATCTCTGCTGCAATTGTAGCTTCTTGCTGTATTTCGTCATTTAACATTTTCAGATAAGTAGAAAAAATAGGACATTCGATAATATCTTTAGTTGCGTTGAATGAATCTTCATAACTGACAAAATCTCCAAGTAGTTCCTCTTCTTTACGCCAGGGCTTAAACAGCTGCAAAAGAGCTAAATAGTAAAATTCCCTTTTGTCAGGAGTTTCGCAACTCAGTTTTCGATGATTAATCAAATGTCCTTTTCTTTGTTTCACCAGACATCCTTCAGATCCAATCACAACATATACTCCTTTATTGATATCTTCTGTAATATCCCTCTTAAAAGTATAGCTTTGCAGCACTTCATATAGACAAACATTCTCCAGATGATTACTTTTATTTGGATAGCATGTATCCAACATATTTGTCTTCAAAATATCTATACTGTTTGGTTCTTTTGCTGCTAAATACTAAATTTCTTGTACAGATTTCAAAACTCGGTTTCGTGTTGCAGCAAGACCTAGACTCACCCAGATGATTGTCCTAGATTTGGCATATAGACTTGCAGATGATAAGCGATCTGAACATTCATATGCTCCAATTTCTCGATGAGACAACATCTTCAAACTGTAGCTGTACAATTTCTTACTTAGGCTCTTTTCATGAGAAATTTCCTCCCACATTTCCTTTAGTTCTGTCTTCTCAGATTTAGTGATGTAAGACGTTACATATCGAACCACAGCAATGGAGTTGTCTGCAACATATTGAATATCCATGTTAGCATTCCACATGAACAAAATGACTGGGTTATAATCATTTATGTATTTGGACTCTTCATTTCTTCTTAAGTTGTAGGTATTTTTCGGTGATTTTGTTGTAACAGTATGTCGCAAAGATGACATGAAATTGTTTACTCTTCCTTTCGATAATACTGGTCGTGGAAATCCAAAACGACATTTTGTGTAGAACTTGTCCTTAGATTTGAATTTTCGAGGACAGTATTTTCCACAACGATGGCTTTGAAACCGTAAGACTTGATGTCTTAAATTGTTTTCTTCTGTACTTTTTTCGGAACAGCACATGTAGAATTCTGTTCAATAAAACTCATCTGAATCGGTTCCAAATTTGGGAGCATCTTTGATCCATAGCAGCATATGTATGTGAGGAGCACCTCTTGCTTGATACTCCTTTCTCCAAAAGAAATACAAAACCTCTCCAAGAGGAGGATTTTTTTTGTTTGTGACAAAAGACATCATAGCTTCAAATCTATTATTGAAATACCTGCATACATTAACTGGATCCAAAGAGCACAGTTCTCCAGGTGTCTTCAATTCTATATTTTCTATGTTTGCATTTGCCTCTCGAAGAAATTCAAGTAAATCTTCCCAAGCATACTCAGGAGAGCTAAGAGTAAGGAACCATGTAGGAGTTCCTATGTTTCTTAGCATATATTTCACTTCCCCATGATGACAGAACCAATACTCGTTAGTACCACGCTGACAAGCAATGAGATTAATTAGCTGAGAATCCAAAAGAGTGTTTTTCTGTTGGACTCTGCCGATACATTTTGCAGTTGTACTCCACTTTTTAGTATATGGTTCACTGCATAAGAAAGTCCAGACAAGTCACTCTCAAACAGAAGATGAAACAAATATGGAATGCATTGGCGAAACCTTGCATCTTCTGCATATAATCTTGATGTCCGGTATTCAGATGCAGGTAATTTGCACAGAACGGTCATCATATCTTCCACCTACACCTGTTGGAAATAACTAAGGAAAACAACGAGCTTCCAAGCTTTCTTCCCATACACTTATAGGACTTCCTTTTGCTTCTTTCATTTGGAATAACTCAATAGCAATCCCCATTACTTCTTTGGAATGCAGAGGATGAACACTATAATGTTCATAAATTTGTTCACTTCTGGACACATCCACTTTTTCAATTTGCCCAGCTGCCAAATCACTGTCCTCTTCTACAGTTGTTTCCTCTTCTCTTACATATACATTTTTGTAGTACTGATTGTTTTTTACCAAATACAACATTGCCTTTTTGACTTTCCTAACATTCACTAATTCTTGCCAGATTTTCTTACTCTTTGTAGGAACGCCATTAACTAGAAAAACTAGAGGTTCCTCTTCCACTTTCTCTACACCAATTGTGTCAATATTTTTCTTAAAATCAAGAGGCAAATAAACAACTCTTCCCTTTAATCCTCTCTGTAAATGTGAAGGAGGCAATTTCCCTGTCTTAGGCTCCATGCGAACAATAGCCTGAAATGGATGCAAAGATTGAATCAGAATACATTCATAGGTATTTAAATCTATCAATTCAGATCGGAATCTTTACCAACTCAAGTTTATTATGTACAGCTCCAGCAGGCATTTTGTTATTATTTAACCCTTTCCTTGCTGCCGTTGGCCATTGGCCGATGGCAGCACTACCTCCCCAGTGCTGCCGTCGGCAAATGGCCGATGCGGCCCCGCCCATTTTGCGGACGTGCCGCACTGCGGGAAAATCGGGGCCGCGGTAAACTGGTTAATTAATTATAACAATATTTACAAATACGTTGATCAGAACCCAAATCAAAACAATTCTCTACCAACAAATAAGTTCCAAAATCCTTCAACTCATTATTATTTTCCTTTTCACTTTTTACATATAAATCAACTAACCTAGTCTGATTCTTATGAGTTCGTCGACATCACACACAACAAAAATGTGGCTTTTCACTTGAAATGACCGTAAACTTTGTACTTTCTTGGTCAGAAGTTTCTGTACTAAAATTCTGTATATTTTCATCCAAATTGCCTTCAATTACTGTATCAGTTTCTGCACTGTCCTCTTTTTCACCAAAATAACTAAACTCAATTTCTTGACAAATGTTCTTTACATCTAATACATATCCATGAAAAAGAGCACTGTTTAACTGTTTTAGCTTAAGTGCTGGACTTTTTGCATAATACAACCTTCTCACTAATTTCCTCACTTCAGTATGATGCACTGCTAACATCCTAAAATGGTGAAAACACTCTGACAAAGTTTTCTAGAAAAACAAGCCAGTGAATGCCCTTGCAAACCGGTTTTTTCTCTCAGTCTGCAAGGATCTAATTCTTGCAACATCTTCATTTTTTGTTTGAGACTTTTCTTAGTATATTTACGTAAGAAATTGCGAAACAAATCAATTGAATCCTGTCGCACACTACAAATACTACTACAATTCCAAGTGTACACCGGAGCCTTAGGACGTCTCCCTAAAACTTCATCAGCTAACACCTCTACTGCATTTCCAGGCACAATTTTCTCTTTTTCAATTGGACAACCGTCCTTCACCTCATATACTCGACCGCTGATGTCCACTGCATGCAACAAATCATTAGTCTGAAAGTAAGTCTCATCATTAAAAAATGGCTCACAACTTGAACTATGCTTCCATTCTCCAGAAAAAAACATCACAAAAATGTGTCCTATTAATTACTCTTTTCCACTTACCTTTTGCTTTCAAAACATTGATTGCCTTGTCCAGCGTACAAATTCTATTGATTACTAAAATGTATACATTTTTTTTTACTTCAAAAGCCTGATCAACTGTCCGCTCTATACTTTTCTTTTTCTTGTAAAAAGCTGTTTTCCTTTTACAAATATTTACATTTTTTATTAAATTTAAAACAACTCTGTTATAAAACATTTGTCTACGTATGTCAATGAACTGATTTTTGCGTCTATTACTATAGACAATATCATCTCCATCTACATTTCCAACATTTTTTGGGGGGGCTCTGCTTTTTCTTTGTAGTTACAGAAGATTTTTTTTTCTTTTGCACAGTCTCCACATTTTTTTTACGTTGGGTTAATTTCCTTATAAAATCTTTAGTTGGCTTACCAGGAGCATTCTTCTTTTTCTCTTAACATTGTTTTTTGGATACATCTTCTAATTGTGTTTTCTTGGCCAATAAAGCCTGTTTATATTTTCTTCTTTTTGCATCCTTAGTAGGCATATTGCTTTTTCTTTTTGTAGATAATTAGAATCTGTTGTGAAGAAAAAAAAACATGTTATAGACCACTACTAACATACTACATAGCAATTAGAATCACTAAATGATATAAACACTGGTTTACTTCATAAGTAAGTTTAAAACACAGCAACTGTGTCTGATCAGAGTAGGAAATCATGCATTGGTACAGGCAGAGGGGACATGGCACAGGCAGAGGGACAGATGGCGCAAGCAGAGGGTTAGATGGCACAGGCAGAGAGAGAGATGGCGTAGGCAGAGGATGAAATGGCGCAGGCAGAGGGTAAGATGACACAGGCAGAGAGAGAGATGGTGCAGGCAGAGGGTAAGATGGTGCATGCAGACAGAGAGATGACGCAGGTGGAGGGAGAGATGGTACAGGCAGGGGGGAGATGGTGCAGTCAGAGGGGAGAGATGGTACAGGCACAGGAGAGATGGCACAGGCGAAGAGAGAGATAGTGCAGGCAGAGGGTGAGATGGCACAGGCAGAGAGAGAGATGTCGTAGGCAGAGGGTGAAATGACGCAGGCAGAGGGTAAGATGGCGCAGGCAGAGGGAGAGATGGCGCAGGCAGAGGATGAGATAGCGCACGCAGAGAGAGATCACACAGGCGGAAGGAGAGATGTTGCAGGTACAGGAGAGATAGTGCAGGCAGAGGGGAGAGATGGTACAGGCAGAGGGGAGATGGCACAGGTGGAGAGAGAGATGGCACAGGCAGAGGGTGAGATGTCGCAGGCAGAGGGAAAAATGGCACAAGCAGAAGGTGAGATGGCGCAGGCAGAGGGTGAGATGGCGCAGACAAAGGGACAGATATCGCAGGCAGAGGGTGACATGGCGCAGGCAGAGGGAGAGATGGCGCACGCAGAGACAGAGATGCTGCAGGCGGAGGGAGAGATGGTGCAGGCAGAGGCAGAGGGATAGTACAGACAGAAAATACATTTCATTTCCAATTTACAGCACTATCTCTATACCAGCAATTAATCAAACCATGAGAAACAATATTAAAAAAAGAGTACCCTATAAGCAAAGAGATGCAAACTGTGAGGATACACAGGTGACATTATAGAAAAAGGTGCAAATATAATTCTTCAATTTACACAAACACTCAGTGTGATCCTAGTCGAAAATGTTAAAGCCATACATTTTACCAAAAAACATATAACATAGTAAATCGTTTAAAAAACAGAGCACAGCCCATATAAATGACCACTACATTACAATGCAGAAACCTGACTCATTTCCAAAATACATTTCCAATATGCACAATTCGTATTTTTGCCAGCATTACATACAAACATGAGACACAATACACAGTGAAAGGGGGACTCTTCCTAGTAGTGTTGTACAAAGACAAAAAGGGTGCAAGCACAGGGGAGAGATGATGCAGGCGGAGGGGAGATGGCGCAGGCAAAGGGAGAGACGGCGCAGGCACAGGGTGAGATGGTGCAGGCAGAGGGAGAGATGGCGCAGACAGAGGGTGACATGGCACAGGCAGAGGGAGAGATGGCACATGCAGAGGGTGAGATGCCGCAGGCAGAGAGAGACATGGCACAGGCAGATTGTGAGATGGCGCAGCAAAGGGGAGAGATGTCGCAGGCAGAGGAAGAGATGGTGCAGGCAGAAAGGAGATGATGCAGACAAAGAGGAGAGATGGTGCAGGCACAGGGGACATGGCACAGGCAGAGGGAGAGATGACGCAAGCAGAGGATGAGATGGCACAGAGAGAGATTGAGTAAGTAGAGGGTGAAATGGCGCAGGCAGAGGGTAAGATGACACAGGCAGAGAGAGAGATGGTGCAGGCAGAGGGTAAGATGGCACAGAGAGAGAGAGAGATGATGCAGGCGGAGGAAGAGATGTCGCAGGCAGAGGGAAAAATGGCGCAAGCAGAAGGTGAGATGGCACAGGCAGAGGGTGAGATGGTGCAGACAAAGGGACGGATGGCGCAGGCAGAAGGAGAGATGGCACACGCAGAGGTAAAGATGGTACAGGCAGAGGGAAGATGGTGCAGGCAGAGGCAGAGGGATAGTGCAGACAGAAAATACATTCCATTTCCAATTTACAGCACTATCTCTATACCAGCATTTAATCAAGCCATGAGAAACAATTTTAAAAATAGAGTACCCTATAAGCAAAGAGATGCAAACTGTGAGGAGACACAGGTGACATTATAGAAAAAGGTGCAAATATAATTCTTTAATTTACACAAACACTCAGTGTGATCCTAGTCAAAAATGTTAAAGCCATACAATTGACCAAAAAACATATAGAACAGTAAATCGTTTAAAACACAGAGCACAGCCCATATAAATCAGCACTACATTACAATGCAGAAACCTGACTCATTTCCAAAATACATTTCCAATATGAACCATTCTTTTTTTGCCAGCATCACATACAAACATGAGACACAATACACAGTCAAAGGGGGACTCTTCCTAGTAGTGTTGTTTAAAGAAAAAAAAGGTGCAAGCAGAGGGGAGAGATGATGCAGGCAGAGGGGATATGGCGCACACAAAGGGAGAGATGGCGCAGGCACAGGGTGAGATGGCGCAGGCAGAGGGAGACATGGCGCAGACAGAGGGTGAGATGGCACAGGCAGAGGGAGAGATGGCTCACACAAAGAGTGAGATGCCAGAGGCAGAGAGAGAGATGGCATAGGCAGATGGTGAGATGGCGCAGGCAAAGGGAGAGTTGGCGCAGGCAGAGGGAGAGGTAGTGCAGGCAGAGGGGAGATGGTGTAGACAAAGGGGAGAGATAGTGCAGGTACAGGGGACATGGCATAGGCAGAGTGAGAGATGGCACAAGCAGAGGGTGAGATGGCACTGGCAGAGAGAGAGATGGCGTAGGCAGAGGGTGAAATGGCGCAGGCAGAGGGTAAGATGACACAGGTAGAGAGAGAGATGGTGCAGGCAGAGGGTGAGATGACGCACACAGAGAGAGACATGACGCAGGTGGAGAGAGAGTTGTCGCAGGCAGAGGGAAAAATGGCGCAAGCAGAAGGTGAGATGGTGCAGACAGAGGGTGAGATGGCGCAGACAAAGGGACACAGGCAGGGGGAGAGATGGTACAGGCAGAGAGGCGATGACAATATACCCCTGGTTCATTCGCACAAGCAAGAGGAAAAGCAGCAAGACCCAGCTTGACCCTCCTAACTAGCGCGACCAACCAACGGAACTGCACTAAGGGGGAAGCGACCAACCATCCACTAAGGCAAAATGGCAGGGAGGGGACCCAAACCAATTGCTACACAAGCGAAACTGGACAAATACGCTTTTGAATAAAACGCGACAACCCACTCGGAAGGGCGCACGTCCACAGGGAAAAGCCAAGAAGGAGATGGCACAGGTGGGAAAAAAATCACGCTGGAAGACATTATGAAGGCGCTAACCGGCGTACAAACCACAGTGGGCTCTATTTCCACCAACGTCTCTTTGCTTCAAGCTGACCTACACAAAATGACGGACAGGGTAAAGAAAGTGGAAATTGTGACAAAATCACTAGTAACGGACAGGTCGGAGCTACAGTCAGCAGTCTCCCTCCTCCAAAAAGAAAACAAACTGTTAACAGAAAAACTTGATGACCAGGAAGGAAGGGCAAGACGGAACAACGTACGTATAGTTGGCATTCCAGAGACGGAAGGTAAACAAGCGATGGACCTCTACGTAGAGGAACTAATAAAGACCAGGCTCCAACCCAAGGGACTCTCAAACTTTTTCTCCGTCGAGCGAGCACATCGGGTACCGGGCGGTAGGCCGAAACCAGGGCCCCCCCCCCCCCGAGACCGGTACTCGCAAAGCTGTTTAACTTTAGAGACAGAGATGCCATTCTCCAGGCGGCAAGAATCGCTCCGCCCATACGTGTCCATAACTCTACAGTAACCTTTTTCCCGGACTACACTGCAGCAGTATCCCGACGCCGAAGGAGCTTCCAGGAGGTGAAACAACAACTAAGGACCCGAGAACTATCGTACTCCATAATCTCCCCTGCGAAGCTTCGAGTGGTCCTGATTAGGAAGACATCACCGTTCATGGTCTTCCAGACTAAGATAGACGATCAAGGACGATTTGCGGCAGTACAAGGCCAATGGGAGGGCAGACTCCGAAATATAATATCAGTATATATACCGCCAGCACTCCACTCAGTGGCCCTACCAGCGCTTGGCAACTTCCTGCTCACACTCCCAGAAGGGGACCTCATCATAGGTGTCGATTTCAATTCCAACTTGGAGGCTGCGCTAGATAGATACCCCACGTGACAACAGGCACCTACCCCCTCTCGCTTTCAGGGATTTGTAGAAGCAATGGGTCTTGTCGATATATGGCGTCACACCCACCCACCCTAATACTCGTCAATACACATATCACTCAGCGGTACACAAAAAACTCTCACGGATAGACTATTTTTTGACATTGGGCGCCAGTGTCCAAATGGTAGAGAACGTAGACATAAAATCGAGAGGCATCTCGGACCACTCCCTGATAGTGCTGAAGCTCGCATGTCCGGGAAAAACGAGACAAAGGCTCTATACCATATATCCGGGATATCTTAAAGTTCCGGCCATTAAGAAGGAACTTTGTGCAGTAACAAAACACTATTTCAAGGACAACACAGCCTCAGTAGATTCGGCAGTAATACTATGGGAAGCACATAAAACGGTCCTTAGGGGACAGGCCATTGCATCCATAACTGGATACAAGCGGCTACGGCAAAAAGAGCTGACAGACCTGGAACTGGCCCTAGCACACCACCCAACTCAGGAAGCAGCACATACTTTGAAACTTTGCCAACGTCAATACAAAGATTATCTCAAACAACAGACCAAAACCAACATCACATTGACTAAACACAAGATTTATGACGTAGGGGACAAAGCAGGTAAAATGCTGGCATGGCTGGACAGGACGGGATCAGGCATGAAGGGCATAATTTATTTATTTATTGATTTTGTTGAGCGCGACAGCTACCCATAAGGGTTTCCCGGCGCTAAGAGACAGACCGACACCATGAGACAGAAGAAGTTAGAGGTCGAAGAGCCAGGTCTTCACTGCTCTGCGAAATCGCGTATGACTGTTTTCCATCTGTAGGGCCAGTGGAAGTGAATTCCACAGTCTGGGTCCTAAATTTGAAAAGGAACTACCTCCGATTCCGGAAAGTTTGAACCTGGGTACATTAAAAAGATGGTGAGATGAGGAACGAAGAGAGCGAGCTGGAAGGTAAGGACTGACAAGGGCTTGAAGGTAAAGGGGTGCTGATCCGGCTTTGATCTTGTGCATAAAGCACAGCGCTTTAAACTTGATCCGGTTTTCAACACGAAGCCAATGTAGCTCTCTCAGGCGTTCCGTGATGTGGTCACGTTTACGACAGCCACAGAGAAGCCGAGCTGCAGCATTTTGAACTAGCTGAAGGCGACGTGTAACGACCTTTGGAGACCCCAGATAGAGCATGTTGCCGTAATCCAATCTGGAGGTCACCAAAGCCGTCATAAGAATGTCAAGAACGTCAAGAACGTCTTAAGTTTATTACGTTCACGGGAGGGGTCATTACACTCACACCCAAGAACGTCATAAGTTTATTACGTTCACGGGAGGGGTCATTACACTCACACCCGGAAGACATAGTACGTCTATTAGCCGAACACTTCAAAGAGGATTACACTCCAACAACACTACTGACAGAAGAAGAGATACAGGACGCCCTAGAACAGATTGAGATGCCGACTCTGTCGCCGGAGACGGCATTGGACCTAGAAGGGGAGCTAACTCTTGAGGAGCTACACACAGCGATTACGGCAGTAAAGTCAGGGAAGGCTATGGGGTCCAATGGGATTCCCATAGAATGGTTCAAGCTGAGGTCGGACACGCTAGGCCCACCCCTGTTGGCAATGTACAAGGAAAGTGTTGAGACAGCCGAGCTTCCGCGGGACCAGCGTGTCGCAACAACAGTTGCAATCCTAAAACCCGGGAAACCACTGTCGGAATGTGCATCATACCGCCCAATATCCCAGCTGAACGCGGAGGCAAAGATATTTGCAAAGTTTTTGGCAAACAGGTTGATGCTTCATCTACCACACTTAATCCACCCAGACCAGTCAGGCTTTATGCCTCACAGGAATACAGCACGCAATTTAAGACGAGTGCAGGGGGTGCTGGCAAAGGCCCCACTGCTCACGGACCCAACGGCGATACTATCAATAGATGCGAGAATGGCATTCGATATGGTAGAATAGAAATATTTGTTCGGAGTGCTAAGACGGGTGCGTTTTGGCCCCAAATTCTGTGCATGGGTACGACTCCTGAATACTAAACCTGTGGACCGAGTAACGGCCAATGGCCACTTATCAGAAGTACTACAACTAGCACGAGGTACGAGGCAGGGGGGCCCCCTGTCCCCGCTACTTTTTGTATTAGTACTGGAACCGCTGGCAATGCTGATCAGAACGACCCCGTTGCTTAGAGGCATTGACTAGAAAGAGGGATGGGAGGACCGACTGTCACTCTATGCCGACGACATGTTGATATATCTCAAAGACCTGGAAAGTGGGATTCCGGAACTTCTTAATATTTGTAACTCCCTTGGGAGACTCTCGGGATACACAATTAACTGGACTAAATCAGTAATCTTCATCCTGAAAGGGCCTGCTCCGATACTCCCTGCGGACTGCCCATTACTGATAGTGGAAGATTCCTTTAAATATTTAGGAATACACATTACCAGAACCCAAGCTGACTTTTTTGTTAAAAATCTGGCACCACCACTAGAAAGACTGAAACGAGACGTGACACATTGGGCGACACTACCCCTTACACTGCTCAGGAGAGCAGCTTTATATAACATGAAGGCATGCCCTACATTCCTTTACATTCTAGAAAACATGCCGGAGACAGTCCCACCCCGTAATTTTCAACAGGTGGCAGCACAAGTGACTCTCCTCCTATGGGGTAACCGACCAGCCCGTAGAGCCCAAGTGAAACTCCATAAAATCTGATACGATGGGGAATTGCACTTCCAGACCTCCGTTTGTATTACTGGGCGGCCCAACTTAAAATAATAAATCACTGGATCCATATACCCCGGACTGGCACAGCATACAAGGCAGACAGGGAACAACTGGGTACACATAATATGTTAGAAGTACTTTATAATAAAGGCTCATTCTCAAAGTTGACGGGCCCGACCAAACACACTGCCCAGATCTGGCATGCAGCACAAGCTAAATTGGGATGGAGAGGGGTGGTGACCAAACTGACTCCATTATGGGACACCAAGAGACTAGTGCACTTGAGACGTAGTAAAGGATTCACGCACTGGGATAACATAGGCATATCCACGGTGGGAGACCTATGGGAAAGAGGAACGGTGGTACCCTTTGAGCAATTACAGCAACAATGCCAACTAGGCGCGAATGAAAAATTTAGATATGTGCAAATACGGCATGCCTTGTTAAAAGTGATACCGCCAGAGACAGACTTACCAGAGGCCTCCCTGTTGGAAGACCGGCTACTCACGGAGTTCATGGAAGAAAGGGCCACCTCATTTACGTATCGGAAACTACTAAATAACTTGCCAGATCCCACAGCCACACTTAGAACCAAATGGGCAACAGAAGTGGGAGAGTTTGATGATCAGGAATGGAATGAGGCACTAGCATCGCCTAGAGAGGTGGGAATATCTAGCAGGCTCAGGCTGGTGCAATTAAAGGTCCTCCACCGCACATACTACACAAGAACCACCCTACACAAACTACAAAGAGCAACACATCCATACTGTCTCAAGGGGTGCGGGGAGGAGGGAACCTTTTTACACACTGTTTGGGATTGTTCGGTGTTGGTAGGCTTTTGGCGCCAGGTGATGCGCACCATGTCGCAAACAACGGAAGTGTCTCTCTTGCCAGACCCGAGGAGATGTTTGCTGAATGAGTGGGAGCCTAACGACCTCTCACGTTATATTCAGATTTGGGTAACGTTGGGAATGCTACTGGCTAAACGAGACATTGCCCAGAAATGAGGGTCAGCAGAGACTCCATCTCTGGCAGCATGGTGTAGAAATATGGACTTAACAATGGTCACTGAACAAACAGTATACGCTACCAGGGGCAGCCCACGGAAATGGAATAAAATCTGGACAATGTGGAACCACTTTCGTGGAGACATTTGTGACCCCCTGCCAGAGTCCGAGGGGGGGAGCTCGGATGAGGAGGAAGAGGAGGGGTGAAGGATTAGCTGGAGGTTTTAGGGAGGGACAATAGGGGACTGATGAGGGTCGCACGCAGTCTACACAAGCTGTTGCAAAATGTATGTTGTGATTGCATTACCTTGAATAACTGTCTGATAAATGCCACGAGATGTATTGCCACTTTGTTATTGCTTTAATAAAAACAATTAAAAAAAAAAAAGGGGGACTCAGGATTTCCAAAAGGGAAGAAGAGTAAGTGAGGGATTGAGACGAGAGAAAAATACGTAAAAGAGAACAGATGTCAGATACACACAGAAAGAAGTATAGTGGGAGAAAGGGAGTAACTATACGTAAACTTACAATGTAACACAAAAATGTTGCACTCTATACTACAAATCTCACTTTATACCACAATCACTTGGCTACTACCTCATAAATTACAATTACAAATAGAAACATTTCTCAAATAATTTTTGATTTCTAAATATAAATTTATTCTTCTGAATTTTCATAATGTAAAATCACTTCTAACATCAAATCATCAGCAATTTCTTCTTTGTAAGTCTGCAACATGATTCTTCAAACTCTTTCATCTCCAAACATTTCAGAAATTCACTGTCCAAAGACTGATCAAAAAAGTCACTGTCATAATATTCCCTAAAACACACTAACTCACATTATAATTATTTCAGGGTTTAGGGCATTGCTAAATGCTAGTGAAAGAGTTTCTATGGCATTTATACAGCACACCCAGCATTTCTTTTTACACAGTAAGGAGACTACTTGGGAATTAAGAAGCCTGACAGACATACTGCATAGGATTTTCTAACACCACATCTCCTAAAGCCAGACTGACTTCGTGACTACATGTATTCTCATATTTTTTAAAAACACATCAACAATGCAAATTATTCTGTCAGAATGTTCCTGAAATGATTACTAAATGCCTCTTCCAATTGGGGGCAATTCATGCGGACACTACCTGCGGGGGTCCAGTTCTTAATCCCTGCCAGCACACGCACTGCTGCACACGCTCTCCCCCGACACCGCTCCTGACATCGCGGTCCCTGCGGGGAGAGAGCAAAGAGGACTACACATCCCAGCGTCCCCTCACCGCTAACGGAGGCGCCGAACCGCCGCATCAATCAGCTGCGCCCGGAGGTGCATAAGAGACAGCCGACCCTGCTGCTGAGTGGGGGACTCTTCCAATTGGGGGCAATTCATGCGGACACTACCTGCGGGGGTCCAGTTCTTAATCCCTGCCAGCACACGCACTGCTGCACACGCTCTCCCCCGACGCCGCTCCTGACATCGCGGTCCCGCCGGAGAGAGAGCAAAGAGGACTACACATCCCAGCAGGTGCATAAGAGACAGCCGCCCCTCCCGCCTTGCGGGACGCGCACGGGACCAGCCGGGCTAAACCCGGGCAAAGGACGGGCCCTCTGTGGCCCTCAGAGGCCACAAGAGGCAGGCCAGGGCCACCCCATTTGCATCTCGCCTGATTTCCACTGGATAAAGGAGGTAAAACTTATAGACTCATAACAGTGACTGCCTTGACTCACACCTGGGCTAACAGAAAAGGACTATAGACATTATACATTGGCCTAGCACCGGTGTTTGTTGTTGCTTCCATATTTCTCTTATATATAAAAGCAACCCACATTATGGCTGGTAAAGGGGCCTTAAATAATACTAACTCCCACGGGGGCTTAGGAAGGGGACTTTGGGCAACTTAAAATCCAGTCGTGAATCCCCTTTGGTGGCAGCTAGCCACTGCCAATCACTATCCTTATTGGAAGAATTTAACGCGCTCTGTAAAACTAAATACATCTGGAATGAAGAGGGAAATAAACAAATAGGTGCCCCAATAATCATAAGTCCTAAGCATAACACACCACCCAATTCTAAAGTAATCTACCTGGGAACCCCCTCTCTTACTTCAGTTAAAGATAGCACTCTTTTAATAACTAACCCTCAGACTCTCCCTACTAAAAGAAAGCGGCATGCAAGTTCCCCCTCAGCCACTAGCAAAACCCCGCAATCTTTCAGGGCATGCTCAACTTCAGATTCTCCCCTATCTATCATACCAACTGACCCATTGACCCTGATTGAACTTATTGTCAAATCTTTAATATCCCCATTGGTTAAAAGAATCATGGTAATAGGGGAAAAAGTAACATCTATAGAAGAGACAATGAAGGCCAACGCTATCCTTTTAGAAAGTCTGGTTGGAGCTAACAAGGTAGAAGCTCCAGCCACTGCCGATCTCCCAAAAACTTTGACACAAAGCACCACCCCTCCAACCCAGTCATCTGCCCCTAAAAATCCTAAAAAGCCATTGATATCGAATACTCGGCAGACAACACCAAAAATGGTAATACCACAGAGCACCGACAACAGAGAAGGGTCGACCAATGATCCAACGCCCTTAGTGGGGACTCTCTCCAACAATGGCTATAGGCAAAGAAAGATCAACCAAATTGATCTACCGCCGGAGGCCGCTCCATTTGTATGCATTCTTTCAGGTGTGCCCAAATTAAGTAATGGTAAGATCGAAGGACAAGCGGATTTGGCAAATAAGGTATCTTTCTGGCTAACAAAGAACAGGCCCCTCCCACCAAACATCGTCGGGAAAATTTTGAACGTCAGAAGGGTGAAATGGTTGGGTCCTCTAACTAAAGATATAGCGGGTTACCTGATCCTCGTCAATTTTAGGGATCCCCGTGTCGTCCCTTATCTGCAAGGCTGGCAGCCTCAAAGGGGTGACGGCCCAATATTTATAAGGGAATTGAGAGACTTTTACCCCAGAACTGCATACATGCCCCCAGTAAGATGAAAGACAGAAATCCAGTGTCTGTGTGTTTTTGTAAAGTTTAAATATGTTTTACATATTGAAGAATGAGAGGATGTATAAGAGTATGGATGAAGGATTTGATTGTATAAGTAAGTATGTGTTAGTATATCTGTGAAAATGTAAGCTGTTCTGTGTTTAACTGTATAGATGAAGAAATCAAAGTGTGATTGATTCTTTACAGGACTGAGTAGGTGTGTGAGTAACTCCATGGATGAGTGGCAGTGTGTGAGTGTCTGCATAGGTGTATGAGTGCATATGATAGTGTTGCAATGATGAGTGACTGTATGTGCGAGTGACCTTATGAGTGAATGAATGAATGTGCATGTAGACGTAGGAATCAGTGAGTGGGTATGTAGTAAATGGTATTGGTGTGTCAATAGTTTCAAAAATGATACTCTGTATTTTACACTAGGTGTAACAGAGGTTATATTAGAGTGTAAGGAGGTGCATTGTATTATCACATGAAGTATATCATCAGTGGTGTGATTATTGATGTTAAATGAGCCGTCATCAGTGATGTCATCAGTGATGTCACTGACCATGTCATGAATGATGTAATATGTGACATCATCAGCATTGGATTGCCGATGCGCGAAATATATAGTTAGTGCAACTAACTATATGTGGAATTCCATTGGTTTTATATCAATAAAATGTCCAGCTAACTATATAGGAGGAATTTCAATGGTTTTTTGTATGTTAATTCCTAACTATATAAGGCCTAAAACCTATGGTTTTTTCAGTGAATTTCCAAGGTTTTTTAAAGGCTAATCCCTAACTAAATATAGTCTATAACCTATGGTTTTTTCTGTGAATTTCATTGGTTTTTTAAAAGCTAATATATACATATATATATATATATATATATATATATATATATATATATATATATATATATATATATAAATTCAATGAAAAAACCATTGGTTTTAGGCCATATATAGTTAGGAATTAGCATTTACAAAACCTTATTTTACTCGCATAAAACCATTGAAATTCCATATATAGTTAGAAGCGCTAACTATATATCGCGCACCCGCAATCCACTGCTGATGATGTCACATATTACATCATTCATGACATGGTCAGTGACATCACTGATGACATCACTGATGACATCTCAAATGACATCACTGATGACATCACTGATCACAACATCCAGTGATTGTATGTGTCTGTAAAGTTTAAATATGTTTTACATATTGAAGAATGAGTGGATGTATAAGTGTCTGGATGAAGAATTTAGTAGGTGCATGACTGACTGTATGAAAGAGTGATTAAATGTGTCTCACTGAGTGCATGGGTTAGTGACTAAACTGTCTTAATTTGTGCATCAGTATGTTTGATGTTGTGTAAGCTGCTGCATGTGTTGATCAGTAGCTATAAGAGTGGCCATATGGGTTATTGATTGGTTGCCCAAGTATTTGAATGGGAGGCTGAGTGTGTGTGTGGGTGGCTGGGAGGTGCGTGACTCTGTGCATAGATGTGTAAGCAGTTGATTCACTAGGAGTATGAGTTCAAGAGTGCATGTGGAAACAGCTATATGGGCGGTTGACTGTGCATGGGTATGTTGGTGAGTGAATGGATTTCTCATTGCTACATGTGCAAGTAAGTACGTATGTAAAACACAATACATGTGAGAGTTGAGATATATAAATAACTGAACATAAGAGCCAGTGAATGTGTGAGTGGCTGTATCGATCACTGTGAGCTTGTATCAGGGATTATATAAGAGAGTAAATATGTGTTATTATATGTTTGAATAAGTAAGATGTGTATAACTGTATAGTTGAGGAAATGGAGGTGTGATTGATTCTTTGCATGACTGACTAGGTGTGTGAGTAACTCCATGGATGAGTGACAGTCTGTGAGTGTCTGTTTATACTGAGTGTATGTAAGGTTATATTAGAGTCTGAAGAGGTTCATTGTATTATCACATGAGTGATGTGATCAGTGATGACAAATGAGATGTCATCAGTGATGTCATTTGAGTTGTCATCAGTGATGTCATCAGTGATGTCATTTGAGATGTCATCAGTGATGTCATTTGAGTTGTCATCAGTGATGTCATCAGTGATGTCATTTGAGATGTCATCAGTGATGTCATCAGTGATGTCACTGACCATGTCATGAATGATGTAATATGTGACATCATCAGCAGTGGATTGCGGGTGCGCGATATATAGTTAGCGCTTCTAACTATATATGGAATTTCAATGGTTTTATGCGAGTAAAATAAGGTTTTGTAAATGCTAATTCCTAACTATATATGGCCTAAAACCAATGGTTTTTTCATTGAATTTTCAAGGTTTTGTAAATGCAAATTCCTAACTATATATCCACTATAACCTATGGTTTTTTCTGTGAATTTCATTGGTTTTTTAATAGCAAATATGAAAAGCTTTAAAATGTCAAGTACGTGATAGATAAAAACATTTTCGTATTTATGCACGCTGATGTGCTTTGAACGCTGCACCCCCCCCTCCCCTCTTTTGTCTTAGTAGTACTCTCTCTTTGCAGATACTGAAGGGTAGTTAACGCAGGCCTTTACCCCCGTTGTAATCCGTCGTGCCTCCTTGTCTCTCCATTTGATTGATTGTTGTCCAAGCATTTACTGTTTTAGAATTGGTTCTCTTTGGATCATTCTCTATTTACAAACAAGCACAAAGTCGCAATACTCTGTTTAGTCTTTGCAGATAGTGAAAAATCGTGTAAAAAAATAAAAGTAATCGAGCAAAATCAGTAGGCCACTAATTGGATCTCTTTTTGACCTCGCTAAAATAGAAATATTAGGAACAACCCTTCATGAGAAATACGAAAATAGTGAGATGAACTGAGCTCCACACCATGAGGGCTGCAAGACAGCTCGGCTCCATCACCCATCCCGCACAAAATAATGACAAACCCTATGCAAATATTAAAAATATAGACAACACACCAGCAAAGAAACAGGGTAAAACATTTTATTAAAAAACTATTTACATAACGTTAGGATGCACTCCAAAGGCTGCAGCTATTGAAAGCACAGAAATACAGATATTCTTTCCACATATCTCTCATATTAGCCAATCATACCTCTTCCCTCACTTTTTTCAAATCAAAATCCTTCCCCCCTCTGCCCTGTCTGCCTTGTATCCATAGCAACCACCTCCTGGAAGACCTCTCATGTTTGCAAATTCACACAACAATGTTTCAATTGAACTCTGAACTCTCAGTGCACCTGCGTATCCAGTGCAATCTTTCATTAAATGTTTCTTCCTTGACCATTCAAATTACATCTTTCAAAGAACACATCCATGCACCCTAACTTTCTGTTTTCAGAAATGTAAATGCACCAATCACTGCTAATGAATCATTAGCATTGTAAATCCACAGTTTTTTTTCTTTAGAAACTCCTACTGTTTCAACTGCCCTTTCATTACCACACTTCATCTGACTGCAGAACAACCTTCAGCCACCATGTTTAACGTCTGGATTGTTGGACATAGTTACATCCACTGGGCTCAAAGGTATGCTGAGAGCAGAAATTTACCTAACCTCAATTTACAAGATGTGGAAATTAAGTGGTTGGGCCAAAGAGGATTAAAATGTCACCAATTGATACCATTGGTGAAAACCTTTATGCATTTGCCAAAACCTGACCTGTTAATAGTGCACTGTGGAGGTAATGATTTGGGCACTTTGACAGGGGTAGGTCTGGAAATGCTTTTAAAGGACACCTTTGAGCAATTAATGGCACTTTTTCCTCAAACTGCCTTGGTATATTCCAATATATGCCAAAGACAGAAATGGAGGTGGTCCAACCAATTTTGTCCACAAATTGAGAAAGCGAGGAAGCATGTAAACAAATCTGTGTCAGCTTTCATGAGAGACCATGGAATGGGCTCTCTGTACAACAATAACTTGCGTTACTACATGCAAGATATCTACAGAGGAGATGGAGTTCACTTCTCAGATGAGGGCAACAGAATTTTCATTCTGAATTTAAGACTGTGCATTGGTACCTACTTATAAGTACCTAAATGTACCATAAACCCAAAAGCTCTTCTCAGAGCTACCCTTCATCTGATCACACACTTTTATTATTTTTTTTCTAACTTTTTTCTGTAATTTTCAACAAACTACGCTTAAAGAGCGCTATCCGGTACGCGAACTGGAAGCTAACCGCGCAAAATTTCAAAAAAAAGTTTTTTCTTCGCAAATATAGTCCTCCTCAGCCACCCTCAGAAAACGTAGGGGGGCAAAATACTTGTACCATGCCCCCTTCTACCCATTCAGAACATTATTTACCCTCCATTTTATTCCTTGATTCGACCGTAACACAAAATGGTGGACTCCCGTTACGCTCCAAGTACGCGGACCGGACCGCTATCCGGGAAGCGATCCAAAAAAAAGGCGGGAAAATAATTTACAGAAAAACGACTAGAGACACTCTCACCAAATATAAATTAGCTCATACTACATAACAATCCCTTTCATTCTCACAAATTTGATTGAAATTTCATTTAGCCATTTAGCCTTTAGACCTCTCCAAATACCGTGAGGTAAATTACTTCACAAAACACATCTGAACTGTTGGAATTGACAACCAATGAAAATGTTACTTTCATTTTCTACTTTTATTACCTGACATTTGATTGGTTATATACTTGAATATATATAAAGGAAGAGAAGAAAACACAGCCATTTTGACTACTACTTCTTGTTGTACAACACCTTTTAATAGCTTCCAAAAACTTCAACTTCTTTGTGAAGGTAAGATATAATTTTTAAAAACGAAATATATTGTGCACTATAACTTAATATAATAGAATTTTTCTGCTACGTATACACTATCCCTCTGTAGTAGTAATGTATTTAGATAGACTTCTCTGTTATAGTTATGAATGGAGTTAGGCTTGTCTTGGTTAAATCACATACACTTTTTTATAGTCCTATTTCCACTCTGATACTATACACTGCCAAAAGATAAATTCACTGATAAAAAATGACTATCTAAAATTAATCCCAACAGTGCCCTATCTCTACTAATATATATTTTCTTATTCAAAATTTCAGGCAAAATGGAAGGCGAACAACAAATTTCATTTTCGATTGAACTGAAGGAGAGCAGCCAAGACAAACTTGATGACTTTATGGATGACAGTAGAGACCACGAACTTCTACAATGTGTTGAAGCAGTAGACAACTTGCTTGAAAATGAAAAACAATTACACCCTATAATAAATTATGACATTTCTGACAATGAAATGTTAGAAAATTTAATAAAGTATGAAAAACAATGAAAATAACAAAAATAACTTTAAAAATAAAGACAACAAAAAAAAAAAAGAAAAAAAACCAAACAATTAACATACAGTCTTTGAAAAGTGTATCATTCTATTATCCTTATAGTACGCTGCCCAGAACGCTTTCCGGTTCGCGTACTAGACGCTCATCGCGAAAAAAAAAAAAATATATATTTTTTTGGACCCTGCTGGGCCCTTTTAAAAACACCACATAAAACCTAGGGGGTCAGGGAGGATCTACTATGCCCCCTTATGGAAATTTCCCTCTTTGTTTTGGCCTCCTCTTGTCTCTCGATCCTACCGAGAGAGAAGATGGCGGCTGCACCGGACTGTTTAGAATGTTGACAAACACCGAAGAGCCAATCAGCTTTCCGTGCGCAAAGTTCCGATAAGCGAAAAGTACGCGAACCGGATCGCTGCCCGGACCGCTGTTACAGATATATATCTTGATTTAAACGTTAATTTCTCAAAATCCACTGAAGCACATATATTGAGACCTAGCAAAGGCACATCGGCCTAACAGTCCCTACAATTTTGCCAAGTTTCGTGCAAATCCATTCAGCCGTTCGGGCTAAAAGTGAGTCCAACCGCCCTATGGAAATTAACATGGGAAAAACGCGTTTTGGGACCCCCCTTTTTTCTCGGCCCCCCCTTGATGAAACCCCCCCAAATTTTCAAGGGCTGCTCAGAAACAAAATGTGCCATTTTCCTGAAAATTTCAGCCAATTCCGTCCACAAACGCCAAAGTTATTAGACATAGAATTTTCAGAAATCCCATAGGGAAAAAATCCTAACTATATATACCTACTGGCGACCGCCAGTAGGTAATATATATATATATATATATATATATATATATATATATATATATATATATATATATATATATCAAATGACCAATAATTTCTTGTTAACATCGAATTATCAGGTCCGAGGACGGAGGTACCCATTTGAAAGGCAGCAGGCACAGACCAAATACTACTGGCGGTGCAAGCACCGGCGAGCTCACTCTTGCCAGAATTAAAACATTTAGAACATGAAACTGGCGCACATTTCCAATTTCGCGCCATGTGCAGCACCGCATCCCCCTAGCTCCTATTAATTGGAGTCTTGTGTCTCGGCCGGCATTGCTGGGCGAAATAAACAATGGAGTCAGCCAGAGCATAATTTACAAAATGTCAGACCTACGTTATTAGCAGTGGTCGCACTTGATTTAAATTGCCCACGGCTGCGGCAGTGAACTTTGCGGTGTTGTTGCTCTGTCCTGCCTGTCCATCCTGTTCCAGGAGCCTCGTGGGGTCACATCCGATCATCCCCCCACCCCCCAAGCGCCAAAACGCAACGACTGCTGAGGGCAGGCCCCGCCCGGGTCTCAGTAATTGGGCGGTCAGAGTCAGTGACAGCCTGAGCCCGCCGTGCAGGCACTGGCTGCAGGGCAGATGGTAACATTAATTTGTAGAACTGCACTGAACTGGGAGCACAGATTTAACTGATTACTTACTGTGCTGCTGCTGGCCGCAAGTTAAGTCTGGTGCCTGAAGCCTGTAGCACACACAGGTGTGTCTGAGCGCCGGCGCACGCTAGCACCTGGCAGCCAGCCAGTTTCAGCGCTGTCAGCGGAGAGTGTAATAATCAAAGCCGTGCTGCAGTGTGCACTCATTCTGAACTGCTTTCGGTAACTGCAGGCTGGACAGTGCACACAACGCGGGACTTAGTTTTTGGCAATGGCAATTTAATTGAAAGCACTGTTGTTGCAGGCGGCGGCGCCGCGCTGGTGCTTTCAATTAATTTGCCAAAAAGTAAGTCTTGCGTTTGTGTGCACTGTCATGTGCAGCCTGCAGTTAACGAAAGCAGAAGGTCGGAGTGCAGGCTGGAGCGCGGCCGGCTTTATAATTTATTTGGGGAGTGGGGACACTGTGTTCTTTTGTTCCCAATCCCAAATAAATTATAAAGGCTGCCGCTGCCGCCTCAAAAGTGGTGCCGCCTGGGGCGGACCGCCCCCCCCTTCCTCCCCCGAGCTACGCTCGGCAGCCGCGCCTCGGCTGCCTCACGGAGTAGTAACTGAGGCATTACCTCCGTCTTCCTAATTTAGATAGTTACTGGCCGGCAACATCACCCGGTCTCCCCTCGGCACGGGAGACCGGACGGGCAGAGCAAAGGCTTCCCCCAGGCAGGGGGAAGCAGAATATATAACAAAGAATACTCCAAATGCACCCTACTGAGGATTAAAGATGTTCATAGTAGGTTGTGCTCATAGGAAGAGAGAGGGGATCTACGTATAAGGAGGGATTATACACTATACCAATAGGGATGTGTCTGATATGTTAATCATATCAATGTAGATGGAGGGGTAGCAACACTAGTTGTTTTTAGTTACCCTCACACACCCTAGTGGTGTCATGCTTCATCATCGGGTCACCCCGACTCCTACAGGTCAGGGTGGGCTCAACCACAGTGTAGGGAAGCTCTTGAAATAATGAAGGAAAAAGGGGGGGTATATATAAAATACCTCAAACAGACCCCGGTATCCCTTTATTCATGGGTCTGGTTGGGTTGTTAAAAATAAAATAAAAGTAGGGTTTTATAAGGATTTTTATGGTCCTATGACCCTAGTGAGGTGCCGACATGTTTCAGTCCTTATGAGGCCATAAAGGTCCCGGACTTTCTTCAGGGCAAGATTCAAAAACCCCCCTTATGTGTGGGGATGCTAGGTGAGGGGAATTCCCTACTCTGTCAATGTGGCGAGGGAAGAGTAGCTTCTCCTCGTGTTCGTATGATTATGTTAGTTCGAAATGCCAGGCTCCATCTGTAGAAAAATTAAGCATATAAATTCTTTATCAAAACACAGACTTTTTCTGTATATTCATATAATCCCTGTGCATGGCATGCTGAGTGAACATGCTCAGTTTGTGGAGAACACGATTGATTACATTCCTTGTCACTTCTATGTTGTATATAGTGACCATCGCATTGTGTGACACCCAAAAATCAGTGTCAGAAACATCACACTTCATTACATTATAACGGTGTGAGGCTGTGAAGTGAAGTATAAAACCGCAAGTGATCGAAGTCTCAATTGCAGTCAGTGAATCACACAGTACACACACATACATGCATATTTACATTCATATATCACACGCTGAAGACCTCTGTTGAAGTATTCCATGCACTGGTTGGTATTCAGTTAGTTCACTTACCCAAATTATGTTGGGCGTAGGCATCACAGTGGGCGGGACATTAGGGCGTTCTCCCCTAATTAAAGTGCAGCCGAGAGTTAGATATTGCCTATTGGTATGAGGGGGTAAGGCGCTTAAAGAAATGCTCCAGCGGGATTAGGTATCGCCCTTTAGAACCGCCCGCTATCTAAACAGAGAAAGCACTTACTTATTCAGAGGACGTACCCTGCCCGAACGTTATCGGACCCGCTCGCCGGCTTGTAGCTGCTGTTCGCGCCGGTGGCGGGTAACACAACTGTTTATTTCCGCATATGGCGTGATGCGCATGACGTCACAGCCGGAAATGATGCGTGCCCCGTGACCGCGGATCATGGGAATTGTAGTTTTTTAACCCAAATTAATGTTTCACTGTTCCGTAAGTGCCGCGAAACGGGCATTAAAGTCCCCACATCTATAGAACTTCAATATTCTAATATGAGGGCATTTTTACAAAAACAAGACCATGTTTATTGGATCTCATAATTTCTAATATGCCGAGTCCACTGGCTTGGTAGCGCACAAACGATGCATGGATAAACCAGTGTGTATTGTTATTATGGTCCTGTCATTTTCCAGAGTGAATACATCTTTACAGGAGGGAAGGTTCATGTTATAAAACAATTAGTATCTCAGCTGTAAGCATATGTCTTGAAATTTACTACACAGGTACCACGTCCTCCCGGCCCCGCCCACAACCAGGCGGCGGCCATTTTAAGGCAGCTCGGGCGGCAGCGGTGATCTCGGGGGGGAAAACGAGGGGTGGGCACCCTCGAAATTAAATTGCATACATTTAAATAAAAGAGAGAAGCCCCCCAAGCCCCCCCCCAAAAAAAAAAAATCACGAAAAATCACGGGGTGCGAGCACCGTGAGCGCTTATAGATATATAATTGATTTCTCTTCTAATTTTCTCAGGAACTACTGGAGGGATTTACACTATTTAACAAAAAGCGTGATCTGCGTACCAGACACTACCATTTTGACAAGTTTGGTGTAATTCCCTTCAGTGGTTCAAGCTGTAGCCGAGTCTAAAGGTCCTATGGAAATTAACATGGGGAAAACACGTTTTGGGACCCCCCTTTTTTCTCAGCCCCCACTTGACTAATCCCCCCCAAACTTTCAGGGAAGGAAAGGAGCGGAGTGAGCCATCTTCTTTGAGAAATTTGCAAAGATTAATCAACCAGCGCCAAAGTTATTCCCAATAGAATGTTGGGGATTTCCTATGGAAACTAGGTCCTAGCTATATATACCTACTGGCGACCGCCAGTAGGTAATATATATATATATATATATATGGCGATAGCCAGTAGGTATATATAGTTAGGATTATTTCTCTATGGAACTTTTGAAAATTCTATGTCTAATAACTTTGGCGTTTGTGGACGGAATCGGCTGAAATTTTCAGGAAAATGGCACATTTTGTTTCTGAGCAGCCCCTGAAAATGTGGGGGGGGTTCGTCAAGGGGGGCCGAGAAAAAAGGGGGGTCCCAAAACACGTTTTTCCCATGTTAATTTCCATAGGGCGTTTGGCCTCACTTTTAGCTCGAACGGCTGAATGGATTTGCACGAAACTTGGCAAAATTGTAGGGACTGTTAGCCCGATGTGCCTTTGCTGGGTCTCAATATATGTGCTCCAGTGGATTTTGAGAAATTAACGTTTTAAAAAATGTATATATCTGTGACAGCGTCCCAGATAGCGCTCCAGATCGCGTACTTTTCGCGTCACGGAGCTTTGCCAAGCGATGCTGATTGGCTCTCCGGTGTCTGTCAACATTCTAAACAGTCCGGAGCGGCCGCCATCTTGTCTCTCGGTAGGATCGAGAGACAAGAAGAGGTGAAAAACGAAGGGGGAATTTAATGAAAGGGGGCAAGGTAGACCCCTCTTGACCCCCTAGGAATGATGTTGGGGTTATTAAATGGTCCCGTGGGGAAAATTTAAAAAATTTGATTTTTCACGGTAGAAGCGCTTCTCGGTTCGCAAATTAACGGCTGAATGAATTTGCACGAAACTTGGCAAAATTATAGGGACTGTTAGCCCGATGTGCCTTTGCTGGGTCTCAATATATGTGCTCCAGTGGATTTTGAGAAATTAACGTTTAAAAAACAGGTATATCTGTGACAGCGTCCCAGATAGCGCTCCAGATCGCGTACTTTTCGCGTAACGGAGCTTTGCGTAGCGAAGCTGATTGGCTCTCCGGTGTCTGTCAACATTCTAAACAGTCCGGTGTGGCCGCCATCTTGTCTGTCGGTAGGATCGAGAGACAAGAGGAGGAGAAAAACGAAGGGGGAATTTAATGAAAGGGGGCTAGGTAGACCTCTCTTGACCCCCTAGGAATGATGTTGGGGTTATTAAAGGGTCCCGTGGGGCAAATAATAAAAATGTGATTTTTCGCGGTAGAAGCGCTTCTCGGTTCGCAAACTGGTAGCGAAACGTGAATTCGCCATTTTGTGTTTCGATTTCATTAAATTACTAGGTATAAGGGGGTACGGGAGACGTATCCTGACCCCTTTTGTTTTCTGAGGGTGGCTGAGGAGGCTCATATATGTTGATACATGTCTTCCAGCGGCTGTGCGTGAGCGTTTTTTTTTTGTTGCGTGACGTCTGTTAACGTTCGATTCGATGGAAATCAGGAACTGTTGACCGCCATTTTGTCACTGCGAGTAAATATTTTGTTTTAAATAATTGTTATAAATTAATCCTTATTGATAAACATTGTCTGCGCCATCTTGTCTTTTTTGCAATGCCACACTTTTGTTGAGCACGGCAGCCATTTTAGATGCCTTGACCAGACCCACTCTCTGCACGCCGCCGATCCTCAGCATGGCTCCTCACCCTCGCAAGCATCTCCCCCACGCACTGGTCACCCCCGCTCTCTCTCTCATGCATGGGCCAGAAACCTCCTCCCATGTGCGCTGCTCTTCCCTGAGAATCACACCCTGTGCCCGCCCGACACCACCCTTTCACCCTATTCACTACCGCACCCTCTGACACTCTTCTTCCTCTGTGTCCGATTGTTCAGGCCGGTCCCAGGCTATCACCTAGCCCTGCAGATGTAGTTTATGGCCCCAGCTGTAGAGAATCACCCCTCTTCAAAGGAGTTACAGTAGATCTGTCACACCACACGCGTTCCTACTATCTGATAACCATCCTGTATTGTGCTTGGGAGGGGATTCTCACTGTGAGGGTGTGTGGGACCGAGCCTGAAGCGGAAGATTCCAGGGATGCCTTTTTGTACATCAAAGTTTTTACAATTATGTGTCACATTATAAATATATAGTACTCCAACAAAGTAGGATTATAACACTTTAATAACTTTTAAATATATAGAACGCAACAAAAACAGTAAATACATTTAAACATTTTTTTGAAAAAAGAAGCAACAATGGTCAGTAGCTGTGTTTTGTGTGAATAGTCCCAAGGCAGCACAACGTGCTGAGTTCTGGAGGGCACCCAGGTGATGTTACCTGGGTGCCGCACTGGTTTTTGGTATCCTACAATGCAGCTCTGAAAAACGGCGTGGGGCGTCCCGGGGGGTGCGCGGGGAGGCCTCGTCAGTAGCGGTCTGTTGTGCGAATAGTCCCAAGGCAGCAGAACGCGCTGAGATGTGGATGGCACCCAGGTGATGTCCAGTAAGTTGTCGCACTGGTTTTGGCATCCTACAATGCTGCTCCGAAAAATGGCGTGGGGCGCCCCGGGGGGGGGGGGGGGGCGGCGTTAACGGGTCTCCCCAGGTGGAGGCTCGTCGGCAGTACTGGGGCGCCCCTTTACCGTTTCAGTTGCCATTCCGCCCGCTTTTGCTACACTGTGCCTCATCCGCCATTCAGCTGTTTATCGCCCGCTCTTGCGGCTACAGCGTCTCGCTCACCATGTAGTTGAGTTGCGCCCACTCTTGCGGGCCTGGTCCACTAACATGGCCCTGGGACACCTTGGAACTCGGACGTCCCCTGAGCCTTGAAGATTTTACAAAAGTCTTGGGGGCTCCCGACTCCTGCAGGCTTCCGGTGGGGAGCGGCTGCCATGATTGCTCGCGGAATGACCACGACGGAGCCACGAGATGGTGGTGCTCTCAGGCTGACGCCAGCTTTAGTCTGAAACATCTAGAAACAAGGTGGGGCTTTCATCGTTTGGGAAAAAAAAATGTTTTAATCCAATGAAAAGTGATATTTTTAGGTCATATGATCAAGCCTTCCATCATTAGGAAACCAAAAGTAAAATGAACCAATGAAAAGTTTTATAAAGAAGTCACATGACCTGTTATGCTTACGTTACGCGCTGCTATAAAAAGCGTAGAAAATCCGTTGGCACGTGAGGCGGCGTCAGTAGCGGACCGATGTGCGAATAGGCCGAAGGCAGCACAACACGCCGAGATCCGGATGGCACCGAGGTGGTGTCCAGCAAGTTGCACTGGTGTGGCCATCCTACAATGCTGCGCCGAAAGTCGGCGTGGGTTGCTTGCGGGGGGGGGGGACGGGGGGAGGTGGCGCAAACTGGCCTCTCTCGCCTCCCCAGGTGGAGGCACCTGATGTGCAGTGCGGCGCCCCTTATCTTTTCACTCGCCGTCCAGCAGAGTTGCGCCCGCACTTGCTGCTACAGTAGGCCGAAGGCAGCACAACGCGCCAAGATCCGGATGGCACTGAGGTGGTGTCCAGCAAATTGCCGCACTGGTGTGGCCATCCTACAATGCTGCGCCGAAATTCGGCGTGGGGCGCCCCGTTGGCCTGTGTGGTCGCGTCAGTCAGTGGGGGCTGTTTGAGAAAGCAATGTGATGCTGTGCGTCGCCCCCAAGATGGAGGCTCCTCGGCTGCAGTGGGGCGCCCCTTGGTGTTTCACTCGCTATCCAGCTGAGTTGCGTCCACACTTGCGGCTACAGTAGGCCGAAGGAAGCACAACGCGCCGAGATCTGGATGGCACCGAGGTGGTGTCTAGCAAGTTGCCGCACTGGTGTGGCAATCCTACAATGCTGCGCCGAAAGTCCCATGGTCCGGCGGAACTTTTTTCCTTTTCCTTTCTGCATCTTGTCCCACAATCCGTTTAACCTTTAGACACGACCAGGTCCCTGAATGTGTGCAGGGGGACGCTATTGATTGAATCAAAATGGCGGCTTCACACAAAGCTGACTCAAGCGTTGCTGGTGATGCTATACAGACAAAAAATGGTTTTCAGTTTGTACATTCTTCAGGATTTTTCCATCCAAGTCTGCTTGAGAGTTTGTAGAACAATGGCTTTAGATCTTGCCCTCCCCTCTTTTGACTGTTGGTCTTGTTGCCTATCTCTTCTGTTGTCATTTAACTGAACCTTTTTTGACTGCCGAAAGGGGTTCTGGTCCGACCGCTGGTTGGTGGAGATATTTTGACTATATCCTGGACCTGCCCGGCCTCGCCCAAAATGGCGCCGGTATAAATGGGACTCGTAACTTCTTGTTGTGTACTGGTTGCACAACCTTGATATCACGAGATACGTATGCAGTTTTGAAGCACATGGCGGGCGGGAATGAGAATTGATTGAATATTTCGACATCCCTATTGATATTAAGTTCTGATGTGTTATTGATTACTGTACTATTGAAAGTTCGAATTAACGTCACCCATGGTACTTGCCCGCAAATGTATATCTAGATAATTTTATTGTAAGTGGCCCTGTCGTATTTTAATTACAAAATGTACGCCCACCTATTCCGCAACTGTTAGACACCTTAGTTCTTGCAACCTAATGGCCCGCTCGTTGCGTTCCTCTACAGTGTAAATGTCTCCTCATCATATACGATTCCAGTTTGCTCCGTGGCCGGCCCACGTGGTTATAGGCCCGTATTTGTATACTGACATTTTCACAATGATATCATTCATGTGATAATACGATGAACCTCTTCAGACTCTAATATAACCTTAGATACAATCAGTGTAAACAGACACTCACAGACTGTCACTCATCCATGGAGTTACTCACACACCTAGTCAGTCATGCAAAGAATCAATCACACCTCCATTTCCTCAACTATACAGTTATACAAACTTTACTTATTCAAACATATACTAACACATATTTACTCTCTTATACAATCCCTGATACAAGTTCACAATGATCCATACAGCCACTCACACATTCACTGGCTCTTATGCACAGTTATTTATATATGCCAACTCTCACATGTACTGTGTTTTACATATGTACTTACTTTGACATGTAGCACTGAGATATCCATTCACTCACCAATACACTCATGCACACAGTCAACCGCCCATACAGCTGTTTCCACATGCACTTTTGAAACCATACATCTAGTGAATCAACTGCTCACACATCTATGCACAGAGTCACACACCTCCCAGCCACCCCCACACACACACTCACTCTCCGATACAAATACTTGGGCAACCAATCAATAACCCATATAGTTACTCATATAGCTACTTATCAACACATGCAACAGTTTACAGAACAACAGACATAATGATGCACAAATTAAGACAGTTTAGTCACTAACCCATGCACTCAGTGAGACACATTTAATCACTCACTCATACAGTCAGTCATGCACCTACTAAATCCTTCATCCAGACACTTATACATCCACTCATTCTTCAATATGTAAGACATATTTTAACTTTACAGAAACATACAGTCACTGGATGTTGTCATCAGTGATGTCATCAGTGATGTCATTTGAGATGTCATCAGTGATGTCATCAGTGATGTCACTGACCATGTCATGAATGATTTAATATGTGACATCATCAGCAGTGGATTGCGGGTGCGCGATATATAGTTAGTGCAACTAACTATATATGGAATTTCAATGGTTTTGTGTGAGTAAAATAAGGTTTTGTAAATGCGGATTCCTAACTATATATGGTCTATAACCTATGGTTTTTTCAGTGAATTTTCAAGGTTTTGTAAATGCTAATTCCTAACTATATATGGTCTATAACCTATGGTTTTTTCAGTGAATTTTCAAGGTTTTGTAAATGCTAATTCCTAACTATATATGGTCTATAGCCTATGGTTTTTTCAGAGAATATATATATATACATACATATATAAACATATATCATCTGTATATCTATATAAATACAAACATAAATGCATGCATACATATACTTATATGCATACAGATGCATGTTATTTACATGAAAGTTGAAAAAACACTAATAAAAGCAAAGCTAAAAAGCCACCTCATTACAAACAGAATGGCTTTAACTTAAACGAGGGCGAGATCTATTGCATTTTCAATGCTTGTTTACTTTGGTTCCATCAAGAAGGCATTCAGATGTGTCACACATTTGCCATAAATTCTGAATGTTAGCACTCTAGTTGCACATTAGATCACTGTAGTAAAGCTACTGCTCACCAGGGACGTCTGCTGCTGGTATTCAAAGTGCATGTTTCAGTCTGCATGTCAGAATTTTTTTAATGAAATAGAAGAGGATTTGAGAAGTCACTCAAAATGATCCCTAATTTTTCTTTCTGAAGCACTAATCATACTTTCTATGGCAAAATTAACCCCCTCATGTTGTTCCTTTTTAAATTGAGTGTTTTCAGACTTACCACTTCATTCCAATCAAGATGGCTTCTGGTGTGCCATACTTTTGTCATAAGTAAGCCTGTTAGCGCTCTAGTTGTTCTTTAGAACACTCTGGGACATTCTGTCATTGGGCTATACTTGGGGTACATCTGGGTGATATTTGGGCTACATTTAGGCTCTTTTGTCTCTGGTGGCCATCTTGGGAGACTGTATGTCAGAATTTTTTAATGAAATTGAAGAGGGTTTGAGAAGTCACTCAAAATGTGCCCTAATTTTTCTTTCTGCAGCACTAATCATAATTCATTTGGCAAAATATACCCCCTCATTTTGTTCCTTTTTAAATTAAATGTTTTAAGAGTTACCACTTTATTCCAATCAAGATGGCTTCAGGTGTGCCATACCTTTGTAATAAGTAGGACTGTTAGCGCTCTAGTTGTTCTTTAGAACACTCTGGGACATTCTGTCATTGGGCTATACTTGGGCTACATCTGGGTGATATTTGGGCTACATTTGGGCTCTTTTGTCTCTGGTGGCCATTTTGGGAGACTGCATGTCAGAATTTTTTAATGAAATAGAAGAGGATTTGAAAAGTCACTCAAAATGTGCCCTAATTTTTCTTTCTGCAGCACTAATAATACCTTCTATTGCATATTATACCCCCTCATTTTGTTCCTTTTTAAATTAAATGTTTTAAGAGTTACCACTTTATTCCCATCACAATGGCTCCAGGTGTGCTATACCTTTGTAATAAGTAGGACTGTTAGCGCTCTAGTTGTTCTTTAGAACACTGTGGGACATTCTGTCATTGGGCTATACTTGGGCTACATCTGGGTGATATTTGGGCTACATTTGGGCTCTTTTGTCTCTGGTGGCCATTTTGAGAGACTGCATGTCAGAATGTTTTAATGAAATAGAAAAGGATTTGAGAAGTCACTCAAAATGTGCCCTAATTTTTCATTCTGCAGCACTAATCATACTTTCTATGGCAAAATATACCCCCTCATGTTGTTTCTTTTTAAATTAAATGTTTTAAGAGTTACCACTTTATTCCAATCAAGATGGCTTCAGGTGTGCCATACCTTTGTAATAAGTAGGACTGTTAGCGCTCTAGTTGTTCTTTAGAACACTCTGGGACATTCTGTCATTGGGCTATACTTGGGCTACATCTGGGTGATATTTGGGCTACATTTGGGCTCTTTTGTCTCTGGTGGCCATTTTGGGAGACTGCATGTCAGAATGTTTTAATGAAATAGAAAAGGATTTGAGAAGTCACTCAAAATGTGCCCTAATTTTTCATTCTGCAGCACTAATCATACTTTCTATGGCAAAATATACCCCCTCATGTTGTTTCTTTTTAAATTAAATGTTTTAAGAGTTACCACTTTATTCCAATCAAGATGGCTTCAGGTGTGCCATACCTTTGTAATAAGTAGGACTGTTAGCGCTCTAGTTGTTCTTTAGAACACTCTAGGAGGCTGCAGTAGAACACAAAGGAATCAACTGACAGTCTCTGTCCTTGTTGGATGTACATGTTTTACTGAGAATGTCAGACTTCATTTTCACATGACTGAGAAAGATAATGTGAATTTACAGAAAATATGCTTTCAGTTTAGCTTATAGATCCCCTTCCAAACCACTGTGGGAAAATCATGAGATATTAGTTTTCTTTCAAACAATATTCATGATATCATAGCAGAAGGTTTTTTCACATGGTAAAATCACCTTAGAACCCACCACAATTCCTAAAACGAGTATGGTACCATCAACAAATGATTTATAATGTAACTAAAGTCCTATAACCCTCTATTAACTACAATGCTTTTTAATGAGGTGCTATCATGTATATTGGTCCCAAGATGGCTGCCAACACTTCTTGGATGAAGTGCTGACAGCCAATCAGATCAGATGTGTGGTTAGGCTCCGCCCAGATATATATCTTTTTTTGAACCTAAATTACTCAAAATCCACTGGAGCACATATATTGAGACCTAGCAAAGGCACATCGGGCTAACAGTCCCTACAATTTTGCCTAGTTTCGTGCAAATCCATTCAGCCGTTCGAGCTAAAAGTGAGGCCAACCGCCCTATGGAAATTAACATGGGAAAAACGCGTTTTGGGACCCCCCTTTTTTCTCGGCCCCCCTTGATGAAACCCCCCCAAATTGTTAGGGGCTGCTCAGAAACAAAATGTTCCATTTTCCTGAAAATTTCAGCCAATTCCGTCCACAAACGCCAAAGTTATTAGACATAGAATTTTCAAAAATCCCATAGCGAAAAACTGGAGGTCGCCAGTAGGTATATATAGTTAGGATTTTTTCTCTATGGGATTTTTGAAAATTCTATGTCTAATAACTTTGGCGTTTGTGGACGGATTTGGCTGAAATTTTCAGGAAAATGGAACATTTTGTTTCCGAGCAGCCCCTGACAATTTGGGGGGGTTTCATCAAGGGGGGGCCGAGAAAAAAGGGGGGTCCCAAAACGCGTTTTTCCCATGTTAATTTCCATAGGGCGGTTGGCCTCACTTTTAGCTCGAACGGCTGAATGGATTTGCACGAAACTTGGCAAAATTGTAGGGACTGTTAGCCCAATGTGCCTTTGCTAGGTCTCAATATATGTGCTCCAGTGGATTTTGAGTAATTTAGGTTCAAAAAAAGATATATATCTGGGCGGAGCCTAACCACACATCTGATCTGATTGGCTGTCAGCACTTCATCCAAGAAGTGTTGGCAGCCATCTTGGGACCAATATACATGATAGCACCTCATTAAAAAGCATTGTAGTTAATAGAGGGTTTTAGGACTTTAGTTACATTATAAATCATTTGTTGATTGTACCATATTCGTTTTAGGAATTGTGGTGGGTTCTAAGGTGATTTTACCATGTGAAAAAACCTTCTGCTGTGATATCATGAATATTGTTTGAAAGAAAACTAATATCTCATGATTTTCCCACAGTGGTTTGGAAGGGGATCTATAAGCTAAACTGAAAGCATATTTTCTGTAAATTCACATTATCTTTCTCAGTCATGTGAAAATGAAGTCTGACATTCTCAGTAAAACATGTACATCCAACAAGGACAGAGGCTGTCAGTTGATTCCTTTGTGTTCTACTGCAGCCTCCTAGAGTGTTCTGAAGAACAACTAGAGCGCTAACAGTCCTACGTATTACAAAGGTATAGCACACCTGGAGCCATCGTGATGGGAATAAAGTGGTAACTCTTAAAACATTTAATTTAAAAAGGAACAAAATGAGGGGGTAGATTATGCAATAGAAGGTATTATTAGTGCTGCAGAAAGAAAAATTAGGGCACATTTTGAGTGACTTTTCAAATCCTCTTCTATTTCATTAAAAAATTCTGACATGCAGTCTCCCAAAATGGCCACCAGAGACAAAAGAGCCCAAATGTAGCCCAAATATCACCCAGATGTAGCCCAAGTATAGCCCAATGACAGAATGTCCCAGAGTGTTCTAAAGAACAACTAGAGCGCTAACAGTCCTACTTATTACAAAGGTATGGCACACCTGAAGCCATCTTGATTGGAATAAAGTGGTAACTCTTAAAACATTTAATTTAAAAAGGAACAAAATGAGGGGGTATATTTTGCCATATGAATTATGATTAGTGCTGCAGAAAGAAAAATTAGGGCACATTTTGAGTGACTTCTCAAACCCTCTTCAATTTCATTAAAACATTCTGACATACAGTCTCCCAAGATGGCCACCAGAGACAAAAGAGCCTAAATGTAGCCCAAATATCACCCAGATGTACCCCAAGTATAGCCCAATGACAGAATGTCCCAGAGTGTTCTAAAGAACAACTAGAGCGCTAACAGTCTTACTTATGACAAAAGTATGGCACACCAGAAGCCATCTTGATTGGAATGAAGTGGTAAGTCTGAAAACACTCAATTTAAAAAGGAACAACATAAGGGGGTTAATTTTGCCATAGAAAGTATGATTAGTGCTTAAGAAAGAAAAATTAGGGATCATTTTGAGTGACTTCTCAAATCCTCTTCTATTTCATTAAAAAAATTCTGACATGCAGACTGAAACATGCACTTTGAATACCAGCAGCAGACGTCCCTGGTGAGCAGTAGCTTTACTACAGTGATCTAATGTGCAACTAGAGTGCTAACATTCAGAATTTATGGCAAATGTGTGACACATCTGAATGCCTTCTTGATGGAACCAAAGTAAACAAGCATTGAAAATGCAATAGATCTCGCCCTCATTTAAGTTAAAGCCATTCTGTTTGTAATGAGGTGGCTTTTTAGCTTTGCTTTTATTAGTGTTTTTTCAACTTTCATGTAAATAACATGCATCTGTATGCATATAAGTAATGTATGCATGCATTTATGTTTGTATTTATATAGATATACAGATGATATATGTTTATATATGTATGTATATATATATATTCACTGAAAAATCCATAGGTTATAGAGCATATATAGTTAGGAATTAGCATTTACAAAACCTTGAAAATTCACTGAAAAAACCATAGGTTATAGACCATATATAGTTAGGAATTAGCATTTACAAAACCTTGAAAATTCACTGAAAAAACCATAGGTTATAGACCATATATAGTTAGGAATTCGCATTTACAAAACCTTATTTTACTCACACAAAACCATTGAAATTCCATATATAGTTAGTTGCACTAACTGTATATCGCGCACCCGCAATCCACTGCTGATGATGTCACATATTACATCATTCATGACATGGTCAGTGACATCACTGATGACATCACTGATGACATCTCAAATGACATCACTGATGACATCACTGATGACAACATCCAGTGACTGTATGTTTCTGTAAAGTTAAAATATGTCTTACATATTGAAGAATGAGTGGATGTATAAGTGTCTGGATGAAGGATTTAGTAGGTGCATGACTGACTGTATGAGTGAGTGATTAAATGTGTCTCACTGAGTGCATGGGTTAGTGACTAAACTGTCTTAATTTGTGCATCATTATGTCTGTTGTTCTGTAAACTGTTGCATGTGTTGATAAGTAGCTATATGAGTAACTATATGGGTTATTGATTGGTTGCCCAAGTATTTGTATGGGAGACTGAGTGTGTGTGTGGGTGGCTGGGAGGTGTATGACTCTGTGCATAGATGTGTGAGCAGTTGATTCACTAGATGTATGGTTTCAAAAGTGCATGTGGAAACAGCTGTATGGGCGGTTGACTGTGTGCATGAGTGTATTGGTGAGTGAATGGATATCTCAGTGCTACATGTCAAAGTAAGTACATATGTAAAACACAGTACATGTGAGAGTTGACATATATAAATAACTGTGCATAAGAGCCAGTGAATGTGTGAGTGGCTGTATGGATCATTGTGAACTTGTATCAGGGATTGTATAAGAGAGTAAATATGTGTTAGTATATGTTTGAATAAGTAAAGTTTGTATAACTGTATAGTTGAGGAAATGGAGGTGTGATTGATTCTTTGCATGACTGACTAGGTGTGTGAGTAACTCCATGGATGAGTGACAGTCTGTGAGTGTCTGTTTACACTGATTGTATCTAAGGTTATATTAGAGTCTGAAGAGGTTCATCGTATTATCACATGAATAATATCATCAGTGATGTGATCAGTAATGTCAAATGAGATGTCATCATTGATGTCATCAGTGATGTCATTTGAGATGTCATCAGTGATGTCATTTGAGATGTCATCAGTGATGTCATCAGTGATGTCACTGACCATGTCATGAATGATGTAATATGTGACATCATCAGCAGTGGATTGCGGGTGCGCGATATATAGTTAGTGCAACTAACTATATATGGAATTTCAATGGTTTTGTGTGAGTAAAATAAGGTTTTGTAAATGCGAATTCCTAACTATATATGGTCTATAACCTATGGTTTTTTCAGTGAATATATATATATATATATATATATATATATACATATATATATATATATATATATATATATATATATATATTACCTACTGGCGGTCGCCAGTAGGTATATATAGTTAGGATTTTTTCTCTATGGGACTTTTGAAAATTCTATGTCTAATAACTTTAGCGTTTGTGGACGGAATTGGCTGAAATTTTTAGGAAAATGGCACATTTTGTTTCTGAGCAGCCCCTGAAAATCTGGGGGGGTTCCGTTAAGGGGGGGCCGAGAAAAGAGGGGGGTCCCAAAACGCGTTTTTCCCATTAATTTTTCCATAGGGCGTTTGGCCTCACTTTTAGCTCGAACGGCTGAATGGATTTGCACAAAACTTGGCAAAATTGTAGGGACTGTTAGCCCGATGTGCCTTTGCTGGGTCTCAATATATGTGCTCCAGTGGATTTTGAGAAATTAACGTTTAAAAAAACAGATATATCTGTGACAGCGTACCGGATAGCGCACCAGTTCGCATACTTTTCGCGTAACGGAGCTTTGCGAAGCGAAGCTGATTGACTCTCCGGTGTTTGTCAACATTCTAAACAGTCCGTAGCGGCCGCCATCTTGTCTCTCGGTAGGATCGAGAGACAAGAGGAGGCCAGAACGAAGGGGCAAATGCCCATAAGGGGGTATAGTAGATCCTCCTTGACCCCCTAGGTTTGATGTGGAGGCTTTAAAAGGGCCCCGCCATGCAAAAAAAAAAAAGCCATGCAAAAAAAAAAAAAAACAGTTTTTTTCGTGGGGTGCGCCCGGTACGCGTACCGGAAAGTGGTCTGGGGAGCGTACTATAAGGAAACAAGAATGATTGACTTTTAACTTATTGTATGTTTATCAATTGTTCGTTTTGTTGTTTTTTTTTGTTTTTTTTTTATTTACGTAGCTACATGTAGGTACCAATGCAGAGTCTATAAATTAATAAACGCCGTCTCCTTTGTAGATATCTTGCCTGTTGTTAAAGAAGTTATTGTGGTATATGGAATTCATACCATAGTCTGTCTGGAAAGCCGAAACAACATGGAGGCAGGAGATGATAAAGAGATGTTAAATACACATTGGGGATTATATAGTGGGAGAAAGGAAGTAACTATGAACAAAGTTAGTATGTAACATCAAAAAGTTGCACAGTATATTTAAAGTCTGACTTCACGTTATAATCAATTTGCTACTAGTTTACAATATACATATAAAAATAAATAATGTGTCAAACAATTTTTGAATTAAGAAATAAAAATTTATTTTTCAGATTGTTTTTCAAAATGTAAAAGAAAATCTAAAAAATCATGATAATTTTTTTCTTCATTTTTCAGTAGAAAATCTACTGCATCTACACATTGCACAAGTTCATTGTTTATTGTATCGTCGTAGAAATCCTGGTCAACTTCCGTCTCCTTTTGTTTTTCTGTTTCAGTTTTCAAGTTGTTTTCTTGTCCTTCCATTTTGAATTCTGTAAAATGAATTTTTAAAAAATATATCAGTACAGATAGGGCACTGCTGGGTTTCAGTACAGACAGGCAGTTTGGTTATTTAAACAGTGTTTTTTTCTCTGGGCAGTGTATGGTATCAAATTGGAAGTAGAAATATGAAGAAAATTATCAAATAAACTCTTAGTCAATTCTGAATTATACTAGAGAAGTCTAACTCTATCCTTAATTCAGGGCCGGCGCTAGGCATGGGCAGCGTGGGCTGCCGTTCAGGACCTCGCACTTAGCCCACCAGCATGGTGCCACGCACTGGTGATGTGTCCTTTTGTTTTCCTGGAGATCTATCACAAAGAAAGGTGTCGCCTGCAATTAAGGTCTATTGGAGGGGGCCCCCTCCTTGGGCCTCTCATGGATAGTGTCAGGAGGTATAGGGGAGGGAGAAGGAGACGCTCCCTCAATTGCAAGGAGACCATTCACAGACACTATGGGGGGCCCATTGTCCAGCATTTTGGCGCACCCTCAGTTTTAACTTTTAGACCACAATCAATTCTCACACCTATGAAGGTGTGAGAAATGCGTGTGGATTAAAAGTTTAAACTGTGGGGGCGTCAAAATGCTGGACAATGGGGCCCCCACAGTGTCTGTGAATGTTCTCCTTGCAAGTGGCCACTTATGTAATTTGGAGGGGGCCTCGCGCACGTTCCCTTTTAGCCCAGGGCCTCGCAAATCCTTGGACTGGCCCTGCAATAACTAAAACAGAGAAGTCTATTTTATTCTATAAGTATTACAGAGTGATAGAATATAACTGTCTGAAAATGTTTTTCTGATTAGCTTTCAGTACAGAACATACTTTAGTTTTAAAAATAATATCTTACCTTTTAAATATAACTTGAAGTTATCAGTTGATTTTTAGTTGTTCTGCACTTCACGAAGTAGTAGTCAAAATGGCTGTGTTTCTCTCTCTTTGTTTATATATATTCAGGTACATAACCAATCAAATGTCATGATATAATAGTAGAAATTGAAAGTAATATTTTAATTGGTTGTCATTTCCAACACTTCCAATATGTTTTGTGAAGTAATTTACCTCAGGGATTTTAGAGAGTTCTACATGCTAAATGGCTAAATGGTATTCCAATGAAATTTGTGAAAATGGTAGGGATTGGTATGTAGTATGAGCTAATGTTTAATTGGTGAAAGTGTCTCCAGTGGTTTTTCTGTAAATTACTTTCCCACCTTTTTTGAGCGAGTGCTTGTCAGTGCGTTTCCCGGTACGCGAACTTGCAGCGTTACGGGAGTCCTCCATTTTGTGTTTCGGTAGAATTGAGATATAAGATGGAGGGTAAATAATGTTCAGAATGGGTAGATTGGGGTACTTTAGACGTATCCTGTCTCCCTAAGTTTTCTGAGGGTGGCTGAGGAGGCTCATATATGTCGAGAAAAAAAAATTGATTTTTTCGCGTGGTTAGCTGCCAGTACGCGAACTGGGTAGCGTACCGGGAAGCGAATATAAGTGAAAATAAGAGAAAAAGGGTATATTCGAAATTTCAAAAGAGTAAACTAAGTTAAGGTAGCTCTGAAAAGAGCTTTTGGGTTCTGTGTAAGTTCTAGAAACTTATAAGTAGGAACCAATACACATTCTTAAATTTAGTATGAAAACTCTGTTCCCCTCATCTGAGAAATGCACGCCATCTCCTCTGTAGATATCTTGCATGTAGTAAAGCAAGTTATTGTTGTAGATGCAGCCCATTCCATGGTCCCTCATGTAAGCTGAAACAGACTTATTTACATGCTTCCTCGATTTCTCAATTTGTGGACAAAATTGATTGGACCACCTCCATTTTTGTCTTTGGCATATATTGGAATATACCAAGGCAGTTTGAGGAAAAAGTGTCATCAATTGCTCAAAGGTGTCTTTTAGGAGCATTTCCAGACCTACCCCAGTCAAAGTGCCCAAATCGTTTCCTCCACAGTGCACTATTATGAGGTCAGGGGTTGGCAAATGTAAAAAGGTTTTCACCAATGGCATCAATTGGTGACATTTCAATCCTCTTCGACCAATCCATTTGATTTCCACATTTTGTAAATTGAGGTTGTGTAAATTTCTGTTATCAGCATACCTGTGAGCCCAGTGGATGTAGCTATGTCCAAGAATCCAGACTGAAAACATGGCTAGAGGAGTTTTTGCTGCAGTCAGATGAAGTGTGGGAATGAAATGGCAGTTGAAATAGTGATGTTTGTAATGTAAAAAACTGTGGAGTTTAAGTGCAAATGATTCATTAGCAGTGATTGGTGTATTTCCATTTCTGAAAACAGAAAGTTAGGGTGCATGGATGTGTTCTTTGAAAGATGTATTTTGAATGGTTATTTAAAAATGTTGTTATGAAAGATTGCAGTGGATTAGCAGGTGTACTGAGAGTTCAGAGTTCATTTGAAACATTGTTGTGTGAACTTGTGAACATGACAGGTCTGGCAGGTGGTAGTTGCTATGGAAGAGAGGTAGAAAGGGCAGAGGGGGGAAGGGTGTTGATTTGAAAAAAGTGAGGGAAGAGTTTTTATTGGCTGACATGAGAGATATGTGTGATGAATATCAGCGTTTCAGTGCCTTTGTTGGTTCCAGCCTCTGGAGTGCATACCTTTAATTCTGCTAAAGAATAATTGGTGTGTTTCTGAGTCAAAATTCAAAAAGAATTTGTAAAGGTGAGTTATCGTTTATATATTTTAGATAAAGAGTAGTATGCTTTTTTGCGTAAATAAGAAAGTCAGCTGTGTATTTAAAATGATGTTTTGCGTCAAGTGTTTGCATTCTGCTTTCAAAGGCGATTTTGGATTCTTTTACCAATTGTAATTGTAGATAATGTACAGTATTAGTACTGACAAGGTGTGCATGTATATAGGAGCTGTGCATGTTAAATGTTATTGTAAAAAAGGTGCAAGTTCCTTAAAAAAACGTTTTCATGTGTATTAGGGCATTTTAAGTCTGTTCCCCATGAATGTAGGTGTATTATTGTTTTACATAAAAGGTTTAAAAACTTTTTTTTAAATCAAATGTATGCACACTTAGGGCCCGATGTAGGTGGTCGTTTCAGGCCATTTACCGACCGGTTTCGGCCGATTTCGGCCGTTTCGACCGGTAAATGGCCAATCGGTATGTAGGGGCCTAAATCCAAGGCCACATGTAGGTAAATCTACATTTACAGAATCGGAAAAATTATTGGTTCGGTAAAATACCGAATCGGTAATTTTACCGATTCTGTAAATTTGCTATGTAGGGGGGACTCTTTTGAGTCCCAAAGGCCTTAACGAATCGGTATTTTAGCATGAAATCAAACTTCATGGTAAAATACCGATTCCGGTGTGCATGCACATGTGTGCATGCACACCTATGTCATGTGAAAGGCAGACCTGCCCTTAGGGCAGGTATGCCTGCTACATGGCACCTGTGCCTGTTTTGAGGGTGCCAGAGGGTGTGAAAGTGATACCCCCTGCACCCTTGTGAATTTTTTAATTACAGATTCAGTAAATACTGAATCGGTAATGCCTAATCATTCCTATGGGCTTCAAAGCCCATAGGAATGATTAATTGTTTGAGTTACATAGCCATGTTAAAAGAAAATGATGCATTAGTGTTGCACGGGCATTGTAAATACCCTCCTATGTGTGCTTAGCAATTTCAAGTCACTTCCCCCGGGTTCAAGGGCCTTGTAAATACGTCCCCATGTGTGTCTGGTCATTTGAAGTCACTTTCCCCGTGCTGCAATGCCCTTGTAAATACGGCCCTATGTGTGCCTGTAAAATTTTCATTATGACTGTTTGAGTTACATTGCCATGTTAAAAGTTACTGAAAAAAAGGTGCAAGTATCTTAAAAAAACGTTTTGATGTGTGATAGGGCATTTTAAGTCAGTTCCCCATGAATGTAGGTGTATAATTGTTTTACATAAAAGGTTTTAAAACTTTGTTTGAAATCAAATGCATGCACACTTAGGGCTCAATGTAGGTGGTCGTTTCAGGCCATTTACCGACTGGTTACGGCCGATTTCGGTCGTTTCCGACCGGTAAATGGCGAATCAGTATGTAGGGGGCTAAATCCAAGGCCACATGTAGGTAAATCTACATTTACAGAATCGGTGAAATTGTTTTTGATTGTAAAATCATGTGACTCCTGCAATGCGTCGCTTTTGCGGAACAGATATATGATGCATTTGTGTTGTTATTGTTACGGTGTATATGTAAAAAATGATGCATAAGTGTTGCACGGGCATTGTAGATCCTCTCCTATGTGTGGTTAGCAATTTCAAGTCACTTCCCCCGGGATCAAGGGCCTTGTAAATACGTCCCCATGTGTGTCTGGTCATTTGAAGTCACTTTCCTCGTAGTGCAAGGCCCTTGTAAATACGCCCCCATGTGTGCCTGGCAAATTTTCATTTTGATTGTTTGAGTTACATAGCCATGTTAAAAGTTATTGAAAAAAAGGTGCAAGTTCCTTTAAAAAACGTTTTCATTTGTATTAGGGCATTTTAAGTCTGTTCCCCATGAATGTAGGTGTATTATTGTTTTACATAAAAGGTTTAAAAACTTTTTTTGAAATCAAATGCATGCACTCTTAGGGCCCGATGTAGGTGGTCGTTTCAGGCCATTTACCGACCGGTTATGGCCGATTTAGGCCGTTTCCGACCGGTAAATGGCCAATCGGTATGTAGGGGCCTAAATCCAAGGCCACATGTAGGTAAATGTACATTTACAGAATCGGAAAAATTATTGGTTCGGTAAAATACCGAATCGGTAATTTTACCGATTCTGTAAATTTGCTATGTAGGGGGGACTCTTCTGAGTCCCAAAGGCCTTAACGAATCGGTATTTTAGCATGAAATCAAACTTCATGGTAAAATACCGATTCCGGTGTGCATGCACATGTGTGCATGCACACCTATGTCATGTGAAAGGCAGACCTGCCCTTAGGGCAGGTATGCCTGCCACATGGCACCTGTGCCTGTTTTGAGGATGCCAGAGGGTGTCAAAGTGATTCCCCCTGCACCCTTGTGAATTCTTTAATTACTGATTCGGTAAATACCGAATCGGTAATGCCTAATCATTCCTATGGGCTTCAAAGCCCATAGGAATGATTAATTGTTTGAGTTACATAGCCATGTTAAAATAAAATGATGCATAAGTGTTGCACGGGCATTGTAAATACCCTCCTATGTGTGCTTAGCAATTTCAAGTCACTTCCCCCGGGTTCAAGGGCCTTGTAAATACGTCCCCATGTGTGTCTGGTCATTTAAAGTCACTTTCCTCGTAGTGCAAGGCCCTTGTAAATACGCCCCCATGTGTGCCTGGAAAATATTCATTTTGATTGTTTGAGTTACATAGCCATGTTAAAAGTTATTGAAAAAAAGGTGCAAGTTCCTTAAAAAAACGTTTTGATGTGTATTAGGGCATTTTAAGTCTGTTCCCCATGAATGTAGGTGTATTATTGTTTTACATAAAAGGTTTAAAAACTTTTTTTGAAATCAAATGCATGCACACTTAGGGCCCGATGTAGGTGGTCGTTTCAGGCCATTTACCGACCGGTTTCGGCCGATTTCGTCCGTTTCCGACCGGTAAATGGCCAATCGGTATGTAGGGGCCTAAATCCAAGGCCACATGTAGGTAAATCTACATTTACAGAATCGGAATAATTATTGGTTCGGTAAAATACCGAATCGGTAATTTTACCGATTCTGTAAATTTGCTATGTAGGGGTGACTCATCTGAGTCCCAAAGGCCTTAACAAATCGGTATTTTAGCATGAAATCAAACTTCATGGTAAAATACCGATTCCGGTGTGCATGCACATGTGTGCATGCACACCTATGTCATGTGAAAGGCAGACCTGCCCTTAGGGCAGGTATGCCTGCCACATGGCACCTGTGCCTGTTTTGAGGGTGCCAGAGGGTGTCAAAGTGATACCCCCTGCACCCTTGTGAATTCTTTAATTACCGATTTGGTAAATACCAAATCGGTAATGCCTAATCATTCCTATGGGCTTCAAAGCCCATAGGAATGATTAATTGTTTGAGTTACATAGCCATGTTAAAAGAAAATGATGCATAAGTGTTGCACGGGCATTGTAAATACCCTCCTATGTGTGCTTAGCAATTTCAAGTCACTTCCCCCGGGTTCAAGGGCCTTGTAAATACGTCCCCATGTGTGTCTGGTCATTTGAAGTCACTTTCCTCGTAGTGCAAGGCCCTTGTAAATACGCCCCCATGTGTGCCTGGAAATTTTTCATTTTGATTGTTTGAGTTACATAGCCATGTTAAAAGTTATTGAAAAAAAGGTGCAACGTTTTCATGTATATTAGGGGATTTTAAGTCTGTTCCCCATGATTGTAGGTGTATTATTGTTTTTCATAAAAGGTTTAAAAACTTTTTTTGAAATCAAATGCATGCACACTTAGGGCCCGATGTAGGTGGTCGTTTCAGGCCATTTACCGACCGGTTACGGCCGATTTCGGCCGTTTCCGACCGGTAAATGGCCAATCGGTATGTAGGAGCCTAAATCCAAGGCCACATGTAGGTAAATCTACATTTACAGAATCGGAAAAATTATTGGTTCGGTAAAATACCGAATCGGTAATTTTACCGATTCTGTAAATTTGCTATGTAGGGGGGACTCTTCTAAGTCTCAAAGGCCTTAACGAATCGGTATTTTAGCATGAAATCAAACTTCATGGTAAAATACCGATTCCGGTGTGCATGCTCCTATGTCATGTGAAAGGCAGACCTGCCCTTAGGGCAGGTATGCCTGCCACATGGCACCTGTGCCTGTTTTGAGGGTGCCAGAGGGTGTCAAAGTGATACCCCCTGCACCCTTGTGAATTCTTTTATTTTATTCATTTTTATAGCATTGTTGAATCTAATTCTTACTGTTATTGATTTACTGTTTGGTAATAGTGGTTAATAACATTTTTTATTATATTTCACCACAGATTCAACTGCAGATTATTTGGAAATTAGACAATGTCGTCTAAGGATAGAATTCAAAAGGCTACGAAACGTCAAAGACAGCAGTTGACTAAAATTTTGCAGCAGTCCTCTACATTAGAATTACCTCAACGGACGAAGAGAACACCGGGTAAGAGAACGAAATCATTCCTTAGAAACATTTGTAGAAACAAAAGTATAACTACAGAACAAGTTTTAGTCCAGAAAAAGAGAGCCAATTTAAATGGAAAGGAAAGGCCCATCAAAAAAGTTTGTGCTAGAGCAGGAGATAACTCTGTGCATGGCAGTAGAAGGGCAAATATATTCAGGGACATTCGTAAGCGAATGTTCCGCAACAGGGTAATTGTCAATTTGCTAAAACAATTTAAAAAAGGTCAACAGAAAGTGTCATTTTATAAGAAAAAGAAAAATGTAGAGAAAATGATTGATCAGGCTTTCGAAATTAAGCGAAAGTTATTTATTTTGTTAATTAATAGACTTAGGAAACTAAACAAGGTAATCTATGTTTTCAAATCTAATAGTAGATGGAAGAGAGAAGTTAATCGAAGTAATTTTTGTGAAGTTTTCTTAGGAGAATGGATGCATAGTTCAAATAGTGAGGCATTTTTTAATGAGGAGAGTTATTCTCAGGACAATGTTTTGGTGCATGCAGTTGACAGCAGTGGTCGAGCATATGAGGTAAAAGATGGTCATCCGGTTGAAAAAGAAATACTTGTGTCTGCAGATGCAGAAGAGGCGCTAAGTGATGAGGTTTTAGGGAGACGTCCTAAGGGACCAGTGTACACCTGGAAGTGTAGTTCTATTTGCAGTGTGCAACAGGATTCCATCAATTTGCTTTGTGATTTTATACGGACATTTCATAAGAAAAGTGTAAAGCAAAAAATAAAGTTGTTGCAAGAATTAGATCCTTGCAGAGTGAGACAAGTGACAGGTTTGCATGGTCATTCACTGGCTTGTCTTTCTAGGAGAGTATGCCAGAGTGTATTTCATCATTTCAGGATGCTAGCAGTGCATCATAATAAAGTGAGGAAATTAGTTAGAATGTTGTATTATGCTAAGAGTCCAGCAAGTATGCTTAAAAAACTTAAGCAGAGCTCTTTTGCATGGTTCTGAAGTAGATGTGAAGAATATTTGTCAAGAAATTGAGTTCTGTTACTTTGCTGGTAAAGAGAACAATGTTGATATTGAACCACTAGAAGAAGGTAATGTGGAAGACAGTGTACAGATTTTCAGTACAGATAAGTTTCACAAGGAAATTTCCACGTTTATGGTGAAATCAAGTGAGAGGCCTAATTTCACTTGTGTGTGTTGTTGACGGACTTATTATAAGAATCAGACTAAGTTAGTGGATATATATGCAAAAAGTGATATGGAAAACAATAGTGAATGGAAGGATTTTGCCACATACTTGATGGTAGAAAATTGTTTTGATTTGGGAGCGGACCAACGTATGTGTACTTATTGCTATAACAAATTAAACCAAAACCAGATGCCTGCTAGAGCGGTTTATAATAATCTGGAATTAGATGACATTCCTTCTGAATTGAAGGATTTAAATACTTATGAATCTATTTTGATTCAAAGTGTCCATCCCTTCCAGGCTATTGTACGAATGGAGCCAAAGACAGGGAAGTTGCCTCCATCAGATTTACAGAGAGGATTAAAGGGAAGGGTTGTTTATTTGCCTTTGGATTTGAAGAAAAACATGAATACAATTGGAGTAGAGAAAGTGGAAGAGGAACCTCTGGTTATCATAGTTAATGGTGTTCCGAGAAAGAGTAAGAAAATCTGGCAAGATTTAGTGGATGTTAGGAAAGTCAAAAAGGCAACATTGTATTTGATAAAAAATAATAAGTACTACGAGAATATATGTGTTGCAGAAGAGGAAGTAAGTGAAGAAGAGGACAGCGATTTGTGTCCTGGACAAATTGAGAAAGTAGAAGCCTCTAAAAAGGAAGAAATATATGAACATTATAGTGTTCATCCTTTGCATTCCAAGGAAGTCATGGGGAATGCTATTGAGTTGTTTCAAATGAAACAAGCCAAAGGGAGTCCCATTAGTGTTTGGGAGGAAAGTTTGGAAGCTCAATGTTTCCCACAGTTATTTCCCACAGGTTGAGGAGGACGATATGATGAGCGACCTGTTCAAATTCCTGCTTCAGAATACCGGACTTTACGATTGTATACAGAAGATCCTAGGTTTCGACAATGCATTCCCTATTTATTTCATCTACTGTTTGAAAGTGATCTCTCTGGATTGTCTTATGCAGTGAACCACATCTTGAAAAGTGGTGTACAACAGCGAAATATCTCGACAAGGGACTTTATGGATAAAGTCAATGTGCAAGACAGTATTTTGGATTCTCACCTGATTAATCTCATGGCTTGTCAGCGTGGTACTAATGAGTATTGGTACCGCCGTCATGGTGACTTAAAATGTATGCTGAGGAACTTAGGAACTCCCACATGGTTCCTCACTCTCAGCTGTGCTGAGTATGGCTGGGAAGACTTACTTGAATTTCTACGAGAGGTAAATGGAAACATTGAAAATATTGAATTCAAGACACCCGGAGAACTGTGCTCTTTGGATCCAGTGAATGTATGCAGGTACTTTAATCATAGATTTGAAGCTATGATGTCTTTCATCACGAACAAGAAAAATCCACCTCTTGGAGAGGTGTTGGATTTCTTCTGGAGAAAGGAGTATCAAGCAAGAGGTGCTCCTCATATACATATGCTGCTATGGATCAAAGATGCACCCAAATTTGGAACAGATCCGGATGACTTAGTGATGAGTTTCATAGAACAGTATGCTACATGTGCTGTTCCAAAGACAAATGAAGACAAAAGTCTAAGAGAACAAGTTTTACGGTTTCAAAGCCATCGTTGTGGAAAGGACTGTCGTCGTAAATTCAGAAACAAGGACAAGTACTACACCAAATGTCGTTTTGCATTTCCACGGTCGGTGATATCAAAAGGAAGAGTTAACAATTTGATGTCATCGCTGCGACATAATGTGACGAGGAAATCACCCAAAAACACATACAATTTGAAAAGAAACGAAGAGTCCAAGTACATCAACGACTACAACCCAGTGATTTTGTCCATGTGGAATGCTAACATGGATATACAGTTTGTGGCTGACAACTGTATGGCTGTGGCTCGGTATGTGACGTCTTACATCACCAAAAAAGAAAAGACAGAACTGAAGGATATGTGGGAGGATATTTCCCATGAAAAGAGCCTCAGTAAGAAGTTGTACAGTTTCAGTCTGAAGATGTTGTCGCATCGAGAAATCGGAGCTTACAAATGTTCTGACCGGTTATCTTCAGCAAGTCTCTATGCCAAATCTAGGAGTATCATTTGGGCGAGTCTTGGTCTTGCTGCAACGCGTAATCGAGTTCTCAAACCTGTACGGGAAATTGAGTATTTGGCGGAGAAGGAGCCAAACAGTACAGATATTTTGAAGAGCAACATGTTGGATACATATTATCCAAATAGAAGCAGTCACTTGGAGAATGCTTGTCTGTATGATGTTCTTGAAAATTACGTTTTCAAGAGGAACATCAAAGAAGATATTGATAAAGCAGTGTATGCTGTAATTGGAAGTGAGGGATGTCTGGTCAAGCAAAAAAAATGTCAATTGATAAATCATCGAAAATTGGATTGCGAATCTCCCGAAAGAAAAGAGTTTTTCTATTTAGCTCTTTTGCAACTTTTCAAGCCTTGGCGTGCAGAAGAGGAACTGCTTGGGGATTTCCTCTGTTACGAAGACTCTTTCAATGCAGCCAAGGAGTCCATAGAATGTCCTGTTTTTCCAAATTATCTACAAATGTTGAATGCAGAAATTGAGCAGGAAGCAACAATTGTAGCCGAGATTGTTAGAGACAGTTCTCAGGACAGTCAGAGTTCTGTTTCATTGAGTCAGGATCCACTAGGAGAACCAGTTATTGAAAATGAAGCTGCCACTGCCATGATTGAAGTGGAAAGAGCCATGGCACATGCTCAGAAGGATGCGGTTAACTTAGAAGAATTGGAAAGACAACTTAACATTGAGCAGAGGAAAATATATGACGAAGTTACCAACCAAATTGAGCATGGATTAAGTCATGAGAAGGAAGAGTGCTCATGTACGTCGTTGAAGCCTGTCCGACTGTACGTGAGTGGAGAAGCAGGAACTGGAAAAAGTTTCCTTATTAAAGCAATTTCATGTTATCTGCAGAAAAGGACTGAGTCATCGCTGTCTTGTGTTGTGACCGCCCCAACTGGACTGGCAGTTCATAACATTAAAGGGATTACTTTGCATCGGTTACTGATGCTGCCAGTGGAGCATGATAACAAATTACAATACCACAAGTTATCTGGAGATGCTTGTTGTGAAGTATCTAGAGTCCTGAAGAAGATGAAACTTCTTATCATTGACAAAGTAAGCATGGTTTCCAATGTCATGCTTGCTTTTGTGCATTTGAGAATGCAGGAAGTTCTTAAAACAGAGTATGATGTGTTATTCGGTGGCAAACACATCATTGTTTTTGGTGATCTTCTGCAGCTGACACCAGTGAAAGGACAACCAGTGTTTAAACTGCTTACACATGAAGATACCAAGAAGTGCCTAGGGAGCATTGGCAATGTTAACATATGGTTAAACTTCAGTTATGCTGAGCTGCGTGAAAATATGCGTCAGGCGAAGGATGTTAGAATCGGGAAAGTGACTGAGCGTGGTAAAGAAGCTTTACATGCACGCTTACTGTCAAATTTATATCCAGAAGAAGACGTTTTGCCAGAAGATATTTTTCAGAAAATTACTGTGAAGAAATCTGGAATATGTTTGATGCCAACTCTTGCAGAATGTTCCATCTTCAACAACAAAATGTTGAATTTAGAAAAACAAGAGATTGTGAAACTGGAAGCTTTTGACAAAATAGAGCATATGGGAGCAACAATTATTTTGTCTGAGAATTTGAAATCTAAATTGGATTCATTAGAGAAGACTATATCTAAAACTGCGGGTTTTGAAAAGACTTTGAATGTGTGCTTAAATTGCCGAATCATTTTGAGAAGGAATTTACATGTTGAAAGAGGTCTGGTAAATGGATCAATGGGTAATGTTGTTGATTTTGAGAAATACAGAAGTAGATATGGAATTGAATTTTAAAAAATTAAATTTGATGGCATTGAGGAAGTACAGCTAATTGGTCATTGCTCTGCTAGGTTTTTGCTTGTTAAAGACTTATATGTTCGCCGTAAGCAGTTTCCTGTTTGCTTGGCATATGCGGTGACAATTCATAAATCGCAAGGTTTAAGTGTAGACACTGCTTTAGTGAATATTGGCAGTTCTGTATTCAAAGAGGGTATGGCTTATGTAGCATTGTCACGAGTCAGAACTTTATCGGGATTGTACTTGAGTGACTGTGATGTCACAAACATTTGTGCAGATCTAGATTGTGTTAAGGAATACAATAGGTTAGGAAGAGAGTATGCGCCACATTTGCCTCAATATCCTTTGTTTGAGAAACGTGTGGTAGGCCGGAAACGAAGAAATATCAGTAATAGTAGGGAGGTTGTAGCAAAAAGACCAAAAGTCGATGAACCCAAAATTGTAAGCAGGAATAAAATGAATTCTGTTGAAAATGTTGTTGGTTTTAAATTTGAAAATAGTTCTGGTGTCAACTGCTATGCTAATGTAGTTGTTAATGTTCTCTTTTCACTAGAGACTTTCAAAGAACATATTGTGATCAATTCAGAACAAAGTTTATGCTGTTTGTTGAATTCTGTGTTAGAGAAATGTAGTGCTGATAGAACCAGAGTAGAAAGTGTGTCTGAAATTCGTTTTCTGTTAGACGAATGTTCAGGTCAAACAGAATTCTCTGAAAATATTCAGCAGGATTGTCAGGAGTTTTTAATGTATATGCTTGATGTATTGCAAGATGAGGGTGTAGATGTAGATTATCTATTTGGCCTTTCTTATCAATGGCAGCATGACTGCGAGAACTGTAGGCTATCAAGTACTACTAGTGTAGACTCAGAAAGATTTATATATTTAACTTTGCCTGACAGTAAATCAGTATCCTTCAATAAGCTAGTAAAGGCAGCCGATCAAAACATGGAGTGCAGCCAATGTAAGTCTGGAATGCTGTCCACGTTAATTTTACGAAGTTATGGCCAGTATGTCATTTTAATGTTCCCACGATGTAGGCCTGATGGAACTAAATTGACAACTTTAATTAATAATTTTGTGGCTTCGCAGTTGTCAATATCAGGAAGGACTTTTATAACTACTGCAATTATATATCATAACGGTCCTTCAAATAATTCAGGACATTATACAGCTTATTTGAAATCTGGAAACGGTTGGTCATTCTGCAATGATTCTGTTTTAACTTTCAAAAAAAGATTGCCTTTCCACCTTCAAAATTCTTACCTGGTGTTCTTACAACCAAAATTTTAGGAAAGGAAGCTTGGGATTTGTTTAGAGGAATTTACAGAGGTTCTAATGGCTCCTACTCTATATGGCCTTGTGGATAATTGTAGTACAGAGTGAAAACTGTTTGTTTTTATAAGCTAAGTCAAGCAGCAGATCAAAATAAAGAGTAGAGGAAACGTAAGTCTGCAATGCTGTCTATATTTTTTATAGAAACTTATGGGTGAAATGTCATTTTACAATTTGAACTACACAAACTGCATGAAAAAAAAGTTGTTAAGTCTAATTAAAAAATTTTGGGCTACACAGTCATCGATTTCAGGAAGAACATTTGCAACTGCAGCTATTATATAATATGCTGGTCCTTTGACAACATCTGGATATTACACAGCGTATTTGAAATTTAAAAAATGGCTAGTCTTTCAGCAAACATTACTAATTGAGTATGAAGCAATGTTGCCTTTTGACTTGATTTTTGAAGTCAGAATTTAGGGTAGGTAATTGGACTATAATGATTCTAGGTGTTGCTGTAACTTAGTGTGCTGTTTTAAATTGCTTTGTATGTCTCAGTTTTCTTAAAACAATTGAGTTTATCTTTCAGAAAGTGGCGGGCAGAAAATAGTATAACAACAATGGAGGAGTGCCCCCTGGGAAGAAAAATACAAAGAAAGATTTCTTCTGTATCTAGAGCTTAAGGCTCAGGTTAGCACTAAGTGCCCCAGCCCTATACCGGACAGTGTTTGTCCTTGTAGAAGACCCCTCACTCACCAACCTGGTTGGTGACATGCTTCATCATTGGGGTCCCACCCCATAGGCCAAATGCCCATAGGGTGTGCTGCGACACCTGATTACAGTGGAGCGGGTTGTTTTTATATGTGCAGAAAAAATACTGTGATATGTGTATTAAAAAGGGGCCAAGACTACTCACTCCAAGACTTTATTCTTGAGTGCTTAGACCCTGTTAAAAACAATGTGGCACCTGTGCCTATTTAGGAAGGCTTCGGTGTCTCGAGAAGTGTGAGAGAATTAAAAATAGCGAAGTGTGCTATGTGAGTTAATTAAAAACAGGTCTACATGTTTCAACCATTTTAAAAATTATTAGGTTTTCGTCAGGACCGTGTTTCTTGAGCGGGGTGGTCCGCACACGCTAAGGCGCGTCCAGCCCTCGTTCAATATAAAGACCACAAATTGTGTTCTTGTGTAAAAGGGTGTTTGATCCTGATTCAGGAAAAAACCTGTGGGAGAAAAAACGTATAGGGTGGGGTTAACGTACTGGGGAAGACATAACAAGGGTACACGGTAAACAAATAGTACGCTTGGTGGGTTCACCAAAGATAAGGTGACAGAAGAACACCTTATTTATCAGGTCGTACCCGTGGTCTATCAGTAGTGATAGACGGTGGTGCTCAAACGGTATTTATTCGAGCCTAGGTGTGTTTAAAGGGAAAAACAAACAACATTAAGTAAATGTGCCGTTTCGCCGGGAAAAGTGAGGAGGAGGTGTGGGAGAGCGAGTCGGAGTGAGGAAAAAAGGTGGGACTTTCATCATTTGAGAAAAGAAAATGTTCTAAACCAATGAAAAGTGTTTATTTTACGTCATATGATCAAGCGTTCCATCATTAGGAAACTAAAAGTAAAATGAACCAATGAAAAGTTTTATGAACTAGTCACATGACCTGTTATGCTTACGTTCCGCGTTCCGCGCCGCGCCTCGGATCGTTTCCAGGGCTTTACGTTTCGCGCCTTGGTTCGCGTTCCAGAACGCTTCCGGGTGCGCGAACGCAGCACGTCATAAGGGGCATTACGTAGTAACGCAATATGTTGCGTTTACGGGACGCGTCACAATGTGCTTTTCTAATGCGGTATTTGCACTAACGGAACGTTTACCGGTTCGCGGACCGGCAGCGAAACAAGAAAAAATAATTTAAACTATAATATCAATTGAATTAAAAAAATATAATACAAATATATATAAAATATATTTGTGAATTAGAATAAGAATATATGTTACAGCTATAGATATTAGCTTTTAAAAAACCAATGAAATTCCCTGAAAAAACCACAGGTTATAGACCATATATAGTTAGGGATTAGCATTTACAATCCTTCATCCAGACACTTATACATCCACTCATTCTTCAATATGTAAGACATATTTTAACTTTACAGAAACATACAAACACTGGATGATGTCATCAGTGATGTCATCAGTGATGTCACTGACCATGTCATGAATGATGTAATATGTGACATCATCAGCAGTGGATTGCGGGTGCGCGATATATAGTTATTGCAACTAACTATATATGCAAATTTCTATGGTTTTGTGTGAGTAAACTAAGGTTTTGCAAATGCTAATCCCTAACTATATATGGTCTATAACCAATGGTTTTTTCAGTGAATTTTCTTGGTTTTGTAAATGCTAATCCCTAACTATATATGGTCTATAACCTATGGTTTTTTCAGTGAATATATATATATATATATATATATATATATATATATATATATATATATATTCACTGAAAAAACCATAGGTTATAGACCATATATAGTTAGGAATTCGCATTTACAAAACCTTATTTTACTCACACAAAACCATTGAAATTGTTTCCGAGGAGGAAAAAGTTCACCCGAACCCCCTGAGCGGAGAGTAAGAGCCTTCGTGTTGGCGGACGACTGCATTCCTACGGCGGGTCCTAGTGGCTAGCGGTCGGTGAGCAGTGTCCAACCGCAGCGGGGCTTCCATTTGGAATTCTCAGGTGGGGAGAATTGGTGTGCAGTCAAGAGACCGGCAGCGGCGCGAGCCGCCGGGTTACCAGCGAGGTTTTTATTAAAGATCTCCTTGACTGCAGCCATTGGGTCCGTGTCTTCGTTTCCACGACAGGAGTGTGGTTTATTTGAAGATTACTGGTTCATGTTATACGGGGAGCAGCTGTCCTCGTTTACGGAGCCCACTCGCCAGTAAGAGGTCGGGAGTACAACAGCTGCAAAGCAACGTTTGTTTCCGAGGAGGAAAAAGTTCACCCGAACCCCCTGAGCGGAGAGTAAGAGCCTTCGTGTTGGCGGACGACTGCATTCCTACGGCGGGTCCTAGTGGCTAGCGGTCGGTGAGCAGTGTCCAACCGCAGCGGGGCTTCCATTTGGAATTCTCAGGTGGGGAGAATTGGTGTGCAGTCAAGAGACCGGCAGCGGCGCGAGCCGCCGGGTTACCAGCGAGGTTTTTATTAAAGATCTCCTTGACTGCAGCCATTGGGTCCGTGTCTTCGTTTCCACGACAGGAGTGTGGTTTATTTGAAGATTACTGGTTCATGTTATACGGGGAGCAGCTGTCCTCGTTTACGGAGCCCACTCGCCAGTAAGAGGTCGGGAGTACAACAGCTGCAAAGCAACGTTTGTTTCCGAGGAGGAAAAAGTTCACCCGAACCCCCTGAGCGGAGAGTAAGAGCCTTCGTGTTGGCGGACGACTGCATTCCTACGGCGGGTCCTACTGGCTAGCGGTCGGTGAGCAGTGTCCAACCGCAGCGGGGCTTCCATTTGGAATTCTCAGGTGGGGAGAATTGGTGTGCAGTCAAGAGACCGGCAGCGGCGCGAGCCGCCGGGTTACCAGCGAGGTTTTTATTAAAGATCTCCTTGACTGCAGCCATTGGGTCCGTGTCTTCGTTTCCACGACAGGAGTGTGGTTTATTTGAAGATTACTGGTTCATGTTATACGGGGAGCAGCTGTCCTCGTTTACGGAGCCCACTCGCCAGTAAGAGGTCGGGAGTACAACAGCTGCAAAGCAACGTTTGTTTCCGAGGAGGAAAAAGTTCACCCGAACCCCCTGAGCGGAGAGTAAGAGCCTTCGTGTTGGCGGACGACTGCATTCCTACGGCGGGTCCTAGTGGCTAGCGGTCGGTGAGCAGTGTCCAACCGCAGCGGGGCTTCCATTTGGAATTCTCAGGTGGGGAGAATTGGTGTGCAGTCAAGAGACCGGCAGCGGCGCGAGCCGCCGGGTTACCAGCGAGGTTTTTATTAAAGATCTCCTTGACTGCAGCCATTGGGTCCGTGTCTTCGTTTCCACGACAGGAGTGTGGTTTATTTTAAGATTACTGGTTCATGTTATACGGGGAGCAGCTGTCCTCGTTTACGGAGCCCACTCGCCAGTAAGAGGTCGGGAGTACAACAGCTGCAAAGCAACGTTTGTTTCCGAGGAGGAAAAAGTTCACCCGAACCCCCTGAGCGGAGAGTAAGAGCCTTCGTGTTGGCGGACGACTGCATTCCTACGGCGGGTCCTAGTGGCTAGCGGTCGGTGAGCAGTGTCCAACCGCAGCGGGGCTTCCATTTGGAATTCTCAGGTGGGGAGAATTGGTGTGCAGTCAAGAGACCGGCAGCGGCGCGAGCCGCCGGGTTACCAGCGAGGTTTTTATTAAAGATCTCCTTGACTGCAGCCATTGGGTCCGTGTCTTCGTTTCCACGACAGGAGTGTGGTTTATTTGAAGATTACTGGTTCATGTTATACGGGGAGCAGCTGTCCTCGTTTACGGAGCCCACTCGCCAGTAAGAGGTCGGGAGTACAACAGCTGCAAAGCAACGTTTGTTTCCGAGGAGGAAAAAGTTCACCCGAACCCCCTGAGCGGAGAGTAAGAGCCTTCGTGTTGGCGGACGACTGCATTCCTACGGCGGGTCCTAGTGGCTAGCGGTCGGTGAGCAGTGTCCAACCGCAGCGGGGCTTCCATTTGGAATTCTCAGGTGGGGAGAATTGGTGTGCAGTCAAGAGACCGGCAGCGGCGCGAGCCGCCGGGTTACCAGCGAGGTTTTTATTAAAGATCTCCTTGACTGCAGCCATTGGGTCCGTGTCTTCGTTTCCACGACAGGAGTGTGGTTTATTTGAAGATTACTGGTTCATGTTATACGGGGAGCAGCTGTCCTCGTTTACGGAGCCCACTCGCCAGTAAGAGGTCGGGAGTACAACAGCTGCAAAGCAACGTTTGTTTCCGAGGAGGAAAAAGTTCACCCGAACCCCCTGAGCGGAGAGTAAGAGCCTTCGTGTTGGCGGACGACTGCATTCCTACGGCGGGTCCTAGTGGCTAGCGGTCGGTGAGCAGTGTCCAACCGCAGCGGGGCTTCCATTTGGAATTCTCAGGTGGGGAGAATTGGTGTGCAGTCAAGAGACCGGCAGCGGCGCGAGCCGCCGGGTTACCAGCGAGGTTTTTATTAAAGATCTCCTTGACTGCAGCCATTGGGTCCGTGTCTTCGTTTCCACGACAGGAGTGTGGTTTATTTGAAGATTACTGGTTCATGTTATACGGGGAGCAGCTGTCCTCGTTTACGGAGCCCACTCGCCAGTAAGAGGTCGGGAGTACAACAGCTGCAAAGCAACGTTTGTTTCCGAGGAGGAAAAAGTTCACCCGAACCCCCTGAGCGGAGAGTAAGAGCCTTCGTGTTGGCGGACGACTGCATTCCTACGGCGGGTCCTAGTGGCTAGCGGTCGGTGAGCAGTGTCCAACCGCAGCGGGGCTTCCATTTGGAATTCTCAGGTGGGGAGAATTGGTGTGCAGTCAAGAGACCGGCAGTGGCGCGAGCCGCCGGGTTACCAGCGAGGTTTTTATTAAAGATCTCCTTGACTGCAGCCATTGGGTCCGTGTCTTCGTTTCCACGACAGGAGTGTGGTTTATTTGAAGATTACTGGTTCATGTTATACGGGGAGCAGCTGTCCTCGTTTACGGAGCCCACTCGCCAGTAAGAGGTCGGGAGTACAACAGCTGCAAAGCAACGTTTGTTTCCGAGGAGGAAAAAGTTCACCCGAACCCCCTGAGCGGAGAGTAAGAGCCTTCGTGTTGGCGGACGACTGCATTCCTACGGCGGGTCCTAGTGGCTAGCGGTCGGTGAGCAGTGTCCAACCGCAGCGGGGCTTCCATTTGGAATTCTCAGGTGGGGAGAATTGGTGTGCAGTCAAGAGACCGGCAGCGGCGCGAGCCGCCGGGTTACCAGCGAGGTTTTTATTAAAGATCTCCTTGACTGCAGCCATTGGGTCCGTGTCTTCGTTTCCACGACAGGAGTGTGGTTTATTTGAAGATTACTGGTTCATGTTATACGGGGAGCAGCTGTCCTCGTCTACGGAGCCCACTCGCCAGTAAGAGGTCGGGAGTACAACAGCTGCAAAGCAACGTTTGTTTCCGAGGAGGAAAAAGTTCACCCGAACCCCCTGAGCGGAGAGTAAGAGCCTTCGTGTTGGCGGACGACTGCATTCCTACGGCGGGTCCTAGTGGCTAGCGGTCGGTGAGCAGTGTCCAACCGCAGCGGGGCTTCCATTTGGAATTCTCAGGTGGGGAGAATTGGTGTGCAGTCAAGAGACCGGCAGCGGCGCGAGCCGCCGGGTTACCAGCGAGGTTTTTATTAAAGATCTCCTTGACTGCAGCCATTGGGTCCGTGTCTTCGTTTCCACGACAGGAGTGTGGTTTATTTGAAGATTACTGGTTCATGTTATACGGGGAGCAGCTGTCCTCGTTTACGGAGCCCACTCGCCAGTAAGAGGTCGGGAGTACAACAGCTGCAAAGCAACGTTTGTTTCCGAGGAGGAAAAAGTTCACCCGAACCCCCTGAGCGGAGAGTAAGAGCCTTCGTGTTGGCGGACGACTGCATTCCTATGGCGGGTCCTAGTGGCTAGCGGTCGGTGAGCAGTGTCCAACCGCAGCGGGGCTTCCATTTGGAATTCTCAGGTGGGGAGAATTGGTGTGCAGTCAAGAGACCGGCAGCGGCGCGAGCCGCCGGGTTACCAGCGAGGTTTTTATTAAAGATCTCCTTGACTGCAGCCATTGGGTCCGTGTCTTCGTTTCCACGACAGGAGTGTGGTTTATTTGAAGATTACTGGTTCATGTTATACGGGGAGCAGCTGTCCTCGTTTACGGAGCCCACTCGCCAGTAAGAGGTCGGGAGTACAACAGCTGCAAAGCAACGTTTGTTTCCGAGGAGGAAAAAGTTCACCCGAACCCCCTGAGCGGAGAGTAAGAGCCTTCGTGTTGGCGGACGACTGCATTCCTACGGCGGGTACTAGTGGCTAGCGGTCGGTGAGCAGTGTCCAACCGCAGCGGGGCTTCCATTTGGAATTCTCAGGTGGGGAGAATTGGTGTGCAGTCAAGAGACCGGCAGCGGCGCGAGCCGCCGGGTTACCAGCGAGGTTTTTATTAAAGATCTCCTTGACTGCAGCCATTGGGTCCGTGTCTTCGTTTCCACGACAGGAGTGTGGTTTATTTGAAGATTTCTGGTTCATGTTATACGGGGAGCAGCTGTCCTCGTTTACGGAGCCCACTCGCCAGTAAGAGGTCGGGAGTACAACAGCTGCAAAGCAACGTTTGTTTCCGAGGAGGAAAAAGTTCACCCGAACCCCCTGAGCGGAGAGTAAGAGCCTTCGTGTTGGCGGACGACTGCATTCCTACGGCGGGTCCTAGTGGCTAGCGGTCGGTGAGCAGTGTCCAACCGCAGCGGGGCTTCCATTTGGAATTCTCAGGTGGGAAGAATTGGTGTGCAGTCAAGAGACCGGCAGCGGCGCGAGCCGCCGGGTTACCAGCGAGGTTTTTATTAAAGATCTCCTTGACTGCAGCCATTGGGTCCGTGTCTTCGTTTCCACGACAGGAGTGTGGTTTATTTGAAGATTACTGGTTCATGTTATACGGGGAGCAGCTGTCCTCGTTTACGGAGCCCACTCGCCAGTAAGAGGTCGGGAGTACAACAGCTGCAAAGCAACGTTTGTTTCCGAGGAGGAAAAAGTTCACCCGAACCCCCTGAGCGGAGAGTAAGAGCCTTCGTGTTGGCGGACGACTGCATTCCTACGGCGGGTCCTAGTGGCTAGCGGTCGGTGAGCAGTGTCCAACCGCAGCGGGGCTTCCATTTGGAATTCTCAGGTGGGGAGAATTGGTGTGCAGTCAAGAGACCGGCAGCGGCGCGAGCCGCCGGGTTACCAGCGAGGTTTTTATTAAAGATCTCCTTGACTGCAGCCATTGGGTCCGTGTCTTCGTTTCCACGACAGGAGTGTGGTTTATTTGAAGATTACTGGTTCATGTTATACGGGGAGCAGCTGTCCTCGTTTACGGAGCCCACTCGCCAGTAAGAGGTCGGGAGTACAACAGCTGCAAAGCAACGTTTGTTTCCGAGGAGGAAAAAGTTCACCCGAACCCCCTGAGCGGAGAGTAAGAGCCTTCGTGTTGGCGGACGACTGCATTCCTACGGCGGGTCCTAGTGGCTAGCGGTCGGTGAGCAGTGTCCAACCGCAGCGGGGCTTCCATTTGGAATTCTCAGGTGGGGAGAGTTGGTGTGCAGTCAAGAGACCGGCAGCGGCGCGAGCCGCCGGGTTACCAGCGAGGTTTTTATTAAAGATCTCCTTGACTGCAGCCATTGGGTCCGTGTCTTCGTTTCCACGACAGGAGTGTGGTTTATTTGAAGATTACTGGTTCATGTTATACGGGGAGCAGCTGTCCTCGTTTACGGAGCCCACTCGCCAGTAAGAGGTCGGGAGTACAACAGCTGCAAAGCAACGTTTGTTTCCGAGGAGGAAAAAGTTCACCCGAACCCCCTGAGCGGAGAGTAAGAGCCTTCGTGTTGGCGGACGACTGCATTCCTACGGCGGGTCCTAGTGGCTAGCGGTCGGTGAGCAGTGTCCAACCGCAGCGGGGCTTCCATTTGGAATTCTCAGGTGGGGAGAATTGGTGTGCAGTCAAGAGACCGGCAGCGGCGCGAGCCGCCGGGTTACCAGCGAGGTTTTTATTAAAGATCTCCTTGACTGCAGCCATTGGGTCCGTGTCTTCGTTTCCACGACAGGAGTGTGGTTTATTTGAAGATTACTGGTTCATGTTATACGGGGAGCAGCTGTCCTCGTTTACGGAGCCCACTCGCCAGTAAGAGGTCGGGAGTACAACAGCTGCAAAGCAACGTTTGTTTCCGAGGAGGAAAAAGTTCACCCGAACCCCCTGAGCGGAGAGTAAGAGCCTTCGTGTTGGCGGACGACTGCATTCCTACGGCGGGTCCTAGTGGCTAGCGGTCGGTGAGCAGTGTCCAACCGCAGCGGGGCTTCCATTTGGAATTCTCAGGTGGGGAGAATTGGTGTGCAGTCAAGAGACCGGCAGCGGCGCGAGCCGCCGGGTTACCAGCGAGGTTTTTATTAAAGATCTCCTTGACTGCAGCCATTGGGTCCGTGTCTTCGTTTCCACGACAGGAGTGTGGTTTATTTGAAGATTACTGGTTCATGTTATACGGGGAGCAGCTGTCCTCGTTTACGGAGCCCACTCGCCAGTAAGAGGTCGGGAGTACAACAGCTGCAAAGCAACGTTTGTTTCCGAGGAGGAAAAAGTTCACCCGAACCCCCTGAGCGGAGAGTAAGAGCCTTCGTGTTGGCGGACGACTGCATTCCTACGGCGGGTCCTAGTGGCTAGCGGTCGGTGAGCAGTGTCCAACCGCAGCGGGGCTTCCATTTGGAATTCTCAGGTGGGGAAAATTGGTGTGCAGTCAAGAGACCGGCAGCGGCGCGAGCCGCCGGGTTACCAGCGAGGTTTTTATTAAAGATCTCCTTGACTGCAGCCATTGGGTCCGTGTCTTCGTTTCCACGACAGGAGTGTGGTTTATTTGAAGATTACTGGTTCATGTTATACGGGGAGCAGCTGTCCTCGTTTACGGAGCCCACTCGCCAGTAAGAGGTCGGGAGTACAACAGCTGCAAAGCAACGTTTGTTTCCGAGGAGGAAAAAGTTCACCCGAACCCCCTGAGCGGAGAGTAAGAGCCTTCGTGTTGGCGGACGACTGCATTCCTACGGCGGGTCCTAGTGGCTAGCGGTCGGTGAGCAGTGTCCAACCGCAGCGGGGCTTCCATTTGGAATTCTCAGGTGGGGAGAATTGGTGTGCAGTCAAGAGACCGGCAGCGGCGCGAGCCGCCGGGTTACCAGCGAGGTTTTTATTAAAGATCTCCTTGACTGCAGCCATTGGGTCCGTGTCTTCGTTTCCACGACAGGAGTGTGGTTTATTTGAAGATTACTGGTTCATGTTATACGGGGAGCAGCTGTCCTCGTTTACGGAACCCACTCGCCAGTAAGAGGTCGGGAGTACAACAGCTGCAAAGCAACGTTTGTTTCCGAGGAGGAAAAAGTTCACCCGAACCCCCTGAGCGGAGAGTAAGAGCCTTCGTGTTGGCGGACGACTGCATTCCTACGGCGGGTCCTAGTGGCTAGCGGTCGGTGAGCAGTGTCCAACCGCAGCGGGGCTTCCATTTGGAATTCTCAGGTGGGGAGAATTGGTGTGCAGTCAAGAGACCGGCAGCGGCGCGAGCCGCCGGGTTACCAGCGAGGTTTTTATTAAAGATCTCCTTGACTGCAGCCATTGGGTCCGTGTCTTCGTTTCCACGACAGGAGTGTGGTTTATTTGAAGATTACTGGTTCATGTTATACGGGGAGCAGCTGTCCTCGTTTACGGAGCCCACTCGCCAGTAAGAGGTCGGGAGTACAACAGCTGCAAAGCAACGTTTGTTTCCGAGGAGGAAAAAGTTCACCCGAACCCCCTGAGCGGAGAGTAAGAGCCTTCCTGTTGGCGGACGACTGCATTCCTACGGCGGGTCCTAGTGGCTAGCGGTCGGTGAGCAGTGTCCAACCGCAGCGGGGCTTCCATTTGGAATTCTCAGGTGGGGAGAATTGGTGTGCAGTCAAGAGACCGGCAGCGGCGCGAGCCGCCGGGTTACCAGCGAGGTTTTTATTAAAGATCTCCTTGACTGCAGCCATTGGGTCCGTGTCTTCGTTTCCACGACAGGAGTGTGGTTTATTTGAAGATTACTGGTTCATGTTATACGGGGAGCAGCTGTCCTCGTTTACGGAGCCCACTCGCCAGTAAGAGGTCGGGAGTACAACAGCTGCAAAGCAACGTTTGTTTCCGAGGAGGAAAAAGTTCACCCGAACCCCCTGAGCGGAGAGTAAGAGCCTTCGTGTTGGCGGACGACTGCATTCCTACGGCGGGTCCTAGTGGCTAGCGGTCGGTGAGCAGTGTCCAACCGCAGCGGGGCTTCCATTTGGAATTCTCAGGTGGGGAGAATTGGTGTGCAGTCAAGAGACCGGCAGCGGCGCGAGCCGCCGGGTTACCAGCGAGGTTTTTATTAAAGATCTCCTTGACTGCAGCCATTGGGTCCGTGTCTTCGTTTCCACGACAGGAGTGTGGTTTATTTGAAGATTACTGGTTCATGTTATACGGGGAGCAGCTGTCCTCGTTTACGGAGCCCACTCGCCAGTAAGAGGTCGGGAGTACAACAGCTGCAAAGCAACGTTTGTTTCCGAGGAGGAAAAAGTTCACCCGAACCCCCTGAGCGGAGAGTAAGAGCCTTCGTGTTGGCGGACGACTGCATTCCTACGGCGGGTCCTAGTGGCTAGCGGTCGGTGAGCAGTGTCCAACCGCAGCGGGGCTTCCATTTGGAATTCTCAGGTGGGGAGAATTGGTGTGCAGTCAAGAGACCGGCAGCGGCGCGAGCCGCCGGGTTACCAGCGAGGTTTTTATTAAAGATCTCCTTGACTGCAGCCATTGGGTCCGTGTCTTCGTTTCCACGACAGGAGTGTGGTTTATTTGAAGATTACTGGTTCATGTTATACGGGGAGCAGCTGTCCTCGTTTACGGAGCCCACTCGCCAGTAAGAGGTCGGGAGTACAACAGCTGCAAAGCAACGTTTGTTTCCGAGGAGGAAAAAGTTCACCCGAACCCCCTGAGCGGAGAGTAAGAGCCTTCGTGTTGGCGGACGACTGCATTCCTACGGCGGGTCCTAGTGGCTAGCGGTCGGTGAGCAGTGTCCAACCGCAGCGGGGCTTCCATTTGGAATTCTCAGGTGGGGAGAATTGGTGTGCAGTCAAGAGACCGGCAGCGGCGCGAGCCGCCGGGGTTACCAGCGAGGTTTTTATTAAAGATCTCCTTGACTGCAGCCATTGGGTCCGTGTCTTTGTTTCCACGACAGGAGTGTGGTTTATTTGAAGATTACTGGTTCATGTTATACGGGGAGCAGCTGTCCTCGTTTACGGAGCCCACTCGCCAGTAAGAGGTCGGGAGTACAACAGCTGCAAAGCAACGTTTGTTTCCGAGGAGGAAAAAGTTCACCCGAACCCCCTGAGCGGAGAGTAAGAGCCTTCGTGTTGGCGGACGACTGCATTCCTACGGCGGGTCCTAGTGGCTAGCGGTCGGTGAGCAGTGTCCAACCGCAGCGGGGCTTCCATTTGGAATTCTCAGGTGGGGAGAATTGGTGTGCAGTCAAGAGACCGGCAGCGGCGCGAGCCGCCGGGTTACCAGCGAGGTTTTTATTAAAGATCTCCTTGACTGCAGCCATTGGGTCCGTGTCTTCGTTTCCACAACAGGAGTGTGGTTTATTTGAAGATTACTGGTTCATGTTATACGGGGAGCAGCTGTCCTCGTTTACGGAGCCCACTCGCCAGTAAGAGGTCGGGAGTACAACAGCTGCAAAGCAACGTTTGTTTCCGAGGAGGAAAAAGTTCACCCGAACCCCCTGAGCGGAGAGTAAGAGCCTTCGTGTTGGCGGACGACTGCATTCCTACGGCGGGTCCTAGTGGCTAGCGGTCGGTGAGCAGTGTCCAACCGCAGCGGGGCTTCCATTTGGAATTCTCAGGTGGGGAGAATTGGTGTGCAGTCAAGAGACCGGCAGCGGCGCGAGCCGCCGGGTTACCAGCGAGGTTTTTATTAAAGATCTCCTTGACTGCAGCCATTGGGTCCGTGTCTTCGTTTCCACGACAGGAGTGTGGTTTATTTGAAGATTACTGGTTCATGTTATACGGGGAGCAGCTGTCCTCGTTTACGGAGCCCACTCGCCAGTAAGAGGTCGGGAGTACAACAGCTGCAAAGCAACGTTTGTTTCCGAGGAGGAAAAAGTTCACCCGAACCCCCTGAGCGGAGAGTAAGAGCCTTCGTGTTGGCGGACGACTGCATTCCTACGGCGGGTCCTAGTGGCTAGCGGTCGGTGAGCAGTGTCCAACCGCAGCGGGGCTTCCATTTGGAATTCTCAGGTGGGGAGAATTGGTGTGCAGTCAAGAGACCGGCAGCGGCGCGAGCCGCCGGGTTACCAGCGAGGTTTTTATTAAAGATCTCCTTGACTGCAGCCATTGGGTCCGTGTCTTCGTTTCCACGACAGGAGTGTGGTTTATTTGAAGATTACTGGTTCATATATATATATATATATATATATATATATATATATATATATATATATATATATATATATATATATATATATATATATATATATATATATATATATATATATATATATATATATATATATATATATATATATATATATATATTACCTACTGGCGGTCGCCAGTAGGTATATATAGTTAGGATTTTTTCTCTATGGGATTTTTGAAAATTCTATGTCTAATAACTTTGGCGTTTGTGGACGGAATTGGCTGAAATTTTTAGGAAAATGGAACATTTTGTGTCTGAGCAGCCCCTGACAATTTGGGGGGGTTTCATCAAGGTGGGGCCGATAAAAAAGGGGGGTCCTAAAACGCGTTTTTCCCATGTTAATTTCCATAGGGCGGTTGGCCTCACTTTTAGCTCGAACGACTGAATGGATTTGCACGAAACTTGGCAAAATTGTAGAGACTGTTAGCCCGATGTGCCTTTGCTAGGTCTCAATATATGTGCTCCAGTGGATTTTGAGTAATTTAGGTTCAAATAAAGATATATATCTGGGCGGAGCCTAACCACACATCTGATCTGATTGGCTGTCAGCACTTCATCCAAGAAGTGTTGGCAGCCATCTTGGGACCAATATACATGATAGCACCTCATTAAAAAGCATTGTAGTTAATAGAGGGTTTTAGGACTTTAGTTACATTATAAATCATTTGTTGATGGTACCATACTCGTTTTAGGAATTGTGGTGGGTTCTAAGGTGATTTTACCATGTGAAAAAACCTTCTGCTGTGATATTTACAACAAGGGGTGGTGAGGGACAGAGTCTCTGAATTAAGCAGAAAGCTCTCACCCAGTCAAGAAATCAGGGCTAGATCCAACACCGTTTTTTAGCTCACTGCACCATCCCAGTTTCAGAACCTGGCTGTATGCAAATTAGTCTGTTCCTGTCCCAGTGCATGATGGGAACAGGGCAAACCAAACTACAAAAGCCAATTCTTACACTGGGAAGGAAACAAGCTCCCGGGGACCGGTTTCTGGCATTACAGCCGTCTTCGGCCCAGTTTGCTTGAATCCTGATGGTGCAATGAGCAAGGGTCTCACATCTGAGAATACCCTTCCACGCTTAGCTTGTCTCCTTTCTGGTGAAGAATTGGCTTGGTAGTTTAGTCTGCCCTGTTCCCATGATGCACTGGGCCAGGGACAGACTGATTTGCATATAGCCAGGTTCTGAGCTGGGATGGGGCAGTGAGATAAATAACGGTGATGGATCAAGCCCTGATCTTTGGACTGGGTAAGAGTGGTCTGCTCAATTCAGACACTCTGTTCATCACCACCCCCTTTTCTGAATCGTTTTTGGCCACTATAGGTGTGGCAGGGTATACTCAGACATGAGTCCCTTTCTCACTGCTCCATCAGGATTCAAGCAAGCCGGGCCGAAGACGGCTGAAATGCCAGAAACCGGTCCCCGGTAGCTTGTCTCCTTTCTGGTGAAGAATTGGCTTGGTAGTTTAGTCTGCCCTGTTCCCATGATGCACTGGGCCAGGGACAGACTGATTTGCATATAGCCAGGTTCTGAGCTGGGATGGGGCAGTGAGATAAATAACGGTGATGGATCAAGCCCTGATCTTTGGACTGGGTAAGAGTGGTCTGCTCAATTCAGACACTCTGTTCATCACCACCCCCTTTTCTGAATCGTTTTTGGCCACTATAGGTGTGGCAGGGTATACTCAGACATGAGTCCCTTTCTCACTGCTCCATCAGGATTCAAGCAAGCCGGGCCGAAGACGGCTGAAATGCCAGAAACCGGTCCCCGGTAGCTTGTCTCCTTTCTGGTGAAGAATTGGCTTGGTAGTTTAGTCTGCCCTGTTCCCATGATGCACTGGGCCAGGGACAGACTGATTTGCATATAGCCAGGTTCTGAGCTGGGATGGGGCAGTGAGATAAATAACGGTGATGGATCAAGCCCTGATCTTTGGACTGGGTAAGAGTGGTCTGCTCAATTCAGACACTCTGTTCATCACCACCCCCTTTTCTGAATCGTTTTTGGCCACTATAGGTGTGGCAGGGTATACTCAGACATGAGTCCCTTTCTCACTGCTCCATCAGGATTCAAGCAAGCCGGGCCGAAGACGGCTGAAATGCCAGAAACCGGTCCCCGGTAGCTTGTCTCCTTTCTGGTGAAGAATTGGCTTGGTAGTTTAGTCTGCCCTGTTCCCATGATGCACTGGGCCAGGGACAGACTGATTTGCATATAGCCAGGTTCTGAGCTGGGAAGGGGCAGTGAGATAAATAACGGTGATGGATCAAGCCCTGATCTTTGGACTGGGTAAGAGTGGTCTGCTCAATTCAGACACTCTGTTCATCACCACCCCCTTTTCTGAATCGTTTTTGGCCACTATAGGTGTGGCAGGGTATACTCAGACATGAGTCCCTTTCTCACTGCTCCATCAGGATTCAAGCAAGCCGGGCCGAAGACGGCTGAAATGCCAGAAACCGGTCCCCGGTAGCTTGTCTCCTTTCTGGTGAAGAATTGGCTTGGTAGTTTAGTCTGCCCTGTTCCCATGATCCACTGGGCCAGGGACAGACTGATTTGCATATAGCCAGGCTCTGAGCTGGGATGGTGCAGTGAGATAAATAACGGTGATGGATCAAGCCCTGATCTTTGGACTGGGTAAGAGTGGTATGCTTAATTCAGACACCCTGTTCATCACCACCCCCTTTTCTGAATCGTGATATCATGAATATTGTTTGAAAGAAAACTAATATCTCATGATTTTCCCACAGTGGTTTGGAAGGGGATCTATAAGCTAAACTGAAAGCATATTTTCTGTAAATTCACATTATCTTTCTCAGTCATGTGAAAATGAAGTCTGACATTCTCAGTAAAACATGTACATCCAACAAGGACAGAGACTGTCAGTTGATTCCTTTGTGTTCTACTGCAGCCTCCTAGAGTGTTCTAAAGAACAACTAGAGCGCTAACAGTCCTACTTATTACAAAGGTATGGCACACCTGAAGCCATCTTGATTGGAATAAAGTGGTAACTCTTAAAACATTTAATTTAAAAAGAAACAACATGAGGGGGTATATTTTGCCATAAAAAATATGATTAGTGCTGCAGAATGAAAAATTAGGGCACATTTTGAGTGACTTCTCAAATCCTTTTCTATTTCATTAAAACATTCTGACATGCAGTCTCCCAAAATGGCCACCAGAGACAAAAGAGCCCAAATGTAGCCCAAATATCACCCAGATGTAGCCCAAGTATAGCCCAATGACAGAATGTCCCAGAGTGTTCTAAAGAACAACTAGAGCGCTAACAGTCCTACTTATTACAAAGGTATGGCACACCTGAAGCCATCTTGATTGGAATAAAGTGGTAACTCTTAAAACATTTAATTTAAAAAGAAACAACATGAGGGGGTATATTTTGCCATAGAAAGTATGATTAGTGCTGCAGAATGAAAAATTAGGGCACATTTTGAGTGACTTCTCAAATCCTTTTCTATTTCATTAAAACATTCTGACATGCAGTCTCCCAAGATGGCCACCAGAGACAAAAGAGCCCAAATGTAGCCCAAATATCACCCAGATGTAGCCCAAGTAGAGCCCAATGACAGAATGTCCCGGAGTGTTCTAAAGAACAACTAGAGCGCTAACAGTCCTACTTATTACAAAGGTATAGCACACCTGGAGCCATCGTGATGGGAATAAAGTGGTAACTCTTAAAACATTTAATTTAAAAAGGAACAAAATGAGGGGGTATATTATGCAATAGAAGGTATTATTAGTGCTGCAGAAAGAAAAATTAGGGCACATTTTGAGTGACTTTTCAAATCCTCTTCTATTTCATTAAAAAATTCTGACATGCAGTCTCCCAAAATGGCCACCAGAGACAAAAGAGCCCAAATGTAGCCCAAATATCACCCAGATGTAGCCCAAGTATAGCCCAATGACAGAATGTCCCAGAGTGTTCTAAAGAACAACTAGAGCGCTAACAGTCCTACTTATTACAAAGGTATGGCACACCTGAAGCCATCTTGATTGGAATAAAGTGGTAACTCTTAAAACATTTAATTTAAAAAGGAACAAAATGAGGGGGTATATTTTGCCATATGAATTATGATTAGTGCTGCAGAAAGAAAAATTAGGGCACATTTTGAGTGACTTCTCAAACCCTCTTCAATTTCATTAAAAAATTCTGACATACAGTCTCCCAAAATGGCCACCAGAGACAAAAGAGCCTAAATGTAGCCCAAATATCACCCAGATGTACCCCAAGTATAGCCCAATGACAGAATGTCCCAGAGTGTTCTAAAGAACAACTAGAGCGCTAACAGTCTTACTTATGACAAAAGTATGGCACACCAGAAGCCATCTTGATTGGAATGAAGTGGTAAGTCTGAAAACACTCAATTTAAAAAGGAACAACATGAGGGGGTTAATTTTGCCATAGAAAGTGTGATTATTGCTTCAGAAAGAAAAATTAGGGATCATTTTGAGTGACTTCTCAAATCCTCTTCTATTTCATTAAAAAAATTCTGACATGCAGACTGAAACATGCACTTTGAATACCAGCAGCAGACGTCCCTGGTGAGCAGTAGCTTTACTACAGTGATCTAATGTGCAACTAGAGTGCTAACATTCAGAATTTATGGCAAATGTGTGACACATCTGAATGCCTTCTTGATGGAACCAAAGTAAACAAGCATTGAAAATGCAATAGATCTCGCCCTCGTTTAAGTTAAAGCCATTCTGTTTGTAATGAGGTGGCTTTTTAGCTTTGCTTTTATTAGTGTTTTTTCAACTTTCATGTAAATAACATGCATCTGTATGCATATAAGTATATGTATGCATGCATTTATGTTTGTATTTATATAGATATACAGATGATATATGTTTATATATGTATGTATATATATATATATATTCACTGAAAAAACCATAGGTTATAGACCATATATAGTTAGGAATTAGCATTTACAAAACCTTGAAAATTCACTGAAAAAACCATAGGTTATAGACCATATATAGTTAGGAATTAGCATTTACAAAACCTTGAAAATTCACTGAAAAAACCATAGGTTATAGACCATATATAGTTAGGAATTCGCATTTACGAAACCTTATTTTACTCACACAAAACCATTGAAATTCCATATATAGTTAGTTGCACTAACTATATATCGCGCACCCGCAATCCACTACTGATGATGTCACATATTACATCATTCATGACATGGTCAGTGACATCACTGATGACATCACTGATGACATCTCAAATGACATCACTGATGACATCACTGATGACAACATCCAGTGACTGTATGTTTCTGTAAAGTTAAAATATGTCTTACATATTGAAGAATGAGTGGATGTATAAGTGTCTGGATGAAGGATTTAGTAGGTGCATGACTGACTGTATGAGTGAGTGATTAAATGTGTCTCACTGAGTGCATGAGTTAGTGACTAAACTGTCTTAATTTGTGCATCATTAGGTCTTTTGTTCTGTAAACTGTTGCATGTGTTGATAAGTCGCTATATGAGTAACTATATGGGTTATTGATTGGTTGCCCAAGTATTTGTATGGGAGACTGAGTGTGTGTGTGGGTGGCTGGGAGGTGTATGACTCTGTGCATAGATGTGTGAGCAGTTGATTTACTAGATGTATGGTTTCAAAAGTGCATGTGGAAACAGCTGTATGGGGGGTTGACTGTGTGCATGAGTGTATTGGTGAGTGAATGGATATCTCAGTGCTACATGTCAAAGTAAGTACATATGTAAAACACAGTACATGTGAGAGTTGACATATATAAATAACTGTGCATAAGAGCCAGTGAATGTGTGAGTGGCTGTATGGATCATTGTGAACTTGTATCAGGGATTGTATAAGAGAGTAAATAAGTGTTAGTATATGTTTGAATAAGTAAAGTTTGTATAACTGTATAGTTGAGGAAATGGAGGTGTGATTGATTCTTTGCATGACTGACTAGGTGTGTGAGTAACTCCATGGATGAGTGACAGTCTGTGAGTGTCTGTTTACACTGATTGTATCTAAGGTTATATTAGAGTCTGAAGAGGTTCATCGTATTATCACATGAATGATATCATCAGTGATGTGATCAGTAATGTCAAATGAGATATCATCAGTGATGTCATCAGTGATGTCATTTGAGATGTCATCAGTGATGTCATCAGTGATGTCACTGACCATGTCATGAATGATGTAATATGTGACATCATCAGCAGTGGATTGCGGGTGCGCGATATATAGTTAGTGCAACTAACTATATATGGAATTTCAATGGTTTTGTGTGAGTAAAATAAGGTTTCGTAAATGCGAATTCCTAACTATATATGGTCTATAACCTATGGTTTTTTCAGTGAATATATATATATATACATATATATAAACATATATATATATATATATATATATTACCTACTGGCGGTCGACAGTAGGTATATATAGTTAGGATTTTTTCTCTATGAGACTTTTGAAAATTCTATGTCTAATAACTTTGGCGTTTGTGGACGGAATCGGCTGAAATTTTCAGGAAAATGTCACATTTTGTTTCTGAGCAGCCCCTGAAAATTTGGGGGGGGGGGAAAGGGGGGTCCCAAAATGCATTTTTAACATTGAGTTTTCCATAGGGCGTTTGGCCTCACTTTTAGCTCGAACGGCTGAATGGATTTGCACGAAACTTGGCAAAATTGTAGGGACTGTTAGCCCGATGTGCCTTTGCTGGGTCTCAATATATGTGCTCCAGTGGATTTAGAGAAATTAACGTTTTAAAAAACAGATATATCTGTGACAGCGTCCCGGATAGCGCTCCGGTTCGCAAACATTTCGCGCAACGGAACTTTGCGAAGCGAAGCGGATTGGCTCTCCGGTGTCTGTCAACATTCTAAACAGTCCGGAGCGGCCGCCATCTTGTCTCTCGGTAGGATCGAGAGACAAGAAGGGGAGAAAAAAACGAAGGGGGAATTTAATGAAAGGGGGCAAGGTAGACCCTTCTTGACCCCCTAGGAATGATGTTGGGGTTATTAAAGGGTCCCGTGGGGCAAATAAAAAAATATCGTTTTTTTGCGGTAGAAGCGCTTTCCGGTTTGGGAACCGGGTAGCGAACCGGGACGCGAAACGGGAATTCACCATTTTGTGTTTCGTTTTAATTAAATTACAAGATGGAGGAAAAACAATGTGAGAAATGGGTATAAGGGGGTACAGGAGACATATCCTGACCCCCTATGTTTTATGAGGGTGGCTGAGGATGCTCATATATGTTGATACTTGTCTTCCAGCTGCTGCTCGTGAGCGTTTTTTTTTTTTTTTGCTGCGTGACGTCTGTTAACGTTCGATTCGTAGGAAATCAGGAAGTGTTGACCGCCATTTTGACACTGCGAGTAAATATATTGTTGAAAATAATTGATATAAATTAATCCGTATTGATAAACATTGTCTGCGCCATCTTGCTTTTTTTCCAATGGCACAGTTTTGTCGTGCACAGCAGCCATTTTAGATGCCTTGACCAGACCCACTCTCTGCACGCCGCCGATCGTGACGTCTGTTAACGTTCGATTTGAAGGAAATCAGGAAGTGTTGACCGCCATTTTGACACTGCGAGTAAATATATTGTTAAAAATAATTGTTATAAATTAATTCGTATTGATAAACATTGTCTGCGCCATCTTGCTTTTTTTCCAATGCCACACTTTTGTCGTGCACGACAGCCATTTTAGATGCCTTGACCAGACCCACTCTCTGCACGCCGCCGATCCTCAGCATGGCTCCCCACCCTCGCAAGCATCTCCCCCACACACTGGTCACCCCCGCTCTCTGTCTTATGCATGGGCCATAAACCTCCCCCATCTGCGCTGCTCTTCCCTGAGAATCACACCCTGTGCCCGCCCGACACCTCCCTTTCACCCTATTCACTACCGCACCCTCTGACATTCGTCTTCCTTTGTGTCTGATTGTCCAGGCCGGTCCCAGGCTATCACCTAGCCCTGCGGATGTAGTTTATGGCCTCAACTGTAAAGAATCACCCCTCTTCAAAGGAGTTACAGTAGATCAAGGCCCCCACCCGATGAGATCCGTCACACCACACGCGTTCCTACTATCTGATAACGATCCTGTATTGTGATTGGGGAGGGGATTCTCACTGTGAGGGTGTGTGGGACTGAGCCTGAAGCGGAAGATTCCAGGGATGCCTTTTTGTACATCAAAGTCTTCACAATTATGTGTCACATTTAAAATATATAGCACTCCAACAAAGTAGTAGGATTATAACACTTTAATAACTTATAAATATATACAACGCACCAAAAACAGTAAACACGTTAAAAAAAAAAATTTAAACAGAAGCATCAATGGTCAGTAGCGGTCTGTTGTGCGAATAGTCCGAAGGCAGCACAACGCGCTGAGATCTGGACGGCACCCAGGTGATGTCCTCTACTTGCCGCACTGGTTTTGGCATCCTACAATGCTGCTCCGAAAAACGGCGTGGGGCGCCCCAGGGGGGGGGGGAGGCGGCGTGAACGGGCCTCCCCAGGTGGAAGCTCGTCTGCTGTAGTGGGGCGCCCCTTTAGCGTTTCACTTGCCATTCAGCGGTTTTCCGCCCGCTTTTGCTGCACTGTGCCTCGTCAGTAGCGGTCTGTTGTGCGAATAGTCCGAAGGCAGCACAACGCGCTGAGATCTGGACGGCACCCAGGTGATGTCCTTTACTTGCCGCACTGGTCTTGGCATCCTACAATGCTGCGCCGAAAAACGGCGTGGGGCGCCCCGGGGGGGGAGGTGGCGTGAACGGGCCTCCCCAGGTGGAGGCTCGTCTGCTGTAGTGCGGCGCCCCTTTACCGTTTCAGTTGGCATTCAGCGGTTTTCCACCCGCTTTTGCTGCACTGTGCCTCATCTGCCATTCCGCTGTTAACCGCCCGCTCTTGCGGCTACAGCGTCTCGCTCACCATCTAGTTGAATTGCACCCACTCTTGCGGTGCAGCGATAGGCGGCTGCCATAGGACTCTTAAAATGGCGGCCGGCTCTTCGGAATTGGGCCTGGTCCGCTAAAATGGCCCTGGGACACCTTGGAACTCGGACGCTTGTCTGCTAGGGCTTGGGCCCCATTCTCGAAAGCGTCCCCTCAGCCTTGAAGATTCTACAAAAGTCTTGGGGGCCCCCCGACTCCCGCAGGCTTCCGGTGGGGAGCGGCTGCCATGATTGCTTGCGGAATGGCCACGACGGAGCTACGAGATGGTGGTGCTCTCATGCTGACGCCAGCTTCAGTCTGAAACATCCAGAAACACTGTAGACTATCAATTCGATGAGTTCCGGTTGAGCCCCAACATGACCGGGTAGGGAAGAACTTGCCCTCCCCTTTTTTGAGTGATGGTTCTTGTTGCCTGTCCCCTCTGTTGTCATCTAACGGAACCTTTTTGGATTGCCGAGTGAGAAAAAAAAAGGTGGGGCTTTCATCGTTTGGGAAAAAAAATGTTTTAATCCAATGAAAAGTGTTATTTTTAGGTCATATGATCAAGCATTTCATCATTAGGAAACCAAAAGTAAAATGAACCAATGAAAAGTTTTATAAACAAGTCACATGACCTGTTATGCGGCTTTGGGCTATAAAAAGCCTACAAAATCCGTTGGCCTGTGAGGCGGCGTCAGTAGCGGACCGATGTGCGAATAGGCCAAAGGCAGCACAACGTGCCAAGATCCGGATGGCACCGAGGTGGTGTCCAGCAAGTTGCCGCACTGGTGTGGCCATCCTACAATGCTGCGCCAAAAGACAGCGTGTCCAGCTGAGTTGCGGTTACTTTTGCTGCTACATTACGCCCAAGGCAGCACAACGCGCCGAGATACGGATGGCACCGAGGTGGTGTCCAGCAAGTTTCACTGGTGTGGCCATCCTACAATGCTGCACCGAAAGACGGCGTGGGGTGCCCGGGGGGGGAGAGGCGGCGTAAACGGACCTCTTCCGCCTCCCCAGGTGAAGGCACCTCATCTGCAGTGGGGCGCCTCTTAGCGTTTCACTTGCCTTCCAGCAGAGTTCTGCCCGCTCTTGCGGCACAGTGCCTCACCCTCCATCCAGCTGAGTTCCGCCCGCTCTTGCGGTACAGCGTCTCGCCCGCCATCCAGCTGAGTTTCTCCCGCTCTTGCGGTACAGTGACTCAAACGCGCCGAGATCCGGATGGCACCGAGGTGGTGTCCAGCAAGTTTCACTGGTGTGGCCATCCTACAATGCTGCGCCGAAAGACGGCGTGGGGTGCCCGGGGGGGGGGGAGGCAGCGCAAACGGGCCTCTCCCTCCTCCCCAGGTGGAGGCACCTCATCTGCAGTGGGGCGCCTCTTAGCGTTTTACTCGCCTTCCAGCTGAGTTCCGCCCGCTTTTGCGGTACAGTGACTCACCCGCCATCTAGCTGAATTGCGGCTACTCTTGTGGTGCAGCGATAGCCGGCTGCAACAGGACTCTCAAAATGGTGGCCAGCTCTTTGGATTTGGGCCTGGTCCACTAAAATGGCTCTGGGACACCTTGGAACTCGGACGCTTGCCTGCTAGGGCATGGGCCCCATTCACGAAAGCGTCCCCTCTTTTGACTGATTGTTCTTGTTGCCTATTTCTTCTGTTGTCATTTAACGGAACCTTTTTGGACTGCCGAAAAGGGTTCTGGTCCGACCGCTGGTTGGTGGAGACATTTTGACTATATCCTGGACCTGCCCGTCCTCGCCCAAAATGGCGCCGGTATTATTGGGACTCGTAACTCCTTGTTGTGTACTGGTTGCCCAACCCTTATATCACAAGATACGTATGCAGTTTTGAAGCACATGGCGGGCGGGGACGAGAATTGATTGAACATTTGGACATCCTTATTGATATTAAGTTCTGATGTGTTATTGATTACTGTACTATTGAAAGTTCGAATTAACGTCACCCATGGTACTTGCCCGCAAATGTATATCTAGATAATTTTATTGTAACTGGCCCTGTCGTACTTTAATTATAAAATGTACGTCCACCGATTCCGCAAATGTTAGACACCTTAGTTCTTGCAACCTAATGGGTCGCCCGTTACGTTCTTCTACAGTGTAAATGTCCCCTCATCATATACGATTCCAGTTTGCTCCATGGCCGACCCACGTGGTTATAGGCCCGTATTTGTATACTGACATTTTCACAATAAAGGTTTTTAAAACAAAACATGGTAGTAGTACCTACATTGGTAAAGTTTTGAATAATAGCCACTGTTTTCGAATCAGTAAAAGGCAAGTGAAATAAAGCAGTCCAATTACATGACGGTTAAAAGGTATAATACGCAGGAACGCAGTAAAGATAAATGGTCAAGGGCTGTTGTGTTTTCTACTCCTGCAACATAAAGTGATCGATAAGAATCTGATATTCATGCCTATCAGCGACTAAGACAGCAGGCCGAGCCTCTTTTTCTCAACGGCTCCCTCATGGGACGAAGAAACGCCCTTTTTCTCGAAAAAGGAATATTTTACTTGCAGGACAGTTGTAAATTTCCCGGGAAAATACATTAGCCTGGAACATTGTTAGTGATAAACTGTAAATGCATCTGGGTCCTTTGCTTTACAAGTCAGAGTGAGAAAAAAAAAGGTGGGGCTTTCATCATTTGGGATAAAAAAATGTTCGAAAGCAATGAAAAGCGTTATTTTTAGGTCATATGACCAAGCCTTTCATCATTAGAATAACAAAAGTAAAATGAACCAATGAAAAGTTTTATTAACAAGTCACATGACCTGTTATGCTTACGTTACGCGCTGCGCGCCGCGCTCTGGATCGTTTCCGGGAAGCTGCGCCTTGCGCACCGGAGCACTTCCGGGTGCGCTAACGCGGCACGTCATATGACGCATTACGCGACAACGCAGGTCCAGAATATAGTCAAAATGTCTCCACCAACCAGCGGTCGGAACACAACCCCTTTCAGCAGTCCAAAAAGTTCTGTTAAATGACAAGAGAAGGGACAGGCAACAAGAACCATCAGTCAAAGAGGGGAGGGCAAGTTCTTCTCTACCGGGTCACGTTGGGGCTCCACCGGAACTGATCGAATTGGTAGTCTACAGTGTTTCTGGATGTTTCAGACTGAAGCTGGCGTCAACATGAGAGCACCACCATCTCGTGGCTACGTTGTGGCCATTCCGCGAGCAGTCATGGCAGTCGCTCCCCACCGGAAGTCTACGGGAGTCGGGGGTCCCGGTGACTGTTGTAGAATCTTCAAGGCTGAGGGGACTCTTTTTGGAATGGGGCCCATGCCCTAGCAGTCAAGCGTCCGAGTTCCACGGTTGCCCAGAGCCATCTTTGCAGGCCAGGCCCAAGTCTGTGGAGCCGACCGCCATTTCGTGAGCTCCGTAGTAGCCGCCTGTCACTGTACCGCAAGATTGGGTGCAATTCCGTTGGATGGCGGGTGAGACGTTGTAATAGCAAGAGCAGGCCGAGCGAGGCACTGTGTCGCAAGAGCGGGCGCAAGTCAGCTGGTCGAGTGAAGCGCTGGGGTGTAGCTGAGAAACCTCCACCTGGGGAGGTGGGGGAGGCTCGTTCGCGCCGCCTCTCCCTTCTACTGCACCCCACGCCGTCTCCTGGCGCAGGCATATGTGATGGTCAGACCAGGGCACCGCAGGACGTGTCTTTAGGTCAAACGGATTGTGGGACAAGGTGTGGAGCAGGCGCAATTATCTCGGGGGCCTCCGTCAAGCGGTTCAGGGAGGCACCGCATCACATTGTTTTCCAATGCAGTCAGGTCCACAAACAGCCCCAATTTACTTTGAGAATAGTGAAGCTGCAGCAGGTGCAAATAAGCTTCAGACAGTGTTACAAGCGTTGCTCGGAACCCTTAACTATGGCACCCAACATCCAGGAATTATGCCATTTGTGCAAGGCAGTGACATCGAAGCATCTCAGGGACCAAGCAACATACCATATCCAGAGTCCTTCCCACAACCTCTGCCTTCCTTCTTACCTAGTTATTGTTCTTTCACTCCCACTCCAGGCTTTTAGTCTGTGGATGGAAAACCATGAACCTACACTCACCTATGAAAATCTTACTATTGATGGTTTATTTTGAGCCCAAAATACAAAGGCTTGTTTGGATCGATGTTGGAGCAGACTGCCATGTAAATAGTTATTTAATAAAACGTTTTAGCCTGTTACTTTGCTGGTGTGTTGTATATATTTATAATATTTGCATAGTGTTTGTCGTTATTTTGGGTGGGGTGGGCGGCGGAGCCGAGCTGTCTTGTAGCCATCATGGTGTCGAGCTCAGTTCCTCTCACTAGTTTCGTATTTGTCATGAGGGGTTGTTCATAATGTTTCTATTTTAGCGAGGTCAAAAAGAGATCCCATTAGTGGCCTACTGATTTTGCTTGATTCCTTTTGTTTTTTTAACGATTTTTCACTATCTGCAAAGACTAAACAGAGTATTGCGACTCTGTGCTTGTTTGTAAATAGAGAATGAACCAAAGAGAACCAATTCCAAAACAATAAATGCTAGGATAACAATCAATCAAATGGAGAGGGAAGCAGGCACGACGGATTACAACGGGGGCAAAGGCCTGTGTTACCTACCCTTCACTATCTGCAAAGAGAGAATACTCCTAAAAGAAAAGAGGAGGGGGGGAGGGGGGGGGCAGCGTTCAAAGCACATCAGCATGCATAAATACGAAAATGTTTTTACCTACCACGTACTTGACATTTTACAGCTTTTGATATTTGCTATTAAAAAACCATTGAAATTCACTGAAAAAAACATAGGTTATAGACCATATATAGTTAGGAATTAGCATTTACAAAACCTTGAAAATTCACTGAAAAAACCATAGGTTATAGACCATATATAGTTAGGGATTAGCATTTACAAAACCTTAATTTACTCGCACAAAACCATTGAAATTCGCATATATAGTTAGTTGCACTAACTATATATAGCGCACCCGCAATCCACTGCTGATGATGTCACATATTACATCATTCATGACATGGTCAGTGACATCACTGATGACATCACTGATGACATCTCAAATGACATCACTGATGACATCACTGATGACAACACCCAGTGACTGTATGTTTCTGTAAAGTTAAAATATGTCTTACATATTGAAGAATGAGTGGATGTATAAGTGTCTGGATGAAGGATTTAGTACGTGCATGACTGACTGTATGAGTGAGTGATTAAATGAGTCTCACTGAGTGCATGGGTTAGTGACTAAACTGTCTTAATTTGTGCATCATTATATCTGTTGTTCTGTAAACTGCTGCTTGTGTTGATCAGTAGCTATATGCGTAACTATATGGGTTATTGATTGGTTGCCCAAGTATTTGTATGGGAGACTGAGTGTGTGTGTGGGTGGCTGGGAGGTGTGTGACTCTGTGCATAGATGTGTGAGTAGTTGATTCACTATATGTATGGGTTCAAAAGTGCATGTGGAAACAGCTGTATGGGCGGTTGACTGTCTGCATGAGTGTATTGGTGATTGAATGGATTTCTCAGTGCTACATGTCAAAGTAAGTACATATGTAAAACACAGTACATGTGAGAGTTGACATATATAAATAACTGTGCATAAGAGCCAGTGAATGTGTGAGTGGCTGTATGGATCATTGTGAACTTGTATCAGGGATTGTATAAGAGAGTAAATATGTGTTAGTATATGTTTGAATAAGTAAGGTGTGTATAACTGTATAGTTGAGGGAAATGGAGGTGTGATTGATTCTTTGCATGACTGACTAGGTGTGTGAGTAACTCCATGGATAAGTGACAGTCTGTGAGTGCCTGTTTACACTGAGTGTATCTAAGGTTATATTAGAGACTGAAGAAGTTCATCGTATTATCACATGAATGATGTTATCAGTGATGTGATCAGTAATGTCAAATGAGATGTCATCAGTGATGTCATCAGTGATGTCATTTGAGATGTCATCAGTGATGTCATCAGTGATGTCATTTGAGATGTCATCAGTGATGTCATTTGAGATGTCAACAGTGATGTCATTTGAGATGTCATCAGTGATGTCATCAGTGATGTCATTTGAGATGTCATCAGTGATGTCATTTGAGATGTCATTAGTGATGCCATGTGAGGTGTCATCAGTGATGTCATTTGAGATGTCATCAGTGATGTCATCAGTGATGTCACTGACCATGTCATGAATGATGTAATATGTGACATCATCAGCAGTGGATTGCGGGTGCGCGATATATAGTTAGTGCAACTAACTATATATGCGAATTTCAATGGTTTTGTGCGAGTAAATTAAGGTTTTGTAAATGCTAATCCCTAACTATATATGGTCTATAACCTATGGTTTTTTCAGTGAATTTTCAAGGTTTTGTAAATGCTAATTCCTAACTATATATGGTCTACAACCTATGGTTTTTTCAGTGAATATATATATATATATATATATATATATATATATATATATATATATATATATATATATATATATATATATATATATATATATATATCATACAAAAAACCAAGTACCACCGAGCACTAGGTTCCGAATAACACAAGATCTTTAAGTCAAAGCCTTGTCGTGACGCGTTTAGATAGGTATGCAAGCATAGACAGGGATAGACAGAGACAGAGACAGACAAGGGCAGAGAGACAGGCTATACAGATAAGTGAACAGAGACAGTAAAAGACAGACATATAGACAGAGACAAAGAAACAGAGACACAGTGAAAGACAGACGCTGAGGAGGAACATGGCAGGAGTCGATAAACAGACAAAGTCATAGAAACCATGAGACCGAGGGGCGGACACAGAAAGACACAGGGACAAGCAGAGGCCACAGGAGAGAGAGGTCTCAACAGAGGGTGCTGATGGTCACACCGACAGGCACAGTGGCTAGAGGTGGCAGGAGCCAGAAGGGAGCACTTCTGCACATAGTGTGTGCAGAGAGCAGCCCCAGCTTTCATGTCTGTGATAATCTGCCCTGTTAACATCGCATTATCCCCAGATACACAGGATCACCGGTGTCTTTGTAACGTAGGTAAAAAATCCTGAACTGTAAGTAAATATAACAGACAGTTCCATTCCTGGTTTTTATGAGGAGGAGATGAGGCTATATTACCACAAAGCTGATATAAGCATTGTACATATGCATTTTCATGTCTAAATGTGTATGGCGTACCTTTGCTTCGAAGTAGTAAATAAAATAGTACTGTGGAAAATTTGCTGTGCAAATAAATGGACAAACTGTGTGGTAATAAATACCTAAAGTAAACGTGGTGCATTCAGCATGTCTGTCTCTAACTTCTCGAATTAAGCCATGTTCAAACCTTTTTACTGCTGTCTTTTAAAACATACAAACAAAATTAACGGAAACAACCCAACGTGATTTCTGCGCCAGGCAGCCACAGCCCTGTGAATTGGTGGCTTCTCCTTCTACAGCACAGGGGGAGCCAAGGGCCTGGCCTTTCCCTGTTAATTACTGTGCAAGGCTGGGCCAGAGGCCCCTCACTTTAAAGGGATGTATGACGTTACCACGCATACTTTTACCACGCATACCATTACAACGCGGTATTTACAACGCATACCGTTACAACGCATAGCGCTTAGAGGTGCTGGATAGTGGTAAGTATAATTTTATATTCCAACTCCAGTCCCCGTGGACACTAGGGAAGGTGTTGGATATAAAATTATACTTATTCCCTATCCTAGAGCGCCCCCCAGCGCAATGCGTTGCAATGGTATGCGTGGTAATGCCTGCGTTGTAGTGGTAGTGCGTGGTAAAAAATGCGTGCTAAACGTTGTATACCCTTTAAAGGCCCTGCAAGGGGGGAGCACAGGGTGTCTGTCCGTTTGCAGCTGTGCACAGGCTGGCTTTAGCTTTGCTTAACATTATCAGCTTCAGACTTAACAGAAGTGATTTTTTTTGTATTATTAACATTAAGGCACAGCAGCCTTGCAGCGAACTGGTTTAAGCAGCTGCATTGTATAAATGCACAAAAAAATAATATTGTATCTGTTTAGAAGAGGGTGGGTGCGGGGAGTAGAGGAGGGGACAGCCAACTGATGTTAATGTTGATTGTTGACTTGCTATCTGCTAGATAAGATAAGGAATGCAGCTGGCCCCCTGCGTGCCCCTGCTCGCTCCTGACAGCTGGATGCTGTGGGAGTGAACATTTAGAGAAAAGGTGGGACATGCACCCGCCTTTGGCCAGTTGCGTGCTTTCATTTTTGAAAGCCACACGCAAAGGCCAATAGAATGGGTGGAAGTTGAAAAACTACACTGAAATTTTTTGAGAAAGTCTGGAGTGATTCCAAGAGGCCTCCCATAGGGCAACACATGCGGGCTGCACTAGGTTTGACCTAATAAACAGTCTGCTGTTGTGGCAGATGGTTCCCTTTGGTAAAGGCAGGATGAGTTGTAGGGAGACTGGCAGATTCCCTGCAGGTCTGGGTATTTCAGTGACTGGTAGGACTGAGTCAGAATCAGTTTAATTTCAGGATAGTTCCTGTAGGTATTTTTAGGAGTTTTTTTTAATTTAAACTTCTAGTCCAGAAAGTGCCAATGAAATGCCTACAAGCAACTGCAATGTTGGTTGCACTTTAAGCTCACACATGTGAGGAAGGAAGGACGTTTAAGGGCTCGTCAATGCCTGCGAAAGACCAGACATCTGGGGCAAGCAGGTGAATGTAGATGAATGCCTGTAGGGCAAGAATGGGATTCAGTGACAGGCCTGTGCCTCTCAAATTAGCAAAGATAGGTGACTCTCACATATCAAACTATCCGATGTCTCACAAGGACTGGAAGCATTAGGTGAAGTCAACTGCAGGTCAGAAACTGTTATACCTCAGACCGGCCGCCAGCGCTGGAGCAGAGTAAATGGCCTGATTCACAAATCCCAATTGTACCCATGGGCTTGTGGAGCAGGGGGTTAAAGACACACAATTATTAAGCATTCGACTACCCCAAGCTCTACATCTGCCCAAACTGGGACCATTGTTTTTTTATATAGCACTCCTTATTGCACTACTGCAGCTTCTAATATCTGTAAATAGCTGTGACACTATTATACAATTCAGTGGTACTGGATCGACCTGAAAGCGCGGGGGCGCAGTTGGCTTTGCCAAGATTAGAGCATTAATGCTGTAGGTCACCGCAACTTTCAGCAGTGAGCAATGAACTTGTAGAACCATCTCATACGCTGAGAATATGAGGGCTGTGTAAACTTGTAATATATTTGTTTACAATAGGTCATTGTTATTTCTGGATGCCATCAACTCAGACACCCATTTACAGAAAAAGGCAAAACCACCCCTCCACTCCAGAAATCTATCCACTGCCCAGAATGCAGAAGACCTTTGTGCAAATTCTAGGCGGTGCTGCATTACGTGCACCTCCCAGACCACCATAGAAAATGAAGAACTGGACAGCGTTTCACCGACCCAATCATCTGCCAAATTATATGCTATGACTATGAAACAGTACAGGTAATCAAGGGGAGAAGGGTTCACTTGTACCTGTATTACCAGGGTCCGGTATACTGACCAACTTAAAAACCAGGCTTGAAATATAGTCGACGATGGGCCCACGTCACCGGGGCACCGTCATAGGAGCGAGCACCAGCAGGAGAAACGGTAACACTAGGTAACCGCTCTCCCAAGTGAGCGTGCGTCCTGACATTCATCGTGTATACTGTTTGCACACTAAAGGTAATTTTCCGTATTTATTCCCCAAAACAGCAGGTTACAATGCCTGCTGGTCCCCCAAGGGAGTCGTTAACTGGAAATACCAAGGTACGCGAGCGCTGCACTATTTCTGAGCCGCCATTATTTATGACGAGACTCCTTCTCACTTCTTGCCCTGAAAAGTCCAATATTGTTTTTCAGTAGAATACAAGGCACGCTGATTATACTGCGTGCGCCTATCAGTTTACTTGTATTTTATTGACTCACAAGGCACTGTGTGCGATTATAAATCGGCAGGCTATTGAACGGGCCCTGCTTTAACACCACACACAGAGTCCGTTGAACTTCACAATAGCAAAGAGGTACAGAGAAAATCACAATACAGCGCAACAATGTGCGAAAAACATTAATTTAAATGTGCAATATCAAGCCACACGTCAGTATCCTGGTAACAACACTGACTGAGCTTACCATCAGCTTTTAACTGATAAGGAGGATGGGGTAGTTCTCTAGTCGGTATTGCTATGTTACACTTGTAATTAAACACATGGCAATGAAGGATAAGCCTAGTCTGTTATCACAACCACTTCTTTCTTTCTGCCATTTAGAGATTTGTAAGAGTTCTGTGGATTTCTTGTTTTAAACTGTGATTAGACACACAGCAATGATGGATAAGCATAGTCTGTTTTTACTATCACTCCTTTCTTTCTGTCACGTAGATATTCAAAAGAGTTTCATTTTCTTGTTTTTGCCTGGAGACACATATGCACATACCTGTTAATTTGACATGAGGTATCTCTAAATGTATAATATTTGAATTATGTTGTTTTTTCCTTTCATCCCAGTTAAAGGGAATATTGACCTGACTCAAATAAGAAGGGTGAGTGAATTAGCTTCCCAGAGAGAGTGCTTAAGGTAAGCACTTGGTATATAGGTCCTAAAGAAAGCCCCCGACCTTATGGGTGAGTAAAAGGGCTGAAACATGTGGACTTTTCACATGGACAATTAGGTGCTGTAGAACAGTGACATTTCTGTATGAGCACCACCACACTTTTTAACCTCCTCTCCTACCAAATAAAGTTCCTTTGAGAAGGAATATAAAGCAATTTTCATTCACCCCACTATTAGTTATCACTGATCACTACTGTTATCACCAGTTGGTCTACCTCCAGATGGAGGAAAGCATTTTGTAAAAAAAGACCTGATGATGATGCTTTCACTTTTATGATAATCGGGGAATCAATATATATACTGGTTTACCATCCCTGTACGTGAATGAGAGTTTTTAAGTTGGTCAGTACACTGGACCCTGGTAATACAGGTACAAGTGATCCATTGTCCCCTTGATTACCTATCTCTGACCTGAAGCTGAATGGATCCGATCTTCCATCTCCCTCCCTTGATTGCATACTATGAGACAGTACAGCCAATGAACATTGAGAAATTACATGCAATCCTGAGATAGGTTTTGCACAATGAACACAAGGTCATCATCATGCTTCACCATAACTTCAATATGTTTCCAACAATATAATTGGCTGCACTGGTCCGGGTGTCCTCAAGCTCTGGCAGTATTTGGTGATACAACAAACAAATTATCCCTTGATTCACTCAATCAACAATAACTCCCTATCAATAATGGAATTCTTAATTAATATAAAACAAATAGATATACTGAAAAAAGTTCTCCCTCAAAGTCCCTGAAACACTCAAACAATGATACTACTGTAACATGCAGTGCAAACAAGTCAATTTATTTCTTTAGTGCATTTGAATATTATTAAAACACAAATATTATGAAAACATCTATAATAATAAAACACAATGCATCATTTCATCATAATTAAAAACAATACAATGAATCAAATAAGGACATAACATAACATCTTATGACACTTTTACCACAGAGAACCCTAAAAAATAGGGAGCACGTACAATGATAGACAGTATGCTTTGTCTTTTAACGCCTTGGAAATAATTTCAGCAAGGTTCGCCTGGATACATATACTCTATTTTGTAACTACAGGTCCACTTTATCCTCGGTATAATGTATAGAAATGCTTCCATGCGTTTCAATGGATATCTGGTTATTCCATCTTTATCAAGACAGTCATTATGCTCACTTTTCTTTGTAATATATATGATTATTATACCATGTGTAAACAAGTATATAAAGAAATATGTATTTAAAAACCTTAAAACAATTCTACTATACATGAAATTTACAATGACATTCTACTAACACAACTTGTAATTTTATGATTCGTTTTATACATGCTCACATGTGTTACAGCTCAATTTAATCTCCTTATACGATATGACCATGTTATTTAAATCAAATATATTATATTAATATAATTTATAGAAATGCCTCTACACGTTTCGATGGATATCTGGTTATTCCATCTTTATCAAGACAGTCATTATGTTCACTTTTCTTTGTGGAATATTTGATTCTTATACTCTGTGTAAACAAGTATATCAAGAAATATGTATTTAAAAAACGTTAACATAATTTTACTATACATGAAATTTACAATGACATTCTACTAACACATAATTCTAGGATTCGTTTTATGCATGCTCAGAGGTGTTACAGCTCAGTGTAATCTCCTTATACGATATGCCCATGTTATTTATATCAAATATATTTCTCCAATTATCTACACTGTATAGCAACATTTCATAAGGATATTTACAGCTTGTTCTTCAGAGCATCACACTACTCCTGCTTACATCCTTCAAAAAAGGAAACAAGGAAACGTTTTTTTGCTAAAGCACTTCTTAAGCTACTCCACATTTGTGTACAGTTTCCAGGTCCAAAAAACACCCACTCCACAGTCACCCGCTGTATAAGAAATGAGTACACCTACAGTATTAAGTCTCCCTGCTGCAAATAACGCATTTATCTGGGGGAATATAGACCACTAATGGCACAATGTATCTACATTGCTATTCGCATATCTTTGTCATCAAACTCAATTTGAGAGATACCTATATAGATCACTAAATTCATTTGTTTGCCTCAAAAGGTGTTCTCTTTATTCTCATCTGAATGAAAGGAAGTTGATATTCGCACTTATTCTTGTACTTCATTTGCAGACTTGAAAAATGGTCTATTTACTGGAGCCCCTGATAAATAGAAAGTATTTTTTATATTACTATTGCTGTACCGGAGGATGTCTGCCATACAATCTAACTAAACACACTGCAGTGCATCTCCTCTCATGTATTTTATGTCGTACCTTCTTAAACAGACATGAATAATCCCCTTTTCCCAACTGCCGTATATTCTTAAACAGTTCAATCCAGAACCCCAGATTTCTAGTTTTGCGTCCAAGGGGTCCGCATATGATGTCCAAAGTAGAGGGGCTTTCACTACATACAACTCCTCACCTAACGATGCAGTAATGTCACGCTCTAAAATTAAGAAACAGCCCCATTATATTACACCCATGAGTATATATGCAAGGGAAATAATTTCAATAGGCTGTTTGGATGTCTATCCCATCTGTTTTATAGGCTTCCTTTCTCACATTATTAGCTCAGGGATTCCCCGTCCTGCTTCGTCCTTTTAGAAAATGTGAATTGGAGACTGCTAAATTTTCCTCCTATAAATACTGGCCAGCGGTCTCCCATTGGTTCCTACAGACCACATGGCCCAAGGGCACTACTTGTGCTGATCTGCCACTCCTAACCCAGAAACTAACATGTACTGATCTGCCATTCCTAACCCGAAAACTAACAACATGGTTTTCATGGGTTTTTAGCATCAGCTTTTTTTGTTTATATGAGCATATATTAGCATGGGGCCACATGTGCTCCCAATCTGGCCTGTTTGTATGTGAGTCAATTTGAAAATAGGCACATATATAATGAGCTAGCACCCTACTATGAAAATGTGTCCTGCTGGCACCGTTTTATTGATGATATCATCTTTGTCTGGAATGGTGCCAGCAGTGGACAAGATTCATTCATTGAATGGCTCAATTTGGGGGACAGTAACTTGAAATTTACAGCTCATTATAGCAATTCAAGTGTTAAGTTTCTTGATATCAGGTTGAAAAATGTTGAGGATGAACTGCATGTGGAATTATTCACCAAACCCACAGACAAATATACTCTACTCTTATATAATAGTAATCATACCAGATCCCAGAAAAACAATATTCTCTCGTGGGAATTCTTGAGACTGCGACGTAATTGTACATCCCTCAAAGATTTCTATTACCATTCTGATATCATGTCCAAAAAACTGCAGCATAGACGGTATCCAAGGAAACTCATCAAACAGTCCCATATGAGGGCACGGTTTTATGACCGTGACAATCTACTGGACATTAACAAAGGGAAAAAAGACACAGGAGCTGAGAGAATTGTCTTTGTGACTAATTTCTCTAACAAAAGCAACATAGTTAAGAATATAATCAACAGAAATTTGAAGAATCTTAACCATAGGACCAATGTGCCAATGCAAAAAACGCTTTTTTCCTTTAGGCGGAACAAGACCATCAGGAACTCTCTAGTGAGAGGTCAGAATCTGGAGGTCAAAGAACACTAGGTGGACAGAAGGCAATACGCAATTTCAAGTGTGGAACATGTTCTATATGCCCCCACTGCATTGAAGGCAAGAGCATTACATTTGCAGGTAAAACTGTAGTGGCAACAACTATGAACAATTGCCATAGCAAAAATATCATCTACTTATTGCCCTCTCCGTGTAGACTAGGTTATGTCGGTGAAACAGGTAGGGAACTACGTGTCAGGCTACTTGAACATAAATCGGCACTAAGAACTAAGAAAATAAATGCCCCCTAGTACACCTTTTCTCCAAACGGAATCATGATTGTGAGCAATTTAAATGGTGTATTCTGGAAAATTTCAGTGTAGATAGAAGGAATAGAGATCTGGACAGCAAAGGAAAAACACGAGAACAGTGGATGATGTGTCATCAACACACAATAGACAATGGATTGAACACCGAGAAGATTGGATGAAAATATTGGCCAATCATTAAACAGAAGGCAGCGTAGATCTATATATATTGCATGTACAGAAGTTAGTTCCTGTGATGGGGGATCAGACATGAGGTAGGCTGTTAAATCAGACACAAATTTATAAGCGTTGGCTTGAATTAATGGGAGAGTTAAGTTTCTAGTTCAGTTGCCTCCCACACCAGCGTTTTGAGCGGCTATGAGACAGCAAATAGAAATTAGACATGTATTAAAGAATATTAGTGGTAATAAATTGATCAATTCTGTGGGTAAAATCTAGCAGTATTGGCCATACTCATGAATGTACTGCAACTATATGTATGGGGTCCCTTGATACCCTGCGTGAATTAGATGTATGTATAAAAACAAACAAAGTTGTACTTGTACAAACAAATAAAGCTGGAGTCAATATTCATGAAAATGTATGGGTTTCCTTAAGACCCTTTTCTGATCGGATGTACGCACACAAACCAATAAAGTTATATTTCATATAAACAAAAAAAGCTGCTGCTAAAAATCCATGAAAACCATCTTGTTAGTTTCCGCGTTAGGAGAGGCAGATCTGCACATGCTGTTAGTTACCGGGTTAGGAGTGGCAGATCAGCACAAGTAGTGTATGCAGGCCATGTGGTCTGTAGGAACTAATGAGAGACTGCGAGACAGTTTTTAAAGGAGGAAAAATTAGCAGTCTCCCATTTACATTTCCAAAAAGACGAAGCAGGACAGGGAATCCATGAGCTAATAAGGTGAGAAAGGAAACCTATCAAACAGATGGGATAGACATACAAACAGCCTATTTAAATGATTTCCCTTGCATATATATTCATGGGAGTAATATAATTAGGGTGTTTCTTTATTTTAGAGCGCAACGTAAGTGCATCGCAGGTAAGGAGGTGTATATACTAAAAGCCCCTCTACCTTGGACCTCATATGCGGACCCCTTGGACACAGAACTAGAAATGTGGGGCTCTGGATTGAACCATTCAAGAATATACGGCAGTAGAAAAACGGGGATTATTCAAGTCCATTTAAGAAGGTTTGACATAAAATACATAAGAGGAGATGCATTGCAGTGTGTTTAGTTAGATTGTATCGCAGACATCCTCTGGTACAGCAATAGTACTATAAAAAATACTCTCTATTTATCAGGGGGTCTAGTTAACAGCAAAACACACAAGATGATGGACAGAATGTTGCACATTGGCAAAACATTCACCCCCAGTCACAGATCTGGGTTTAATCCATTGTTATTTTGCTCACCACGCCACCTCAGTTCAGACATGGCCATATGCAAATCAGCCTTGACCCTGTGCCTCATGGGAACAGTCCTGCCCGAACTGCCAAGCCATGTCTTCCCTGGATCGGAATCAAGCATCCTAGGACTGGTTTCTGGCTATCAGCCGCCATCAGCCAGGATAGCTTGACACCCGTGGCGAATGAGCACGGGACCCACATCTGGGCATACCCTTCCCACATAGGGTGAACAGCAAAACACCCAATATGATGGACAGAATGTTGCACCATTGGCAAAATATTCACCTGAAGTCACAGATCTGGGTTTAATCCATGGTTATTTTGATCACCACGCGACCCCAGTTCAGACATGTCCATTTGCAAATCAGCCTTGACCCTGTGCCTCATGGGAACAGTCCAGCCCGAACTGCCAAGCCATGTCTTCCCTGCACCGGAATCAAGCATCCTGGGACCGGTTTCTGGCTATCATCCTTCATCAGCCAGGATAGCTTGACGCCAGTGGCTTAGTGAGCATGGGACCCACGTCTGGGCATACCCTTCCCACATAGGGCGAACAGCAAAACACACAAGATGATGGACGGAATGTTGCACATTGGCAAAATAATTACCCGAAGTCACAGATCTGGGCTTAATCCATGGTTATTTTGCTCACCACGCCATCCCAGTTCAGACCAGGCCATATGTAAATCAGCCTTGACCCTGTGCCTCATGGGAACAGTCCAGTCGAAATACCAAGCCATATCTTCCCTGGAGTGGTATCAAGCATCCTAGGACCGGTTTCTGGCTAGCAGCCGTCATCAGCCAGGATAGCTTGACTCCAGTGGCGTAGTGAGCACAGGACCCACGTCTGGGCATTCCCTCCCCTACATAGGGCGAACAGCAAAACACACAAGATGATGGATGGAATATGGCACACTGGCAAAACATTCACAGCAGTCACAGATCTGGGTTTAATCCATTGTTATTTTGCTCACCATGCCACCCCAGTTCAGACATGGCCATAAGCAATTCAACCTTGACCCTGTGCCTCATGGGAACAGTCCAGCGCGAAATGCCAAGCCATATCTTCCCTGGACTGGAATCAATCATCTTAGGACCGGTTTCTGGCTATCAGGCATCATCAGCCAGGATAGCTTGACTCCTGGCGTAGTGAGCATGGGTCCCGCGTCTGGGCATATCCTTCCCACATAGGGTGAACAGCAAAACACCCAAGATGATCGACGGAATGTTGCACATTGGCAAAATAATTACCCGAAGTCACAGATCTGGGCTTAATCCATGGTTATTTTGCTCACCACGCCATCCCAGTTCAGACCAGGCCATATGTAAATCAGCCTTGACCCTGTGCCTCATGGGAACAGTCCAGTCGAAATACCAAGCCATATCTTGCCTGGAGCGGTATCAAGCATCCTAGGACCGGTTTCTGGCTATCAGCCGTCATCAGCCAGGATAGATTGACTCCAGTGGCGTAGTGAGCACGGGACCCACATCTGGGCATACCCTTCCCACAAAGGGCGACCAGCAAAACACACAAGATGATGGACGAAATGTTGCTCATTAGCAAAACATTTACCCCCAGTCACAGATCTGCGTGTAATCCATCGTTATTTTGCTCACCACGCCACCCCAGTTCAGACAAGGCCATATGCAAATCAGCCTTGACCCTGTGCCTCATGGGAACAGTCCAGCCCGTACTGCCAAGCCATGTCTTCCCTGGACCAGAATCAAGCATCCTAGGACCGTTTTCTGGCTATTAGCCGTCATCAGCCAGGATAGCTTGACTCCAGTGGCGTAGTGAGCACGGGACCCACGTCTGGGCATACCCTTCCCATATAGGGCGAACAGCGAAACACACAAGATTGGCAAATTGGCAAAACTAGAAATCTGGGGTTTTGGATTGAACCATTCAAGAATATAAGGCAGTTGGGAAACGGGGATTATTCAAGTCCGTTTAAGAAGGTTTTACATAAAATACATAACAGGAGATGTACTACAATGTGTTTAGTTAGATTATATAGCAGACATCCTCTGGTACAGCAATAGTAATATAAAAATACTCTTTATTTATCACGGGGTCCAGTAAATAGTCCATTCTTCAAATCTGCAAAAGAAGTACAAGAATAAGTGCAAATATCAACTCCCTTTCATACAGGTGAGAATAAATAGAACGTCTTTGAGGCATACAAATGAATTTAGTGATCTACATAGGTATCTCTCAAATTGAGTTTGATGACGAAGATATGCGAATAGTAATGCAGACACATTGTGCCACTAGTGGTCTATATTCCCCCAGACGAATGGGTTATTTGCAGCAGGGAGAGTGTAATACCATAGGTAATTCATTTGTTATACAGCGGGTAACTGGGGAGTGTTTTTATTTTGACCTAGAAACTATACACACATTTGGGATAGCTTAAGAAGTGCTTTAGCAAAAAACTGTTTCCTTGCTTCCTGTTTTTGAAGGTTGTAAGCAGGAGTAATGTGATGCTCTGAAGGGACAAGCTGTAAATATCCTTATGAAATATTGATATACAGTGTAGATAATTGGAGAAATATATTTGATATAAATAACATGGGCATATCGTATAAGGAGCTTAAATTGAGCTGTAACACCTGTAAGCATCCATAACACGAATCATAGAAATGTGTGTTAGTAAAATGTCATTGTAAATTTCATGTATAGTAAAATTATTTTAACGTTTTTAAATATATATTTCTTGTTATACTTGTTTACACAGGGTATAAGAATCAAATATTCCATAAAGAAAAGTGAACATAATGTCTGTCTTGATAAAGATGTAATAACCAGATACCCATCGAAACACATCAACGCATTTCTATACATTATCCCGAGGACAAGTTGGACCTGTAGATACAAAATAGAGTATATGTATCCAGGCTAACCTTGCTAAAATTATTCCCAGGGAATTGGTGAGTTAAAAGACAAATGCAAAAACAACAGTTGATGGACAGAATGCAGACAATGTCATACATTCACCCCCGTACAGAGATCTGGGCCTAAATCCATCGTTATTTTGTTCACCATGCCATTCCAGTTTGAACCCAGCTTTATGCAAATCAGCCTTGACCCTTTGCCCCATGGGAACTGTCCAGCCCGAACTGCCAAGCCAGGTCCTCCCTGGACTGGAAACAAGCATCCAAGGACCGGTTTCGGGCTGTCAGCCCTCATCAGCCTAGATAGCTTGATTCCAGTGGCATGGAGAGCAAAGGACTCATGTCTGAGCATACTCATCAAACTCGGGGTGACAAATGCAAAAACAACAGTTCATGGACAGAATGCATAACAATGTCATACATTCACCCCAATACAGAGATCTGGGCATAAATCCATCGTTTTTTTTGCTCACCATGCCATTCCAGTTTGAACCCAGCCATATGCAAATCAGTCTTGACCCTGTCCCCATTGAAACAGTTCAGCCCCACTGCCAAGCCAGGTACTCCCTGGACTGGAAACAAGCATCCAAGGAAAGGTTTGGGGCTATCAGCCCTCATCAGCCTGGATAGCTTGATTCCAGTGGCATGGAGAGCACGGGACACCCGTCTGAGCATACCCGTCCCACTCGGGGTGACAAATGCAAAAACAACAGTTGATGGACAGAATGCAGAACAATGTCATACATTCACCCCAATACAGAGATCTGGGCATAAATCCATCGTTTTTTGCTAACCATGCCATTCCGGTTTGAACCCAGCCATATGCAAATCAGTCTTGACCCTGTGCCCCATTGCAACAGTCCAGCCCCAACTGACAAGCCAGTAACTCCCTGGACTGGAAACAAGCATCCATGGACCGGTTTCAGGCTTTCAGCCCTCATCAGCCTGGATAGCTTGATTCCAGATGGATGGAGAGCACGGGACTCATGTCTGAGCATAAACGTCCCACTCAAGGTCACAAATGCTAAAACAACAGTTGATAGACAGAATCTAGACAATGTCAAACATTCACCCCAGTACAGAGATCTGGGCCTTAATCCATTGTTTTTTGCTCACCATGCCATTTCAGTTTGAACCCAGCTTTATGCAAATCCTTCTTCACCCTGTGCCCCATGGGAACAGTCCAGCCCGAACTGCCAAGCCAGGTCCTACCTGGACTGGAAACAAGTACCCAAGGACAAGTTTCGGGCATTCAGCCCTCATCAGCTTGGATAGCTTGATTCCAGTGGCATGGAGAGCACAGGGCTCATGTCTGAGCATACCAGTCCCACTCGGTGCGACCAATGTAAAAACAATAGTTGATGAACAGAATGCAGAACAATGTCAAACATTCACCCCAGTACAGAGATCTGGTCCTAAATCCCTTGTTGCTTTGCTCACCATGCCATTTCACTTTGAACCCAGCCATATGCAAATCAGTTTGGACCCCGTGCCCCATGGGAACAGTCCAGCCTGAACTGCCAAGCCAGGTGCTCCCTGGACTGGAAACAAGCATCCAAGGACCGGTTTCGGGCTGTCAGCCCCCATCAGCCTGGATAGCTTGATTCCAGTGGCATGGAGAGCAAAGGACTCACGTCTGAGCATATTCGTCAAACTCGGGGTGACAAATGCAAAAACAGCAGCTGATGGACAGAATGCAGAAAAATGTCATACATTCACCCCAGTAAAGAGATCTGGGCCTAAATCCCTTGTTGCTTTGCTCACCATGCCATTTCACTTTGAACCCAGCCATATGCAAATCAGTTTGGACCCCGTGCCCCATGGGAACAGTCCAGCCTGAACTTCCAAGCCAGGTACTCCCTGGACTGGAAACAAGCATCCAAGGACCGGTTTCGGGCTATCAGCCCTCATCAGCCTGGATAGCTTGATTCCAGTGGCATGGAGAGCAAAGGACTCACGTCTGAGCATATTCGTCAAACTCGGGTGGCAAATGCAAAAAAAGCAGCTGATGGACAGAATGCAGAAAAATGTCATACATTCACCCCAATACAGAGATCTAGGCATAAATCTATCGTTTTTTGCACACCTTGCCATTCCAGTTTGAACCCAGCCATATGCAAATCAGTCTTGACCCTGTGCCCCATTGAAACAGTAAGGTCCTCCCAGGACTGGAAAAAAGCATCCAAGGACAATTTTCGGGCATTCAGCCCTCATCAGCCTGGATAGCTTTATTTCAGTGGCATGTAGAGCACAGGACTCACGTCTGAGCATACCAGTGGCACTCGGGTGACAAATGCAAAAACAACAGTTGATGGACAGAATTCAGAACAATGTCATACATTCATCCCAGTGTAGAGATCTGGGCCTAAATCCATCGTTTTTTTGCTCACCATTCCACTCCAGTTTGAACCCAGCCATAAGCAAATCCGTCTTGACCCTGTGCCCCATGGGAACAGTCCAGCCCGAACTGCCAAGCCAGGTCCTCCCTGGACTGGAAACAAGCATCCAAGGACCAGTTTCGGGCATTCAGCCCTCATTAGCCTGGATAGCTTGATTCTAGTTGCTTGGAGAGCACAGGACTCCTGTCTGAGCATACCCGTCCCACTCGGGTTGAGAAATGCAAAAATAACAGTTGATGGACAGAATGCACAACAATGTCATACATTCATCCCAGTACAGAGATCTGGGCTTTAATCCATCGTTTTTTGCTCACCATGCCATTCCAGTTTGAACCCAGCCATATGCAAATCAGTCTTGACCCTGTGCCCCATGGGAACAGTCCAGCCCGAACTGCCAAGCCAGGTCCTCCCTGGACTAGAAACAAACATCCAAGGACCGGTTTGGGGCTTTCAGCCCTCATCAGCCTGGATAGCTTGATTCCAGTGGCATGGAGAGCACAGGACCAATGTGTGAGCATACCCGTCCCACTCGGGGTGACAAATGCAAAAATAACAGTTGATGGACAGAATGCAGAACAATGTCATACCTTCACCCCAGTACAGAGATCTGGGCCTAAATCCATTGTTGTTTTGCTCACCATGCCATTCCACTTCGAACCCAGCCATATGCAAAACAGTCTTGACCCTGTGCCCCATGGGAACAGTCCAGGCGGACCTGCCAAGCCAGGTCCTCCCTGGACAGGAAACAAGCATCCAAGGACTGGTTTCGGGCTGTCAGCCCTCATCAGCCTGGATAGCTTGATTCCAGTGGCATGGAGAGCACGGGACTCCCGTCTGAGCACACCCGTCCCACTCGGGGTGACAAATGCAAAAACAACAGTTGATTGACAGAATGCAAAACAATGTCATACGTTCACCCCAGTACAGAGATCTGGGCCTAAATCCCTTGTTGCTTTGCTCACCATGCCATTTCACTTTGAACCCAGCCATATGCAAATCAGTTTGGACCCCGTGCCCCATGAGAACAGTCCAGTCCGAACTGCCAAGCCAGGTACTCCCTGGACTAGAAACAAGCATCCAAGGACCGGTTTCGGGCTGTCAGCCCTCGTCAGCCTGGATAGCTTGATTCCAGTGGCATGGAGAGCAAAGGACTCACGTCTGAGCATATTCGTCAAACTCGGGGTGACAAATGCAAAAACAGCAGCTGATGGACAGAATGCAGAAAAATGTCATACATTCACCCCAATACAGAGATCTAGGCATAAATCCATCGTTTTTTGCACACCATGCCATTCCAGTTTGAACCCAGCCATATGCAAATCAGTCTTGACCCTGTGCCCCATTGAAACAGACAGGTCCTCCCTGGACTGGAAAAAAGCATCCAAGGACAAATTTTGGGCATTCAGCCCTCATCAGCCTGGATAGCTTGATTTCAGTGGCATGGAGAGCACAGGACTCACGTCTGAGCATACCCGTCCCACTCGGGGTGACAAATGCAAAAATAACAGTTGATGGACAGAATTCAGAACAATGTCATACATTCACACCAGTACAGAGATCTGGGCCTAAATTCATCATTTTTTTGCTCACCATTCCATTCCAGTTTGAACCCAGCCATATGCAAATCCGTCTTGACCCTGTGCCCCATGGGAACATTCCAGCCCGAACTGCCAAGCCAGGACCTCCTTGGATTTAAAACAAGCATCCAATGACTGGTTTTGGGCTTTCAGACCTGATCAGCCTGTATTGCTTGATTCCAGTGGCATATAGAGCACAGGACTCACGTCTGAGCATACCAGTGGCACCCGGGGTGACAAATGCAAAAACAACAGTTGATGGACAGAATTCAGAACAATCTCATACATTCACCCCAGTGTAGAGATCCGGGCCTAAATCCATTGTTTTATTCCTCTCCATTCCATTCCAGTTTGAACCCAGCCATATACAAATCCGTCTTGACCCTGTGCCCCATGGGAACAGTCCAGCCCGAACTGCCAAGCCAGGTCCTCCCTGGACTGGAAACAAGCATCCAAGGACCAGTTTCGGGCATTCAGCCCTCATCAGCCTGGATAGCTTGATTCCAGTTGCATGGAGAGCACAGGACTCATGTCTGAGCATACCTGTCCCACTCGGGGTGACAAATGCAAAAATAACAGTTGATGGACAGAATGCAGAACAATGTCATACATTCATCCCAGTACAGAGATCTGGGCTTTAATCCATCGTTTTTTGCTCACTATGCCATTCCAGTTTGAACCCAGCCATATGCAAATCAGTCTTGACCCTGTGCCCTATGGGAACAGTCCAGCCCGAACTGCCAAGCCAGGTCCTCCCTGGACTAGAAACAAACATCCAAGGACTGGTTTTGGGCGTTCAGCCCTCATCAGCCTGGATAGCTTGATTCCAGTGGCATGAAGAGCACGGGACTCACGTCCGATCATACCCGTCCTACTCGGGGTGACAAATGCAAAAAACAACAGTTGATGGACAGAATGCGGAACAATGTCATACATTCACCCAGTACAGAGATCTGGGACTAAATCAATTGTTTTTTTGCTCACCATGCCATTCCAGTTTGAACCCAGCCATATGCAAATCTGTTTTGACCCTGTGACCCATGGGAACAGTCCAGCCCGAACTGCCAAGCCAGGTCCACCCTGAACTGGAAACAAGCATCCAAGGACCGGTTTTGGCCTTTCAGCCCTCATCAGCCTGGATAGCCTGAATCCAGTGGCATGGAGAGCACAGGACTCACGTCTGAGCATACCAGTGGCACTCGGGATGACAAATGCAAAAACAACAGTTGATGGACAGAATTCAGAACAATGTCATACATTCACCCGAGTACAGAGATCTGGGCCTAAATCCATCATTTTTTCGCTCACCATTCCATTCCAGTTTGAACCCAGCCATATGCAAATCCGTCTTGACCCTCTGCCCCATGGGAACAGTCCAGCCCGAACTGCAAAGCCAGGTCCACCCTGGACTGGAAACAAGCATCCAAGGACCGGTTTCGAGCTTTCATCCCTCATCAGCCTGGATAGCTTGATTCCAGTGGCATGGAGAGCACAGGACTGACGTCTGAGTTTACCAGTGGTACTCGGTGTGACAAACGCAAAAACAACAGTTGATGGACAGAATGCAGAACAACGTCATACATTCACCCCAGTACAGATATCTGGGCCTAAATCAACCTTTTTTTTTCTCACCATGCCATTCCAGTTTGAACCCAGCCATATGCAAATCCGTCTTGACCCTGTGCCCCATGGAAACAGTCCAGCCCGAACTGCCAAGCCAGGTCCTCCTTGAACTGGAAACAAGCATCCAAGGACTGGTTTTGGGCTTTTAGCCCCCATCAGCCTGGATAGCTTGATTCCAGTGGCATGCAGAGCACGGGACTCATGTCTGAGCATACCAGTGGCACTCAGGGTGACAAATGCAAAAACAACAGTTGATGGACAGAATGCAGAACAACGTCATACATTCACCCCAGTACAGATATCTGGGCCTAAATCTATCGTTTTTTTGCTCACCATGCCATTCCAGTTTGAACCCAGCCATATGCAAATCCGTCTTGACCCTGTGCCCCATGGAAACAGTCCAGCCCAAACTGCCAAGCCAGGTCCTCCTTGAACTGGAAACACGCATCCAAGGACCGGTTTCAGGCTTTCAGCCCTCATCAGCCTGGATAGATTGATTCCAGATGGATGGAGAGCACATGACTCATGTCTGAGCATAAAAGTCCCACTCGAGGTGACAAATGCTAAAACAACAGTTGATAGACAGAATGCAGAACAATGTCATACATTCACCCCAGTACAGAGATCTGGGCCTTAATCCATGGTTTTTTGCTCACCATGCCATTTCAGTTTGAACACAGTTTTATGCAAATCCTTCTTCACCCTGTGCCCCATGGGAACAATCCAGCCCGAACTGCCAAGCCAGGTCCTCCCTGGACTGGAAACAAGCATCCAAGGACCAGTATCGGGCATTCAGACCTCATCAGCCTGGATAGCTTGATTCCAGTGGCATGGAGACCACAGGACTCACGTCTAAGCATACCCGTCCCTCTCGGGGTGACAAATGCAAAAATAACAGTTGATGGACAGAATGAAGACCAATGTCATACATTCACGCCAGTACAGAGATCTTGGACTAAATCCGTTGTTGTTTTGCTCACCATGCCATTCCAGTTTGTACCCATCCATATGCAAATCCGTCTTGACCCTGTGCCCCATGGGAACAGTCCAGCCTGAACTGCCAAGCCAGGTCCTCCTTGGACTTTAAACAAGCATCCAAGGACCGGTTTTGGGCTTTCAGCCTAAATCAGCCTGGATCGCTTAATTCCAGTTGCATGGAGAGCACAGGACTCATGTCTGAGCATACCCGTCCCACTCGGAGTGACAAAGGCAAAAACAACAGTTGATGGACAGAATGCAGAACAATGTCATACATTCATCCCAGTACAGAGATCTGGGACTTAATCCATTGTTTTTTGCTCACCATTCCATTCCAGTTTTAACCCAGCTTTATGCAAATCCGTCTTGACCCTGTGCCCCATGGGAACAATCCAGCCCGAACTGCCAATCCAGGTCCTCCCTGGACAGGAAACAAGTACCCAAGGACAAGTTTCGGGCATTCAGCCCTCATCAGCTTGGATAGCTTGATTCCAGTGGCATGGAGAGCACAGGACTCATGTCTGAGCATACCAGTCCCACTCGGGGTGACAAATGCAAAAACAAAAGTTGATGAACAGAATGCAGAACAATGTCAAACATTCACCCCAGTACAGAGATCTGGGCCTAAATCCCTTGTTGTTTTGCTCACCATGCCATTTCACTTTGAACCCAGCCATATTCAAATCAGATTGGACCCTGTGCCCCATGGGAACAGTCCAGCCCGAACTGCCAAGCCAGGTACTCCCTGGACTGGAAACAATCATCCAAGGACCGGTTTCGGGCTGTCAGCCCTCATCAGCCTGGATACCTTGATTCCAGTGGCATGGAGAGCAAAGGACTCACGTCTGAGCATACCCGTCAAACTCGGGGTGACAAATGCAAAAACAGCAGCTGATGGACAGAATGCAGAAAAATGTCATACATTCACACCAATACAGAGATCTAGGCATAAATCCATCGTTTTGTGCACACCATGCCATTCCAGTTTGAACCCAGCCATATGCAAATCAGTCTTGACCCTGTGCCCCATTGGAACACACAGGTCCTCCCTGGACTGGAAAAAAGCATCCAAGGACAAGTTTCGGGCATTCAGCCCTCATCAGCTTGGATAGCTTGATTTCAGTGGCATGGAGAGCATAGGACTCACGTCTGAGCATAACCGTCCCGCTCGAGTGACAAATGCAAAAATAACAGTTGATGGACAGATTGCAGAACAATGTCATACATTCACGCCAGTACAGAGATCTGGGCCTAAATCCATCGTTTTTTTGCTCACCATTCCATTCCAGTTTGAACCCAGCCGTATGCAAATCTGTCTTGACCCTGTGCCCCATGGGAACAGTCCAGCCCGAACTGCGAAGTCAGGACCTCCTTGGATTTTAAACAAGCATCCAAGGACTGGTTTTGGGCTTTCAGACCTGATCAGCCTGGATTGCTTGATTCCGGTGGCATGTAGAGCACAGGACTCACGTCTGAGCATACCAGTGGCACTCGGGGTGACAAATGCAAAAACAACAGTTGATGGACAGAATTCAGAACAATGTCATACATTCACCCCAGTGTAGAGATCTGGGCCTAAATCCATCATTTTTTTGCTCAACATTCCATTCCAGTTTGAACCCAGCTATATGCAAATCCGTCTTGACCCTGTGCCCCATGGGAACAGTCCAGCCTGAACTGCCAAGCCAGGTCCTCCTTGGACTTTAAACAAGCACCCAAGGACCGTTTTTGGGCTTTCAGCCTACATCAGCCTGGATCGCTTAATTCCAGTTGCATGGAGAGCACAGGACTCATGCCTGAGCATACCCGTCCCACTCGGAGTGACAAAGGCAAAAACAACAGTTGATGGACAGAATTCAGAACAATGTCATACATTCATCCCAGTACAGAGATCTGGGACTTAATCCATCATTTTTTGCTCACCATTCCATTCCAGTGTGAACCCAGCTTTATGCAAATCCGTCTTGACCCTGTGCCCCATGGGAATAATCCAGCCCGAACTGCCAAGCCAGGTCCTCCCTGGACTGGAGACAAGTACCCAAGGACAAGTTTCGGGCATTCAGCCCTCATCAGCTTGGATAGCTTGATTCCAGTGGCATGGAGAGCACAGGACTGATGTCTGAGCATACCAGTCCCACTCGGGGTGACAAATGCAGAAACAAAAGTTGATGAACAGAATGCAGAACAATGTCAAACATTCACCCCAGTACAGAGATCTGGGCCTAAATCCCTTGTTGTTTTGCTCACCATGCCATTTTACATTAAACCCAGCCATATGCAAATCAGTTTGGACCCTGTGCCCCATGGGAACAGTCCAGCCCGAACTGCCAAGCCAGGTACTCCCTGGACTGGAAACAATCTTCCAAGGACCGGTTTCGGGCTGTCAGCCCTCATCAGCCTGGATACCTTGATTCCAGTGGCATGGAGAGCAAAGGACTCACGTCTGAGCGTACCCGTCAAACTCGGGGTGACAAATGCAAAAACAGCAGCTGATGGACAGAATGCAGAAAAATGTCATACATTCACACCAATACAGTGATCTAGGCATAAATCCATTGTTTTTTGCACACCATGCCATTCCAGTTTGAACCCAGCCATATGCAAATCAGTCTTGACCCTGTGCCCCATTGGAACAGTCAGGTCCTCCCTGGACTGGAAAAAAGCATCCAAGGACAAGTTTCGGGCATTCAGCCCTCATCAGCTTGGATAGCTTGATTCCAGTGGCATGAAGAGCACAGGACTCACGTCTGATCATACCCGTCCCACTCGGGGTGACAAATGCAAAAAACAACAGTTGATAGACAGAATGCAGAACAATGTCATACATTCACCCCAGTACAGAGATCTGGGACTAAATCAATCGTTTTTTTGCTAGCTATGCCATTCCAGTTTGAACCCAGCCATATGCAAATCTGTCTTGACCCTGTGCCCCATGGGAACAGTCCAGCCCGAACTGCCAAGCCAGGTCCTCCCTGAACTGGAAACAAGCATCCAAGGACCAGTTTTGGCCTTTCAGCCCTCATCAGCCTGGATAGCCTAAATCCAGTGGCATGGAGAGCACGCGACTCACGTCTGAGCATACCAGTAGCACTCGGGGTGACAAATGCAAAAACAACAGTTGATGGACAGAATTCAGAACAATGTCATACATTCACCTCAGTACAGAGATCTGGGCCTAAATCCATTGTTTTTTTGCTCACCATTCCATTCCAGTTTGAACCCAGCCATATGCAAATCCGTCTTGACTCTCTGCCCCATGGGAACAGTCCAGCCCGAACTGCCAAGCCAGGTCCACCCTGGACTGGAAACAAGCATCCAGGGACCGGTTTCGAGCTTTCAGCCCTCATTAGCCTGGATAGCTTGATTCCAATGCCATGGAGAGCACAGGACTGACGTCTGAGCATACCAGTGGCACCCGGTGTGGCAAACGCAAAAACAACAGTTGATGGACAGAATGCAGAACAATGTCATACATTCACCCCAGTACAGATATCTGGGCCTAAATCTATCGTTTTTTTGCTCACCATGCCATTCCAGTTTGAACCGAGCCATATGCAAATCCGTCTGGACCCTGTGCCCCATGGAAACAGTCCAGCCCAAACTGCCAAGCCAGGTCCTCCCTGAACTGGAAACATGCATCCAAGGACTGGTTTTTGGCTTTCAGCCCTCATCAGTCTGGATAGCTTGATTCCTAGTGGCATGCAGAGCACGAGACTCACGTCTGAGCATACCAGTGGCACTCGGTGACAAATGCAAAAACAGTTGATGGACAGAATGCAGAACAATGTCATACATACACCCCAGTACAGAGATCCGGGCCTAAATCTATCGCTTTTTTTCCTCACCATGCCATTCCAGTTTGAACCCAGCCATATGCAAATCAGTCTTGACCCTGTGCCCTATGGGAATAGTCCAGCCCGAACTGCCAAGCCAGGTCCTCCCTGGACTTTAAACAAGCATCCAAGGACCTGTTTTGGACTTTCAGCCCTCATCAGCCTAGATAGCTTGATTCCAGTGGCATGGAGAGCACAGGACTCACGTCTGAGCATACCAGTGGCACTCGGGTGACAAATGCAAAAAAACCAGTTGATGGACAGAATACAGAACAAAATCATACAATGAACACAGATCTGTGACTGTGGGTGAATGTTTTGCCATTGTGCAACATTATGTCCATCAATTGTTGTTTTTGCATTTGAGTTAAAAGATAAACCATACTGTCTAGCATTGTTCCTCCTCCCTATTTTTCAGGGTTCTCTCTGGTAAAAGTGTTATAAGATGTTATTTTATGTCCTGATTTGATGAATTGTTTTGTTTTTAATTATGCTGATATGATGCATTATGTTTTATTATAGGTGTTATTCTAATATTTGTGTTTTAATATTATTCACATGTACTAAAGAAATAAACTGATTTGTTTGCACTGCATGTTAGAGTAGAATCATTGTTTTTGTGTGTTTCTGGGACTTTGAGTGAGATCGTTTTTAAGTTTATCTATGTGTTTTATATGAATTAAGAATTCCACTATTGATAGGGTGTTCTTATTAATTGAGTGAATCAAGGGATATTGTGTTTATTGTACTGCTAGTACTCTACTCGCTTGCTGACAAGGGGTCTCTCTTTGTTTAAACACAGTATTTGTTGATACCCGTTAAGGCTGTATCACTGCACTGAAAGTCAGGGTGAGATTGATAAGGCGGGCACTCTAGCAATGGCCGAGGGGCCGGTTTTCAAGTTCCAGCTGTAGGCTACTTTTTTGGGGCAGCTGAAGGGCTGATTTGGGCAGTATATGTGCTGTTCGGATGCCACCAGTGACCTAGTGGGTGACTGAGTGGCCTTTCTGGAGGCAGAAGGGCTTCCATTACCTCTATTTTATCAACGGGCATAGGTGTCCTTTACTGACTCTCGCTGGGCCGGCCCATTAATGTATGCATATTGATTGGGGCAGGAGGCCTGAGTAGAAGTGTCTACACTTGTTTTCAGGTGTGTTTCACCTATGTATGTATGTATGTATGTATGTGTGTTCTTATGTAGCGCTCGACTTACCCTAGGGCATCTCGGCGCTTGCCTTGGGAACCCGTCCTGGCTTTTTCCCTGTGAGATAGCCCGTACTGGGCATCCCCAAGGTGAAAGCCAGGCATCCTGCTGCGGGGGCCGTAGTGGAGATTAAGCAAGCTATTGCCCAGAGTTGCAGAGTGTGAACCTGTGATTCAAGTAGGCACTGAAGTGAGAATTATCGAGTCCGTGGACACTTGGGCTCAGACCCTGCTGTGTCGGGAATTGAACCCTGGTCCCGGGTCTGACCTCTGCTTCAGGGTATGCCTCCTCTAACCAGTGAGCCACACTTCTCCGTGTGAACCAATAATCTGTGCATTTTTGTATCTAAGTAAGGTTAAGAAAACACGCCTCTGTCAGAGACCCCCCCTTTCAGCAGTTTTACAGAAAGGCAACATTCCGTCCAAATGTCGGCCATTTTTTTTTCGAGTGTCCCAGACGATTTTTTATCCCAATCCAACCCTGCTGGAAGCTGGACACGGATTTCGGTCTGAAAAAAAAACTTTCCTTAAAAATGTGTTGCAGAGCAGGTAAGAATTCATTTACAAGGACGCTGTTTATATTCTGAGTTTTTGCACCTGAATTTGGCAATACACACAGTGTTATACAGCGCTGGCTAGTTGCATCAAAAGTGCTGGCTTTATGTACTGGTACAGTCTTCTAAAAGCGAAAGGGAACCATGAATTATTTTTGGCAGATGAATGATGATGATGTAAATATGCCCAATCAGAACACAGAATGTGCGCTGGGGGGTTTTAATCTCATAATGGTGGAGCAATTAACATTACAAAACGGTTGTGTTTATGTCAACTCCCTTAAGAAGGGCTGGTTGTGGTAAGTAAGGAACAAGACACAGAGATTTTTTTCTTCAGTGTATGAAACTCAACAGCAGTGTATGATACTTCAAGCATGCCCTTGAACCGTTTTACCCCTTAAACAGTCCCGTAGTCCCACTGCCCACCTCCACTGTGCCCCAGTGAACGGACCACATGGCCTGAGTCTGGGCTTCAGAGAGGACTCATCTGCAGCTACATCTCACCTACAGTTGTCCTCTGATGGATTATTGTCACCTCACGTCTCAGTGGCAGTCTCTGGAGGTCTGGGGTCGGGTGCCCAGGCAGCCAGCAGTCACGACTGTGTGGCAAATGGAGCATGGGTCCTGGGGGCACTGATTTCAGAAATGGCCTTGGCTTTCACAAGAACAAATGGACACATCGAACGAATTTTAATCTGAATATTGAGCAACACTCAAAGTGAGAGGATCCTGCAGACTCACGAAAATGTGAATGTCATGCATGCACTCCGCAGAAGTTTGTGGAATCTCGCAGGTTTAATGCAACTGCACGGAATTTCGCAGAATGAAACTCCGCGAGTTTTTGCCCACCCCTGCTAAAATGAAACTGTGACAAAACAGAATTAATGTGTTTTGGTCATCTATCCCTAACAGAGATACCAAACTGGTGGCCTGTAAACCTGGGTTACGCATTTGTACCTGTTTCTACAGCAAAAAACCCTACGAAAATAGAATGTGAATTGAGCTTGAACAAACAGGTATCTCTGGAATCAGCATCTAGTTTTTTACATTTAAAATGTGTGCATAAAGCAATTCCATTAGCAGCTAAGCAGACACAACAGTCGGTAGTTCAAACATTAGTCAAGTCACGTCTGGACTACTGTAACTTACTATACCTGGGACCTCCTGCTAAAACATTGCTGAGTCCCCAAAATTAGACTGCTAACCTCATAACAGAAACGAAAAATATGATTCAGTCTCTGCCGCCTTAAAACAGTTACGCTGGCTGCTGAATAAGTCAGCAAGTACTCTTCAAAACAGCCTGCTCATCTCATCAAGAGCCACATGTATTAAGCATTTTTGCAGTCAGAAACAGCCGATCGGTCCGTTTCCGACTGCAAAAATGCTTTGGCATATGAATGAAGTACAAATTTGCGATTTGGTAACATGTAACCGAATCACAGTTTGTGTTTGTAATTTGGCATTTGAAAAGGGCATTTTTAGGCCGTCCCTCCCAAATACCAAATCTGAATGGGATGTATGAATTTCTTGCGACTGAATTACGGTTGTGAAACATTCATATTTTACCGATGGTAACCCATTCGTAAATGGGAGGGAGTCCCCAGATGGCCCCTTCTACTTTGAGAAGAGAAAACAAATATTTTTTAAGAGCAGGCAGTGGTCCCATGGACCACTGCCTTCTTTAAAAAAATGAAACTGCAACGTTTCATTTTTTCTTTTTAAATGCATCCCGTTTTTCTTTAAGGAAAACGGGCAACATAAAGAAAAAGACTGCTTTATTTAAAAGCAATCACGGACATGGTGGTCTGCTGACCTCAGCAGGCCCCCATCCCTGTGATGGCATTGATTTCTAATTGGTAGCAAATTGCGACCTACCTCATTAATACGAGGTAGATCTCTTTGCGACCCCTTAGGAATTGCTAATGAAACTTAAAAGAGTTTCAATCATTTGGAATAGAGATTACCTAATTTTGATTTGGAGGAAATCGCAATTGGGTAATCTCTACTTGAAATAATGAAACATGTGGCCCCAAATCTTTTATCAAACAGTCCCAATAAACATATTGGAGAAATTACACAGCTGCATCCCAAAGAGGACACTGGGATTGAGAGAAGTTTTTACCTTACCAGTCTCTACTTTAAACTAAAACGGAATGGTGGCAGAGCCTATTATGCACTGGCTTCCAAGTTATGCAACAGTCCTTTTGTTTCCACCAGGACTTAAAATACCCCTGGAAGTTCCGTAAGCTGTAGAAAATGTATCTCTTTCAAAGGGCATAGCTTCACTCTTTTCAGTCAACAAATACATCTGCTTGCAAGACCTCTTGTTTACAATATGCGTAAAGTGGGCAGTGGGTCAGCCACTTCCAACCAATAGCCTATTTGGATCAGCTGCTTTCATCCATCAGCATTGAAGTTTTCAATCATATAAATAATTTCACTCTTGCGGTCGTGCTATTGGCTGCTTGGTGTATACGTCTGCCTTGTATGAAGTGCTTGCATTGCAACGTATGAGTGACTATTTTATATCTCAAACATACACTGAACTATTGCACTTTTTGTAACATTCAATTCATTATCATGGAATGTATTCAGTAAGCAATCTTTTGTTTACAGCAATAGGCATTTTTTCAATACTTTTTTCATAACTTGAGTGTAAGCCTGACCTTAACAAAGCATCCTAATTGTCAGCACCAAAATCATTCATTAATTCATTCAATAACTTTATTTCGGTCACAAAGGACCATAAAAGTGCAAATAAAATACATACAACACACAGGGATTAAAAAGATAAATAGCATATATACAGCAGAAATCGAACATATAAAAACGAATTAAAATTGGATAGTTATCGAAACATTACATTTAGTACAATATCCTATTGACAATTGATCCAGCGCTCCTAATGAAAAACTGTCTCACAAACGCTGCACATCTCCACAATACTCACCATTAACCACAAATCACTACCTAGGCCCATAAACTAAGAAGACGATTTGTGGAGCGACTGAATCCTGTGACCTAATTAAAACACTCTATTCATAAACTATTTACAAAATTATATACAACAGCAGTTTAATGTATTTAACCATGGTTTTGATCACACAACATTAATTAGGTCACATAGGCGAATGGATCTAATAATGATAACTAGACCATGAATAAACAAGACCAGCTTGTCATTTCAAAATCTATTTTATTAACTTTATTTTAATTCAAGGAAAGAGTATTCTTTATTCAGAAATCATTAATTTATTAGCAATTTGAAAGTTTCATTCAAGATAAGGCTTATTAGTCTGACATTTTAAAATAGATAATTTAGCATGAATTAAAGCAAAATAAAGTTGTCATTCCCTAAATACTATTTCCCTGTCTAAAACTCTCTTCACCAAATAAATGATAAAGTCTGCTATCCTTACGTGCACTAAGAGTCCGTCAGCACGTCATTCAGGAATTCTGGAGGCAAGTGAGCGAGAGCCCCCTACTGCCTGTAGGGCCAGTTTTTATACCTTTCTTACTAGCTAATCTTCTCAAAAAGTACGCTTTTCCTTGCCATCAGGGTTCCCATTGGTTGACAGATGTCAGACCATCTTCATGTCATACTTTCCTGACCAAGTCCGGGGCACATTGGGCCCTTATTGTTCTTAGATTCCATGCTTCTAGCTTCCTCTGAAAAGAAACATTTCACCGAACACAAAACTTTTTACTTCCTAATCTTGGCAGGCAATTCAGGCTTTTTTTCCTTGGTGCTCTTCTCCAAGAACACGTACAACTCGACCAAAACAGTTCAGTTTATTATTCCATGTATTTAAACAAACACAAGATAGTAATTAATTAAAGAATTGAAACCCATTCTGTTTCCCTCCCCTTTGCTAAATATTAACCCAGTTAATTATGTTACCTAGCAAGGCACATATAAGCAGCGTGTATAAAAACCTTCTTCTTTTAGCCCACCAGGATTCTCCACGAGCTTTTGCCACAGAAAAGACACGACAAAACTTATGCACACAAAAATAGCACATGCCATTGATAAAACAGCCGCATTTAACACTGGCAATAACGATAGATAAGGTTAGGTCATTATTTTTCACAAACTTGCAAGTGCAACATGAAAGCACATCAGTCCCGCGTGTAGTGTGTGCAATTTTAATCTAGATTGATTGATTTTTTCAACACATGCTATTAATACGGTTACATTATGGAAATTTAACTTTGTGAGTTTTGAACAACATCTCGCTCCATCAACTCCCTCATCTGGTGATTTCATAATCACCAAACCCCACCCAAAAAATTTCAGTAACATTTTTATCAATATTGATCATGTTTTGAACATTCTCTGTGTTAGTTTTTCTAAAGCTTAGATTTAGCAATGTGTCTACTACTCTCATATTGAGCTCTACGAAACTCTTCCAGTTCTATTTCCTTCTCCTTTCTGAGCTTATAAATTCTCTTCTTTCCCCTCACAAATTTCTTTCTCTTGTGTAACATGCAACTTATCTTTAACAAAAGTATTACTATAGCTATTACTATTACAGGATAAAGTATTTTCCCAATGATTGAGCTACCAATCTCCTGGAACCAATGTTTAAATGTTGCGAATCCTTTAGCCAAGCGCTTTGTAAAACTTTCATCTGCAACAGGTTCAATTTCAGTATGTATTTCTGTTAAATTCTTTATATACATTTCTATATCTCTACTTTTATCTGGGATATATGTACAGCAATGTTGGACATACAATGTCCCACAGACTCCTCCCTCTTTTGCTAGCAGAATGTCTAAAGCAAGACGGTTCTGCATTACCATGGATCTCATGGCAACAAGTTCAGTATCAACCAATTGAAATCCACTTGCTGTGTCTGTTGACAATCTGTCAACAATTGTAGAAACTTTTCTGATTTTATTTGCATTCAGGGTAATTCCCACCATAGGTATTATTGCACCAAATATATCTCCCATAATTTCTGAAAAACTTTCCTTTTTAAATCTGCTCAGATGTTCACCAATTTCAAATGAACCCTTTGAATTTCTATCTACATGGAATATTTTTGGGAAAACTAAACCAACAAAACAAGTCCCATACCAATGGTCGGGAAGACTGTAATAGGCTTTATTCCCACAAATGAAATAAATTCCAGGAAAGATCACAAATTAATTATCATATAACTTGTTAGCTCTCCTAATGCAAAGCTTTCCTCTATTTGGTTTATCTATGTTAATAGCAACATTTTCATTTCTTCCATTAATTTTCTCGTCCTTTAGTATGTTTCTTCATCATCTTTCTCTTATAAATTGCTCTTCTCTCTTCCACCATATTTAGCAAAGTTTTTTCTTCTGTTCTCAGCTTACATGTTAGATTATTTTTGAATGCATACTCATAATTGAGTTCACCAGTCACTAAGAAAAATTCCCTCACCTGCTTCGCAGGTTTCACTTTGTTTAAGCTATTTACAACTTTTAGATTTGCAAAGATTTCATCAAAGCCAGAATAATAATATTCCAACCGACCTGTTTCATAAAACAAACTTGTTATTACACTACAAGTTGTGCCATAGGTAAGGGGAAGCATATTATAAGTCACCCCTTCCGAAACTGAAGCAGGTAATTTCACACAAACATAGCAATCTTTGACATTCATCACCTTGACATATTCGGACAGGAGTCTAGAGAAAGTATTACTAGAAAAATCACTAACAGATCTATCTTGGTGGATCTCTGGTTTGTGCACAATGACTCTATTAGTTTTGTCTGCTACATCATGAACAGCTTGTTTTGTCTCAGCTTTACTAGTCATATTAGCTTTGTATATTTCTTTGTCAATTCCAAAAGGGAAAATAACAGCTAAAATTAAAAGACCAAAATTATTAAAATCACACAAATAGAAGACATTTTACAACACCTTCTTAGGATAGAACATCTCGAATTATTGTTAGAATTAGGCATCTTTTACTTGAGTCAAGAGCCTTTCAGAAAAAACATAAATTAAAATTCTTAAAAATCACACTAAAATTAAAAATTACACCCCCTTTTTAATTTTTTTTAAAAAAAAGAATCCACTAACAACTTTTCTTTGACCTTACGTCTTACAATGTGTTTTTCCAGCTAACACATTTTCTTCGACCTTATGTCAATCACAATTTTAACCTGAAATTAAAAATTCAATTCAATCGATATCACTTGTGTCATCTATTTCTTCCTGACTACTACTGCTCACTTCCACTACTGGTGGGATAATGATATAGGTCCATTCAGGTGACTTATACTTCTGGTTTGGCTTTAATGGTCGTTTTCCCCTACTGCTAATCACTTCTATTTTCTTTCCTGCTTGATTTTTCTTATCCAATTCACTTTTCTGGCTTGAAATCTCGTTTATTTGTTCTTTTGACTTATTCACTAATTTGAATTTCAGACCTTCATTCTCATTTGGCCAATTATTTCCTTTTCTGAATAGTTTCTTCTTTGGCTCAGATTGATTACATTCAGATCTCCAAGCTCTTTTTCTGAATTCTCTCACTTTAGATTCTTCATCACTTTCATCAGTTTCACTTTCTCTTTCTGAGACTTGTATTCTAGATTCAGGTACTTCTTTACTCGGCAGCTTCACTCCGTTAGGAACATAATCCTTATAGCTGGTACTTGGTAATTCGTCTTCTTCTTCTTGAATTACTTCCAATCCACGAGTTTCAGAATTTTCGTTCCTTCTTTCAGAGCTTCTATTCTGCTTTTCAATACATTCCTGATCTTGAATCACTTCTTGATCATACTCTTTATCTGCTTCTTTGTCTAGCAAATCTTCATCATTTTCAGAATCTAGTATCACGATCTCCAAATCTTTTTCATTCGATGCCTGATTCACATCTGCATTTTCCAGATCTCGACTTTCTTGTCGATATTCAGTATCTGGATTTTCAGGTTCTCCTTCAGAGTCTGAATCAGTTGTTGTATCACCTTCTTCGTCAGAATTCTCAGGTGGTGGTACTCGAATAGTATGGCTAGCGTGAATCCACCTTTTCAGACCTTTACACTTAACTGCATTTGTTGTAACAAGTATCACTTGCCTCGCTTTCTGCCACCTGGGTACCAGACAATTTCTCCTTCAATGAACCTTTGTCCTCACCCAATCTCCTGGCAAAAGATCAGGAGCCTTCTCCTTTTCTCTTGTGAGCACTTCAGTTACCACCTGATGGAACACAGAAGTCACTACATCAGACAGAGTTTTACAGTACTCCATAACTGCACTATCATTAATGCTAATTACTCTTCCAACTGGAAGAAATGCTTGTCTCATTACTCTGCCCATGAGAATGTCATGAGGACTTAAACCAGTTTTTCTGTCAGGAGTACTTCTTAAAGACATTAAGACAAGTGGAAGTGCGTCAGTCCACTTCATTCCTGTAACCAAGCACATTTTAGCAAGCCTATTTTTGATAGTACCATTGACTTGCTCAACAACACCTGATGCTTCTGGTCTGTAAGCACAGTGCAGCTTTTGTTTTATACCAAGTGCTTCACAAATCATCTGTAACAATCTATTTTCAAAATGTGTGCCGCGATCAGTTTCAACCGTCACTGGAAATCCATACCTAGGTATGATTTCTCTCAAAAGCAATTTTGCCACAGTAACTGAATCATTGTGACGAGTCGGGAAAGCTTCCACCCATCTTGAAAACAGACAGATTATCACCAGGACATATCTCAGCCTGTTGTGTGGTGGCATATCAATGAAATCCATCTGTAACCTGGTAAAAGGACCATCTTCCCGTCCTATGGTTCCCAAGCTTACAACTGTTTTTCTGTTCGGATTGATCTGTTGACAGATCAAGCATCTTTGGCAAAAAGATTCTGCAATGATCCTGAATTTTGGATTGTACCATGTCTGTTTAAACAACCTAATCATTGAATCGCTGCCTAAATGACCTGGACCATGATACATTCGTGCCATGCCAGCAAACATGCAGTTTGGCATTACTGGTCTGTCATCTTTGTAAACCCAAATTCCATCTTCTTCTCGCTGCCTGCAACCTGCTTTTAGCCATGTGTCTTTCTCTTCATCATCTGCCTCATCTTGTAAACCTTTTACTCCTTGCCATGTCTCAACTACAGATATTAGCATGAGTGAGTTCAAAACATGATCATTGTTTTTATCCCGATTAACTGACATATTGTTTTTCGCGCAGAACTTTGCGACTTCATCTGGATATGCATTCCCTTTTGCCATGTAATCGTTGCCCTTTTTATGAGCTGTGCATTTTACCACAGCAATTTTCTCTGGTAATTGAATGCCATCAATCAATCTTTTAATCAGTTTTGCATTCCTGATTGGAGTTCCAGCAGAAGTTAAATAACCTCTTTGAGACCTAAGCTGGCCATAGTCATGGACTACGCCATATCCATATTGACTATCATCACTATGGTAATTTTCAATCCTTTTGCTTTTTCACATGCACGAATCAAAGCAATCAATTCCGCTATTTGAGCTGAACGAATTCCTTTGAGATAAGAAGCTTCAACCACAGCTGAAACTGTACAGACTGAATATGCTGCACTCAGAACACCTTGATTCGTTCTCAAACATGAGCCATCAACAAAATAAACAAAATCTGACTCAGGCAATGGTACATCTTTAATGTCCTGCCTTGGTTTGGTACAATATTCTAAAACGTCCAGGCATTCATGATCAATGTCATTCTCATTTCTGATTTCTGTCACAACACCATCAGGCAATAATGTGGATGGATTTAGATTCACACATCTTGCAATCGAAACGTTATCTGATCCCAGAATAACTTTTTCATATTTTGTCAATCTGTTGCTCGTCAAGTGCTGAGTTTTACTACTGGTAAGAAGAATCTCAACTGAATGGGGAACATATACCTGTACAGGAAACTCCATTAATATGCCTTAACTTTGTTCCAGACTTACACTTGTTGCAGCCACTGCTTTTAAGCAACCTGGTAATGCTTTTGCAACAGGGTCAAGAACTGCTGAGAAGTAAGCAATTGGCTTTCTCAGTTTACTATGTCTCTGAATTAAAACTGATAATGCACATCCTTCCCTTTCACTGCAATATAGCTCAAATTCCTTTTCGTAATCAGGCATACACAAAGCTGGTGCTTCACACAAGCTCTTTTTTAATTGTTCAAAAGCCTCTAATTCAGTTTTTGTTAGGACAATCGGTTCTTTTATGTCTGCTTTTGTCAGTCTCTGTAATGGTTTTGCAATTACCGAAAATCCACTAATCCATTGACAACAATAACCTACCATTCCAAGAAACATTCTGACCTGTCTCTGTGTTTTTGGAGGTTGCATTGCTTGGATCATTTTTATTCTTTCAATCGTTACCTGTCTAATTCCTTTTGCGATCCTGTGACCAAGATATTTTACTTCTTGTTTGCAAAACTGTAATTTTGCAGGAGACACTCTATGTCCCTCATCTGCCAAATGATTTAAAAGAGTAATTGTATCTGTTACACAGTTGTCTCGTGTTTATGCAGCAACAAGAAGATCATCAATGTACTGGACTAATGTTGATTTTCCAGGCAGATCTAGATTTTCCAGGGATTTCTTTAGCAACTGATTAAAAATAGATGGACTTTCTGTACACCCTTGTGGGATACGACACCATGCTAATATGCGCTCTTGGAATCTGAATGCAAAAATTTGTTGGCTCTCTGGATGCAATGGAACAGTAAAGAACGCGTTACAAAGATCTATAACTGTGTACCATTCTGCATCATGTGGAATCTGATAAAGAATTACCGCTGGATTTGGTATGACTGGGCAACATGGAACAACTATTTGATTAACCTTTCTCAGGTCCTGAACTATTCTGTAAGTTCCGTTTGGCTTTTTGATTCCGATAATTGGTGAATTACATGGACTGCTCTCAATTTCTTTTAAAACACCTTGTTTTATACATTTTTCAATTACAGGAATTACTCCCTCAATTGTTTCAGCTTTCATTTTATACTGAGGAATATTCGGATAATCTGCTCCTTGTTTTACTGTAATTTGTACTGGGTCTACATGTTTCATTAAACCCATTTCATCACCAGTCAAATCCCAAACTTTAATATTGACTGTTTCTTTTAATTCTTCAGGCAAATCATTTTTGTCAAAGGCAGGAAATAATTTACTTTCTTCTGCTTCAACCATTAACATTGTTAATTTATAAAGGCCATCTTCTTCATCTGGAGTTTGAAGCTCAATACCATCCAGTGAGCAATATATTTTGCAATTCATCTTGCAAAGGATGTCTCTCCCTAACAAGTTTACAGGCTGCTATCACAGACTACAAATCTATGTTTGTCCTTAAATTTACCAATTTCAATTTTAATTGGATCTGTTAAATCTTTTTTAATTTGTTGATTAGCTACGCCAACTACTTGGATGGTGTCACCAGAGAGAGGCAGGTTTTCTATTGCCACTGATCTAACAGTAGAACGGGTAGCACCAGTATCCACAAGAAAAGTGATTTCTACATCATTCACTTTACCATTAACTAATGGACCTGACTGATCTACCTCAAGAGTGGCTCCAAGCACACACTCTTCCTCCTCTCTCAGGCACCGTCATAAGTAATCATCAGACTCGCTTCCATCATTTTCTTTCAACCAATATTGTTGAGAAACATTCAACACATTCGCTCTTGGTGATCTGTTTACCTGTTCACCTCTGCAAAATCCTGTTTCAGAATTGTACCTTTGCACATTAACACAATTAGGAAGTGGCGGTTGTGGAATCTGACTCTGCTGATACACTAACTGTCACTGTAGCTGTTGCTGCTAATTTATCTCGTTTAACTGTCGCTGTAGCTGTTGCTGCTGATTTACCTCATTCTGCATCTGTGGATTTAATGATGTATTTTTGAAATTTCTGGGCGGATTTTTACACTCACGCTTCCAGTGTCCAATTTCGCCACAATTAAAACATGGGAGTTTCTGCTTTAACTCTTCAATATTTCCCATTAATTTTGGCTTATTAAAATTTCCCTTAAATTTCCCTTGATTCTGTTGAACATTTTTGTTTTCTACTGCTGCAATTTGTTGTTCAGCAACTTTCACCTGTGCCCACATTGCTTTTTCTTTCAGCTTTTTCTGCTTAGCATCTATCTCATCACTGCAGTATTTTGCTTTTCTCAGGATGTCATCAACTGTAAGTGATTGCCAACCAACTATTCCTGATCTGATCATTTCACCAATTTCAGGTCTCAAGCCATATACAAATCTGTAAATAAAATGGCTCATATCCTTCTCACTCAGCTTCTCATAACCACTGTATTGTTTAAATACCAGGAGTAATCTTTCATAGAAGGAATGTACTGACTCTTTTGGCTCTTGATTTGTTCTGTCAATTTTAACCCAATCCACTTCATTTTGGGGAATCTTGTTTTTTAGCCACACAATTACTTTATCATACAGCTTTATAACATCTGATGAAGGTGCACCTGTCACTTTATCTCAAATAGGTTCTTCTTTGGGCCAATCTATAGAGATTTTACATTCTGTCCTAAGATCTGAAGGAACAACGATGTCAAAGAATCCATCAAGATCAATCCACAGAACTTTTGAGACCGTAACAAATCTTTCTGCCTGATGATACCATTCCACAGGTTTTTCTCTCAATTTGGGAGAATCATTTGTGAACAGTAAAATGTCCTGTCTTGACCAAGGAACATGAACATATCCTCCGCCAGCTATTTCTCTCATAGGAAACTCAGTTGCAACTTACCCTCTTTCTCTTTTTGTTATTTCTCTCTTTTCTTTGTCCATTTCACTCTCCATTTGCTTAATTCACCTATTCTTTTTAGAAACACTATCAATTCTTTTATATGAGTTATCCTTCCTGTGGTGTTCATATTTTCAATATCTTTTTCAGAGAAATCTACTCTATTATGTTTCTGCAAATCTTTCTGTCTCATCAAATCTACATCTAATTCAGCAGCTATTTCTTCTAACAAATCATATTTATTTTTCGTTTTCCATTGTATGCTCTTGCAAATGAACAACAATTCATCATCCTGATATAACTTTAAACTGTTAGGACCAATTGTGCCAATAATTAATTCCTCCAAATCTGCTTTCAATTTTGCGACATCAAGTAATTTAGATTCTGAGGACCTATTCATACTTCTTTCTCTTTCTGCAACAGTTGGAGATTGACCATTTGAAAAACTTTGATTAAAAGTTAAGTCTGGCATCTTTTTCTCTCGGTGAATTTCTGATAAATCTGAATAAAATTTTTCAGCCACTTTCTGAATTTCTGCATTTAAAGGGACAGTTAGAGCTGAATGTCTAATTTCTTTTTGATCAAAAACCGGAACAACGGGTCCAATTATTACTGGCACCGTTACTGCTTCTATGCCTTTAGTTAACTGCTGTATTAATTCTTCTTTTTATCGAAGATATTCTGAAATATTTTGAGTGTCCTCAAATCTTTCTGCTCTTATTACATTTCTTGGGATCTCATTTCTCTGATCTGGAGTTTCAGGATAATTTCTACTTTCTCCTGATGTACTAGAATTAGTTCTTGTTTCTACTCTCTCAGGAAATTTTGCAGTATTCTGATTTAATCTAAATGGAGTTTCACCAGAAAAAACTCTCTAGGAGGAGCACTTGGAGAAATTCCTTGAGGAATTCTCGGGGTAGACCATGAACAAACTGGTTGATAAGGTGGCAGTTGTTTTGATTTCGTAATATAAATTTCTTCTAAAACTGGATCTTCTAATTCACTGTCTTCACCAATATTATTCTTTTTTGCAGAACTCTTTTGGCCTGTTTCTTCAGTAAATCTTGCTGGATATAATCCATTATACATGTTTCCTCGTCTCCAACGACGCATTCTATCTTCATGAGTTTCTCTGTTAATGTTTAATTTAGTGCCTCTTATTACACCCCTGTTTTCTCGTTCTAATTCAAACATCTCATCCTCCCATTCAGCTAAAGCCTCAAATTGTGTAGGTCTAGGTTTTGGTACGAGAGACGGTAATTTTTTTCTCAAGTTTTTCAACACTTTAATATTAAATGACCCATCTTCTGGCCATGCCAATACACCATCATCGTTGGTATATTCCATCCAATTCTCCATCCAAAGAACAGTATGATAACCAAATTCACCTTCCATATAGGCTGCGGGTGTTTTGTACTTATGAAGTAATTTTCCACCTCGCGTTTCTATTTTCTTGTCACTTTTGAAAATATTTTTTAATTTCTGAAACCATGAAGGCTTCTTTTCATCGTACGAGTAATAGTAACTCATGTTTTAAACAAATCCGCGTACTACAAAAAGATCGTTAATATTTTCTTGTTTTTCTACTATTCCAGCCAATCCGTGCGCGAAACTCACTAACAAGCCAATCGGATTAAGCTACGTCACTATTCTGTTCGGCCAATAGATTTGCTGTATTTCAGAATGAGCCAATCAGGTACAAGCCTGCAAAGTCACATGAGCCAATCAGTGCGCGAATACTCTGACTTATGCTAGCCAATCACAGCGCGAACCTGGTGACGTATGCTGCCGCTACAGCTTCACTGTCTCCGATTCACTCCTTGAACTAACCCCTCCTTTACAAAATATTTTCACAGCACCATATTTTACAAATGAAATTCAGTTAGTAACTTCATATAAACAAACCATTTGTCTGTTTCGCTAAAATAAAGAGATAACATTTACAATTATTCAAGTATCCTTTCGCATGAAATAGACAACGCTATTTTCACAAAATATTTTTCTATCATACGCATTCATACGGAAAGATTCCCTAACCATTCATACATGAAATTTATGGTAGGACTTTAACCCGCCAAAAAAAATCCTCACTTGCCAGTAAGAAACAATGCTTCCTTACCCTTCGCTCAAGCTTGGATAAATTCTACTACTCTTTTCACAGTGAGTTTTAAAACAGGACAGTTGTCCCTATACTCGAAAGCTACGATTTCATAGACAATCCTCACTATACATTCAGGTACCTATCACACCTAAGGTCCCTAAACTTGTGCTGTACGTCCACAACACTAGTGATATATGTCAATACCACTATTTTGAAACAAAACAAATGAACTGTGTAACCTCACTTGTCACACTACTCTTGCCGGCACATTAGGAATTTTCTCACTGCTGGAAAAAACCTTTCGACTACATGTAACAATTGAACAAACTTAACATGTTTTGGACATGTATCCTATGTATCTACATGTAGCATGTCAGTTACCATAGTAACCGTAACTCTGCTACCAGATAATTGAGCCAGCGCTCCTAATGAAAAACTGTCTCACAAACGCTACACATCTCCACAATACTCACCATTAACCACAAATCACTACCTAGGCCCATAAACTAAGGAGACAATTTTTTGAGCGACTGAATCATGTGACCTAATTAAAACACTCTATTCATAAACTATTTACAAAATTATATACAACTGCAGTTTAATGTATTTAACCATGGTTTTGATCACACAACATTAATTAAGTCACATAGGCAAATGGATCTAATAATGAAAACTAGACCATGAATAAACAAGACCAGCTTGTCATTTCAAAATCTATTTTATTAACTTTATTTTAATTCAAGGACAGAGTATTCTTTATTCAGAAATCATTATTTTATTAGCAATTTGAAAGTTTCATTCAGGATAAGGCTTATTAGTCTGACATTTTAAAATAGATCATTTAGCATGAATTAAAGCAAAATAAAGTTTTCATTCCCTAAATACTATTTCCCTGTCTAAAAATCTCTTCACCAAATAAATGATAAAGTCTGCTATCCTTACATGCACCAAGAGTCCGTCAGCACGTCATTCAGGAATCGGGAAGCAAGAGCGAGCGAGAACTCGTGCAACTTAACCAAAAACATTTCAGTTTATTATTCCATTGTTTAGAAGGAAAACTCATTTTTTGCATATGAGTGAAGGCGTCACTCTGGTCAAGTTTTGCATTTTCCAGCACTGCCAGTCAACCATTTTCTTTAGGCCCACTCGAGAACTAGTATTTAAACAAACACAAGATAGTAATTAATTAAAGAATTGAAACCCATTCTGTTTCCCTCCCCTTTGCTAAATATTAACCCAGTTAATGATGTTACCTAGCAAGGCACATATAAGAAGCGTGTATAAAAACCTTCTTCTTTTAGGCCACCAGGATTCTCCACGAGCTTTTGCCACAGAAAAGACACGACAAAACATATGCACACGAAAATAGCACATGCCATTGATAAAACAGCCGCATTTAATACTGACAATAACGATAGATAAGGTTAGTTCATTATTTTTCACAAACTTGCAAGTGCAACATGAAAGCACATTAGTCCCGCGTGTAGTGTGTGCAATTTTAATCTAGATTGATTAATTTTTTCAACACATGCTATTAATACGGTTACATTATGGAAGTTTAACTTTGCGAGTTTTGAACAACATCTCGCTCCATCATAATAAATCTTTAAATATATTTTCTACGTCTGTGCCACATGCCAATTAAGAACCGTGAAACAGCAAGAATAATGGGGGGATGAGTGCCATACTTTAAGACTGTAAGGGCTTGAGCACACTGTCTGAAACATAAGTTTCTGCAAATTGGTAGCAACCAGCTTTCCTTGTGGCCTGATAAGCCGGGCAGAAAAAAAGGACATGGAGTTCATCTTTGTGATTGTATTTACATGCTGGGCACACAGTGTTCTCACTGATGTCCATTGTCCTGGTAAATGCCCTAAGCGGGAGACTACCAATCCTAAATTGCATATAGAGTTTCCTCGCCAATGGGGGGTAAATCAGGGCTGAAAAGTACTCCTTTTTTGGTTCTATTTTTACTTGTAGAAACTCTGTTGTTAGTCTTCGTGCTGTAGGGGCACCTATGAAGAGACAGTAAGTTATAGTGCCTACAGTGATGGACCAACCTTGGCTAGCACTATGCAAGTTACTTCAGGGTATCACAAAGCTCGGGTAAACCGATCTTGGTGCTAACTGCCTTGATATGTGAGAGCCACAGGGTTTACTTTGCTCTCAGTGTAGCCCATACCTCCAGAAATTCATTTTTATAGGAGGCTAGTTCAGGCACTGACCATAATCTTCTCCAATACGTCAGTGGCCATAAGGCTACTTCCTCCTCAATAGGGAGTAGCCCCAAGTCCATGCGTAGGGTCACAAGCTGTGTGCTGACTGGAAGACCCAGTAAATTCCTCATGAAGGTATGTTCTATCTTCCTGAGGTTGGGTGAGCTTTGATGTCCCCAAAGTTCCGCCCTGTACAAAGAGGCCGCTCTAGCCTGTAATTTCTATAAACGGGACTGCTGGCTTAAATTCAGACATTCTATGAACTTTTGAGATCCCCCCGCCACTTGAGTTAACCTAGGAGCAGCCTTAGCTGACTGGGTACCCCAGCAAAAATGTTCTTTCAAAGTGATTCCGAGGTACTCAAAGGTCTTTACTTGCTCCAATGGAGTTCCATTCAAAAATGGATTTGGGCGAGTCTGCCTGGGGGGATTGAAAATCATAAATTTGGTCTTGTCTAAATTTATCTCTAGTCCTCTCATTGCACAAAAGGCAGCAAAACCATCCAGAGTTCGCTGGATGCCCGTTGATGTTTTGGACAACAACAGAGTGTCGTCCGCAAACATCAACGCGGGCACCCGGCCTGAGACTAGCCTCGGGGCATCATTATCCTTGACTCCAATTAGGTGGTCTATAAGCCCATTTGTGTAAAGACAAAATAAGTTGGGGGCCAGGACACACCCCTGGCGCACCCCCTTTTTCACTGGGAAGCGGGCTGACAGTTCTCCGTGCTTCCCACACCTAACTTGAGCATAGTTATCAGTGTGAAGTCTAATTAACACATCCAATAAGTAAGTTGGGAGGCCCAGATCAAGCAATACACTCCACAGCTTATCCCTCGGCACCAGATCAAACGCTTACCGCAGGTCAACAAAGATGAGGTAGAGGCTGCCACCCTCCACACTCACCATTTTCCAGAACAATACCTGGAGTCTAAATATCTGATCGAGAGTCGAGATACTCATCCTAAAACCAGCCTGCAGGGTACTCAAGATCTAATTTTCCTCTATCCAACTCTGAACTCTGTCTAAGATGATCCTGCTCATTAGTTTGTGAATGATGTCTATCAAACTGATAGGCCTATAGTTAGATGGCAGAAGGGGACAAACTTTTTTGTGGATAGGGACTATCTCTGCACCGCGCCAGGTATCTGGAGGATCCATTCCCTTTAATATGGCATTAAAAAGAACACCCAGATATGGTGCCCATATTTTCAGTTCAGACCGAAATAGATCCCCCGGAAGCTTATCCAGGCCAGGCGCCTTATTGGGCAAAAGTTTGACTATTGCGGCTGCGACCTCACAGGACATAATATCCCATGCCCCCTCCAATCGATACTCATGGAGGAGGCCTGGGGTTAGGATTGAGGAACCCTATTTGCCAAAATATGCATACAGGGCCCCAAAATGTGCTTCCCAGACAGCAGCTGCTATGTTGGTTCAATCGCTGATCTACCCTCACTCACCCCCAAGCTGACAATCGCCCAGAAGGATTTAGAGTCCTTGCACTTAAGTGCTATTCTAAGATCCTCCCATCTATTAGCTTCCCATTCTTTCTTTTCCCTTTTAATAGCCTGATTATACTTCAGCCGACATTGCTTAATGCTTGGCTTGTTCTTCGCTTTTACAGCGATTAGCAGATCTTTTTTTGCTTTCCGTCAGTTGGCATTATACCAGGGATGAGTTGTAACTGGACTTGCCTTTTTACTTCCTACAGGGTAGAACACATCAAACAATTTAGCAGCCAACTGTTTATGAATTTCCAGAGGCCTATCCACTAATTCTGGATACGTGTCCATATTCCCAATCTCTCCCATTTCTATCAACTGTGGCAAAACCTGTTGATATATGCCTGCCAGTTTATTTGGGGAGCCCTGTATGTGTGGCCATTTGACTCTCCGCCTGTTGTTAGTTGCAAGAGAGGCTGTTGTACAGAGTTGATCTCTGGTACAGGGTTAGACAGGCCCAGACTCCCTGGTTTCAGTGTCAAAACCAGGGCATTGTGGTCATTATCTTTCCTTGGATAAACCTGGAAGTCCAGAACCCTATCGCAAGTTTTGAGTTCAACCAGTATATAATCAGTTAGGGAATTTTGCCCTTCTCTATTAAAGGTAGATAAGCCAGGTCTGTCTGATTTAGTCCTCCCATTGCAAGCCCTCAAAGACGATGAAAGGGTAAGAGAATTTATTTGAAGAACTAGCGGTGTCCATGCTCTAACTGGTACAATCTGCGGTTCAGGGATACGCCAATACTGGTCCTCATCGGCTAATCCATCTAAGCCTGCGTTAGTAAGGGGCTCAAAGTTAAAGTCACCACCTACTATTAAAACAACTGCTGGGTCAAGGTTCGTGATGAACTGCCTCAGTTCATCAATGGTTCCAGATTCTTGCCAGCTCTGCGTAGGCCTCGAGTAGATGTTAAGTAGGGCAATTTGTGTAGAATCTGGGAGCATTAGGAGGACACATTGAACATCAGGTGAATTAGTTGATATATGGACTGCTTTAGCACCTAAATGTGTGCCCACCCAGGTGCTTAAACCCCCCTTCGTTGTAGCCGGTATACTGAAAATGGCGAAACCGCCCATCAAAATCTCTTCCAACGCCTACGTCTCCTGCATTAGGCAGACATCCAACTTTTCTATGAACAGACCCCAATCAGGGGAAGCTAATTTTCTTTTGATCCCAGACAAATTCCAGGAGAGAATTTTAATGTTTCCACTAGTCCCCCTAACCGATGTTTCACCTTGTACCCACGGGCAACTAATTTCCCCAACGGGTGAGGCTTCACAACATTTTCCCCCTCTATCTCAATTGGGCCGCTTGCCCCCTTGATATCTTTCCTGGACCCTTCCCTTCAGCCGCAGAGTTGGGACACAGCCAACACCCACCTGTGATGCTGGAGATAAAGCTCCACGCAGTGTGGCCTCATAATTACTCCCGGTATCCCGCCCCTCATTGGCCCAGGTTTCCTCCCTTGCACGTACACCCTCCTGTTGAATAGTTGTAAGAGTATGGCATTCGTTTACATCAGATCCTTCTCTAGCTGCTGGTGAGTCCTGGCCCTCAATCGATAAAAGTATGGGCAGTCGGCTCCTAAGCCGTCAATCTATTTGATCCAAGATGCTGAACCTATTCATTTGCGTAAAACTGGCAAGTATGGGGGTATAGGTATTAGCTCCCTTCCAGTTTGCCACCACAACTTGGGCACTGCGACCAAAAGTATCCAGGGCCCCCCAGAACTGCCCTCTTCTGTTGCCGCTGAGATCAGTATGAGAAGTGGGGTAAAAGTAGGATAGGTGTAGGGATTGAATTTGCATTTCAGAACGTGCAGGAACCCAATTGCAAATATGTTCCACAGGACGTCTGTTCCTAAAATTAAATATATTGCAGTCTCACAAAATGTTTTTTTCCTGTGACCCCACCCATTCCACTCGTCTAGAGAACACAATTTCACCAGATACCTGCAAGGGAAGTGGCCTATTGAGGGTAAGCCACTGGATGCATTTGTTTTAAAGTTCACTATAATCCTCTTTTTTCCCTGGCTCAAAACTGGGACCCCTGCAAGCACCACCGCATGCGGTAAAGACTCGGGAGGGAGATCTATGCGTAATAAAGCTTTTGTTGGTGCATCATGGGGCGTATTACTGTTCACTCTGGGTTGTCAGTTCTCAGACCCGCTCCCACCCCCGGTCTCCCCGCTTCTGGTCATTAAATTGTTATTAATTGCAACAGGATTACTTGATTGGGGTACGGGGTTCATTTAATGCAGCAACAGAGAAAGATGAATCAGGTATATTATTCGTGATAGACAGGACAGGATGGTAGCCTTCTCCGTTGGGTTGCAGCCTATCTTGGTTTCCATTAGCCCCTGTGTCCCATAATCTATCCTGTGCCTGGGCAGGATCAAAAAAGGATTCAAGGTGCATATGTCTGTTTTCTATTGTATTAAGTCTATCGTAGATAGGGAGACAAGTCCTTGTAAAAATAAATTCCAGTTTGGTCCAAAAGTCTGCTCCCAACTCAGTAGGACACACATCGCTACAGCTCATTGTAGGTGTAGTCACTTGTACAGTGGGCGGGCATACAGCAGGGCTGTTTGGTGTTCTTGTAATTTGATCTTTCCCCACATTATTGCGTTTCTGAATTTAGTTTTCCTGTTTTTCAGAGGGGCACCCCCACGCTTCCTTTTGGGAATCGGATCTACTGCAGAATTTATAGCCCCCAATTTAGAACTATATTTGGATCGTGTTTTTGGTCTTGGGGTCGATGATCCTGAAGACTCATGGTTACAGTTAGATGTACTTTGGGTGGCTGAGGCAGTGTCCGTAGTAGCAGAGGCAATAGGCAAACCTCCAGCGGCTTGTGATAGATTGCTCCCCTCGCCATTAGCACCTGGCGTGGCAGATTCTTTCCCTTGTTGGTGATTTGGCGACAGTGCATGTGCCAGCATACCCATGATGACCGTTTGTCAAAGGCAGGGTCCAGGGATAGCCTCCTTTCAGTCAATGCTATTTTGTGGGCCAACACGGATGATGCCATCATAAGGAATTGGTCCAAGGTGCCGACTTTTGACCCCCCATTGGTGGACTTCCTACCCTTCCCCGCCTTAGAAGTAGTCATTACAATAGTGGATTGAGAAACATCCACTGCAGTACTCACTTGCGGTAATTATTACGGATGGGTTCTAGTTGTGTGAAACTGCCAGTCTACATACTCGTGTACTAACCTTTGTTTACAGATGAAAGGGGGGGCCCCGTCCCGTCCTTAGCCGTTCTCTAACGGGCTCAAACGGGCCTGCCCTTGGCCCGGGCTTGGCCCGGCACGCGTCCTGTGTCGCGGATACCGCGAGAAGTCAAGTAGCACTGGTGGGCGGACGGGCGGACAGGCGCAGGTGTGGCAGGTTAGGAAGTCCCTGGACCTTGTAATCCATTCTGCAGCACCCTGGTGTGGCAAAATCCAAATCCCAAATGAGCGAGCGGTGCCCGCTTTGCGGGGGCCGTGAGAAGTAAAGTAGCGTGGGTGGGCGGGCAGCCAGGCGCAGGTGTGGCAGGTTAGGAAGTCCCTGGACCATGTAGTCCGTTCTGCAACACCCTTCTGCGGCAAAATCCAAATCCCAAATGAGCGAGCGGTGCCCGCGTAGCGGGGGCCGCGAGAAGTCAAGTAGCATTGGTGGGCGGGCAGCCAGGCGCAGGTGTGGCAGGTTAGGAAGTCCCTGGACCTTGTAGTCCGTTCTGCAACACCCTTCTGCGGCGAAATCCAAATCCCAAATGAGCAAGCGGCTCCCGCGTAGCGGTGGCCGCGAGAAGTCAAGTAGCGCTGGTGGGCGGACGGGCGGGCGGCCAGGCACCGGTGTGGCAGGTTAGGAAGTCCCTGGACCTTGTAGTCCGTTCTGCAACACTCTTCTGCGGCGAAATCCAAATCCCAAATGAGGGAGCGCCCCCCGCGTAGCTGTTGCCACGAGAAGTCAAGTAGAGCTGGTGGGCGGGCGGGCGGCCAGGCGCAGGAGTGGCAGGTTAGGAAGTCCCTGGACCTTGTAGTCAATTCTGCAACACCCTTCTGCGGTGAAATCCAAATCCCAAATGAGTGAGAGGCACCAAAATCACATGACCACAATAATACTGCCACCACCAACAATACTGCCACTGTCACTAATAACACCACCAATACCAGTACCAATAATACCCTCATCAATACCATTACCACCAACACCACTCTACTACCAGTACCTATACCACAACAATAGCATGATCAATACCACTACAATACCAATACTAGCAGCAATACACATCACTAATAACAAAACGTTACCACAAGTAACATCACCATTAACAACTCCATCCCTACCAGTACCACAGCAAATACTATCATCACCTTGACCAATAACACCACCATAAAAACCTCATCATCACCACCACCAATTACACAACCAGTAACAGCACTAAAATGCCTCCAATTGGGGGCGTGGCTAGGCGCCGGCTAAGATGGCCGTCTGAACCGAGTGCCCTGGTCGACCGAGCCTCCAACAGCCCAAAATCCGACCTAAATCCACTGAGTCCTGCAAGTGAACTGTGGCGCTGGATAACCCCAACAACGCTGCACCCGGCGGTCCGACTCCGGCCCCGCTGCGCTCTTCCACCATCGAGCAGCGGCCCTGAGAGCTGTGACCGGGGAGCGGGCCCGGGGCGAGAGAGCTCCGCGGGCGGCCTTCCGCGGTAGGCGAGTCCCAGGCTCTGAGGCCTAGTCGGGAAGGGACAGGGCCCGTCAGGTCCTGCAAAAAGCCGCTACAAATCTCCGGTGCCGCGCTCCCTGGGGCTGGTGCCCTCGGGTGGGGCGGCCCTACCTCGGCACCCGCGGCGGACAAGAGATCGGGAGGTGAGGCGCCTCGGCCCAAACGCCCCACAGGCTGGTGAGCGGTGCTTCAGCGCGGCGGGAGACGGAGACGGAGACGCCTTCTCTGGGCCCTACGATCTGTGCGACCCAGCCCCAGTGGGTGGTGAGGCCTCCGCGGGCTGAAGGTGGGCCCGAAACTTACACCGTGGTGCAGTGGCACGACGGGGGATGGCAGCTCTGCCCACGACCCACAACACCATTGGGCAACTTCCCTGCGCCCTGGAACCCAGCCCGGGGGGGCGCAGAATTGCATGCTGAGACAGGCTGGCTGTGGTTGAACTAGGCCTGGAGGGACCGGGCCGATTGGAGGACCTACGGCGATTGCACGGTGCGGGCTTGCCCCTGCGGTGTGAGGGTTGCCACCGAGAACAGGGCCTGGGCGCCGACCTGCTGGCAACTGCTGAGGCGGACCGTGCCTGACACTATATCACGACGGCTGGGGGCTTCTAGGGCCGGAACTGAGTGGGGGCAGTGCATATCTTCATAGTTCGCGCACTCCAAGCGACAAGCCCGACTTGGCCCCCCCCCCCTGAAAGACCCGGGTTACGGACGCAGGGCCTGACCGCACCACTATATTGAACGCATCGATGGACCCGGGGCAAAAAAGTGCGCAGTCATGAGGCCCAAGCAGGGTCCTTCCACCCAGACTAATAATCTTGACAAATACACAGTGCAGATGGGCACGCAGCGGACAGAGGTACCAGCAGGCCAACAACAGAGCCATAAAGAACCGTCGCTGGCCAACATTATGACGGCCATTCAATCGTTGGGCGCGACCCTGGAAACTAAAATAGACAAGATTTCAATAGAAGTCAACCTTCTCCGCACGGACCTTAACAAAACGTCGGAAAAGACAAAAGCCAACGAGGCAGGTATTGTGGAACTGCAGACGTCGACCAAGCAACTGGAACAGCGAGTGAACGATCTGGTCCATCAACACCGCCAGATGGCGCTCCGGCTGGAGGACCGGGAAGGATGGGCCCGAAGAAGTAACGTCCGCCTGGTGGGCGTGCCGAAAAACCGTGAGGGGCCCAGTGTGGAACTCTTTGTTTAGGACTTGATCCTCAATCACCTCAAGCCAAAAAGTCTGTCCAAGATATTTACTGTTGAGCGAGCACACCGGGCGCCCATCCAAAAAACCAAAACCAGCGGCACCACCAAGGACGATCATTGCTAAACTCCTCAACTACAGGGATAGAGACGCCGTCTTGCAGGCAGCTAGAAGGGCTGGGGACCTACACTACGAAATTGCCACCATTCGGTTCTTCCCTGACTTCACCCTTCAGGTCCAACGGGAGAGGAGATCTTTTGTGGGTGTGAAGGCGGCGCTCAGATAAAGAGGCATCAAGTACATTATGTTTTTCCCTGCCAAGCTTAAGGTCCTCGCTGGGGGAAAATCCTTCTTTTTCACTTCACCATCAGAGGTGCGGACTGGATTGACAGGGAGTCACCCACCGCTGGAGAGGGACCTGAGGGCCAAAACTGGAGAGACACCCGGGTCGCATCCCCGTAATCTGCGGCTGGGAGATCTGAACTGGACGGCCAGAGTCAACGCTCTTGGAGATCCCGCTCTGCGAGCCCGAGATGGGATACCCTGCGCGAAGCGGCTGGTCACGGAGAAAGAGGGACCCTTGAAAACTGATAAGTGTTCAACTGTAAAGTAATGTACTGCATCGTGTCCCTGTGTGTCCGCTTACTGGGGGGAATTAGATCCACTTAGTGACACAGCTACTGGGCGAACTAATTTGCAGGACTTGTAGACATAGGGCACACCTGCTCTGTTGGGGGGGGGGACTCGGGTGGCGGGTGGGGCCGGGGCCAGTGCATGCACCGGGCGAAAGGTCCACCAGGAAGGGAGGACGGGTTACTATAAGTTCTAGTTTCTTCATTATCCAGGGTGAGTATTGGGCTAAAGGCACTCTGCTAATTTGGGATGTGGGTAGCTTTAAACCTGCGGTGCAGGGGAGCAGGGAGGGGGTGGGGATGGGGGGAGTTGGGAACGTGGGTGGGGAGGGGTGGGGGCAGCTAGGGTCAGTTGTGGGAGTTTGGTATGGTCACACCAAGGATGCTATTGTTCTGTTGAAATGTATGCTACTTTGCGCAGGGCTGCATGACAGAAATGTTGCTTCATACACTTGAAAGAGTTGAAAGAGTTTTGGAAATGCAGGGAGGGTAAGTTGAGAGGAGGTACACATTGCTATGAAGTGGGATAAGAGTCTAAAGATACTTAGCTGGAATGTCAACGGGCTGGGGGATAAGCTTAAAAGAACTATAGTGCTGCAATATATTAAGAGACACCTTCCTGATGTGGTACTCCTGCAGGAGACACACTTGCTGGGCAACACATGTCACGCACTGAACCGGTGGGGTTACTCCCTGGGGGCGCATGCCGGCTTCAACTCTGGGTCCCGGGGGTGGGCATCCTGCTTCGTCGCAACTTCCCCTTGGTCATTGAACACACAGACTCTGACCCCCTTGGACGCTTTGCTACAGTGTCGGGTACATGGGAGGGTCGCAAGATAAACCTAGTCACGGCGTACATCCCCCCTGGTCTCCAAACACAATCATATCACGATCTAGGAAAGTTTCTCCTTTCACTCCCAGAGGGGCACCTCCTGTTGGGGTGTGACTTAAATGCTGTGGTATCTGGGACCCTCGACAGACATCGCCCAGAGACATACCAACGGGACACAGGTGGCTTACAGACTTTCTAAAGGCTTTTGGTATCATGGACCTATGGCGCACCCGCCACCCTTGGGACACGCAATACACATTCCTCTCTGGCCCACACCGGTCATTCTCCCGCATTGACTACCTGCTAGCGCCACAGTACCACGACACAACAATTCAGGAGGTTACACACCCAGCGAGAGTTATCTCCGACCACTCGCCATTACTAGCACACCTCACAATTGGAGACAAACAGGAGGGCTGCACTGCGCCAATAAACGCTTGGTATCTGCGCTGTGAAAACATTAGAAAGAAACTCATCCTTTCGATAGATAGATACTTTGAGGAAAACGATGGTACGGTGGCCTCTTCCACGGTGCTCTGGGAGGCTTTTAAAACAGTGCTTAGAGGGAAGGCCCTCTCTGCGATTTCAGGTCGCCGTAAGGAACGAGAGGAACAAATTACTAATATGGAAAGAGACCTCCTGGAGCTGGAAACAGTGGCTCATGCTGGGGGTGAGCCATGGGCAGTCCACCTTATGGAAATTAAGGCGGCGGAATACAGGGCCCTTGTCACTGACGCTGCCAAGACTATAGCCAGAGATAAAGAGGGCAAACTCTACAACCAAGGGGATAAGGCAGGCAAGCTTATAGCCTGGCTAGATAAAAAACAGCAGGCTCAAAGAATAGTCGCAGAGCTCAAGACAGAGTCTGGAGCCGTAATTACGGAACCTCGTGACATAGTTAGGGAACTCGCCTCACACTACCAAAAGGTATACAGCAGATGTTCGGACAGGCCAGAGGAAGACTCGGTCTCCTTGCTGACCGACATCTAAATGCCCACCCTCTCAGACGCGGAACGAGACGCCCTGGAAGAGCCACTTACCGTGGAAGAACTGGCCCTGGCGATTGGGGACCTCTGGCCGGGAAAATCGCTGGGGCCAAATGGCTTTCCAATAGAATTATACAAACTCAAACCTGGCGGCCTTCGTCCTTACTTAAAGCGGATGTTTGAGGAGAGCAGGGAACGGGGCATTTTACCTCGCGATCAGCGTATTGCAACAATAGTGGCCATCCCCAAGGAAGGGAAACCAAGGGACTCTTGTGCCTCCTACAGGCCCATATCTCTACTCAACGCAGAGCCCAAAATTTTAGCCAAAGTCCTTGCAAACAGGCTCAAACCTGTCCTGCCCGTCCTGGTCCCCCTGACCAGTCTGGCTTCATGCCCCACCGCAACACAGCACTTAACCTCCGTAGGCTACATGGAGTGCTGGGTAGATGCCATGCCATCCAGGAGGGCACGGTAGTGATATCTTTAGACGCTGCAATGGCATTCGATATGCTCGAATGGCCATATATGATGGCGGTCCTCCGCAAACTGGGTTACGGCCCGAGCTTTATGGAGTGGGTGCGCCTCCTTTACTCAGCGCCCTTGGCTCAGGTCTCTGTAAACAACAAAGCCTCTGAAGTATTTGAACTCAGATGAAGAACACGACAGGGGTGCCCCCTCTCGCCCCTCCTCTTTGCCCTCTCACTTGAGCCCCTGGCCGCGTGGATCAGGCAGGACCTGTCCCTGAGGGGGATACGCTGGACTGACGGGTGGGAGTACAGGATCTCTCTCAATGCGGATTACATCCTCTCTTATCTCACGAGACCTCGTAAGCCCTTAATAGTGGCCATGGATATTTTCACCAGCTTCAGGAAAAACTCAGGCTACAGCATCAACTGGGGCAAGTCTATACTATATGTCCTGCGAGGCGACACTCCCATGCTCCCTCAAAACTACCCGATCGCGGTGGCCACAGAGGGGTTCCGCTACCTTGGTATTTTTATCTCCAAGGAGACGACGACCAGGTACGAAAGGAACCTTCTCAAGCCTTTGCAACAATTCAAAAGGGACGCTGACACCTGGCGACAATTCCCGCTATCCCTCCTTGGGCGGGCGGCGCTCTTCAAAATGATGGCGCTGCCAAGGTTTCTATACGCCCTACAAAACAACCCAGACCTGGTCCTGCACTCCTATTTCGCGTCCATTGAGACCACGCAGAGGGAGCTGCTGTGGTCTGGAACGCACTGCATATCCCTTCAGAAATTGACTCTGGGATGGTTCGACGGCGGCATAGCGCTCCCGGACATCCGTAAATATTACTGGGCTGCACACCTTTCACTCTAATAAAAGAGAGAGGGACCCCAATATCAAAAGGATAGGGTACCACAACTGACTTTCGTAAAAAAAAAATTCCCTTTGGGCACCTTATACTAGATACAACAATTCTTTCAACCACATAAAACAAATATTAATGAAAAACAAAAATTAATGAAAAACAAAAGCTAAACTATAGAAGCAATGCAACAGATATAACAATAAAAACACTATTATAAAATAATCATGCACAGTTTATTCATATACATTGAAACATAATTAAAATTGGGAAACAGACATTGTTTGAAGAAGGAAAATTACATACAAAAATCATAAACTTCCAATCAGTAAAAAGGAGATACAAAACAGAAATTTAATTCAGCCAAGAGTAAGATTTATCCTCAGTTCATGTAAGATGTATTTCTCCTTTTGCATCGACGCGTTTCGGCAAACACTAACATATGGCCACCTTCATCAGATGTGGGAATCTCCAGAGGAAGAGTAGTCCGATGGAGTCCTTTATTTAGTACAACAGCCAGTCGACACGTGTTTCATCGCTATTGCGAATCCTAAGGGCTTTATATGGCTGTGTTACACCAGAGGGTTGCTCAGCTGGTGATAATTCCGACCCAGCCGGGCCCTTGACCATGGACGAACGAGTATCAGTGAGCCCTGCATGTGATGAAGGTCCCTTGTCTCTGGATTGCGTGTGAAATTCAATCGGCACTGCTATTAAAGATGCATACACGTCGTGAATTTATATAAAATCTTCCGGGGCTTCCAACTGCTCTTGTGCAGCTTAGAGTCGGGTTCGACTTACTATTGTGAAACAAAGCCCAATACCGGAGTGTGTTCCAGCGTCACTGCGTGTTCCTCAGGGTTGTGTTCCTGGCAACCTTAGGCCAACAAAATGTGGTAGAGACTGTAACTTGAAGGGCTTTTATGCTTTCAGTAATAGGTACATCTTTTAGATTACCATCTTTTAGAATTTCAATATGACTACTATGCTTATAGCAAGTGACTCTGATCCAATATGGACATGGTGTCCGGATTAGTGGCAATGTTTTTATCTAATATATATAATCAATTAGTGCAAAATGTTTACTATGTGAGCTGTTTAAATGCAGTGTTGGGTCCAATATTGTAATATGTCCACTATAGAAGCAATGGAAATATGAGTCATACTGCATAGGTTTTGTTTATGTACACTGTTTTTTATTTAAATGAACTCTGTTTTTTTTAAATAAATGTTGTTTAAATTTCAGAACTATTGGGGAGACATTATATGTAATCCTGATGAAGGTTGCCATATGTTAGTGTCTGCCGAAACGCGTCGATGCAAAAGGAGAAATACATCTTACATGAACTGAGGATAATTCTGACTTCTTGGCTGAATTATTTTTCTGTTTTGTATCTCCTTTTTACTGAAAGGAAGTTTATGATTTTTTTATGTAATTTTCCTTCTTCAAACAATGTCTGTTTCCCAATTTTAATTATGTTTCAATGTATATTATTAAACTGTACATGATTATTTTATAATAGTGTTTTTATTGTTATATCTGTTGCATTGCTTCTATAGTTTAGCTTTTGTTTTTCTTTAATATTTGTTTTATGTGGTTGAAAGAATTGTTGTTTCTAGTATAAGGTGCCCAAAGGGAATCTTTTTTGATGAAAGTCTGCACACCTTTCAGCCATCAACCACGGCACATACTGTGATGGGAATGACCCGGGATACGGAATGGACCGCTGGCTCTTGCCAGGCGGGAACTTTGAAGCTGCGCTCTACTCCAACCCGGGAAGATACCAAGTATGGGCGAAATTTGCGAATTCGAATCCCGGGAATTCGTGCAAAATCGAATTTGCAATCCGCAAAATCAGCGAATTTGTGCGAATTTGCGGATTTTTGTTTTTTTGCGTGTTCGCTGGGTTTTTTGCGTGTTCGCAGGGTTTTTTGCGTGTTCGCGGGGCTTTTCCGTGTTCGCGAAAAATCAGTGCGTGATTCAAAGCGCTGCGGTGGTGTGCAGCGTGAGGCGCTGGTGCCGGTAGGTGGAAAGGACACAAAGGGAGGGGGTATCAAAGGCTTTAGGAACAGTTTTAAAAATATCAACCGCCTGGCTCACGCCTCAGGGGTCAAATGTCAGCAATCTCCAGATTGGAGTGAATCTTCTGTTTTTATAGAGGCGCCCGAGTAACAGAAGAGGAAAGCCCTCTCCAAGATGGCCGCCACTAACCTCTCAGCTCGGTCCCTCGGTGATGACTGCCCTAAATCGGCCAGTGGGTGAGGGGGAGGCAAGTAATCTGCCAAACACCAAGCAGAGTATCTAAAAGATTATTTTTAAAGGACGTGGAATCCTACACCCCAAAATCGGTGCGTGATTCAAAGCGCCGCGGTGGTGTGCAGCGTGAGGCGCTGGTGCCGGTAGGAGGAAAGGACACACAGGGAGGGGGTATCAAAGGCTTTAAGAACAGTTTTAAAAATATCAACCGCCCGGCTCACGCCTCAGGGGTCAAATGTCAGCAATCTCCAGATTGAAGTGAATGATGCGTCATGTTGTAAAGCCCTGCCCAATCAGGAGGCGTTCTGGCGCAGGGGAGGGCGTTCCTACACAGGAATGCCTTCTAAAAGTGGCTGAGTGAAATCTACAAGATTTCACTCAGTCACTTTTAGGCCAATGCTGCGTGAAAACCCTGCGCCTGCTTGAAGTAGGCGCAAGGCTTGATGCAGCATTGGGAAGAAAGAGCCCCCCAGAGCATTGCTGGAGCTGCGTCGCAAGCGTGACGCAGCTCCAGTAATGCACTGCTTTTATGGCACAGATGCGTGACGCATCTGTGCCGTTTTTGCCTCATGGTGCGCCGCATTGTAAATGTGGCGCACCATGGGTGGCAGAGCTACGGCGCACAATAACTGGCGCATCTCTGGGGATGCACCAGTTATTGTTAATCTGCCCCTATACATTTAGCCAACGAGGGAGCACTTACTGATTAGACAGTAGAAAGTACTCCAGTTGAGTAGAGGTATTGCATAAAAGGTGGCATCTTCGTGGACAAACACGCAGGGCGGGATTCATTCTGCCCCCTGTTAGACTCGTTTTTTGTGCCCTTCTGCCCTCTGTTAGGCTTGTTTTTCCCTTGTTTTTCTGCCCTTCTGCCCCCTGTTAGACTCGTTTTTTGTGCCCTTCTGCCCTCTGTTAGACTCATTTTTGTACCTTTCTGCCCTGTTAGACTCGTTTTTTGTGCCCTTCTGCCCTCTGTTAGACTCGTTTTTCCCTTGTTTTTCTGCCCTTTTGTCCTCTGTTAGACTGGTTTTTTGTGCCCTTCTGCCCTCTGTTAGACTTGTTATTCCCTTGTTTTTCTGCCCTTCTGCCCTTTGTTAGACTGCTTTGTGTGCCTTTCTGCCCTCTGCATCACCACATCATCACTCAGCGCTACCCCAGCATCACTCAGCACCACCACATTATCACTCAGCACCACCACAGCACCACTCAGCGCCACCACAGCATCACTCAGCATCACCACAGCATCACTCAGCACCACCACAGCATCACTCAGCACCACACTGGCACCACTCAGCACCACCAAAGCACCACTCAGTGCCACCACAGCATCCCTCAGCACCACCAGAGCATCACTCAGCACTGCCACATTATCACTCAGCACCACCACAGCACCACTCAGCACCACCACAGCATCACTCAGCACCACCACAGCATCACTCAGCACTACCACAGCACTACTCAGCACCACCACAGCATCACTCAGCACCACCACAGCACCACTCAGCACCACCACAGCACCACTCAGCGCCACCACAGCATCACTCAGCGCCACCACAGCATCACTCAGCGCCACCACAGCATCACTCAGCATCACCACAGCATCACTCAGCACCACACTGGCACCACTCAGCACCACCAAAGCACCACTCAGTGCCACCACAGCATCCCTCAGCACCACCACAGCATCACTCAGCACCACCACATTATCACTCAGCACCACCACAGCACCACTCAGCACAACCAGGTCTCCAAACACAATCATATCACGATCTAGGAAAGTTGCTCCTTTCACTCCCAGAGGGGCGCCTCCTGTTGGGGTGTGACTTAAATGCTGTTGTATCTGGGACCATCGACAGACATCGCCCAGAGACATACCAACGGGACACAGGTGGCTTACAGACTTTCTCGAGGCTTTTGGTATCATGGACCTATGGCGCACCCGCCACCCTTGGGACACGCAATACACATTCTTCTCTGGCCCACACCGGTCATTCTCCCGCATTGACTACCTGCTAGCGCCACAGTACCACGACACAACAATTCAGGAGGTTACACACCCAGCAAGAGTTATCTCCGACCACTCGCCATTACTAGCACACCTCACAATTGGAGACAAACAGGAGGGCTGCACTGCGCCAATAAACGCTTGGTATCTGCGCTGTGAAAACATTAGAAAGAAACTCATCCTTTCGATAGATAGATACTTTGAGGAAAACGATGGTACGGTGGCCTCTTCCACAGTGCTCTGGGAGGCTTTTAAAACCGTACTTAGAGGGAAGGCCCTCTCTGCGATTTCAGGTCGCCGTAAGGAACGAGAGGAACAAATTGCTAATATGGAAAGAGACCTCCTGTAGCTGGAAACAGCGGCTCATGCTGGGGGTGAGCCATGGGCAGTCCACCTTATGGAAATTAAGGCGGCGGAATACAGGGCCCTTGTCACTGACGCTGCCAAGACTATAGCCAGAGATAAAGAGGGCAAACTCTACGACCAAGGGGATAAGTCAGGCAAGCTTATAGCCTGGCTAGATAAAAAACAGCAGGCTCAAAGAATAGTCGCAGAGCTCAAGACAGAGTCTGGAGCCGTAATTACGGAACCTCGTGACATAGTTAGGGAACTCGCCTCACACTACCGAAAGGTATACAGCAGATGTTCGGACAGGCCAGAGGAAGACTCGGTCTCCTTGCTGACCGACATCTGAATGCCCACCCTCTCGGACGCGGAACGAGACGCCCTGGAAGAGCCACTTACCGTGGAAGAACTGGCCCGGGCGATTGGGGACCTCTGGCCGAGAAAATCGCTGGGGCCAAACGGCTTTCCAATAGAATTATACAAACTCACACCTGGCGGCCTTCGTCCTTACTTAAAGCGGATGATTGAGGAGAGCAGGGAACGGGGCATTCTACCTCGCGATCAGCGTATTGCAACAATAGTGGCCATCCCCAAGGAAGGGAAACCAAAGGACTCTTGTGCCTCCTACAGGCCCATATCTCTACTCAACGCAGAGCCCAAAATTTTAGCCAAAGTCCTTGCAAACAGGCTCAAACCTGTCCTGCCCGTCCTGGTCCACCCGGACCAGTCTGGCTTCATGCCCCACCGCAACACAGCACTTAACCACCGTAGGCTACATGGAGTGCTGGGTAGATGCCATGCCATCCAGGAGGGCACGGTAGTGATATCTTTAGACGCTGCAATGGCGTTCGATATGCTCGAATGGCCATATATGATGGCGGTCCTCCGCAAACTGGGTTTCGGCCCGAGCTTAATGGGGTGGGTGCGCCTCCTTTACTCAGCGCCCTTGGCTCAGGTCTCTGTAAACAACAAAGTCTCTGAAGTATTTGAACTCGGATGAAGAACACGACAGGGGTGCCCCCTCTCGCCCCTCCTCTTTGCCCTCTCACTTGAGCCCCTGGCCGCGTGGATCAGGCAGGACCTGTCCCTGAGGGGGATACGCTGGACTGATGGGTGGGAGTACAGGATCTCGCTCTATGCGGACGACATCCTCTCTTATCTCACGAGACCTCGTAAGCCCCTAATAGTGGCCATGGATATTTTCACCAGCTTTGGGAAAAACTCAGGCTACAGCATCAACTGGGGCAAGTCTATACTATATGTCCTGCGAGGCGACACTCCCATGCTCCCTCAAAACTGCCCGATCGCGGTGGCCACAGAGGGGTTCCGCTACCTTGGTATTTTTATCTCCAAGGAGACGACGACCAGGTACGAAAGGAACCTTCTCCCGCCTTTGCAACGATTCAAAAGGGACGCTGACACCTGGCGACAGTTCCCGCTATCCCTCCTTGGGCGGGCAGGGCTCTTCAAAATGATGGCGCTGCCAAGGTTTCTATACGCCCTACAAAACAATCCAGACCTGGTCCCGCACTCCTATTTCGCGTCCATTGAGGCCACGCAGAGGGAGCTGCTGTGGTCTGGAACGCACTGCATATTCCTTCAGAAATTGACTATGGGATGGTTCGACGGTGGCATAGCGCTCCCGGACATCTGTAAATATTACTGGGCTGCACACCTTTCACTCTAATAAAAGAGAGTGGGACCCCAATATCAAAAGGATAGGGTACAACAACTGACTTTTGTAAAAAAAAAATCCATTTGGGGACCTTATACTAGATACAACAATTCTTTCAACCACATAAAACAAATATTAATGAAAAACAAAAATTAATGAAAAACAAAAGCTAAACTATAGAAGCAATGCAACAGATATAACAATAAAAACACTATTATAAAATAATCATGCACAGTTTATTCATATACATTGAAACATAATTAAAATTGGGAAACAGACATTGTTTGAAGAAGGAAAATTACATACAAAAATCATAAACTTCCTATCAGTAAAAAGGAGATACAAAACAGAAAATGAATTCAGCCAAGAGTCAGAATTATCCTCAGTACATGTAAGATGTATTTCTCCTTTTGCATCGACGAGTTTCGGCAGACACTAACATATGGCCACCTTCATCAGATGTGGGAATCTCCAGAGACAGAGTAGTCCGATGGAGTCCTTTATTTAGTACAACAGCCAGCCGACACATGTTTCATCGCTATTGCGAATCCTCAGGGCTTTATATGGCTGTGTTACACCAGAGGGTCGCTCAGCTGGTGATAATTCCGACCCAGCCGGGCCCTTGACCATGGACGAACGAGTATCAGTGAGCCCTGTATGTGATGAAGGTCCCTTGTCTTTGGATTGCGTGTGAAATTCAATCGCCACTGCTATTAAAGATGCATACACGTCGTGAATTTATATAAAATCTTCCGGGGCTTCCAACTGCTCTTGTGCAGCTTAGAGTCGGGTGCGACTCACTATTGTGAAACAAAGCCCAATACCGGAGTGTGTTCCAGCGTCACTGCGTGTTCCTCAGGGTTGTGTTCCTGGCAACCTTAGGCCAACAAAATGTGGTAGAGACTGTAACTTGAAGGGCTTTTATGCTTTCAGTAATAGGTACATCTTTTAGATTACCATCTTTTTGAATTCAATATGACTACTATGCTTATAGAAAGTGACTCTGATCCAATATGGACATGGTGTCCGGATTAGTGGCAATGTTTTTATCTAATATATATAATCAATTAGTGCAAAATGTTTACTATGTGAGCTGTTTAAATGCGGTGTTGTGTCCAATATTGTAATATGTCCACTATAGAAGCAATGGAAATATGAGTCATACTGCATAGGTTTTGTTTATGTACACTGTTTTTTATTTAAATGAACTCTGTTTTTTTTAAAATAAATGTTGTTTAAATTTCAGAACTATTGGGGAGACATTATATGTAATCCTGATGAAGGTTGCCATATGTTAGTGTCTGCCGAAACGCGTCGATGCAAAAGGAGAAATACATCTTACATGAACTGAGGATAATTCTGACTTCTTGGCTGAATTATTTTTCTGTTTTGTATCTCCTTTTTACTGATAGGAAGTTTATGATTTTTGTATGTAATTTTCCTTCTTCAAACAATGTTTGTTTCCCAATTTTAATTATGTTTCAATGTATATTATTAAACTGTACATGATTATTTTATAATAGTATTTTTATTGTTATATCTGTTGCATTGCTTCTATAGTTTAGCTTTTGTTTTTCTTTAATATTTGTTTTATGTGGTTGAAAGAATTGTTGTTTCTAGTATAAGGTGCCCAAAGGGAATCTTTTTTGACGAAAGTCTGCACACCTTTCAGCCATCAACCACGGCACATACTGTGATGGGAATGACCCGGGATACGGAATGGACCGCTGGCTCTTGCCAGGCGGGAACTTTGAAGCTGTGCTCTACTCCAAGCCGGGAAGATACCAAGTATGGGCGAAATTTGCTAATTCGAATTCCGCGAATTCGTGCAAAATCGAATTTGCAATCCGCAAAATCAGCGAATTTGTGCGAATTTGCGGATTTTTGTTTTTTTGCGTGTTCGCGGGGTTTTTTGCGTGTTTGCAGGGTTTTTTGCGTGTTCGCGGGGCTTTTCCGTGTTCGCGTGCCGCTTCCATGGCGAAGTTACCCATGCGGTCGTGTATGGGAACAGCACCCTCTGGTTCACCACTGCCACCCTCTGGTTCATCACTGCTACCCTCTTGTTCACCACTGCCACCCTCTGGTTCACCCCTGCCACCCTCTGGTTCACCCCTGCCACCCTCTGGTTCACCACTGCCACCCTCTGGTTCAGCACTGCCACTCTCTGGCTCACCCCTGCCACCCTCTGGTTCAGCACTGTCACCCTCTGGTTCACCACTGCCACCCTCTGGTTCACGACTGCCACCCTCTGGTTCATCACCGCACCTCTGGTTCACCACTGCCACCCTCCGGTTAACCACTGTCACCCTCTGGTTCAGCACTGCCACCCTCTGGTTCACCACTGCCAATCTCTGGCTCACCTCTGCCACCCTCTGGTTCACGGCTGCCACCCTCTGGTTCATCACAGCACCTCTGGTTCACCACTTCCACCCTCGGGTTAACCACTGTCACCCTCTGGTTCAGCACTGCCACCCTCTGGTTCACCATTGCCACTCTCTGGTTCACCACTGCCACCCTCTGGTTCACCCATGCCACCCTCTGGTTCACCACTGCCTCCCTCTGGTTCACCCCTGCCACCATCTGGTTCATCACTGCCACCCTCTGGTTCACCCCTGCCACCCTCTGGTTTACCCCTGCCACCCTCTGGTTCAGCACTGCCACCCTCTGGTTCAGCACTGTCACCCTCTGGTTCACCCCTGCCACCCTCTGGTTCATCACTGTCACCCTCTGGTTCATCACTGCCACCCTCTGGTTCACCACTGCCTCCCTCTACCGAGACCTTTTGTGACGCAGCGGCAGCACAAAAGATGCGCCATGGTGCTGGGTATTAACAACGTGACGATTCTGAGAGGTAATAATAATAATAATAATAATAAATCATTTGTAAAGCGCCTGGCTACACAGAGAAGAGTGTGTCCCCGCGCTAACTGCTGATAAATTACCAGGGGGCCGATTTTACCAAGCCGAGGAGGGCTTACAGAGTAGGAAACAAGTGTGTTTTTAATTTCCTCCGGAATCTTATTTCAGACGGCTCCATCCTAAGATGCAGAGGAAGTGCGTTCCAGTGTTTGGAAGCTAGGTACCTAAATGAGCGTCCGCCCATTCTGGCCCTAAGGATACGAGGAGTTTTAAACAGCATCAAGCCGGAAGATCTTAGGTTCCGAAAGGGGCGATGAATGATAAGGAGGTCCTTTAAATAGTCCAGGCCTTTGTCCTGAGCAATACGATGCGCATAGCTGAGGGCTTTAAATTTAATTCGCTCCCTAATAGGAAGCCAATGGAGCTTAGCCAGGGCGGACTTCCCCGAGGCTCTGCGCGGAAGCCCAAGCACTAGTCGTGCGGAAGCATTCTGCACGCACTGCAGTTGATGAAGGGCTTTTTGACTTAGTCCTATCAACATGGCGTTTCCATAATCAAGGTGCGGAGTCACCAGAGCATGGACAATAGTTTTTCTGGCTCCGGCGGGAAGAAGATCTAGGACCTTGCGAAGAACCTTAAGTAAGCCAAAACACCTCCCCGTGACCTTGTTGACATGGGTCTTATACAAGAGGTTGGAGTCCAGCATTGCGCCAAGGTTTCTTACCGACTCCATCGGGATGGGAGGACTCCCTAATTCGTTAGGCCACCAAAGCCGTGACCATGCTGATGTCGCTCTCCCGACCACCAGTAGCTCAGGTTTTTCGCCATTAAGGCGCAAGCAGTTGTTGTTCATCCAAACCGCCACTGCTGACATACAGTTCGAGAAGTTACTGGCGTCTTCACTGCGGTCGGGTGTGAGCTTGAACACCAGCTATGTGTCGTCAGCGTAGCTAACAATGTCCACCCCAAATACCTCCACCACACGAGCCAGGGGTTCCATATAGATGTTAAACAAGGTGGGGCTCAAACTTGAGCCCTGTGGAACCCCATGGCTTACCTTTCGTAGGGAAGATCTGAAGGGTGGACAATGCAGCTGAAAGCTTCTGTCGGCTAAGAAGGATTGTAGCCAGGCATACGCTGACCCTGTCACCCCCATCTGTGTCAGGCGAGACAGCAGCGTTGAGTGCAGCACGGTGTCAAACGCTGCACTCAGATCTAATAGAACCGCCTTCATCCACTATTTGCCTAATGCGCTCAGTGGAATACAGTACGGCTGACTCCGTAGAGTAGCCCGCTCTGAATCCCGATTGTGATGAGTGGAGGAGGGCTTCCTTCTCTAGATGTTCCATAAGCTGCCTATTGGCAATCTTTTCCACAATTTTTGCACAAAAGGGGAGAAGGGAGATGGGGCGAAGGTTTCGGAGTTGCGAAGTGGGAATGTTGGGTTTTTTCTTTAAAGGAATAACCTGTGCAGTTTTCCACGCTTCGGGTACGTGACATTCCTGAAAAGATAAGGTGACCATGTAGCTAATATGATCGAGTAGCACGTTCTCCATAACTCCCTTGCACCGCGCCACTGGGCATGCGTCAGAGGGAGATCCGGATTGTATGCTATTGGCTATTTCTAGTAATTCCTGTCTTTCAGGCGTTTTAAAGCATGTAAGCTGAAATTTCTGTGTGGAAATAGCTCCTGTATCCTCAGGCTTGGCTGACAGATTGTTACCAGCTGTAAAGGTGGCATGAAATGTATCCACCTTATCCACAAAAAAATCGGCTATAAGATTGCATAGCTCAACGGAGTAGATATCTTGAGCTTCAAGCCTGGATGGAATCGTGAGTTCTCTGTAAATACTGAAGAGTTCTTTGGTGGGGTTGCCTGCTGATTCAATTCTATTTTTAAAATAGATGCCCTTCTCTAGTCTTACCAATTTCTGGTATTTTTTCATCTCTATCTTATAGCAAACTTTGAGTTCAGGGGCATAGTTCTGTCTCCACCTCCGCTCCACCGTTTTACATTTGGCTTTAGCCAGTCTAAGTTTTTCAGAGAACCACGGAGCAGTTCTGGATTGCCTTATCGGTGGTTTAATCACCCAGGGTGCTACCTCATCCAGGGCGTATGACATCCAGTTCTCATAACTGTACCATGCTTCCTGTAGAGTGCTACCTGGGGGCAGGGGATTTTTTAATAAGGCACATTCGAATAGTTCAGGGGAAAATTTCTTTCAGACCCTGCGCTTTTGTGGTAAGGGTCTTTTGAATTTAATTCGCGGGGATTCATTTTCTATTTTGAACGGGACTATGCTGTGGTCCGACCAGATCAACTGGACCGGGGGTAAGATCCTAACGCCTTCCCAATTAGAAAAAATTGGGTCCAAGGTATGGCCCAGCTGGTGCGTGGGGGCTGTTGATAGCAGCCTTACCCCAACGGAGTTCAGTGCTGCAATCACGGTTTGTGCCTCTTTACACACTCTGTCTTCAAGATGGAGATTTAAGTCTCCCAAGACAAGAAACCTTTTATATCTAATTGCAGCTTGGTTTACTAGGTCTAAGAGCTGGTTTCCAAATTCCGCCACACTCCCTGGGGGGCGATATATCAATAATCCGTTTTCCATGTTTTTAGGATCTACTTTTAGGGTGAAGAGGCCACACTCAGTGTTAGGTAAGGTGGTTTTTATGAGAGTACATTCTAATTCTGATTTATAAATTAGGGCTAGTCCCCCACCTCGTTGTTTTTGTCTGTCTAGTCTCAACAGACTATAGCCAGGGGGTACTGCTTCAAGAATCTCTGGGGAAGATGTTTCTTCCAGCCATGTTTCAGTAAGAAACAAGGCATCTGGTTCTCTGTTTAGCAGTAAATCATGTATCTCGACTTTGTGTTTTCTCATAGACCTGCAATTCAATAGTAGCAACTTTAGCTTGGCTACTTCCCTTACCTCCCCTCTAGATAGTGGCAGAGTCAGATTACATGTCTTACAGTGGGAGGGTAGTGAATCCGCCAGTAAGGTATGAAAACAGCTACTGTCCGAATTTTGTCTGAGTGAGAACAGGTCCATTTTGGTATAGCATAGTCGATGTTTAAACATACCCTGCAATACCGCTGGCTCTGATGAATCAGGGGGTCCTGCCCCGTGCCCCGGTCGATTGCGGACTGGCGCAGACGGGCAGGACTCTGGCTTGACTCCGGCGCGCGACCGGCGCGCCCGCTGTACGCGTCCGCTGCGCGGAGCCATAGCCGTATGTTTTTATAGAGGCACCCGAGTGACAGAAGAGGAAAGCCCTCTCCAAGATGGCCGCCACTAACCTCTCAGCTCGGTCCCTCGGTGATGACGGCCCTAAATCGGCCAGTGGGTGAGGGGGAGGCAAGTAATCTGCCAAACACCAAGCAGAGTATCTAAAAGATTATTTTTAAAGGACGTGGAATCCTACACCCCAAAATCGGTGCGTGATTCAAAGCGCAGCGGTGGTGTGCAGCGTGAGGCGCTGGTGCCGGTAGGAGGAAAGGACACAAAGGGAGGGGGTATCAAAGGCTTTAAGAGCAGTATTAAAAATATCAACCGCCCGGCTCACGCCTCAGGGGTCAAATGTCAGCAATCTCCAGATTGGAGTGAATCTTCTGTTTTTATAGAGGCGTCCGAGTGACAGAAGAGGAAAGCCCTCTCCAAGATGGCCGCAACTAACCTCTCAGCTCGGTCCCTCGGTGATGACGGCCCTAAATCGGCCAGTGGGTGAGGGGGAGGCAAGTACTCTGCCAAACACCAAGCAGAGTATCTAAAAGATTATTTTTAAAGGACGTGGAATCCTACACCCCATAATCAGTGCGTGATTCAAAGCGCCGCGGTGGTGTGCAGTGTGAGGCCCTGGTGCCGGTAGGAGGAAAGGACACAAAGGGAGGGGGTATCAAAGGCTTTAGGAACAGTTTTAAAAATATCAACCGCCTGGCTCACGCCTCAGGGGTCAAATGTCAGCAATCTCCAGATTGGAGTGAATCTTCTGTTTTTATAGAGGCGCCCGAGTGACAGAAGAGGAAAGCCCTCTCCAAGATGGCCGCCACTAACCTCTCAGCTCGGTCCCTCTGTGATCACGGCCCTAAATCGGCCAGTGGGTGAGGGGGAGGCAAGTAATCTGCCAAACACCAAGCAGAGTATCTAAAAGATTATTTTTAAAGGACGTGGAATCCTACACCCCAAAATCGGTGCGTGATTCAAAGCGCCGCAGTGGTGTGCAGCGTGAGGCGCTGGTGCCGGTAAAAGGAAAGGACACAAAGGGAGGGGGTATCAAAGGCTTTAAGAACAGTTTTAAAAATATCAACCGCCCGGCTCACGCCTCAGGGGTCAAATGTCAGCAATCTCCAGATTGGAGTGAATGATGCGTCATGTTGTAAAGCCCTGCCCCATCAGGAGGCGTTCCGGTGCAGGGAAGGGCGTTTCTACACTGGAACGCCTTCTAAAAGTAGCTGAGTGAAATCTACAAGATTTCACTCAGTCACTTTTAGGCCAATGCTGCGTGAAAACCCTGCGCCTGCTTGAAGCAGGCGCAAGGCTTGATGCAGCATTGGGAAGATAGAGCCCCCCAGAGCATTGCTGGAGCTGCGTTGCAAGCGTGACGCAGCTCCAGCAATGCACTGCTTTTACGGCACAGATGCGTGACGCATCTGTGCCGTTTTTGCCACATGGTGCGCCGCATTGTAAATGTGGCGCACCATGGGTGGCGGAGCTGCGGCGCACAATAACTGGCGCATCTCTGGGGATGCATCAGTTATTGTTAATCTGCCCCTATATATTTAGCCAACGAGGGAGCACTTACTGATTAGACAGTAGAAAGTACTCCAGTTGAGTAGAGGTATTGCATAAAAAGGTGGCATCTTCGTGGACAAACACGCAGGGCGGGATTCATTCTGCCCCCTGTTAGACTCGTTTTTTGTGCCCTTCTGCCCTCTGTTAGGCTTGTTTTTCCCTTGTTTTTCTGCCCTTCTGCCCCCTGTTAGACTCGTTTTTTCTGCCCTTCTGCCCTCTGTTAGACTCGTTTTTCCCTTGTTTTTCTGCCCTTCTGTCCTCTGTTAGACTGTTTTTTTGTGCCCTTCTGCCCTCGGTTAGACTCGTTTTTCCCTTGTTTTTCTGCCCTTCTGTCCTCTGTTAGACTGGTTTTTTGTGCCCTTCTGCCCTCTGTTAGACTAGTTTTTCCCTTGTTTTTCGGCCCTTGTGCCCTTTGTTAGACTGCTTTGTGTGCCTTTCTGCCCTCTGCATCACCACATCATCACTCAGCGCTACCCCAGCATCACTCAGCACCACCACATTATCACTCAGCACCACCACAGCACCACTCAGCGCCACCACAGCATCACTCAGCATCACCACAGCATCACTCAGCACCACCACAGCACCACTCAGCACCACCAAAGCACCACTCAGTGCCACCACAGCATCACTCAGCACCACCACAGCATCACTCAGCACTGCCACATTATCACTCAGCACCAACCCAGCACCACTCAGCACCACCACAGCACCACTCAGCACTACCACAGCACCACTCAGCGCCACCACAGCATCACTCAGCGCCACCACAGCATCACTCAGCGCCACCACATTATCACTCAGCACCACCACAGCACCACTCAGCACCACCACAGCATCACTCAGCACCACCACAGTATCACTCAGCACCACCACAGCACCAATCAGCACCACCACAGCACCACTCAGCGCCACCACAGCATCACTCAGCACCACCACATTATCACTCAGCACCACCACAGCACCACTTAGCACAACCACAGCATCACTAAGCACCACCACAGCATCACTCAGCACCACCACAGCACCACTCAGCACCACCCCAGCATCACTCAGCACCATCCCAGTATCACTCAGCACTACCACAGCACCACTCAGCATCACCACAGAACCACTCAGCACCACTACAGCACCACTCAGCGCCACCCCAGCATCAATCTGCACAACCATTCAACAACAACTGGTTCAAATATGTTCTCTCAATGTTTCAAACTTTATTACAAATGTCACAAAAAGATGTTAATATTTCACTTCTGTTCTTGGATTTTCGTCACAATAAAATACACTGAACATAATCTTCACAAAAGTTATTTACAAAAGTTTAAGCTATTGCCATTATAAATTAAAATCACTTTTATTTAAGTATTAATTATTTTAAAAAAATTAAAAGCCATTGTAATTTGTAATATCAATACAGCTAAAACACCTAAATACAAAACATGTTGCATTACAAATGCTATAGGTGTCACATTTGCGAATGACAAAGCTATTAATTTAGCTATTTTCAAATCCAACACATAAATAAAAAAAATTGTCATTTACAAGACCAATAGCTCAAACGTTCCTAATGCGAGACCTATTGCATTGCAAATGCTTGTTGTTATATCTTTCAGTGCTTCCTGTTGAGTTTTAATTTTCGTGACAGGCGCCTCATTGCCTACTTGTAACTATTCTCTGACACTGCTTCAAGGGTAAGAGCAGGGTCAGAGAATAGTTGCAAGTAGGCAACGAGGCGCCAGGAAGCACTTACAGGCTTACAGCAGCAGGTGCCCAAGTTGAAATTAATTTCTTTGTAACCCTTTTGTAAAAGGTTACAAAAAATTAGCTCCAACTTTTGCACCTGCTGCTGTGACCCTGTAAGTGCTTGGCTGAAAATTCGTCCCCGCTGAGTCGCGGATTTTACCGGGATTTCTCGAGATTCGCGGATCGCGAAATCGCAGAAAATCAGCAATTTCCGCGAGTGGAACGAATTTTCAGCCCATGCCCACTGACTGGGCCCACGCAATACTGAGTGCAGTTTTGGCACAGTGTACAACACAAATTAGGATGGGCTGATACCCTCACGATGGCTACCCCTTTGTGGGTCTCGGAGAGACTGGGCACGCTCGGTCATACCAAAGGGTTCCGAAACTGGGACCTCATAGGCATCTCTCACATTTGAGATCTGTGGGGCCCGGACGGGATGGTGCCCTTTGCCTCGCTCCAACGCACCTACGTACTGGCACACTCGGAACACTTCAGGTACTTACAAGTTAGGCACTCCCTCCAGGCTAACATCCCCGCGGGAACGCAACCCTCTGACTCCTCCCTGCTAGAGGACAGGCTTCTAGATGGCCACCTCCCCGAACATGCCATATCACTCACGTACAAAAAATCATTAACAACTCCCCGGACCTACTGCTTCCCCTCAAAGGGAAATGGGAAGCCGACGGACTGGAAATTGACGAGGAAGAATGGAGAATTGCACTTGCCTCCCCTAAGGAGGTTGCCATATCGGCCAGACTCCGGCTCATTCAGCTAAAAATCCTACACCGAGCATACCTCTCAGGGACTAGACTGCAACAAATGGGCCGGAGTGCAGATGGGCTTTGTAGGCGGGGGTGCGGAGACTTGGGGACCTACTTCCATATATTGTGGGAGTGTCCACTATTGAGTAACTACTGGGCCCGGGTGACCCGCTGGATGCAGGAGGTTTGGGGGGTGGAGCTCAGACTGGAAGCAAAGAGGTACTTGTTAAACATATGGGAACCAACAAACCTGTCACCTCGCGGGAGGTTATGGGCGATTCTAGGGTTTGCAATTGCCAAAAGGAACATTGCTAGGCTGTGGGGGGCAGTTCAGCCTCCTAGAGTGGGCTTGTGGAAAACTGATATGGACTGGTGTATGCTCCAGGAAGAAACAGTGTACGTGGCACGGGGGTGCCCGCGGAAATGGATAGAAGTGTGGACAAACTGGAATGAATACAGAGGTAACATCTGTGAACCCCTCCAGGCTATCCCGATTGACGAACCGCTTGTACTGTGAACGCAATGTGATGTATTATTATTAATGCCTCTATACCATGATTACTGTGTATGTATTGAAATTTCCTGCGCCCATATGCGGATATTTTATGCCCGAATGTGATGACCACCACCTATTTCTTTGCTGTCAATAAAAAGAATTTTAAAAAAATGCCACCAATTAATTCCGTTCTGGGAAGGACATGGCTTTTGTAGTTCGGACTGGACTGTTCCCATGGGGCACAGGGTCAGAGCTGATTTGCATATCGCCATTGTCTAACCCAGGGTGGTGTGGAGTGCAAAAAAACGATGGATTTGGGCCCAGATCTTTGGACTGTGGTGAATGTGTGACATTGATCCACATTCTGTCCATCACCTGTTTTGTTTGCATTTACACCACCAATACTACTATGAAGACCACCATTACCAAGCACTTGCAAAGCCTAAACGTCTGGATTAAAGGTGGTGTTGCTGGGAAACATAATTTCAGCATGAGTTGCTCTATTGAACTCATATACAGGGGTTATTTGTTACAAACTTGGTGGTTGGGTACTACCACTCCTGACCTTTTGCCTCCCTTTTCCTCTATGGTTTGTGTTTCTAGCAACATTTTACTACCATATCACACTACTTAGAATTTTTTGGAATACAAGAACTGCTGCCACTGGAATGTGACCAGGTGCTAGTAGCATGGCGAAAGTCTCTCTCTCTCTCTCTCTCTCTCTCTCTCTCTCTCTCTCTCTCTCTCTCTCTCTCTCTCTCTCTCTCTCTCTTCTCTCTCTCTCTCTTTATATATATATATATATATATATATATTATATATATATATATATATAAATATATATTATTATTATTTATTTATTTAGGGTGGGGGGACATTAGGCTAGTGAAACAGCTAAATCTATCTCTAAGCAATACCTAAAATTCTAGATAGGGAATATTTGAATGTAAAAGGAAGCTACTGTTATTGGGTGGAGCTTGGATCCACAGGTCAGTGAATCTAAAAACTGCACATGGCTTCCTGTTTACGAGGTGACAGCTCAGAAGTGAACATGGACACAAGCCTTGTTAGCTGAGAGAATGAGCTGCATTTCATCAGGTAAAATACCCACCGAAATACAGATTGCTGACTTTGTTTCATTTGTTACAACATTGTAAAGGTGTTTCTTTGCATGGTGCGCATGCATTTGTGCTTCCTACAGGTGATATTTGTAGTAATTTCAGGGAAAGCAACAGTAAAACCAGCCCATGAGATCAGAGGAAAAGAGAGAAAGGCAGATAAGGGAGCAATTAAATAGCAGGGAAAGATAGGGATACAGTGACAGAAGAAGAATACAGGATTGACAACGAACCTACAAACGTGAGAGAAAGAGAGACAGGAAATATAAGCTGGTGGAAGAAAGAATTATAAGGTGGGATCAAGACCAGGCCCTGACATTTAACAGCAGCAAAGATGGGCTCCTCAGTACAACTTCGGACCCCTGACATTTTTTCTAACAAATTATGCACTGGTCCAGAAGTAATAGAACAAGCGCCGGTCCACGAGTAAAACAACAACTGGCCGGACCCACTGGGGTTAATATTGGAATTAAATGGACTATTACATCCATACTGCGATGCGTGCCTACGCCCATGTGGGCGGGACTTAATATTGAAATAAATTTGATTCCTCACAACACCGCTGTTTCGATGTCTTGTTGCAGCCAGTGATCAAGAGCTTATCAGCTTGTAACGCGTTTGGCAGTTGCAACTGGGAAGCAGTGTAGTAAGCTGTTACTGCCGCTTCGGAGGTGTGTGTGCGTTAACCTCTTCAGGAGTGATGCCTCCATTGGGGGCAATCTTTGTGAGACTATGTTTAGCGGCTGGTCCGGCCGCAGAGTTGTCCCGCCGCTGATGGCGGATGCGAGATGCTGGCAAATGCGGGCATTGCTGGAGTGAAGGGGGCCTGACCTTCCGTGGTACAATTAGCTGCGGGACAGCTTTCTCCTATCCTTTCCACCCACTGGGGATTGAATTTTTATAATACTAGCAGACTGATGGACATTTTTTTATTGATACAGGCGAACCCACTGGGGTTTATATTGGAATTATGTCTTGGCAACGGAACTAAATGGACTACTACATCCATACTGCTATGCGTACCTACGCCCATCAGGACGGGACTTAATATTGACATAAATTTGATTCCTCACAACACCGCATTTTCGATGTCTTGTTGCAGCCAGTGATCAAGAGCTTATCAGCTTGAAACACGTTTGGCAGTTGCAATTGGGAAGCACTGTAGTAAACTGTTACTGCCGCTTCGGAGGTGTGTGTGCGTTAACCTCTTCAGGAGTGATGCCTCCATTGGGGGCAACCTTTGCGAGACAATTATTATTTTTTTTTTTCCAAAACCTTTATTGCTCCTTGTAGTCGTACACAGCATCTGGCCTACAACCCAACGGGCCGGCCGCTACACCATTACTGAAATAGCCTCATTAATGGAAAAGTCTGTGTACTGGTTGCTGATTCCGTGTTTTAGTTATTTCGCACTTTAGTGAAGGCGCATTGTTCATAAGTAATGTTCTAATTTGAGTAGGTTTGGTTTTTTGTTTTTTCAACAATAAACAACGTAAAAAATCAACAAAGAAATCACAGGTAGGTCGTCACGTGCTGAAGTGAGTCCGCATACATTGTGCCGTGCAAAGTTTCTGATAAATTACTCCGCATTTAGGTCTGCAAGGTCACACATACTAGTTAGTATTAATGATAGGTGTACATGGAAATTCCTACGGGGTACTGGCCTTGTCTGCCCCTCCGCTTCATCCCTCCCGACTCCCACGGTCTCCCACCGTCCCTACCCCTGCCCCCACTCAACCTCTCCTTAGGAACGCTAATCATCCTCCCCTTCCTCATCAGATGAAATTGGTTCGTCCTCTGGTAAGGGTTCGCAAATGTCACCCCGGTATGTGTTCCACTGTGTCCATATCTTATTCCATTTTCTCGGGCAGGCCCTGCTAGCATACACCTCCCTTTCCGTGACCATGACCCTGTCCATATTCTCACACCATTGTGTTCTCGTCGGCACCTCCATCGCCCCCCACCTCTGTGCTATGTCCCTTTTAGCCACGACCATGCCCAAGGTGACCCATTGTAGACCATGTCTGGACAATTCATTGGGCTCCCACACATTAAGTAAGCATTTACGTGGTTCAGGGATCAGGGAGGTCCCCACAGTCTGTGATATAGTGCGTAATATACGTCTCCAGTATTCTTGAATGCGTGGGCAGTCCCATAATGTGTGGAAAAAAGTCCCATCCTCCCCACACCCTCGGAGACAAAATGGGTGTTGCGCGCGGTGTATGAGGTGTAGTGTCGTTCTAGTATAATATACTCTATGCAGGATTTTGAGCTGTATGAGCCGGAATTTAGCTGAGATACCTACTTCTTTGGGTGAAGCCACTGCTTCATTCCACTCGGTTTCGTCCATAGCTGCCACGTCCCCCTCCCACTTTTCCTTAAATTTGATCATGGGATCCGGCAAATTGTTGCTTAACTTACGGTATGTGAGCGAGGTTGCTCGCTCTGGCATATAGTCCGTAAGGAGGCGATCTTCAAGCGGTGAGGCCTCTGGCACCTCCGTCTCCGGGGGGATGGCTGTAAGCAGCGCGTGCCGAATCTGAGCATATCGGAATTCTTCTCGTGGCCCTAGCTCATATTGTTCTCTCAGTCGTGCAAATGGAAGCACTGTGCCCTGTTCCCACAAGTCTCCCACCGTGGACAGGCCTATTGCATCCCAATGGGAGAAGCCCTTGCTATTCCGTAAGTTCCCTAGCACCCGGGAGTCCCACAGGGAAGTAAGTTTAGTTATTCTCCCTTTCCATCCCAGTGTCGTCAACGCCCTGTGCCATATCGCCGCTGTTAGTCTTGTGGGTCCCTTCAGTTTGCGTACCATTCGTTGGTCGTACAAGGGGGCCAGTAGGGTACTGGCTACTAACTGTGTCCTGTCTGCTCTGAATGCTGGGTCATCTTGGGGGGCGTGGATCCACTGATTTATGATTTTCAGCTGCGCTGCCCAGTAATACACTTTCAGGTCTGGCAGTGCAATCCCTCCGTCATACCACCCTTTGTGCAGTTTGGCCTGCGCAATGCGGGCCGGGCGGTTACTCCACAGGAGACTCGCCACCAACGCTGACACTTTCCTAAAGTAACCTGGTTCCACCGGATACAGCGTATTCTCCAGGACGTATAAGAAACGGGGCAGTGACATCATTTTGTACAATGCTGCTTTACCCAGCATCGTGAGGGGCAGTCCGGCCCAGAACCCAACGTCCTGTTTAAGCCGTTCTATAGGTGGCTTCAGGTTTTTCTGCGCAAATTCTACCGGGTCCTTGGTGACATGTATGCCCAGGTATTTAAAGGATGAACCGGCTTCGGTCAAGGGGCAATGAGCACTCAGTGTCGGGCTCGGTCCCTTCAGAACGTATAGTTCGGACTTGTTCCAGTTCAGTGTATATCCCGAGACTTTTCCGTGGTCATCACACAGAGTCAGAAGCGCTGGAATGCTATGTTCCGGGTCAGTGAGGTAAACTAGCATGTCATCTGCGTATAGGGAGACGCGGTCCTCCCCTTCCCCAGCCCAGGAAATTCCTCTAATCAGTGGGGTAGACCATATCAGGTGTGCTAACGGTTCTAGGGCGATCGCGAAAAGCAGTGGCGACAGGGGGCAACCCTGTCGAGTACCTCTTCCCAAGGGAAACGTGTGCAAGATATGGCCATTCGCTACCACCTGTGCCACCGGTCTCGCATATAACAATCTGACCCATGCTATGAATTTGGGTCCAAACCCTAAGTGCGCCAGGACCTCGAAAAGGTATGTCCATTCGACCAGATCGAATGCCATTTTCGCATCGAGGGCCAATATAACCGCTGGTTCGAGAATCGAATCCGCTCTCGCCAACACTCCGTGCACTCTTCGTAGATTCAGTGCCGTGTTTCTGTGCGGCATGAACCCGGACTGATCGGGATGTATGAGGTCAGGCAGGTGTGTCAGTAGTCAGGTAGCCAGGAGTTTGGCTAGTATTTTAACTTCTGCATTGAGCAGGGATACAGGGCGATAGGAATTGCAATCTTCCGGTGGTTTCCCGGGTTTAGGTATCGCGATGATGGTCGCTACTCTCTGGTCTGGAGGGAGATCGCCCTTCGACAGGCAATCCGTATACATGGCCAGTAGGTGTTTACTGAGCCGTTCCGACATGGCCTGGTACCACTCTATCGGGATGCCATTTGGGCCGATCGCCTTACCGGGTTTTATCGCTCGTATCGCTATGTGGATTTCGTCCATGGTTAGATCCGCCTCTAGTTCCGCTTATGCCTCCGGCCGTAGCCTCGGTGTGGATAGGCTCTAGTGCCGCCCTGGCCATTTCTATTGTCACCTCCCTGTCAGACGTGTAAACACCCTCAAAATGTTCAGCGAGTATTTCTACGATTCGCTCCGGGCTCGTGTGCAGTTTACCTCTCCTGTCTTTCACTTGTCGGATACCCCTCGAGCTCCCTCCCTTCTTGTCTAACCAGGCCAACATCCTGCCCGCTTTATCTCCTATATCATAAATTCTGTTCTTTGTTTCCGTTATCTGCCCCTTGACTTGGTGCCGCAAATATTCCGTATATGAGTGTTGTTGGAGGTGCAGTGTGTGGGCCGTGTCCGGTGTGGGGTGTGTCTCGTGTCTTATCGTCGCTTCTCGCAGTGCCAGCTCTATTTCGGCCAATTCGAGAGCTTTTTCCCTTCTATATCCTGCAAGTGTGGTTATTGCTTGCCCCCTTAACACTGTCTTGTATGCTTCCCATAGGGTTGCTGCCGATTGCACTGACTCTAGATTCTCTTTGAAGTAATGCTTTGTCGCCGTCTTGAGTGCTTTCCTGACTTTGGGCGCCTTGAGGTATGCTGCCTGTATGGGGTAAAGTTGTTTGCGTGTTTTCTCCCGGGCAGAGAGTGTTAAGAGAATCGGGGAGTGGTCTGATATGCCTCTGGGTTGAATGTCTATGGTATCTACGTGTTGTATGCATTCTCCCAGTGCCAAGAAGTAGTCTATCCTCGAAAGACTGTTGTGGACAGCAGTGTGGAAAGTGTATTGATTCATGTTAGGGTGGGCATGCCGCCATATATCCACTAGGCCCATAGCGGTCAAGAAACGTTGGAAGCGTGAGGGACCCCCAGTCGAGCCTGTGGCCGGGAACCTGTCAAGTGTACCGTCTATAGTGGCATTAAAATCCCCCCCAAGTATGATGTCTCCCTCTGGATGGGCCAGTAGGAACTCACCCAGAGCTGGAAGCATGACCGAAGGAAGTGCCGGTGGGATATACACCGAGACCACATTATTAAGCCTTCCTTCCCACTGTCCCTGTAGGGCCGCAAAGCAACCCTGCCCATCAATCTTCGTACTCAGTGGTATAAACTGTGAGGATTTCTTAAGTAAAATTCCTGTCCCTCTAGATCCTGATGTGAACTCTGAATGCGCCATCATTTTATAGCCTCTCCTATCAAGCGCCTTGGCAGTCCCACCCTGTAAATGAGTTTCTTGAAGGAGTGCTAGAGCCGGCCCCTGTCTTTTCAGTGCAGTGAGTACCAGCCCTCGTTTGACCTTGTCTCCCAGGCCCGTACGTTCCATGTTAGTATGCGAAGGGGTGCTCCCTGGGATCTAGGTGCACCCTCTTCCCGCCTACGTCGTGAGCAATCTGCCATAGTCTGCTGTGTATATGTCCATGTGTCCAGTGTGTCCTGCGGTCACAGTATCCCTCCCCTCCCTACCAAGGAAACAGCGCGGGCACCAGCCAGCACAACCCGACCAATCCTGTAGAACCCTGAAAAACTCAACTAACTTCTCTTCTCCCTTCCCAATCTGGACCTGGAGAAATGTGTAGCCTGTTAAAGTTTGCGATTTGCAATGAACATTTAAACAACCCCCCCACTCCTCCCCCCTCCCTGCCTCCCTGCCAGACGGGCTCCGAACTGCCCGCCACCCCAACTCAGCAGAGTGCTTTACCCATCCCATAAACAGTACTTGCTTGCTGGGGTGAAGTGTCCTCCGGAGTAGGCGGAACCCCTGCCCTCTCCGGTCTCCCGCGGGACAGTGTCCAAGCCGGGTCTCACCCACGAAGCCATGTCAGCGTTCATTCCGTTTGGTGCCGGGCGACTATTCCTCCACGTCTTCCAGTGCGTCGGGGTTGTCCTGCGCCTGGGAGTGCGTCGATTCAATTCCACCTGATGCTTGAGATCTCGGTTGGCTGTCTCCACGTTGGCTCTGGTGTGTTCTATGCGAGCGGCGGGGTAGTCCTACTTGTCGCCATCCATCCAACCATTCGCGCGCCGACTCTGGCGTGTCGAAAAACCAAACCTTACTGTCCGCGACTACTCGCAGCCGGGCCGGGAACAGCATAGAGTACGGCAGTTCCTTAGCTCTCAGTTCCCTCTTGATATCAAGGAAGGTCCTCCTCCGGCGCGCCACCTCCGCAGTATAGTCCGGGAAAAAGGCTACCGTAGAGTTTTGAACCTGCAGCGGCGCAGCCCTCCTCGCAGCCTGTAGGATCGCATCCCGGTCCCGAAAGTTAAAGAGTCTCGCTAGTATGGGTCTAGGGGGGGGCTCCAGGCTTGGGCTGTCCCCCCGGAACTCTGTGCGCCCTTTCAACGGAGAAAAATTGCGATAACCCCTTGGGCTTGAGCTGTGTCTTGATCAGGTCCTCCACATACAGATCCATGGCTCTAGTTCCTTCCGATTCCGGGACCCCAAGAATTCTGACGTTGTTGCGCCTGGAGCGCCCCTCCTGGTCATCCAGCTTCTCTTTCAGTGTCTTATTCTCCGCCGCCACTCGTTCCATCGCCAATTGTAGATCCGATACGTCTTCAATCAGAGATTTAGTGACCACCTCGACCTGTTTCACTCTTTCTCCCATTTTCTGGAAGTCTGCCCTAAGGAGAGAGACTTCAGTGGCCGTGGACCCCACTGTTGCCTGCACTTGTGCCAGCGCCTTCATCACGTCTTCAAGTGTTGCTTTTTTTTTTCCCCCATCGGGCTCTGGAGTCTTCCCCGTCGATGTGCGCGGTTCTGCCTGGGAGTGCGCTTGTCTGTCATATGCAAATTTCTCCAGTTTAGACTGCGACGTGGCGTTTTTCGGGCCCCTGCCAGCCATGATTCTTCCCGGTACCCTTGATTTCTACCTTTTCCGCGGCACGTGATCCCAGGAGGGGGGTGTCTGTGTCCAACAAGTTAAAGGTGGGCCCCAGTGGCGTCGTTCATCCACTGCCACTACTTGATGAATGGGCAGTCAGACCGAGTCAGTCCCAATGCACCGTGCAGCCTGCCTGACACTCTTTGTTCCACCCTGCCCTCGGTCGCTGCCTTCCGCTGCGATCGCGTTGTCTGGTGGCGCTTTGCCAGATCACAACTCTAGTGCCTTCTGTGCCTGAGTGGTTTAGAATCAAAGTCTCTCCCTGGCCACTGGCAGTTTATGGGTCTGTATGTAGTTGTTGGGGCTTCCCGCCCGTGCCTCCGTTGTACTCTGGCCCTCGCACCCCCTTCTGCAGCACCCCAGCTCTCCTCTCTCCCCTCAGCCGTGTCAGGGCGACGTCCGCCTCCTATCTACATGCGCTGCGCTTCCAAATTAGCGCAAGAGTTCTGTATGCAGCGGCGAGTGCCGCGAGTCGCGTGTGTGCAGTCCCCTGTATTCCCAGGGGGGGGGGGGGGTCAGACAGCGAGCCGTCGCGTAAAGGCCTTTGCCGAACGGGCACCCCGCCCTCTCCTCACCGTTTGTATTGCGCACTGCAGGGGGACTTAACGTTGTGCACCAATGCTGTTTCTTCGCTGCCGCCGGTCGTTGACACCTTCCTCCTGCGGGCGATCGGGAACACAGGCACTCGGGGGCGCCATGGGAGCGTTCCGGCCAATGGTCTCGGAGTGTCACTGGGGGGGCGCCGGGTAGTGCGCTCTTCCGGTCGCCCTCTGCTGTGCCGCACTCACTTCCGCCCGGCCTCTAATCCCACCGGAGCCCGGTGATGCAGGATCGATGCAGGCCCCCTGACGACGGATGTCGTAAGTCCACCTCCCGGCATCCGATTTCGGCCGTTTCGCCTCCGGGTGATTCCCGCTCAGTCCTGGAGCCGGGTTCCTCTGATCAGAGGTTGATTTATTTCGGATTACTGGTCGGATTGTAGTGGGGTCACTGCCTCACTCACGGAGCCCTAGAGCTATGCGACCGCCATGTTCAGCCGCTAAGCCACGCCCCCCTGCGAGACTATTTTTAGCAGCTGGTCCGGCCGCAGAGGTGTCCCACCGCTGATGGCGGATCCGATATGCTGGCAAATGCCGGCATTGCTGGAGTGAAGGGGGCCTGACCTTCCGTGGTACAATTAGCTGCAGGGCAGCTTTCTCCTATCCTTTCCACCCACTGGGGATTGAATTTTTATAATACTAGCAGACTGACGGACATTTTTTATTGAAACAGGCGGGACCCATTGGGGTTTATATTGGAATTATGTCTTGGCAACTGAACTAAATGGACTATTACATCCATACTGCTATGCATGCCTACGCCCATGTGGGCGGGATTTAATATTGAAATACATTTGATTCCTCACAACACTGCTGTTTCGATGTCTTGTTGAAGCCAGTGATCAAGAGCTTATCAGCTTGAAACGCGTTTGTCAGTTGCAATTGGGAAGCACTGTAGTAAGCTGTTACTGCCGCTTCGGAGGTGTGTGTGCGTTAACCACTTCAGGAGTGATACCTCCATTGGGGGCAACCTTTGTGAGACTATATATATATATATATATATATATATATATATATATATATATATATATATATATATATATATATATATATATATATATATCCAAGAAAAACTCGTCCCAATCCACAAGACTGCCAAATCTTGCACAGCTCCGGAAAAACGAAGAGAGGAACCCAGAAATGGTGCCAAACAAGTGCATTTTATTCAAGCTCAATCTCGCTCAGCATGCCCGCCATTACGCGTTTCGACAGTATCCACTGTCTTGATCACATGATGTGATCGCAAAGTTACATGGGAATTTATCCATCTAATCATTGACACAAAAGGTGGACTAAATAATAACCACCACATTCAAGACATAACATTTCTTCAAAAGGGTACATGGAAACAACAAAAGGACTAAAGCTGTTCTGTATAGTCCAGTTCCATCTTGAATACAACCCATAGTGGGTAAAAAAACTGAAGTATATACATGTGCAAATACGCAAATAAATAGCATGTACAAAAAACTTCATAGATATATACATATAAATATATAAATATGTAAATCATTAAAACCATTGTTAATTTCATGATTTAAAAGAGGACTGTGTTCACAAACCCTTTTTGAAAAAACATTCAAAGAATATATCCCAAGTGGGAATTTCCAATAAAGTGGCGTGTGCTGTATGTAAACAAAAACACATGTAAACACACATAATTCAAAATATCAAATTCCCTTACTGTAACAAGGAGCAGCCATCATCGCAAAAGTGCAAATAAAGAATATTTTAAAGTGTTGGAGTGCAGATAAATTATATCTAAATATTTAAAAAGGGAAGAGCCCTTCCCTATTCGATATTCATCAAACTGACAGATGTTAATACACAGCAGCGACCGGTAATGCAAAACAATTCTGTTGACTGTGAATTTTGTAATTAATATCTTCAGAACAGTTTACTACAATAACTAGACAGTATAGTTAATTACAGCTCTGGTACAGGTACAAGATTTTTTATATAATTGGAACTATAAACAAGTGTATAAGTCCTCGCTGGCGTTAAGACCTCCAGGGGCACGACTATTAAGTTCCAAGATGTACCGAGTTTCAAGTACCCTGAGCAGCCCATCCCTATTTCCCCCTCTCTTGAGTGGTGGCACACAATCTATAACAAAATAGGTGAGGTGTTTGGGATCACTCCCATGCACCGCCTGAAAATGGCGTGCCACAGGGTAGGCTTGTTCATTATTGGTGATTGCCCTCAAGTGCTGCAGTATTCTCCTGTGAACCGGCAGCCGGGTGCTCCCTACATACCTAAGTTCACAGGGGCACTGCAGCACGTTAACGGCAAACACTGCTGTTTCGATGTCTTGTTGAAGCCAGTGATCAAGAGCTTATCAGCTTGAAACGCGTTTGTCAGTTGCAATTGGGAAGCACTGTAGTAAGCTGTTACTGCCGCTCCGGAGGTGTGTGTGCGTTAACCACTTCAGGAGTGATACCTCCATTGGGGGCAACCTTTGTGAGACTATATATATATATATATATATATATATATATATATATATATATATATATATATATATATATATATATATATATATATATATATATATATATATATATATTCAAAAAAGAAGGAGAGAACTCTGGGTAGTTCTCAAGTTTAGGTGGAAAGCAGCTCCTGTTAAAGCACTCTCAACACCAGTGACACTCTAGCTCTGCTCACCTCAAATGTCTGTTTTTCTATCAAAGTTTTTAAGCATAGGATTAGCACAGTGCTATCCACACCGAGATAGAAAATGACAGAGTCTTTTGCCATTTATACAGCAAAGTCTTTAAGCATAGGACTAGTACAGTGCTGTCCTTGCCGAGCTGTTAAATAACAAAATCCATTTATTACCCCAGGCACAATATTACAGCTTTGAATTGGTAAAATACCAACTCAAGCCAACCTGAAATGAGTAAAAGCAACCCCTGACACAGTGTTTCGCTCTAATTAGAGCTCTTCAGAGAGGTATAGATTTGTCCAGACACAAGGGAGCACCCAGTATTAAGTCAAAACAAAACCCTTTCAGGCATAGAGTGACGCATAAATTATGCAAAAAAGAAGGAGAGAACTCTGGGTAGTTCTCAAGTTTAGGTGGAAAGCAGCTCCTGTTAGAGCTCTCTCAACACCAGCGACAGTCTAGATCTGCTCACCTCAAATGTCTGTTTTTCTATCAAAGTTTTTAACCATAGGATTAGCACAGTGCTATCCACGCCGAGATAGAAAATGACAAAGTCTTTTGCCATTTATACAGCAAAGTCTTTAAGCATAGGACTAGTACAGTGCTGTCCTTGCCGAGCTGTTAAATAACAAAAGCCATTTATCACTCAAGGCACAATATTACAGCTTTGAATTGGTAAAATACCAACTCAAGCCAACCTGAAATGAGTAAAAGCAACCCCTGACACAGTGTTTCGCTCTAATTAGAGCTCTTCAGAGAGGTATAGCTTTGTCCAGACACAAGGGAGCACCCAGTATTAAGTCAAAACCAAACCCTTTCAGGCATAGAGTGACGCATACTTTGTTTCAGTTGGTACAACGTTGTAAAGGTGTTTCTTTGCATGGTGCACATGCATTTGTGCGTCCTACAGGTGATATTTGTAGTAATATCAGGGAAAGCAACAGTAAAACTAGCCGATGAGATCAGAGGAAAATTGAGAAAGGCAGATAAGGGAGCAATTAAAGAGCAGGGAAAGATAGGGATACAGTGATAGAAGAAGAATACAGGATGGCCAACGAACCTACAAACGTGAGAGAAAGAGAGACAGGAAATATAAGCTGGTGGAAGAAAGAGTTATAAGGTGAGATCAAGACCAAGCCCTGACATTTAACAGCATCAAAGATGGGCTCCTCAGTACAACTTCGGACCCCTGACATTTTTTTCTAACAAATTATGCACTGGTCCAGAAGTAATAGAACAAGCGCCGGTCCAGGAGTAAAACAATAACTTTCAATGTACTTAGGAGCGAATCTGTAAAGGAGCAGCTCACTAATTAAGCAACACAACAGTGGGTGTCTTCAATGAGAGCGTTTTTCTTTGTATTTTTAAATTGATGATAACGTCAATTGTACCAACGGTGGCCCAAACATGTCGTTTTGGATTCTATTTGAACGATCAGTAAATGAACGTGTCTCCAAATAATCTGACAATAGTTTGATAAATCCAAAATGTCTTCCACCGCAGACGGTGGAGTGGCATGAATAATTAGTAGGGCATTTATCTTGAACAAACTGAATTTGGTACTTTTATTCGAGCGGAGAAAAATACTTTCGATAACACTTCTACGACTTCCGCCCTGATTTTTGGTTTTAAATGGAAGAGCAAGGTGACTGGACAACGAGGGGTCAGAGATGCACGACTAATCAGTGCAGAGGAGCTGGAAATCCGATGTAAAGACTTGGAAATACCAATGATATAACAGCATGTGGAGTGCAGGGTAGAGATCATTTTCGGGGGCAAACATGTATTTTTGGGTAAAGATTGAACTAAAAACATGACTTTCAGATTTATGTCTGCAAAATATAAAATGATCCTGAACCAAAACACAGCGAGGGAGTGTATTCTCCAGATGTGCACAGTGTGATCATGCTGAAGGCACCCAGCCCTTGGCGGGCTGCCTCTTAATACACCAAAGCATGCATATGTGAGTTACCACCCATCACGTTTCTTCGCATGACTTCTTTGTCTTGCATTATTTTAACCCACAATGTCACTGTTGTCGCTGAAAATCACCGTTACCTCTGAAGTTGCCTTTTAAAGGCAAATCATTAAACTATTACAACTGCTTTGCAGATGACAACTTTATATGGTTTGTGTCTGCAAATTACAAAAGTAAATAGAATATCCTCTCACATTAGTATTATCTACTATAGCAGTTAACAGAATTGGGTGCAGATTTAACAATGCTTTGTACTGGTGCAAATAAACAAACTGGGTCTCAAACGGGTTCAAACTGTTGATTTAGTATTTACTTTGCAGTGTAAAACTTTATTTTAATTATTTGAAATTAGTCTTGTAGTTATGCAAATTGTGCTATGTGCTTCTTTGTTCTACTTTGAATTGAAGGGGTGTCTCAGGCGTGTTTCTATGCTTCCCTCCCCAAGGTGTTTTCAAGCGAAGCCCTATCTCCTATCAATAGTAGACAGAAATCCTAGGGTGAGCATGATGTATACAAAAGAGAGATTTTCAGAGAGGGACATAGAGAGGGACATAGACAGACTTTGGAAAGGGAGGCACAGGACTTGTTTGTGGCCAAACAACACAGCCTGAGTAAAGTGGGAAAAAAGTGGGCCCATTACTCGTTTGACTGGCTCAGAGAGACACGAATCTGAGGTGGATTAAGAGAGTCATGGACGACCATGGGGTCCTGGTGAACACCACTGTAAAAGTTTTGGCGTGTTTCGAGCTACTTTACAGGTCCAGGGCAGATGGCAGCAGGAAGGTCTGAAGGAGTTTGTCAGAGATATTTCCACACCATGTTTTTTTTTTTTAATCAATTTTATTTTTTTCAGCACCTGGAAACAAATACAGAACAGGTACGTCACTGTCAAGCAAAAGGCCCCACACCCCCCACCCCACATTCCCCCCTACATATACCAACTAAAGGTAGGTTCTCCCCATCAATAATCAAATACATATTCAATGATTGTGGATCAATACTTTTGTAATGCATAGTCTCTCAAGCTCGTACGGCTCTTTCTTGCGCGCGCATCCCAATTACACAGAGTCGGCAAGTCTCATAGTCCTCCATCCAAACCATGGTAACGCCTCCACTTGCCCCATACTCTACGAAATTTCTTCGGGCACCCTCTCGCTCTATACATGACCCTTTCGGCTGCCATGTACAAATCCATTCCCCTCCTCCATTCTCCTAATTGGGGTGTATCTGGCGCCCCCCATTTCCTGGCTATGTCCCTCTTGGCTACTACCAGCGCTAAGGCTAAGAAGATCAGCAGCGGACGGGCCAGGTCCACATCATTCGACATCCCCAAGAGAATGAGCTTCGGATCCAATGGGATATCCATCTCTAGTACCTCACCCAATTCAGCGGGGACCTCCCCCCAATAGGTTTGTATATGTGAGCACGACCATACTATATGGAAGAAATCTCCATTTGCCATTCCACACATAGGGCAGCTAGGGTCAGACACCCTCCCCATCTTAAAGAGCCGCAGTCTGTCGAAGTATACCCTGTGTAGGATCTTAAATTGTATTAAGCGGAGTCCCGATTTAATCGCCACCTCCCTAGGGTGCATCAATACTATCCCCCAGTCTACGTCATCCATCTCTCCAACTTCTCTCTCCCAAACGGCTCAAAGTCCAATCAGCCTATCTGGCTTAATATTCATGATTGACTTGTATGTCAAGGAGACAGCCTTTTCCGGGATCTTGTCCTGTAGCAGGCGGCCTTCCAGAGGGGCATATTCAGGGAGTGCCTGCTGTAATGTCCTTTCCGCCTGCCAAGCATGCCTGAATTGTATATATTTGAAAAACTGTGAGCGATGCAGCCCAATTTCCGCCTGTAGGGACTGAAACGACTTCAGAGTCCCGCTCTTTACCATATCCCCCAAGGAGGAAATACCGATATCATCCCATCCTCGGAAACGTTTTAACTTACTGAGTTCTTTCAGCCATGAGCAGTCCCATATCGGGGTCTGCCTCGAGGGTCTATGTGTCCATCCTGTAGCTCTCGTGGCCTTCTGCCATGCTCCTAATGTGAGTCTAGTGGCCGGTAATAGCCGGGCTCGTCCCTTCCCCTCATATATTTAGTGTAAGCAATTGTGCGTGCCCATAGTGTGTCTTTCTAGTGCGTAAGTGGGATGTTTGGCCGGTGCATGGACCCATTCATTGATGGGGGCCAGGTGTTCCGCCCAGTAGTAAGCCTCCAAGTCGGGAAGTGAAATTCCCCCATCATACTGGTGTCTCTGTAAGGTCGCCAGCGCAACCCTGGGGTGCTTTCCCAACCATAGGTAGGACCTCAGTTCCGCATGTACTTCTGAGAAAATCTTGGGCTGTAATGGAAAATACTCGTTTTGAAAAGCATAGAGAAATTTCGGTAATGAGACCATTTTGAACATGACCGCCCGCCCAAGAAGCGTCAGGGGAAGCAATTGCCATCTACTCGCATCTAGTTTAAAGTTGATTGCCACCCGGTTAATATTGCGGTCATAGGAGATATTCTTGTCCTTTGTTATAAATATCCAGAGGTATAGAAAACCCACATTAGTCGTCTGCAGTCTTTCTCGTAGCTCAGGCCATTCTGTCCGTCCCCGGGGATCATAGAGTGTCGACTTATGCCAATTGATTTGGTATCCAGATCTGACTCCTTACTGGTCTAGTTCATAGAAGAGCGCTGGTATAGTGGTCTCCGGCTTCGTAACATACAACAGCACATCATCAGCATAGAGGGACAATTTCTCCTCTTGCTGCCCTGCCTGCTCCACTTGGAAGCCCGTCACCCTAGGGTTTTGCCTAATCGCGCACGCCGCGATCTCGATAGATAAGGCAAACAGGAGGGGCGACAAGGGGCACCCCTGGAGGGTTCCTCTCTGTATGGCAATGGCCTTAGACATCGCCCCATTGACCCTGACTCGGGCACTAGGGCCTGAGTAGAGGAGGTGAATCTTGCGTCTAAACTTGGGCCCAAAGCCCAGAGGCTCCAGGAATCCCTCTAAGAAAGGCCAATGCACTGCATCAAACGCCTTCTCAGTGTCTAGAGACAGGAACCAGTGAGGCTCCGTCCTGTCCTCTACCTCACATAGCCAGTTATGTGTCCTACGGAGATTGCATCTAGTCGCCCTTTCCGGGATGAACCCAGTCTGGTCCATATGTACCAGGCACGGTATGACTCGTCTTAAGCGAAGTGCCAGGACCGTGGCATAAAGCTTTGCCTCAACATTTAGCAAGGAGATGGGGCGGTAAGATGCGCATTCATCCGGTGGCTTTCCCACCTTATGAATTGGGACAATCGTGGCCTGTCTGAGGTCTAGGGGGAAGTGGCCCTCATGTTCAGCATCCCGGAACAGGCCCAAAAGGTGTCTGGTTAAAAGGTCTTCCGTCTTTTTGAAGAACTCCGCTGGGAATCCGTTGGGGCCCGGGGCTTTACCCGCTCGAAGTTTCATGAGTGCTATTCTAACCTCCTCCAGCGTAATATCGGCTTCTAAGTCCTCGCAGTCTGCCTCGTCAAGCTTTGGGATTTCAATTGTTGCTATATAGGTCAACACATCTTCCTTGGTCCCCAAAGCACAGGCCTCATAGAAAGCCCCATAGTAGTCAGCGAAGGCGTCCGCTATCTCATCATCAGTACATGCCCATGTATTCGAGCCCATCCTGACTCTGTCTACCCATCTCTCATCCTTCTCCTTTCTACTTAGCCATGCCAAAAGCTTCCCGGACTTATCACCTACATCATAGATGCGGTGTAGGGTGGCCAGAGCCTGTGCCTTGGCCTCCCCGGTCACTACTTGTCGGTATTGGGCTTGAACATCTACCAGCTGTCGCAAGGTCCCTGGGTCTTTAGACCTGTGATGTTCTGTCTCCAATTGCACTATCTGCGTTTCTAGCTTCCGCCAGCCTACAGTGCGCCCTAACTCTAAGCACCACTTTAAGCGCTTCCCATAAGACCATCTTGGAGTCCACGGACCCCATGTTTTCAGCCAGGTATACCTTAACATCGGCTCGCAGTCCCTTCAGGAGCTCTGGGCTCTGCAGGCCCCAGGCCAAGAGCTGAAGAATGTTAGGTCCGATTCGTCTCCTTCCCACCGCTAATATCAGTGGGGAGTGGTCATGAGGTAATATGAATTTTTATGGTCAATTGTGTCCCCTATCGTAGACCCCAACGGCTCCATGTACATGCTTCTGGTACATGTAAGTTCCCTCCACAACCAGCTATGAAGACGCAAATACATTTGCGTCCAACGTTAACATGTCCTCTTTCAGATCCACCATGAATGGGTCCGATATTCAGTTCCTAAGTGTGCCTTGCCAACGTCTTTACATGGTGCACTTTCACGTTTTTCTGGCCCTGGCGAGTTGGGCCTTGTTTTCTGCCATTCAAGCTTTCTCCAGCCCTCTGCCTCTGGAAGCTGCAGCCTGGACCTGCATCTGTATCCATGACCCTTCACTCACTTCCTGCGCGGCTAGCGGTGCCTGGCTCAGCCTGCCGGCCTGCCAAGACCGTATTCAGCCTTCAAGTTATCTGCTCCGCTCCTCGAAAAATACATTCCTGTCTAGTAGTTTAGGTAAACATCCTTCCCAGCTGCAGAGCAAAGGGCCCGGCCTCACTGTCTCCATGCAAGTAATTCATAGCTTCCGTTACCATGGTAGGCCCATGGCCCCTCACGTCTCATGTAGACACGTAGACGCATATGCACGCATTAGCAGTCAGTATAGAATAGCCTCTGCCCGAGAGACCTTTCCTTTTAGATAATACAGTTCCTCAAACACAAGATATTAGATATGATTTGGGATTAGGTTGTTCTGACACTCCAGACTTCTGTCTCCACATGTAGGGCTAAATGTCAAGTCCCCTTCACCCTCCAGTTCCACGTCAATCACACGTCATGCTGCTGCGCGTGCGCATCTCTGCCACATGTTCTTGCTGACTCTGCAGGATCCTTCCAGGGATCCACCCACTTATGACACCTTTATGTGACGTTTCTAGCACACACCTCCGTGTACGCCCTAGTGCACGCCTTCTGTTACGTATTTCTGTTCTTATCTCGTTTCTCTCAGCTGTTACGCCCTCTGCATTCAATGTTACTGTATGAAATGACTATATATATGATTTCCTGTTAATAAATCATTGTACATGTCCATTGCAATTCCTATCCTGAACCCTCGTGGCGATGGGTCATGCTACCATTGGTTCGAACCAATTCCTTTTTAAGGAATAAAACCCCTTTTAAACCTCAGATACCACGGATTCTGCCTTTTCATTTTGACTGAGTTATTCTTATTGAACTTTACCGCATAAATTCCGTATAGGTAATTAAAATTTACCACATAATTTGGCGCCCGAACAGGAACTCCTCCCCCACCCCACGTGCCGGCGGTGCGTTGCAGGCCCGGTCCCCTGCCACAGCGCTGACGGACAACTACGCGTACCCGCAGGATTTCCTGTATCTCCCTCAGGCCAACGGAGGTGACTGAGGCTGCGATCGACACCCAGACGAGGCGGTGAGGAGTGCGGAGGATCCCGACCAGAGCCTAGCTGAGAGAGCAAAGTCCGAGGTATCCGGAGGCCCACCAGTTCCGAAGTTCCGAAGTACTTACGTCACGAGTCGAGTCCAGTCGAGTCCAGTCCAGTGTCGAGTTTCCGAGGCCTTCTGTTCCGTGCTTCCCGGTGAGTACCGTTGCTGGGGACGCATCTAGACGAGCGCATTAATTTGTGCCGGTCAAGACGGGTTTGGGTACACAGACCCGGTCTGCACTGTTTAGCGGTGTATCTGTACTGTTTAGCAGTATATCCAGTATGAAATTAACTAGTTTTATTCTAATCATTATTGTTCGCTCTGAAATGTTTTAGTATGTTTTAATGTCGTGGTATGAGTGATTGTTCGATCTGCATTATTGTGTTTACTGTATTAGTTGTGTCCAAGTTCGAGTAAGTATCAAGCCCAGAGTAGCACGACTGAAACATGCCGCTGTTCTCTAAACTAAGACAGATAGGAACTAGAAAAGGGATTCTAGAAGAAGCAGTGCCTGTTCCGCCTAGGGACACTCCAGGGCACTTTATGTACCACAAACACGGCCTAGATGCTGTATTATATCTCAATTTGTGGGTAGACTATACTAAAGAATTAGCAGAGAATCAAAGATGGCCCGCCACAGGGACATGGGATGCCGAGTGCATCATGAGAGTAGAGGAAGCATTATGGAAAAAGAAAGCCAGACAGTCACAGAAAGACGCCATTGAACTATGGCGTAAAGAATCGCACAGACGCACAGAGAAAGCACTCAGGAAAGCAGAGAAACATAAAGAGGATTCAGACAAAGCCCAAGAAAACGTATTAGTTGAGGAGGGGATACGAGTGAAAGCAGAACAAGTAGACCGACAACGAAACACTCTTATGAATGGTATGTATCCTTTGCTGGCCGAGGGTTTACCTAAGGCCACTCCGGAAATACCGAAGGATCTGCCCCCTCCCTTGCTCCCGACTAAAGTACATCACAAGACCACAAAAGACATATTCCTTTCTTCCTATCTAGACGATGTAGCTCCTGCATATACAAACCCACATGCTCAACCACTACCCGCTGATGGTACTCCACCCCGAAATCATCTACTCCCACCTCCGCAACGAACTCCTTCTCCCGTTCCACCCCCTGCACCTGTTCCCCCAACCCTTCCTGCACCTATTCTTCCGATCATTCACCCATTAAATCCTTTTGGTCCTGGCACCTCGGGAGGTGCGATAGGTTTTCAAACACCGCCACCAGCACACCGATTGACTTATAGGGATTTAGCACACCAACGTACACCCCAAACAGCGGGTTACGACATACTTAATGAGCCTCTTACAGACTGTAGATATGATCCAGTACCCGGTAAAGACGACAGAATGATGCTATCATCAGTACGTCTACGACGAGTTGCAAACTATTTAATGATATTACCAGGAATGATTGATCATCTAGACAGAATATATCACTTTGTTCAGACGGGGGAAGGCCCTGAAAGTATTGGCGATGCCATAGCATACCAGAAAGTTGACACTCAGAAAATGATATTACGTTTTTTCATAAACTGCTTGATAAGAAACCAAGACAGGCCTGGTGTAGACCAGGAAGAAATGAAAGCACTTAATAAATGGGGTCAGAACATAGCGGACGGAAAACATGATAGACAGAATAGTATAGAAAATATGTGCCGAAGGATCCGAAAAGCAGTAGAACAAATACATGAAAGACCACGGCCCGAAAGAGAGCTAGAAGCAGATAAGACTGAATCCTCGGAGGAGGAGGAAACACCAGAAACGGCAACAGGACCATTACAATTACCAGTTAGAGAAATGATAGCATATGTAGGTAAGGGAAGACCCTATAATAATTCAATGCGTCCGGTACGTCCGGAAAGTAAAAGAATCTTTCAAACTGCCATGTCAAATCCAAAGACCCCCGAACATCTATTCCAGGCTACCGATAGAATACTTCAAGAACGCATGGGGTACCATGTACTCAATTCCATGGATGAACAAGAATTGGCTAGGTCAGCCGTACAATGGACTGACGATCCTGATAAATATAGTGATGATGGTTTAGCGCAGACCTTTTTAAACCTTTCCCCTGATGAACAGAAATTAGCTGGTATATATATGGTTCAGCATCTCATTACATTATTCAAAGGCCAACGTTCTGATCCAGGTCCCTTACCTGATATTTTAATAGAACTACTCTCACCACAATGGAGAGGTCTAGGTACTGACTTGATTAAAGTAATTCTAGAACATCGGCACAGATATAATACTTTTCTGAATACACGGTTTGTTCCAGCTCCACCTGTAGAAAGAAAAATGTACTACATAGACAGACAGAACCCCTTGCGAGAAGTGCATCCAGTCCAGAATGCTGATAATACCCTTAGACGCGTGTTTGTGTACACTCCCATAACGAAGATGGAACTATTAGAAATGAAGAAATTAGTACCTAGCCATGACAAAGATCCAGCAGGTTTTCACCGTGAAATAAAAGACATGTTACTCATGGGTGATTATACCTACCCCGACATTATGAAAATATTAAAAGTGTTAATGCCTGCCGGTATTTACGAGAAACTCAAAGAAAAAGATTGGGAGGTAGGAGAACAAAAGATTGATTGGGCTGCATTAGAAGACGAAGAAAAGACTCGTACCCCAGGAACAGGGCTTGGGGACAAATCTAAAGCATTACCAGGATTGTTAGTGCAAGTATTGCCACGTTTATTAGCAACTAAAAAGGAGGACTGGGATGCAATCTCAGCCTGTAAACAGAAACCCGATGAAGACACTAGCGATTTTTATTCCCGATTTGAGAAATGTTTTGGTATTAATAGTGGCCTGAAAGCAAGTAGCGAGTCATATCCACATCTTTTCGTAACAAAGCTAGTCGAAAATTCCCTGCCCCAAGTTAAGAATCGTGTACAGAAAGTCGAGAGCACATGGCAAGCAAATACGCCTTCACAAATGTTACAAATGTTACAGTACCACCAGAATAGAATTAGAGAGGAACACGAACACGAACAAAGACGCATGAAAGACACGAAAATGAAAATGTTAGTTGCTCAGTCGGTTTCAGCTGAAGGTCAGAAAAAGGGCACGACACAGTCAAATAATTCAACAGCTCCTGTTAAGGGGACATGCAACTATTGTAAACAGCCAAGTCACTATATAAACGATTGTGCAGTTTTGAAACATAATATACTCACTGGAAAAACTAAAGAGAGACCGCGTCCTCCTAGACAGGACCAGGTCCAACAACAAGTACCACAGAATATCCAGCCTATGCAAGCCTCACAACAGACGGTACAGACAGTAGCGGTGCCACAACCCCAACCGATTGCTGCAACTCAACATGCATCACAGCAGATGTACCAGTATGCCCAGACTGATTATCCCGATTATCAGCGATACACATGAAACAGCCTAGAGAGGGAAGTTGGCTTGCCTCTTATTGAGGTTCCTGTAGATCAAGAGGGTCCTTATGTACACAGTCAAGTATTAGGGAAAGACAGAAAGTTTTTAATTGATACAGGGGCAAGCCGAACAACGATAAGTCATGACGAGGTCCCAGGGGCACCCCTCTCAGGCTCACAGAATGTTTCCATTGGTTTTTCAGGCAAGCCTATTATTAATGAAGTATCGCAACCACTTCCCCTTGCAGTTGGTCCCTTAACACGTACTACAGATTTACTGCTCACAAAGTCATGTCCAGAAAACTTGTTAGGTATCAAGACACTGAAAGCTCTAGGAGCTGTTATTTGCTGTTCTCCGGAAGGAGTACGGTTGTTTCTACGTGACTTTAAAGGTCACTATGTGTTGAGAGATATTGATCCCCGATTACAGAATGTACCTGCACATTTATGGGCGCAAGGCCCCACTGATGTAGGTTGTATGCACATTACACCGTATCGAGTCACACTCAAGCCAGGTGTTGTTTTACCACGAATTCGACAATACAAATTACCCCCGATGCTGTAGTGGCTTTACTGAAAATCATTGAAGAGCTCATTACACAAGGAGTGGTTGTAGAAACCAACTCGAATTTATGTAATTCACCTATCATTCCAATTCTTAAACGTACAGATCCCAATGCACCACCAGTTTACCGATTGGTTATTGATTTGCGCGAATTGAATAAATGCATTGTACCGCAGTACCCTGTGGTCCCAGATATCTCATCTCTATTGACAGCTATTGATTCTGAAGCAACGTTCTTTACTGTTATTGATCTTAAGAACGCCTTCTTTAGTGTCCCTATTGATCCGGAAAGCCAATACCTTTTCGGATTCTGTTTAAATGGACGAAGCTTCAAATTTGCACGCGCACCTCAAGGATTCACAGAAAGCCCCAGCATCTATAGCCAAGCGCTGAAAAGACAACTCGACAGTATTCACATGCCTGAAAACACTGCCTTACTCCAGTATGTCGACGATCTACTGATCACCGCCCGAAGTGAACCTGAATGTGAACTAGCGTCGCTGACGGTTTTACACTCCCTGGCTGACAAGGGGCACAAGGTATCCCCTTCGAAGCTGCAATTCTGTGTTCAGCAAGTTGTTTACTTATGCCACTTGCTGTCCAAATGGGGGAGACAGCTAACGCCCGATCGCATCCAGCTAATTGCAGGTATGTTACCACCCAGGACACAAAAGGAGGTGCAGGCTTTTATAGGCCTCACTTCTTACTGCAGACAATGGATCCCTCAGTATGCATTTCTAGCAAAGCCACTCATTCAGTTAACAACTCAGGAGGCAGCGTCTTCGACTGTCCTCCCTTGGACTCAGGAACATACACAAGCTTTTGACGACTTAAAGAAAGCCTTATGTCAAGCACCAGTTTTAGCGACACCATGCTACAGTAAGCCTTTTACACTTTTTGTCACAGAACGTGAAGGTATTGCATTGTCGGTACTCACGCAGGATCAAGCAGGTTCACACAAACCGTGTGCTTACTTTTCTAGTACATTGGATCCAGTAGCCCAGGCTCTTCCTGCGTGCTTGAAATCAGTTGCAGCAACAGCTCTAGCAATCAGACAAAGTGATTCAATAGTGTTAGGACACCCATTGACAGTACAAGTTCCACACTCCGTGGAAGTTCTTTTAAATCGAACACAGACTCAACACTTGACTATAGCAAGATTGACAGGTTATGAATTGACATTATTTCAGCCACACATAGAAATCAGACGCTGTAATACATTGAATCCCGCTACACTTTTGCCATTAACTGAAACAGACCCATTGGCACATGATTGCATTGAAGTCATTACTATCACGACGAAACCCAGACAAGACTTGACAGACACTCCATTATCAGATCCAGACCTGACACTTTACGTGGATGGTTCATGCATGAGAACAAATACAGGAGAATTAGTGGCCGCCTACGCAGTCACAACAGAAACTGAAGTCATAGAAACGAGTTGTATTGATACCCTGTCAGCTCAAGCAGCAGAGCTCATCGCTCTGACACAAGCCTGTATTCAAGCCAAGAACAAGAGAGTTAACATATACACAGATTCCCGTTATGCATTCGGAGTTGTTCACGACTTCGGTGTCCTCTGGCGAGAGAGAGGTTTTTGACTTCTCACGGTGCCAAAATTCAACACGGTCCCCTCATTCAAACTCTATTAGATGCAATACATCTACCTACAGCAATATCTATCATGAAGTGTAAGGCACATACAAAAGTTACAGATACTATTTCCCAGGGTAATGACCTGGCAGACCGAACCGCAAAACATACAGCTCAGAATCAGATTCACGCCATTGACCTGACAAAAACAATAGTCGCGACACCGACACATTGCATGACAGTTAAGGATCCCGCCCTAGACGTAATTGACATACAGACACATGCTACGCCAGATGAAATCAAGAAATGGACTGAACTAGGAGGGATCCGGACAGAACAAGGATGGATGACGAAGGGAAAATCCACATGGTTTCTCCCCGACTCTATGGTTCAAGTTATCATTAATACCGTACACAGTCCAGCACATTTAGGAGAAAAAGCCATGTTAGACAGTATTCAACATCTCTGGTTCAATAAACACTTACGAGCAGCAGCCAAACAGAAAGTGCGTACTTGCATGATTTGTTGTCAGTTCAACCCAGGTAAAGGCGTTCCCGTAGAACAAGGTGGTTTTCATCCTCCCGATCACCCTTTTGAAGTCCTCCAGATGGATTATATTCAGATGGAACGTTGTCGAGGTTTCAAATATGTCCTCGTAGTTGTATGTGCACTTTCCCGTTGGACAGAAGCATATCCAGTCCCAGATTACACTGCTCCGACCACTGCCAAGCAGCTGGTTCGTGAATTCTTCCCTCGATATGGTTTGCCCCGTGTCGTATACTCAGACAACGGTCAGCCATTCTCGTCCGAGCTTATGAAGCAGGTATCACTCCTGCTAGGCTACCAATGGAAGTTCCACTGTGTCCGACATCCTGAAGCAGCAGGTCTCGTAGAGAGACACAATCAGACTCTGAAAACCCGCCTTGCAAAGATCTGTAGGGAGAAGGGTGTCGACTGGATCGTAGCTTTGCCGGTCGCCCTTTTTTACATGAGAATGGTCGCCCACTCCAGAACAGGGCTATCCCCGTATGAGGTGGTCTTTGGTAGACCACCCAATATGTGGGGGACGCCTTTGCCTAGAAAAATTACTGATGTCGATTGTAATATGTTGACAGATTACCTTGCCTCCTTGATGTCTGCACTACAATCATGTCGTTCACAGGTCGCTGCAGCCTTTCCCGACAACACCGAGGTGAAACCGCATGACGTTGTTCCAGGAGATATTGTGCTTGTGAGAAATTTCGACAGGAAAAGTCCGCTGGAGCCCCGGTGGCAGGCGCCGAAGTTGGTACTTCTCACGACGAGGACTGCAATCAAGGTCGAGGGCCGCAAAGGGTGGCTCCACTCGAGTCATGTGAAAAAATTTCATGCATTGCCAGAGACTGACTCACCCTCCCCCTCTAAGGACTGTCCAGATTCTAGTGACTCTAAACTTCCCCTGATAGAGAAAACTCCACAGCAGGAATATAAAGAAAAATTGAGGTCTAGCAAGTCAGACAGTTTAATTGTTTAAGTCCTCCCCTAGGTGAATCGGTTAGACGTGTTTTCTGACATGTATCCCCTAGACCCCAACAGAGAGAGAGATAGACAGAAACAGCTCAAGAAACGTGAATATTGCAAATCTCTTCGCAGCCACTGCATTGTGACTTTATTGATTATGTTTTTTCTAAGTCTTCTGATTATTGCTGCAAGTGTACTTTTACATATGCACTACCCTATTTTCAAGCGTGCACATTCTCCCTTCAACGTCACTGCCAAGCATTCTTTTAGTGAATTGCCCCCGCATGAACTATCTTACAGACTTGCGCTGCGCAACAATACATTCATTAGTATGTTACATCATTCCCATCAGACCAGCAATGCTACTAATTGTTGGATATGTGGCCGACTCCCTCCCTATCAGAAATACAAAGGAGTTCTGCCTCTTTTTCTGTACCCGTTCACACATAATGGGTCCTGTGGTGCATGGTTTAGTTTGATTAATTCCTTGGTTTCAGACTCCGTAGTTTACCAGGGTAACTGGGTATGGGGAAACCTGAACATCGTTTTTCATAAAGTCTGTTTCCCTGACAAGGAGGGTCTCCCCAAAAGGACAGGAACTGATCTAGAAAATGAAGTATATGGATTAGGTAACTTTACACTTAACCTCATGATTCTCAGTGTTGAATCCGAAACAGAACCAGTCTTGCCCGCCATGTCCGTACTTCCAGTCAAGGGTGAATTATGTGTCAGAAAGAATGGTTCAGTACACCTGGGTCATAGTAGATGTACTACTGTGATCGAATTCAGTGATAAGGGCAAGTCTACCTTCAAAGCTTCACGTCATTCCTACTTCGTTTGTGGTCATACTGCATATATACGCTTACCTCTAGATTGGGATGGCACCTGTTACATTGCATTCCTTCTGCCACCTGTTTTTCTAGCCCCTCCTGATTATCATAGAAACACCCATCTAGTACACAATAGGCCCCAGAGAGATCTCCCGATTGTCGACTACACTGAAACGGCATGGGAGAAATACACAGACTTCAATAAAGGTTTCTTTCCCTACTTAGGTACTGTCTCCAATAGTAAATTGATGCGAAAATTAACCAGAACCCTTGAAGCAGTAGTGAATGAAGCTACTTCCGCCCTAAGTAACTTAACAGAGGAGCAGTCTGCTATACGGATTGTTGTTCTTCAAAATCGTCTCGTCCTTGACGTCATCCTGGCCGATAGGGGCGGAGCCTGTAAGGTCATCGGGTCAAGCTGCTGTGTTTTCATTCCAGAAAACGCGCCATCAGTATATAGAGCCATAACACGCCTTCATAAGATTGCAAGTCTGATACACCAGAATCCAGGCACCTGGACTTGGTCCGGTTGGTTCTGGACAACGTTGTCAGCCTGGGGATGGAAAGTCCTATCCTTCCTAGGTATTGGCCTTCTCATGATATTCAGTTGTTGCCTATGTCTGCAATGTGGGCCAGCGATTTGCGGCTTGTGCGCCACATCATGTATTCCTCATTCAAGTCCCCATTCAAAACGCCATAAGAAGAAAGAAGAGCAAATGATGTTACATGAACAGATTGATAGATTAATGAGGATTGATATATCATGAAGGGTCCGTAGGGGACAAGGAGGGAATGAGGTAATATGAATTTTTATGGTCAATTGTGTCCCCTATCGTAGACCCCAACGGCTCCATGTACATGCTTCTGGTACATGTAAGTTCCCTCCACAACCAGCTATGAAGACGCAAATACATTTGCGTCCAACGTTAACATGTCCTCTTTCAGATCCACCATGAATGGGTCCGATATTCAGTTCCTAAGTGTGCCTTGCCAACGTCTTTACATGGTGCACTTTCACGTTTTTCTGGCCCTGGCGAGTTGGGCCTTGTTTTCTGCCATTCAAGCTTTCTCCAGCCCTCTGCCTCTGGAAGCTGCAGCCTGGACCTGCATCTGTATCCATGACCCTTCACTCACTTCCTGCGCGGCTAGCGGTGCCTGGCTCAGCCTGCCGGCCTGCCAAGACCGTATTCAGCCTTCAAGTTATCTGCTCCGCTCCTCGAAAAATACATTCCTGTCTAGTAGTTTAGGTAAACATCCTTCCCAGCTGCAGAGCAAAGGGCCCGGCCTCACTGTCTCCATGCAAGTAATTCATAGCTTCCGTTACCATGGTAGGCCCATGGCCCCTCACGTCTCATGTAGACACGTAGACGCATATGCACGCATTAGCAGTCAGTATAGAATAGCCTCTGCCCGAGAGACCTTTCCTTTTAGATAATACAGTTCCTCAAACACAAGATATTAGATATGATTTGGGATTAGGTTGTTCTGACACTCCAGACTTCTGTCTCCACATGTAGGGCTAAATGTCAAGTCCCCTTCACCCTCCAGTTCCACGTCAATCACACGTCATGCTGCTGCGCGTGCGCATCTCTGCCACATGTTCTTGCTGACTCTGCAGGATCCTTCCAGGGATCCACCCACTTATGACACCTTTATGTGACGTTTCTAGCACACACCTCCGTGTACGCCCTAGTGCACGCCTTCTGTTACGTATTTCTGTTCTTATCTCGTTTCTCTCAGCTGTTACGCCCTCTGCATTCAATGTTACTGTATGAAATGACTATATATATGATTTCCTGTTAATAAATCATTGTACATGTCCATTGCAATTCCTACCCTGAACCCTCGTGGCGATGGGTCATGCTACCATTGGTTCGAACCAATTCCTTTTTAAGGAATAAAACCCCTTTTAAACCTCAGATACCACGGATTCTGCCTTTTCATTTTGACTGAGTTATTCTTATTGAACTTTACCGCATAAATTCCGTATAGGTAATTAAAATTTACCACAGTCAGACACCCCTCTAGCACAGTATTCCGCCAAATCTGACGTCTGTAGCGTCTGTCTTGGTGTGAAAATATAGTCAAGGCAGGAGTAGACTTTGAGGGCCCCAGAAAAGTATGAGATTGTCTGCGCTGTCGGGTGTAACTACCTCCACACGTCCAGGAGGCCAAAGGTAGTCATGGTTTTGGCCAACGCAGTCAGGGTCGCGGGGTGATCGCGATCTCCTGTCCTATCCGCCAGTGGACTCATTACATCATTGAAGTCCCCCCGAAGGATTTGCACCGTGTCTGATGTGTTAAGTATAATGTCTGATATTCCCCGTAGCGTATCTGTCTGCAATTTGGGTGGAGCATAGGCGGAGATGAATGTGTATTCCTTCCTTCCCCACATCCCTCGCACTCCTACATATGTCCCCCGTGGGTCGGACCAGAATTGCGCTACTTTCATTGGTGGGTATTTCTTTATCAGTATCGCAACCCCCCTTGATCCAGCGGTAAACCCAGCATGGGCCAGGACTGTATATTGCCCTCTCGCTAGGAAGGCACATTCCGTACCCTTCCGATGTGTTTCCTGTAAGAGTACCACATCTGCTCCAGAGCGCTTTACATAGTTGTTAACCAGACCTCTCTTAATCTTACAGCCAAGACCATTAACGTTCCAGGTCATCACCTTGAACCCTTCCCCATGCGACGTGAGCCTATCCGGAGTCCCCATATCCATTGTGGAATAATCTCATCAAACGGCCCCTGACGCCTCATGCCGGCAGAGGCAGTGGGGCGTACAAGCGCCGCCAGCCCTGTGTGTCAGAAACCTTCTGATGGCCGCGCAAAATTCGTGGTGGTGCATGGTGTAGAACGTGTGTGCCTGTCTGACAGGTAAGTACATTGCTCATGTTGTCCATCTCCCTCCCCCCTCCCGCCCAACTGCCTCCTCCCAAGAACCCCTCCCCGCCGCTACCCCAACCTGTCCATCTAAACATATTCAACACAACTGAACTCCCCCATTCCCCCCACCCCACCTCCCTCCCCTTTCAGTCCCATCCCTCTGCAAGGCAGAACTGTCAGTAGGAGAGGGTCTGTCGCCCTCCCAAAGGTCCCCCTCCCTTTCAACCTACTCTATCCAACTCAATGTAGAACATGTAGTACATTCCCAATTAAACAGCCTCAAGAGTCAAAGCTAAGGAATGCATACAGAAAAGAGTCTGCAACTAATAAAAACCAATAGGTAAAAGGAGGGTGTATCAACTTGCGTGTCCCCTTAGCGACGAGCTACAATCTCAGCTGCCCGAGCTGCCCCTGTTCAAGAATGTGAGTCCTGCGTGTCCGGGCAGGGGTCAGTCGAATGCCCCGAAGCATCCCGCTCCAAGTCCCGGATCGCCTTTTCCAGTGGATGGACGGAGCGCGCTCCTCCCTATTCTTCTCCCGATGAGTGGGCTTCCGAGTCTTCTCTCTCTTCTCCTTCCGAGCGGGCGGTTCTATCCAGGCAACTGAATCTGGATCCCGTTGCGCCTCTCCTTCCGGGTGAAGCCGATTGTCCTTTTCGTCTGCTCACCGGGGCGCATCCCGGGTAGTGCGTGGTCGGGGTCTGTCTCCTATTTCTTTGTGCCCTTTGTCGCTTAGCCTTTGGTCGCTCCCATTGTGGTCTGTGAGGAGTCGTCCTGTCTGACCCGCCCCCTCTATTGTTCTCCTGTCTATGGAATATGGGTCATTCCTCCAGCCATTGCCAGGCATCTTCCGGATGGTTAAAGAAGTGCGCTTTGTCTTTATAGATCACCTTCAGCTTTGCCAGGAAAAGCAGCATATATGTAATGTTCATGTCTCTCAGCTTTGCTTTGACTGCGTCAAAGGAGCGGCGTTGTTTTTGCACTTCCTGGCTGTAGTCTGGGAAGGACATAATATTCGTGTTTTCCACGCGGATTTCCCCCAGCTTTCTGGTTTCTCGCAATATCAGGTCCTGATCCGGGAAGTTGAGGAAGCGTGCAATGACAGGCTGGGGTCTCGCCCCCTCTGGCGGCCTTACCAATAGGGCCCTATGGGCCCTTCGATGATGAAGCAGGTCGAGAACTGCGCCGCTGGGAAGGTTTTTGTCAACCAAGAGTGGAGAAAGGCCACCATGTCCGTCCCCTCAATCCCATCTCTAAAGCCAACAAAGCGCAGGTTGTTGCGTTGCGCCCTGTTTTCTGCATCGTCAACCTTCCACAGCAGCTGACGATGTGAGGCCTGGAGCTCCGCCATATCCTTCCTCAGCGTGGAGATCGAGTCTTCCGCCTCACCTATTCGTGTCTCCGCCGTAGTTACCCTGTCAGTCAACTTCCGGAAATCTTGCCTCAAAAGCGTCACTTCCGACCCAACTTCGCCAATTTTGACATCCAAGGCTGCCCGGGATTCCTGAATGTTGGTCCTGGACGCTTGGATGGCAGCCATCAACAAGTCAGTGTTTGAGCGCTCGCCGGGTGTCGTGGGTGCGGCCTCAGTGGTCGGCCGTGGCGCAGCGAAGTTATCCATGGGGCCCTGCTCTGCAGTTTTGGGGAGCGTATCTTTCTTCCCCAATGCTGGCGACGCTAAGCAGTGACTCTCGCGTGGAACTGACACCTCCCGCTACCTGCGCTGCAAGTCCGCGGTCTTGGGTCCTGTATCTTGTATCTCGTGCCCGTAGTCTCGCTCTGCGCCTCGCCCTGCAGCCCGGTCCCAGCCTGTAGTCCCAGACTCGTCTCGCAGTCCACCCCCGCCCCGCCGTCTTCCACAGAGTCCGATCACCACGGCGTATATCCACACCTCGGATCACTCGGATGGAGCGCTGTGTGGATAGGCAGATACCTGCTAGAGCGTGCCTCTTTTTCACCCCGCCCGGCCTCTCCTTACCGGTCCTGCAGTACAAAACGGTGGATGTGTCTTAAGAGTCTGCGCCGGTAGAGCGCTTCTCAGGCGCCGCCACCTCCGAGTTCCCGCAGTCCAGGCCTCCACCTCCGGCCCTTAGAGAGCACATTCGGGCTCGAGTCCCAGGCCGCAGGTCACAGCGAGGCCCAGGCCCTCACACCGGGTACCGCGGCTCCCGGTAGTCGCCCCCCCACCTCCAGGCTCCAGCTCTGACTTCCGAAGGGGGAGTGGGGATGTAAGCCAACACAGCAGCGCAGAGGCCTGGGAGCGGGCCAGTGCAAGTCGCCAAGATCAATAGGCTCCTCCGGGTCTTCCTGTGAGGCCGCCCAAGCACCGAGCGAGTGCCTGTGGGTCAGGCGCTCGTGGTGCTTAGGCCCGCACACTCCTCCCGCCTCTCGGCTGCCGGTAATACCTCAGTGTCTGGGGAGTGCAACACCGAATGTCGCGGGGAGGACCTCTCGTCCCAGCGGGTGCTTTCTTTGCTCGTCCTGCTTCCGCGGTGCGGCCGGGTCCACTCCGATGTCCACGCCGCCTGCCAGGGGGGGTTCAAGGGTCCCGGCCGGAGCCCGTCACGGAGTGCCTCAGGTCCTAGGAGCGTCACACTTAGAGGCATGGGCCGCTTCCACACTGCCGCGAAGGACTTGCAGGCGGCTTCAGGCACTCGGCGGCTGTCCCCTCGCCTGTGTGGAGGCCCCAGCAGCTCTCCCGCCTCCAGGCAAATTCCTCCTGATCAGCGCGTCGCCGCCATCTTTGTTTTCGCCGCCGGGTTCGTTTCTGTCTCTGCTCCACTTTTTTCGGCTAATTTCTGCCGCTCAGATGGATGATTGCAGCCCACAAGGAGGTACAGTACCCTTATGTTTCTTTTAATGCCGAAATGGGGCTTTGGGGCATCAGTTTAAAGTCGGATTCAGTTCAGCTCATCCGGAGCTACCAGGGAACACGTCTTAGCTGGCCATGCTGTTGGCCACACCCCCATTCCCACACCATAGTTATCCTGGGAAGACACCTCACACCTAGACAGGAAATTATGGGTTGGGAAAATAACTGATTAATTGGGCAGATGCAAGGTGGGAAAATATCAGCATCCAATGGCCTCCCCAAAGAATTTTTCAAATACCTGGTTGGGTGAGATAGGGCTCTACTGATGTGTATGTTTCGGCCCGATAGGCCAATACAACTGCTTAATATCAATGCAAAAATATTGGCCTATTGTGTCTAACAGGTGATAGACCAGCTGACCCAGTTACTCCAATTTTGGTTTATGCTGCTCAGTTCCACCCACCACCATTGTCGCCACCTACATAGTGCCATCGCATGGTTGGGGATCCTCAAGGCAGAACCCCTAGAATTTTACCAATTTGGGTGGCAAAAAAAAGCAACGTTTGCATCCCATTAACCTCAACATTTGGGTATTTTTGTGGTGGGCAAAAAATGTGCCTGCCACAAAAATACTGAAGGCTTTTGCTCTGTCACTGCTGGCGACTGTGTTATGTCGCAGTCTGTAACATTGCAGAGTCTCCAACAGCAAAGCACATGGAATCGGAGGGAGTATGATGCCAAAGAGAGCTTATTACAATATGCTCTTTTTTACATCAGACAAATTATGCGTGCAGCGGGATGGAGGGAGGGGGCAAGTGGCGGCATAGAAGGTTGAGGGTATGTAAAACAAAATTAGGAGACATGAGGGAGATTAGGGGTTAATGGGAGACAATGGGGAGCCATGGGAGAGAAGTGCAGTGGAGGGTGGGGGAAAGGAGAGCCTTTCAATGGCCTGCAGAGTCCGCATGGGACACACAAACATGTGAGATGGGGTGCAAGCTAATTGTTCAGGAGAGGGCTAAGTGCTTTTCAAAGGAAGGCAACAGAGGAATTTAACATGTCTGCTGCCTGCTGGCCTGTTGCTCACCCTCTCTCTACTGACTCAGTGGCAGCACAGAGTCAGTAAAGAGAGGGTGAACAGCAGTTTTTATTTAAACATATTTTGCGGGCACTTTTTGTAAAAATCGTGGCATTTTTACAAAAGTGCAGATTTTGTGGTTTTTTTTGCAAATCGCAAAGTCCTGGGGGTTTGTCAAGGAGCCGGCAGTTCTAATGGCACCAGATGCTGAGAAGGCATTTAATTCCCTGGAAAACTCTTGTTTAATGGTGGTGCTCCATACAATGGAATTTGGCCCTGAATTTAGAGATTGAGGGCCATATGTATGAACGTACCGATTTGCGAATCTGAAATAGCGATTTTTAAGAAATCGCTATTTCAGAATCGCAAATTGGTTTGTATGTACAAATTCCCTTTTTTTTAGAGACTTCTTAGTATTCCTTATTTGGAAAATGCTGAAATTAGCATTTTTCATGGAAATCGCAACTTACCACCAACTAGAAGTTGGTGGTAATTTGCGATTCCTTAAGGGCAATTTGCAAATTTTTTGGGCTTCATACATTGCATTTAAGGAATCGCAAAATTTGCGATTCCTTAAATGCAATTGCAAAATAAGGAATCGCAAATTTTGCGATTCCATATTTTGCACCAGATTTTACTTCATACATTTCATTTTGCTAATTCGCATTCGCAAAGCCTGAAATTCTGAGAATTTCGGCCTTTGCGAATGCGAATTTGCTTCATACATATGGTCCACCTCCTCTACAACGCGTCAGGTAAAGGTGAATGATAGTCTTCCAATGAATTCCCCCTGAGGAGAGGGACAAGGCAATGGTGCCCTATGTCACACTGCTGTTCTCATTGGCAATGGAACTTCTTTTTATGAAAAAAATATTTTGTGAACTGCACAAAAGCAAAAGAGAATAATGGAATACAACAGTACCACAGTACACAATAAAGAGTACACAATCATCAGCACTTGAAAATATTTAAGCAATGATTATGTCAGTGGCCTCCAGTGTGTGTGCAGTTGCCTACAAGTCACCTTCAGGAGGAATTAGGAGTGGTGAGCAGATAGGTCATAAATGGGCCCCAGAAGTCTTTAGGCTGTGACAAAAACGGATGTTCTTTATCATACAACTCCAGTTGCTCTTTTTAAAAGGCCATATCTCATAGCTACTGTTGCCTCCTAGGAACCATCCGTTTGCCCCAAAACATCGCCACTCACCACTTAGCCAACAAGAGCGCCACAGCTGTGAGTCTACGCTCCTGTGGTTGCAGGTACAGCACCATTCCAAGAAGGCACATGCATGGCTCACATGTCATTGAACCCAACATCATATCCAACATTCCGGCAGGGATCCATTCACAAAACTGCCTCACCAAGGGGCAGCACCATGTCAAATGGAAAACATCAGCAGCAGCCGCTCCACATCTGAAACAACGATCATCATTCCGCAACCTGAACCTGTACATCTTAGTAGGAGTGTAGTACTTTTTGATCGCATTCAATCTTCCCCACCAAGATAAACACAAGGAGTGACGTTTTTTAAAATGTATCCTTAATATAAGCCAAAGAAGAATCAAAATTCAAAGACAGCGATTGTTTTATGTTTTTAGCAAATAATATGCCTAGATATTTAATTTTATATTTTTGCAAAACAATATCTTTATTAATGACTATATCAGGCGAACAATTAATATTTAAGGTAATACATTCAGCTTTGTTAGTGTTAAGCTTATAACATGAAATCATAGAATACATATCAATTAAATTCAATAATGGAAGTATGGAAGATTCAGGGTTAGCAATGTATACAGAATATCATCAGCATATGCTGATGTTTTAATAGGAACTTTGCTGATCTGAAGGCCTTCAATTTCTATACAATTTATAATAGCAATTTAAAGGGGCTCATTGCAAGAAGAAAATAAAGAGCTTTAATAATATGGACAAATAATGTACCAAAGTTGAAAAAGCAGACAAGGTGAAAAAAAGGTATTGCCAATGAATTTTATCAAAAGCATCTAATGCTACCACTCCTGCTGGGAACGGCAAAAATGAGTCAGCCTCAATTGCATGAAATAATAGTCTAGTATTATTTGTCGAATGTCTATTTTTCATAAAACCAGACTGGTCCACACGTATAATATGAGGAACTACAATAGCTATTCTAGTCAAAAAAAATTTTAGCATAAAGTTTACAATCTTGATTTATTGAGAGGGAGATAATTGTGAACAGAGAAGGGTCTTTATCCAGTTTTGGGATGACTATAATCAGCTCTTCAGAGAACAACCACAAAGTAACCCAGTATCACTAAAATAAGAAAAGAAAGAAAGCAGAAGCGATAAAAGGTGAGGGAAAATTCCTTATAAAATTCTGCAGGAATACCATCTGAACCAGGAGATTTATTTAACTTTGGCAATTTAATAACTGAAATTAGTTCATCCAAAGTAATAGGAAGACCCAATATAGGGGCCGATTAGGATGGCGGACGAACTTGCGTCCATCCGCCACCCCCGAGGTGGAGGGACAACGTCCGCAGGGGCTGCGGCGTTCCCTCCATCCCAATTAGGATGTGACCGCCACCCTGGCGGTCACATCTCCTACCTTTAACATTGCGGCGGATGCTGCTTCAAGCAGCACCCGCCGCAAGGTTAAAAGTGCATGTTTTCCTTTTTCATGCACGAAGCGGCAGGCACCGCATGGTGCCTGCCGCTTCGTGCACACAAAGGCAGGGGGGAACCATAGGTACCCCCATGTGCACCCCACACCCTCCTTCACCCCTGGGGGCCCACAACGGGCCCCCAAAGAAAAGTCTGTATGCCTTTCGATGGAAGAAATGCCGCCGTGGAAAGGCATAGGACCGCTGACATCCTAATATGGCTGGCGGTGTCTGATAGACACCGCCAACTATGTTGGAGCTTTTCCGCCGTGGTCGGAAGGCGACCGCGGCGGAAAAGCGGCGGACAGAAAAAAGATCCCCCAGCCATCCTAATCTGGCGGGGCGTCTTTTTTCAGTCCGCAGTGGTTAATCCCCATCCTCCGGGCCGGCGGTGGCTTCCGCCGGCCTGGAGCATGCGGATTATCCGCAATCCTAATGAGACCCTTAGTTCTATCCGCTTGTGAAATTTTAGGTAATCCAGAGCCTTCTAAAATAATATCATTATGCACTATATCATTAGAAGGTGGTTTATTAAATAAACTAAATGTTATTTCATAAATTCCTTCACCTGGGCGTAGTGGGCGTAGTGGGGCTTCGCGGAGCTACGCGAAGTGGGCGAGAAACTACGCCCACCTCCGCACTCCGCGTAGCCCCACTACGCAAACACCACTGGCCGCCACCCGCCTCCCTCCCGCCCTCCCTAAATACTTTCAATGAAAAGAGTAAAATAATTAAAACGCACTTACCTTGCCCGCCGCTGCCCGCCGCGTCCCCGCGGCAAAACCGGCGGCCCAATTAGGATCAACCGCTAGAATTTTACGACCGCGGCGGAACGGTGCCACGAAAGACGGAGTTGGTGAAAAAAAGCCGTCCTTGGCAGTCGGATTTGTGGCGGAAACACACAAAACCACCGCACATAACATTTGGATTCCATTGAGGTGACAGCGGGATGATTCGCTGTTTCTGACCTGCGCAATCACAAACAGTGATGAATGGGAGAGCCGGCGGAAGGGCTGTTGCATAGCCACCACCACGGACGCTCCATGACAAATATGGAGGTTGACAAAATAAGCACACACAAGGCCACCAAGTGCACACATCAAACCAGCTCTGCCCCCAAAAACATCTAACAAACCCAATGACACACCCCCATGGCAACTTAAAAAATACAAATCCCAGGACAACCAATACAACACACCTGACAGCAATACTCCATTTTGACACATCCATATAGCTGAGTATAAAACCAGCCCCTTCCCTGGCCAGAATCCTTTGCACTACTCCAGCCCTGAAGGAAACCAAACCCTGCAGCACATTGAATAGGCAAAACACCACACATCTCACCAGCACAACAACATACACACACACCACCTACACCTCCGGCACCACCCTCACAACTGCACCACAAACCATTTGCACATCACACACCATGGCTCAAATTCACTGACAGTGAGTTGTCAGTCATGACAGATGAGATAATCACAGTATAACCATAATAGTTTGGTACCCTGGTCCAACAGACACCATTACCCACCAGAGTACAAATGTGGAAAAATATAGTCAACAAGGTCAATGCAGTAGGGACTGTCCTGCGCACCAAGCAGGAAATTGTGAAGCGGCGGCATGACCTCAAGGGAAAGGTGAAAGAGAAGAAGAACAACAACCTTCATCTGGCTCAGATGACTGGCGGTGGCCCTCCCATTCCACCATGAACATTCACTGCATGGGAGGAGAAGGTGCTTGCCATACTGCGTCCAGAGAGTCTCACATGAATACCCGGGGGAGTGCAGGCTGGTAAGTACAAACAAATGTATACCATTACACTGCTATGTACTGTCTTGCACAACTACCAAGTTACACCTTCTAGGCCCAATTCCATTCATCTGCACCACAATACCCAACACAGGTCTCACAGATGTAACATTTACTCCATCTGAATCACCCCAAAGGTAGCCAGTAAAATTCCCATGGTTGCATGTGTACAGGCATCCACCACTTCAATTCCTACCAGGCCCCTTTGTGCCACAGCTCAGCAAGATGGAGCACCCCTCCATCCAGAAGCATGTGGCAACCATTGCACTGTTCACCGTCACCTAACAGGTAGGTAGCACACTTCCCAGGGAGGGTTGTTTGTGGGTGGGAGGCCGGCACTACAATACCCACCAGGCACCCCTGTCCCACTCCTGAGCAGGATGTTGTACTGCACCATACCCTGAAGCATCTGGCAGCAATTGTATTGGTCACCCTCACCTAACAGGTAGGTAGCCATCTCCCAAGGGAGGGATGTTTGGGGATGGGAGGCCTGCACTACAACTCCCACCAGGTACCCTTGTCCCACCCCTGAGCAGGATGTAGCACTCCACCACACCCAGAAGCATGTGGCAGCCATTGTATTACAACAACCAAACTTACAGGTAGGTAGTCACCTTCCCAGGGACGGATGTTTGGGGGTGGGAGGGCTGAGCTACAACTCCAACCAGGCCCCCTTGTGCTACAGCTCTGCAGGATGGAGAACCCCCCTACCCAGAAGCATGTGGCAGCCATTGTTGTACAACAATCAAACTTACAGGTAGGTAGTCACCGTCCCAGGGGATCTGTTAGGAGGTGGGAGGCCGGCACTACAACTCCCACCAGTTACCCCTGTCTCACCCCTAAGCAGTGTGTAGCACTCCACCACACCCAGAAGCATGTGGCAGCCATTGTATTGGTCACCCTCACCTAAGAGATGGGTAGTCATCTTCCCAAGGAGGGCTGTTTGGGGGTGGGAGGCCTGCATTACAACTTCAACCAGGTACCCCGTCCTACCCTTGAGCAGGATGTAGCACTCCAACACACCCAGAAGCCTATGGCAGCCAGTGCTTAATTTGTGCCGGTGCTTTCCGGTGCTTTCCGGTGCTTAGCACCAGCACTTATTTCTTAGGGCCAGGTCCACCTATTTCAGTGTATGCTACAACATATGATTAGTAGTGTGAGTTAACGATCTTCTATCCGCACATGGAGCACCAGAAACAGCCAGTGAGATGACGTGACATCCTTGCCTCAGCTCAGCATAAGCAAATCATGATAGCACAAGTGCCCTACGGCCGTTACCAATCAATTCTGCATTCCTGCTTTATGATGAACTGTTAGCCCGAGACTCTTCCTCCCTCCTTGACTTTGAATTAGAAGTGTTTCCTCCTGAGTCGGAATCACCAATACAGATTAAGGTCCCGACTTTTCACCCGCCCTACCATACTGCGCAGCTGGAGCCATTCAAGGAAGCAAGCAGCGTGACGTGCAGAACCAGGCCTATAATTGAAAAAAATAAAAAAGGCAGTAAGAAATTAATAACTATTTCATGTTTGTTTCCTAACGTCTGCTCCTGTCTGGTACTTTAATGGTTGAGGTACACCGTACATCACATGCTAGGAAAAGTGCAACCACTGTGCACTGGGCCGATCATACGCAGGGCTTGTTTGCAAATTCCCCTGCAGATGACGAACTGCTGCTGTACAATCCTGATTGCCGGGCTACCCGACCCGAGTTATGAGTGATAATAAATAATCTGTCTATTCACTTTGAAAGGGATATCCGTATTCTGGCGGGCCCTGCGCAGTTCATAACAGAAGCTCTGCTGAGTGCAACTTCACAGAGATCTTATGTAAATAACAAAATGTTATTTTCAGTCTGACGTAGCAACAGAAATGAAAACTGAACTAACCACATCAGTCTTCAAACGGGTAAAAAACAACTTTCACTCAAATGTTTAATAAACTTTTAATACCAGAGGAAAGAACAAATACACAGTCCTGCAAGACATACAAGGAGCAAATACATTTAAAGAACATTTTTTCAAAGAAGGCAGCTGCGTATTTCCCTAACAGCAATGTCACTATTTAAAACAATACATACATTTTGAACAACAGCATTATTATTTTTTTAGTACACAAATTGTGATCTACATAAAGTTCAGATGTAAATGGGACATCTGCCCATTTAGGCTTACACTTAGTTCAGGATAGATGACACATACTTTGCAATTGGACAAAACATTCAAGAGCGCTCCAGGGACAGTATCACGGATGTGTGAAATGGGAATAGGAAAGTGTGGGTATTTATTATTCCAGAGTACTTTCTTGCTACAGAGAACTGGTACTATCCCATTAAACATATTAGACCTCTGCTGAGAAGTGCAGATACTTTCACTTGAAAATGACAGATGTGGAGGTATGCGGTCCCTGAAAGTACCAGCCTATTTAAAGCACCGATTATCATTGCAGTAGATTTCCAGGAATACACATATTTTTGTCAATGCCCATGGTGCACAGTAACACATTTATTAACATATATGAAAATGGGGTTCACACATAACTTTTTCTTTTAGGGAGATGCTGATTTTCCTGAAGACAATCCCCTTCTCCTACACCTCACGAATTTTGGGATTATGCCCACTGCACTGCATCCTTAGAAAAACAATTTACTTTTCCCTCGTCAAGAATACATTTGTTTAAATGTACCTTCGTGAATGCCTGCACACATGCAAGTTTTGGGTGCTCACATCCATCTGCAAGGCACTCTTGCCATTGAATGTCCACTCTCCAGGCTTTTCCCAAGATTAGGGGAGAGGATGTGGCATAACAGCCAGCGCTGCCAATTTTAAAACTGAGAAGCGAGGTTCAAGTCTGGGCGTCGGCTCACCATCCTGTTAGTCAGGGCAAATCATTTAATCTCCCTGTGCCTAACAAAATGAATGTGTCTTTGTGTAACGTAACTGGTGCTCATTTAAAGCATTCCAATACCTTTGAGTCAAGTTCGCTCTATATAAAACTGCAAAAAAACAGCAGAATTACTCACAAATCTTATTATAGGAGCTATTAATATTACTAGTTAATGTTTGAAGAAATAATTTAGATTTTCCTTCTAGAAGTGATATTTTTGAATTATTGAGGTAAAACTGTGAGGTAAGACTCTGTTATTGTTTGTCAGTGTGAGTTTTATGTGCTGCTGACATTGAGACTTGTTGGTGCCTATTTTGCCAGTAAAGTACTGATGTTGGTCAATTTATAAGTATGGTGAGGAATGTTGGCTATGAGGGCCTTTAGGGAGTACATGACAGCCTTGGGAAGAGCACTGCATTTTGGCAGTTGGATTGAGTATTGAGTTCATATTATGGTCTGACTTTATCACAATGACATACATTTGCCGCACTCTGGTATACTTTGAGTATCAAAAGATTTTATGGTGCTAGGAGGTTCCTTCAGGTATTTTAAAGCTTGAGGAAGAAAAATGGGGAGTATCTGTCTTTAGTGTTCAAGATTCTTGATTCACAATAGGCCATTACCCCAACTTTTGTTTAGCCAGCACGGTGAGGTGTATAACACTACAAAAACTCTTTAGGGGCATATGTTACTTTTTCTAAATATCAAATGGTGGATTACAGAGGCACATATTGACACTAGGGGGCATATTATCAAAAACTAGCGATATTTATCGCTAAAGAAGCTTAGCGAAATTTTTTGAATTGCCGGATTTTATCGCAGAGATAACGTGCTATTAGCAACGTTTATCTCCAATGCGATAACATAACCGGCGATAGCGGCAAAATGAGTGAATATTGCTGGAAAACCAGCAATATTCACGCATCATCGCCAATAGGGGCTTATCCAGAATATCCACCTCCCATTGCATATAATGGCTAAGAACTGGTCTGAGCAGTCGTTAGTTTTTAGCTATATTCGCGCTTATCGCAAATTTTTTTATTGCTGCGCCTGCCTTGCTACTAGGCGATAGCGACGTTAGGGACTGCTTTCAGTCGCTAACTGGTTGGGTACGCCTACTTTGCATGTCATTAGCGATAAATATCGCTGACATGCAAAGCGGGCCGCAAACCGCTCGCTATCACCTAAAAACTGTCGCTAACTGATGTTAGCGACTGCTTGCTAATAGGATGGATGGATAAGGTGCACTGTTCTATTCTGTGCCACCATGCACAAATAAAGCTATGTGCAGAACAGGACAGATTCAGAAGAGGCACATTTCTACAGGGGGCAACATTGTGAGATGCGTGAGATATAGACAAAGAGGATTTAAAGGGGTTCTATATTATTATATATTATTCCACTGTAATATTGCTTCTGAAAATATCTTTCAGGATTGCTGGGTACTTCAATTTCTGTTCTACGCCAGTTGAGGTTGTGGGTGGAGCCAATAGAGTAAGTGGGTGGAGTCAGTGGAGAAAGAGGATGGGATCGGGGAAGTGGGTGTGACCTCCTACAAACATTTGAGCACCTGGACTTATTATTTTACAAATTAAGCAATGATGGTAGCCATTGTATTGGTCACCCTCACCTAAAAGGTATGTAGGTAGGCATCTTCCCTGGGAGGGCTGTTTGGAGGTGGGAGGCTGCTCTACAACTCCCACGAGGCACTCCTGCACCACCCCTGAGCAGGATGTAGCAATCCACCACACCCAGAATCATGCGGCAGCCATTGTATTGGTTACCCTCACCTAAAAGGTAAGTTGCCATCTTCCCAGGAAGGGTTGTTTGGGGTGGGAGGCCTGCACTACAGCTTCCACCGGGTACCCCTGTCCCAAACATGAGCAGAATGTAGCACTCCACAACATCCAGAAGCATGTGGCTGCCATTCTATTGGTCACACTCACCTAACAGGTAGGTAGCCATCTTCCCAGGAAGGGCTGTTTGGGGATGGGAGGCCTGCACTACAACTCCTACCAGGCACCCCTGTCCCATCCCTGACCAGGATGTAGCACTCCACCACACCCAGAAGCATGTGGCAGCCATTGTATTGATCGCCCTCACCTAACAGGAAGGTAGCATCTACCCAGGGAGGGCTGTTTGGGGGTGGGAGGCCGGTACTACAACTCCCACTAGGCACCCCTGTTCCATCCCTGAGCAGGATGTAGAACAGCACCACACCCAAAAGCATGTGGCAGCCATTGTATTGGTCACCCTCAACTAACAGGCAGGTAGGCATCTTCCCAGTGGGGGCTGTTTGGGGGTAGAGGCCTGCTCTACAACTCCCACCAGACATCCTTGTCCCACCCCGAGCAGGATATAGCATGCCACCATACCCAGAAGCATGTGGCAGCCATTGTATTGGTCACCCTCACCTAACAGGCAGGTAGACATCTTCCCAGTGAGGGCTGTTTGGGGTGGAGGCCTGCACTACATCTCCCACCAGGCACCCCTGTCCCACCCCTGAGCAGGATGTAGTACACCACCGCACCCAGAAGCATGCAGCAGCCATTGTATTGGTCACCCTCAACTAACAGGTAGGTAGCCATCTTCCCAGGAAGGGCTGTTTGGGGGTTGGAGGCCAGCGCTACAACTCCCATCAGGAACCCCTGTCCCACCACTGAGCAGGATGTAGCACTCCACCACACCCAGAACCATGTGAAAACCCTTGTATTTCAACAACTAAGCTCACAGGAATGTAGTCACCTTCCCAGGGAGGGCTGTTTGGGGGTGGGAGGGCTGCACTACAACTCCCACCAGGCTGCCTTGTGCCACAGCTCAGCAAGTTGGAGCACTTCCCACCACCCAGAAGCATGTTGCAGCCATTGTATTGCAACAACGAAACTTACAGGTAGGTAGTCACCTTCCCAGGGAGGGCTGTTTGGGGGTGGGAGGCCTGCACTACAACTCCCACCAAACACTCTTGGTCCACCCCTGAGCAGGATATAGCACTCCACCACACCCAGAAGCATGTGGCAGCCATTGTAGGTAGGTAGTCACCTTCCGGGGAGGGCTGTTTGGGGGTTGGAGGCCTGCACTACAACTCCCACCAGACACCCTTGTCCCACCCCTGAGCAGAATAGATCACTCCACCACACCCAGAAGCATGTGGGTGGCAGCCATTGTACTACAACAAACGCACAGGTAGGCAGTCACCTTCCCCGGAAGGGCTGTTTGGGGGTGGGAGGCCTGCACTACAACTCCCACAGACACCCTTGTCCCACCCCTAAGCAGGATATAGCACTCCACCACACCCAGAAGCATGTGGCAGCAGCCATTGTATTGGTCACCCTCACCTAACAGGTATGTAGCTATCTTCCCAGTGAGGGCTGTTTGGGGATGGGAGACCTGAAATACAACTTCCACCAGGCACACATGTTCCACCCCTGAGCAGGATGCAACACTCCACCCCACCCAAGAACATGTGGCAGCCATTGTATTGGTCACCCTCACCTAATACGTAGGTAGCCATCTTCCCAGGGAGGGCCGTTTGTGGGTGGGAGGTCTGCACTAAAACACCACCAGGCACCCCAGTCCCACCCCTGAGGAGGTTTTAGCACTCCACCATATCCAGAAGCATGTTGCAGCCATTGTAGTGGTCACCCTTACCTAACAGGTAGGTATCCATCTTTCCAGGGAGGGCTGTTTGGGGGTGGGAGGCCTGCACTATAACTCCAACCAGGCACCCCTGTCCCACCCATGAGCAGGATGTAGCACTCCTTCACACCCACCCAAAAGCACATGGCAGCCATTTTATTTGTCACCCTCACCTAAGAGGTAGGTAGCCATCTACACAGGGAGGACTGTTTGGGGGTCGGAGGTCTTCAATACAACTCCCACCAAGCCTCCTGTTCCACCCCTGAGCAGGATGTGGCACTTAACCACACGCATAAGCATGTGCCAGCCATTGTATTACATCAACCAAACTTACAGGTAGGTAGTCACCTTCCCCGTGAGGGCAGTTTGGGGGTGGGAGGCCTATGCTACAACTCCCACCAGGCCCAATTGTGCCACAGTTCAGCAAGATGTAGGACTCCTCCCTACCCAGAAGCATGTGGCAGCCATTGTATTACAACAACCAAACTTACAGGTAGGTAGTCACCGTCCCATGGAGGGCTGTTTGTGGGTGGGAGGCCTGTACCACAACTCCCACCAGCCACCCCTGTCCCACCCCTGAGCAGGATGTAGCTAGCCATCTTCCTAAAGAGGGCTGTTTGGAGGTAGGAGGCCTGCACTACAACTCCCACAAAGCAGTCCTATCCTACCCATGAGCAGGATGTAGCACTCCACCACACACCCTGAGAGATGTGTCAGAAACTCACCCCAAATGCAACAACAGAACAGGCAAGTAGACAGTGCATGCACCCCACCATTCCTCTCAAAAGGCATGGAACCATAGGACAACACCAGCCCTCACATCCCACCAAAATTGACACAGATCCAGTAGCCACTACAGTGTGCAGGCAGCAGAGCATGTGTAACTGTCACAGCAACCAAAGTGTATTTCACCAAAACACATGTAGAATTAATTCAGGGCACAATCATGCCATCTGTAAGTTCAATGGGGGCAGAGCTTGAAGGACCATGTTAAAACAAAGCAAGCATGGTCTGTAGAACAAAAAAAGCAAAGCACATGACATGTCAAAGCTATGCATGAGATAACAATGGCTAGTTCATGCTCAGATGTAACGTCTGCCAGACAGAGTAATCAATAAAGATGCTTGACATAAAGTTGTGCCGCTAGTTGTTAGATGAGAACATGTACTCGTAATCCCAAACTATGCATGTGGCGCATGGTATCCATTGACATGTCACACCCTGGACAAGTAATGTATGTACCTCCACATCATGTCATGATGCTCAGTACCGTGTAGCAATACAAAGTGATGTTAATGTAAACTGGGTGGTGTATAAAATATGACATCCAAACATCTAACACCAAACATGTGGGGTGCACTTCAATGACCGTTTCCCCTCTGTCCCACAGGTGACCAAGAACTGACAGCAGAGGATGACAACACCAACCTGCAGAGCCAGTCTCCACCCCTGGAACATGGACTCTCTGATGATGACTCCCTGGATTTCAAGGATGTGGAGCAAGAAGCCGGCCCATCAGGCATGCCAGGGCGCAACACATGCCAGAACCCCACTATCCCCCCTGCCATCACATCAGCAACAAGAACTACGCTGACCCCTGCTGTAACAACCTGTGCGGCCTCCACCATCACCAGGGCTGCCTGCAACACCCTCCCTCCCCCAGAGGATGAACACCCCACCCCACCAACTGAGGAGGGCAGGGCGAGTAGGCGGGTGCATACAGTCGTGATGCAACAGGTCTGTGACAGCAGGGCATGGGGAAGGGAAAGTGGGAGTCAAACACAACCGTACACTGGGACCGAAGCCCTGGCCAACATCGCCAGAGTCCTTGGGTCCTATGAACAAGCCCAGGGACAAAGAGGCCAGGCGCTGGAAGATCCTGTAAGCTCTGCCTGCTGCTGAGGTCCATAGACACCCGCATGGGTTAAATCATGGACCTCTTGGGCCAGTTACTGGTGGTTCTGAGAGACAGGCCTGCGGCCCAAACAACACCTCCACCTCCCTCCAGTGGCCCACAGGATGACAGTTCCCCTACCTCCCCTGCGGCCACAGAGAGGGGGGAGTCCTCAGACCCCACTGGTCCCGTAGCAGAGGCCCCCCTGCCAAACTACCAATGAGCGTCCAAAGAAATTCTAGGGAGGATCCTGTGGCAAAGCACCTTACAAACGCCAGACAAGGAGCAAGCCATGAAGGCACCCCTCTTCACCTTTCCATTGACTTTGTTGACTGTCCTTGTCCATTCTGCGACATTGGCAGGCATCTGTTGGACTGGGTCAACACATCAATGTGGTGACTACTCGATTGTTTCATCTTTCATTATTGAAAACTCATTGATTCACTTTTCACCTTTTTGTAAATATTTAATTCCCTGTCACATATACCCATTCTAAATAAACAATCCTTACACACCTATGTATTCATGTCTGCTCCATGTTTATCACAGGATGTTCAATGTTGACCATGATTATAATGTACCAGGAGCACAGATTGTTTGCAGGCAAGGAGAGGCTGAAGGGACCTAGGAAAACACAACTGAACAATATTCACTTGTCAGGCGGTGTCATCACAGCCATTGCACAACACTTGTCATCAAGGTACTCCTATCTGCACACATTATAATGAGCAACAGTACTGACATATACATCCTGTAGCTGTGCATAACTACCCTGTCCCAGAAACATTAGCAGTCAGCACAGAGGAAACAACAGGCAGCAGTGACAAAGGTATCCTAGGCCTTTGCACCAACAACATCAGCAGACAATGGCCCCATTCTACATTTTCACTCACCTTCAAGAGAAGTAGCGATTTATGAGCTGTTGATGAAAGCCGCCACCTTTTTCCTCTCCACTATCCTCGTCACTGGGCATGTGTGGGTTTGCAGGCGGGCCCTCGACTGCTCATCAGCGTCCAGGAGCAAGGGAAACTCCTTGTACAAGGCCAGGTTATGGAGCATGCAGCATGCAACTACAATCTGACACACCTTTTTGGGCAAGTACATCAGCGCACCTCCGGTCTTGTCCAGGCAGCGAAATCATGACTTCAGGAGACCAAAAGTATGCACCACCATACAACGTGTCCTCCCATGGGCATCATTGCAGCGGATTTCAGCTGGGGTCCTGGGATTCCGCAGTGGGCTCAGCAACCAAGGCTGGTTGGGATATGCAGAGTCACCTAGGTATGAGATACTCATACCGATTAGGTGATATAACTGTGGCAGAGGATAGCATGTCACACATACAGCACGCTACTTGACTTTGCATACTCACCCACAATCCATGCACACTCCAGAAGCAGATTAGCTATCAGCTGTGGCACAATGCTGTTACGCAGGATATACGAGTCATAGGCAGAGCTGGGAAATTTGGCACAGACGTGTGAAATGATCATATCTCCCTGGCACACCACTTGTGCATTGATGGAATGGAAATGTTTCATGTTCCTGTAGATGTTCTCACATGCCTGTCGTGGAACCAGGCCAACATGTGTGCAGTCAATGGCACCAACAACATTAGGGATGTGCCCAAGGGCATAAAAATGACCCTTCACAGCCGCCAATTCATGCCTCCTGGGAAAATGGATGTATCTGTCCTTGTAGGTCATCATAGCGGACAGGACATCATGTAGCACCATGCTGAACATAGGTTGCGACATCTCATCTTAGGTGGACACCTTGTACTGGAATGAACCAGTAGTAAAGAAATGCAGGGCCGCCATCACCTTACACATGGGTGTCAAATCAGTCAGATATGTTCCGCAAGGCTGTAGGTGTGGCTCCAACAGAGCATATAGGTCTTGTAAGGTCGGTAGATCCAGACGGAATTTCCATATGACGTCCTCATCCTCCATGTCCGCCAGCACTGTGAAGGGATGATGCACATTTGGTTCCCTCCTAATTGAGATGAAAGGGGACACATGTCATAGCAATCCACCATGAGATGTGTCCAACATCTTACGTTTTGACTGACACAACGCCAACAATGACTGCCATCACAGTTCAGCTTACAGCCCAACTTACATGTAGAGACGCCTTCAGCTACACTAGTCATACACTTGTCCACTTTTCACACAGTGAGTACCTCCAAAACAAAATCTGACTATGTGAATTCCTAAAGGTACATGTCCACATTATGCGTAACCAACCCTGAGAGTAGTTCATACAGCATATGTGTGAAACCGCAACACTGCTGTCTCCTACCTGGCTGCTGTACCTGCTACACCTTCTTGCATAAGTCGAACAGGGCACACATCAACTACACAAAGAGCACAGTCTGTGCATTCAGACCAACCCTCTAACTACCCTTATCGGAGTGCTTCCACACCCCAGTTTGACTCGACAAGTGCCATTGAGCAGAGGGCAGTAATAATGGGAGACACTTCCAGGGCAGGACACTTCCAGCTGCAGTCAGCGCTCTAGTTTCACGCTGTACTGCTACTTAATCCGGATTGTGATCACTCGCGCAGCGGACGCGGCAAGAACCTGACTAGAGGTAGTGGTGCTAGGTGCTAAAGTTGCTCCTTGATCTTTTAAAAAAATAGTTTTAACCTGTTTTAATCTTGGTGTTATTTGTGTTACTTCTGGCACGCTCAATTGCACAATTGAAATCTACTCTTTGCACATATACCCCCACCAAGCCTCTACCTACCCTCATTGGAGTGCTCCCACGCCCTGGTCCGACTCGGCAAGTGCCGTTGCATGGAGGGCAGTCACAGGAGACACTTCCAGGACGGGAGACTTCCGGCTGCAGTCAGCGCTCTAGGTTTGCGCTGTACTGCTACTTAACCGGATGACCGATCACCCGCCCAGCGGACGCGCACAGCGGGCGCGCCGGCGGCACGCCGAAGGCAAACCAAAGGCAAGCCAGTCTGTGCCCATCCGTGCCCGGCCGGGACCAGGGGTCACAACCCCTGCCAGTTTTCAAAATACTCTCAGGTATAGCTCTCAGTCTCTGACTGCTTTGAGAAAGGCCATTGGTAGCAATTGTTCACATTCAATGAACATTGCTAACAGCCCTTTGTGCTGCTCCCACTGTAACTATAAGCTTCAACCCCATAGCAAGGTAGCACAGCTACCCGCCCCACTGCTCAAATTCTTCCTCCTGAACTGTCGGTCCCTTCCTAGGCATTCAACCAAACTCACACTATTACTAGATGACCTCAAACCCGATGTGTTATTCCTAACAGAAACCTGGCTTCAAGACGAAGTTGACCCAGTTGTTACGCAAACCCTGCCACCTGGCTATTTAATGCAAAGAGTGGATCGTAAAACTGGAAGGGGTGGGGACTAGCAATAATATTTACAGACAACTTCAGCTGTTGGTCATCTACGGACGGACCACCAGACTGTGAGTGCTTGAACTTCTCCCTGGAGTTCTCTCCCACCAGCACCTTCTCCGGTTTACTGCTCTACAGACCCTCAGGACCCATAGGTCAATTTATAAATGCACTCCCCACTCTTGTCACCAATCTAGCCCTAACTCCAGCTAATTTTACAATGCTAGGGGACCTCAAAATCCACATGGATGACCACTCTAACCACCTGGCCAATGAGTTATCTACTAGCCTCATGGCACTTCAAATTAAACAGAAAGGCTTTGCCCCCACACATAATAAGGGCCATCTACTCGACCTAGTGTTTATTAACAACTTGAATCTTTATGTTGACTCTCCCGTCCCCCTCCCCTGGACGGATCACTCGCCTATTCGCCTGGTCTGGGAATCTCCCGCTCCCTCCTCCTCAGAACACTATACTGATATTCGATAGGAAATGGTCAAATCTCTCAGTTAGCCAATGGACCTCTGTCCTCGACACCACTAGACCACAGACTGACCCTAACCCTGAGATGGCGAACAATAACTTTAACTCATGGATCCAAAACTCATTGGACATTGTAGTCCCAAAAAAACTCTCTCACAGGAGATTCAGACAAAAATCATCTCCCTGGTTCTCCCCTAAATTAAGAAATCTGAAAGGAGTTGGAGACAGAACTTCGCAGAAGAAAGGAAACAGGACTACTGAGAGGCAATTAGGAGGTACAAGGCAGAGATCAAAATCGCCCAAACCGACTTCTATGAGGAGAGAATCAACTCAGCTGCTAACTCTCCTAAATAGATCTTTCATATCACTAAATCTCTCTCCTCTGTGCAGCATAAACCTCCCAAGACGGAGGAAGCACCAGACCGGTGTAACAACTTAGCAGATCACTTCCACCATAAAATCCAGGTGATCTGCCAGCCTTTCCCTCCCCACCAGCCTGAGCCTACAGATCACAGCACCACTATTTCATACCCTGAACTACACTGCTCCTTAGGAGAATTCCCACTGTTGGACCCTGAGTCCCTAGATGCCCTAATTTCCAGGGTAACCCTGGACTCCCCCTTGGATCCCGCCCCCCCCCCCACAGTACCTCTCATTAGTCACCAATTCCATTCGCCCAGTCATCTTAGATGCTTTAAACTCTTCTATCATCTCCGGCACGGTGACCCTGACATGGTAATGTGCACAGATGAGAGCCCTCATGAAAAAACCCAACCTTGATCACTCCAACATGGCTAATTACCGCCCCATCTCTCTACTTCCCTGGCTGAGCAAGCTAATGGAGAGACATATAAACTCCACTCTGGTACAGCACTTGGAATCCAACAACTTGCTTCATATCACCCAAACTGGATTCTGTCCACAACTAGGGACCGAGATGGCCCTACTGGCGGTACCAGAGGAGGCAAGGAGAATTCTGGACCAGGGCAGCTCAGCAGCTATCATTCTGTTAGATCTCAGTGCCTCCTTCGACACTGATTATCATAATATCCTGCTTGAGCGGATACAAAACTTAGGAGTCCTTTACAAACGATTAGAACCAGGAGCACAAACGCAATAATTGAAAAAGAGTATTGCACAAAGACCGAGTCCCCAAACAAAACAGGACCCAATATATGGACCCCATTTATAAACTAATAGGTGAGTGGTAACAAGGTTAAAAAGTCCCTCCTTATATATTCATGAATAAAAAAGGATAACTTGAGCTCAAACACTTTGTTTCCTTTTTAGCAATAAGGTTCCAAATGGAATTACTTTTATATAAATTTGAGAGACAAAAAACTGTGGATGCATGAATGAGATGAACCCCCTGGTGGGAGGATGGCCAACACTGATAAGATAAGGATAGTATAACCTCAAATAGCAAAATAGGCAGGGATGTATAAAATAAAAAATAAAAATGAAATAAGCTATGTAAATTATGAAACTGCACTATTGAATGCTTTCTTACATGGGATTCTTTCATTCACAGATCCATGTTCTATAAATTGTCCTGAAGAAGGTGGGGCCTTGCGCCTTATCCACCGAGACGCGTCGACAACCCTAAGGGGATTTTTAATTGTGTATTAAATTGTTTACATATGTTTTTTAACTTTGAATTGCATTCATAATTGTGTACATATATGACCATTCACTGATGAGCATTAGGCACTGTATTAAATAGAAAGAACGCCGATGGTCATTTTGCTCTTGTATGAATTTATGTGTTTTTAATTATGCAACACTTTTAATTTAATAAATATCTTTCTGTCAATTTATGTAGCTTTTGTAGTTCTACTATTGTAAGGGGTCAATAATAAACACAAGATGTAGAGATTGAATGCTGTAATATGAGGCCTGAGTGGGTTGCATGGTGATTATTTGTTTCCCCAATTAACGAACAAAACCCAGGGAACACTTTCCATTTTTTGAATCCTTCAATCCTTGGTCACCCCTATCAACCTCCTACGAGTCTGCTCTTCAGTTCAGCCTTTTGTGCCACCTCTGTGAAAGTACGCAGATTCAGGTGGGGTGGACGCTCTTTCTCCTTGAATGCCTCTAACCTGTGGAATTCTCTCCCCCCCACCCTCCGTGGGGAACCAAACCTACTGGAATTCTGTAAACATCTAAAAACTCATCTTTTCACTACCTCACACTAGCCCCACTGGCCTCTCTGTCTCTCCGCCCTGCAAGCGCTAGGAGGCCTCCGGGTAGCTGGCGCTATAAACATCCAAATTCATTCATTTTTTCACATGAGCAAAGCAAAATCCGGAATGAAATATGCACATTGTGTAGTCAAACATTTATCACTGTTTGTTGCCTAGCTATATCACACATTGACAGTGTACATATTGGAGAGTACATCACAACACTGATCTGTGTAAATGCCCAGCAATATCACAAGTGTCATGTGAGTGAGTACATGCCAATGTTTGAAGTCATGTGCACCAACATGGTGTAGTCAGTAGTGGGCCAAATGTTCCATTAGCATTGCGTGCACTATCTTGTGTCATGAATCAGGTGTCTACTGAACACTGGTGAGATCTGGCCATTGCCATTGACACAACATTCTGTGTCCATAGGTGCTGTTAATATGCTCTGCCATCCAAATCACAGTCATTGGAAGCAATGGATAGCAGCCATATCGCGGTAGCAACTGCCTGGCCCCTGCGGTGTGTCACTGCCAATGCCCATGACCTTACAGCCAATGGGAACCGCAATCGCGGTAGCCTAATGCAATTTTGAACATTGCGGTAGGCGTGCTCCGCCACTGCTGGGCCGGTCATTGGATCAAATTGAAAGATAAACGAACACTGTAGCGATTGCCTGGGCCCTGAGGTGTGTCACCGCCAATGCCCAAGCCCTTACAGCTAATGGGAACTGCAATCGTGGTAGCCTAATGCAATTTTTAAGATCGCGGTAGGCGTGCTCCACCTCCGTGGGCCGGTCATTGGATGCATTTGAAAAAAGCGGTCCTGGAACACCAAATACAGCAGCTTAGAACCACTGAAACTGCCCTAGGGGGCTATATATATATGGGAGAGAGACTCACTTTCCACTGCTTCCAGACACTGCTGCCTGACACTCCTCACCACCAACTGCTGCTGCTCCTGTCTCCATGCACTGCTGCCTGACACTCCTCATCACCAACTGCTTCTGCTCCTGTCTCCAGACACTGCTGCCTGACACTCTGCACCAACTGCTGCTGCTCCTGTCTCCAGCCACTGCTACCTGACACTCCTCACTACCAGCTGCTGCTGCTCCTGTCTCCAGACACTGCTGCCTGACACTCCTCACAACCAACTGCTGCTGCTCCTGTCCCCAGACACTGCTGCCTGATACTCCTCACCACCAACTGCTGCTGCTCCTGTCTCCTGGACCCAGACACTGCTACTTGACACTCCTCAGCACCAACTGCTGCTGCTCCTGTCTCATGGACCCAGTGATGGCGAGGACTGAGAAAATCAGGGCCTGTCCCTTTACCACAGAGGAGCTGGAAGCCCTGGTGGATGAGGTGCTCACACAGTATGGGAGGCTATATGGTGCTCCAGATGTCATGGTAAGTGTTTCATAGTGCAAGGTAGAGTGCAGGGAGTATACACATGAAGTTGATCTGCTGCAGTATGTGCCTGAGATTGTGGTTTTGTGTGATACACTGCCTAGCATGCTGACTTCAGGGGAAAGGGGTATGTAGCCTATTTTAAACATATCCATGGCTGCATATCAGGATGGGAGGGACACGCAGTGTTTTTGGAGCCATGCAGTGACTCTGCAAGTTTGGTAAGCTGGAGTCAGGACATACATTGCCTGTGCTAATGGATGTTTGGGTCCATGAGGTTTTTCACAGGCTTATCTGTAACATTACTAAGAATTTACGTCCAGAGGGTACTGATGGAAGTATGTCTGACATAATATTGCCACCATGAATGTGTCAGCATTATGCACAAGAATGAAATCCCAGAGGGTGACAATCTTGGTGTAAATTCACCTATGACACAGCAGATTGTACTTTTGAAACAACCCCCTTCCATTTTCATCATTATGTGTACTGACTCGCATGTGTAGGCACTGTTTGCCCTCTCATATTGTCCCTGCATGTGATATTTCTGATGCCCCATGTTGAACTTCAGTGTGAGTCCCCCTAGCCTGCACAGTCACTGCCCAATTTGACAAGGACACATCACTGAATGTACAGAGTGATACATATGGGTTGTCTGCTACACTATCCATCATAGAGCTATCTCAGGCCTGTGGATTGCACAAGACAGACCTTGTTCGAAGGGTGTGAGATTGTAAAATCATGTCCCTAAATGTGACCTCCATGACACAGTAAACCATTCACAGGGCAAGGAAAATGAGGGGTGTGCAGTGTTTGACACAGTGAGTCTGCCCGGACACATCATTTCCAATGTAATGGATGTCTTGCTCACCCACAAACTGGATAGCAGATGTGGGCCCCATTCACATTGCTTTCTGTGCTGGCATTCTGCATGTGTATGAGATTGGCAGGTAATGTGTCCATCCTCATACCTGCATGCATTTTGCTATGATTATCCAATGCTTATGTACTATGTGTCATGTTGTATTGTCTCTGCTAAACATATCTGTGAAATATTGCTGTTAGTGCATGCTCCTGTACTGAGAGATAGTGGTACATTACCCAGTGTCACTGAAATTTCCTCCTCTTGTCTCCCATGCCTGCAGCTCAAAGTCTACCAGTGGAAGGCCATATGGAGGGCCATTGCGCGCAAGATGCGGGCTCTGGGTGTCTCCAACTGACGGTACACACACTGTCACAAGAGGTGGGATGACATCTGCCGGCTGAGCAAAAACGTGGCAGAGATGACGTTGGTGCTGCTATCTTGGACTGGGTACACAAAAGTGAGCAACCCAATATACCCTTGAGGGTTTGGGCAATAGATATGTTATGGTAATTGAACCTTCAAGGGTTTTAATTGTCTTATTGTTTCGAATATTATTTTAAATATCTACAATTGTACGACCTGATATATTTGATGCCGTTAATGCACAACAACTGTGACAAATGTCTTTTTAAGTTAATTTCTGTTTGTCACTGAACAGTGATCTTTTTGAGACAAAAGAGAGCAAGAGAAAGGGTGTATATGAAAGAGTATTCGGATTTAATATTTGTTACAAGGGTACATGATAGATAAACAACGTTGTAAGAGAACATACAAATAAATTGATCTATAAAAATTCTCTATACAACAATTGCAAAATCTTTTCTACCTATTTACAATCTAATTTATTATCCGGTAGAAAAAGCAATCGTCGACGTTTCGGTCTCTATTCTTGCATTTCCGAGACCATCCTCAGGACAGTTGTTGTGCATTAACGGCATCAAATATATCAGGTCGTACAATTGTAGATATTTAAAATAATATTCGAAACAATAAGACAATTAAAACCCTTGAAGGTTCAGCTATCTTGGACTGGCAGGTTGGCGCGCAGGAGAATGACACCACTAATGTCCTGCATCTTAGCTGTGACACAGCCTCAGCTGGATGCACGTTTGAAGGACCATCAGCAGCAAGCTGGGGGTGAGTATTTTGGGAAGGGTGACTTTGGTTGTGAGTGACTGCATGTATTCCAAGCCTGAGCCAGTGCTGAGCTCTGTGATGTTGCTAGTCTGATGCAATGGCTTGTAATTGGCCTCTGTGTTGGGTACAGCTGTCATGAATTTTCACTACATGTACTTTCTCATTTCATTGAAGTAATAGCCTTTGACATTGCATTCTGAGTTGTGTCCTTATGGCATTGGCTGCATTGGGGGAGTCAGGAACATCCCATTGCAGTGAATGGCAGTGTGCCTCATCTGAGTGTGCTTTCAACAATGTGTGCAGTGCCTGACCCTAAAATTGTGATAACTACACATCTGACCCAATGTGCAACTGTAGTTGTGCCCCAAAGTACGACATGGTGTATACCATGAGCTCATGGCCATTGCAAACTGGTATTTTGGAGTCTGTATCTGTGTTATCCCCTTATGGTGATTCCATATGTGACAACATGTTGGGAGGTACCTCTTTTTAAGCCACAGAGACCTAGGTATGCTCAGAGGGATCTGTATGGCTGGTAACATGGAGGCACGGGCAAGCTATTTGGTTGTGTGGACATCACATGGGTCAATGATGCCAAGTTTGCATGATACCATGCATTTTTTGACTTTGGAATGAAGCTTGCACAATGCGACTACACTGGGTGGTGTGCAACATGGGGGTATCATCATCTCGTTTTGTGCTTTTTTTGCATATGATGTTTGTGTGATTGGCACTAAACTGAACCTATGTCTCTTGCAGCATCTACTGAAGGCACAGAAGGACAAGGGACGGACAACAGTGGTGAGGCATTAGGCACGACTGCCATACATGAGCACACTGACACTGATGTGACCAGCGCCTCAGAGGAGGATAGGAGTTTGCTTGAGGAATCACTGCCAGAGACACAACCTAAACATCATCTGACAGCAGCCGTGACTCCTCTATGTTGGCCGGCACAGGGACTGGGAAATCTGCCTCCTCTTCTACCACGCATCGTTCAGTGCCTGCCTTTCCAGCTACTTCCACTAGTGCTGCACATGCTTGCAACAGTAAAAAGGGAAGAGTATCCTTCCCCCCAGGCAACGCTGCCCCTGCCCCTGTCTCCCCTGCTGCCTTCAGTGTTGAGGCTAAGGACCTTTTGTGCCAACTGTGTGTGGGTCAGACAACTCTCCTAAATGCCTTCCTAGACCATGATAAGAAGTTGGCACAGGTAGTTGCCTTCATGGAGGGCATTCATTCAGACGTGGGTGGACTACACAGGACTGTCCAGTCTTTGTCCTCTACAGGGATGTCAGCCATTCAGCTGTCACAGGCTCGGAGTCCAGCTCCAATCCCTTCGGCCAACCGCCGCCAGTGGCTACCTCTGAAGAAAGTGACCACACACCACAGTCCACAGGCTCAAGATATGCCACACGCAGCACACAACAGAAGCACTCCAAGCGGGCCAGAGCACAGACACCATCCCCCAAACAAACCAATGTCACTCCAGAGCACAAAGCCAAAAGCCCTTCAGGCGACACTCAGGGGCATCAAGCCAAGAAGCAGGCTTCAGCTCACAAGCCTCAAAAGCATCCCCATCCAAGGGCACTCCCATCTCAAAAGCATCTCCCAAAGACAAGCAGACAGTATCCGGGCCTGCTGTGAAGCTGTTGCGTGCTAAGAGTCCAAAGAAAAAGCCCTCTAAGGCAGATTTACCCACAACCTCAACTCCCATCCACACCCCTGTTAGGCTGGGAAAGGAGGGCACTGTAGGGGGTCAACAGGGGATGGAGGGGAAAAGGCAAGGTCGAAGGGTCATCACCTGTACCTGATGCACCTGTGGTGGAGATTGAGTCTGTTGTGTCCGCCCCACTTACCACTCCTCCCAAGACAATAATTCCCTATCGAGTCCCCAAGAAGTGGAAAGGCACCCCTCCACATTCTCCCTCTCACACTGTGTCTCACATCAGCAGGACTCCACCTCCACGTGCCACCACACCACCCGGTCCAAGCAGCTCCCAAAGCATCTGAGGCCTCTACCTCAGCTGGTCCTCTCTCCCAGGTCCAGTCCAACTGGCCCCGACACTCAGCCACCTCCAAGTCCGACTGACAGCCAAGTATGAGTCAAAGTCCCCCTCCCACACCTGTCTCTCCTAGAGCAGTGCCTGGACTGCCCATTGTTATCCCCCTAGCTGTGTTGCTGGCCAGCCAGTGTACTGTCTCAGCCATTCCCTGTGCAGCCTCTCATGCACACATGTGCCTACTTATAATGGTGGACTGGCCACTGGCCTTGCTGTTCATCACTGTTGATGTCCATTCCCTGTGCAGCTTCTCATGCACACATGTGCCTACTTTTAATTGTGAACTGGCTACTGGCCTTGCTGTTAATCACTGTTGATACCCATTCCCTGTGTAGCTTCTCATGCCCACATGGGCCTACTTTTAACTGTGGACTGGCCACTGGCCTTTCTGCTATCACTTAGGATGCCCATTCCCTGTGCAGGTTCTCATGTACCTACTCTGAACTGTGGACTGGCCACTGGCCTTGCTGTTCATCACTGTCAATGCCCATTCCCTGTGCAGCTTCTCATGCACACACGTACCTACTTTTAACTGTGCACTGGCCACTGGCACTGGCCTTGCTGCTCATCACTGTTGCTGCCCATTCTCTGTGCAGGTTCTCATGTACCTACTTTGAACTGTGGACTGGCCACTAGCCTTGCTGTTTATCACTTAGGATTCCTATTCCCTGTGCATTTTTTCAAGCACACATGTGCCTACTTTGCACTTTGTACTGGCCACTGGGCTTGCTGTTGGTTACTATGGATGCCCATTCCCTGTGCAGTTTCTCATACACACCTGTACTTTGTTCTACTTTGTACTGGCCACTGGCCTTGCTGTTTATCACGTTGGATGCTCTTTCCCTGTGCAGGTTCTCATGCACACATGTCCCTCCTTTGAACTATGGACTGACCACTGTCCTTGCTCTTGTCTACTTTAGATGCCTATCTTGGTGCTATGTAATAAAGACCGTTACTCCTGGTGTCTGCTTTGTCAGTGTCCTTGCTTAATAAAATCTTTTCTGTATGGGTATGGTTTTTATGTGACACATGCTCTGTATGCCACTTTAACATTGCCAATTGCTTGTTTCACTTTTTCTGAGTTTGGCAGAGATAACAGGCACTTCAGTTATTCCTGACTCTGAGGCTTGGGGGTGCACTGATGGTTGTTTGTAATGTCCTACTGTCATCCTAATCATTCTATGGTCAGGTTTGCTAAATTGTACCCATGTCATGTTTGGATGCACTGCCAGCACAGCGGGGGAGTCTATCCACAGGATTGCAGGCAGGCTGGCCAGGGTCCATGATATTTGTGCGATATTTCTTGATGTGTGGACAGCAGTGTTGGTGTATTCTCATCTTGTGATGGCCTGTCTTCCTAGTCACATGGGTACATTTGAATGTGTACACTTGAGTGGTCATGAAGTGTGCAGTGTGAAGCGGTGACTTTGTCAGTAGTGTTGATGTGTGTGTGCCCCTGCAATGGCTATTGCACACGTGTCACCCAGGAGCTGAGTGCCTGTTTGTTTGATTTGTCAGCCCTGTGCTTGTGATTGTGTGCACATGTGGTAGTTGTAGGTTGTGCACTGTGCAGGGTGTTGGTGTGTCTTTGGACTCCTGGGGGACACCTACTTGCTGTTGCTGCCAGTTGTGAGTATGCCGACTGTGTGACATCCAAGTCTGTGTTGTGTTTTGTTGATCAACCATGTGTATTGTTACTGTATGTGCTCACTGCAGCCCTACTCAGCCACATGGACAGTGTGGGTCAGTTTTCTCATGCATTGCTGTCACTTGAGCCACTTGACTTCTCACACCACGCCACCTAGAGGGTTAGCATGGGTTATTCCCTTGCCCTGACTAGAGGAGAGGGTCCCTGCTTGTCACAAGTACCTACCTGTGCCAACCAGAGACCCCCAATTCTAACACATGTGCTTCATTATATACATGAAGATCCTAGGATAGTTACATAGCCCTTGTATTCACATCTCCCAATACATTTCGGTAAAAATACTTTCATCAGGGGAGTACTAGAAATATTAAAAATACATCTTGTAACAGCACAACCAACAATGTTTTCTTTTAACAATTAGTACATAGTAAGCTGGAGAATGGGATAGAACCTTTCATTCCCACCAATGATGTACTATTATTGTTTTTCGTGCTCACTGGATAAGGAACCGTGCGTCACCTTTTAAAGCAAACGTTGCTTTCATCATGCTGGCCTTCAAACAATAAAGGTAGAAAGCAGACTCCGGTAGAGAGGCTTCCCGCTAATCCTGCCACTTCAATCATAGTACCCGTCCCTCAAATCTCCATCCCTTAAATCTATATGGTCTTGAGTCAGTCAACTTTATTTAGAAACAAAGGACAACAGTATCCATTTTACTATTTCAAGTTGCGTGAAAACACCAAACAACTAAACCAACTAAAAGACGCTGTCTTTCAAATCATTCAACTTATGTGTGAAAAAACGTGCTGATAGTAAAAGATAGTCTATATCCCATCAAAAAATACTATGAGTGAATAAAATAAAATAAAATAAATGCAAATAGTCAAAGAACATTAAAGAAATTTTGAAGAAGAAGGGAGATTGTAACCAATTCTGATCAGGGTAACAAAGGCAGGCGGAAATGTCACTGTCGTAATGTCATGGTTGGGGACAGTTTTACACACCCTCACACAGGCAAAAATACTAAACTGAAGCACAAAGCAGATTGCAACACTAACATGGTAATTTACGCGATAAAATGTCCATGTGGACTGGTATATGTATGACGAACCACCAGAAAAGTTAAAATTCGTTTGACAGATCACAAAAGTATGATTAGAACAGCAAACATTATGTCGTGCTTAGCAGTTCATTGGGGTGAAATGAAGCATACTATACCACAATTGCGATTTACAATCTTGGAAAGGGTGTTGGAATCTGAACATGTTGATGTCACCCGATCCTTGTCACAAAGAGAGACATTCTGGATAAGTTTTCTGAAAATACTAGCACCTTGTGGACTGAATGATATAAAATAAATGGTGTGTTTTTTATGACAATTTTAAAGAACATGTAAACGATATTCTGTAAATTGTTTTGCACTGATTTTCATTGTACAAACCAATATACTTCTATGTATTAAGCATGGACGAATTTTGCGAATCTGGCGTTCGCGAATTTGCGGATTTGCGAACTCGCAATCCGCAAAATTCGCTAATTTTCGCGAATTTGCGGATTTATTTTGTGTGTTCGCAAGGATTTCTGCCAGTTCGCGAGGGTTTTGTACCAGTTCGCAATTGCGAACTTACATGTCGGCTCGCAACGGTCGCGATTATGTTGTTTCTACGTCTGGTTCATCATCACAGGTTCCCCGCACCCTCTGTTTCACCACTGCCACCCTCTGTTTCACCCATGCCACCCTCTGGTACATCAATGCCACCCTCTGGTTCATCATCACTGTAGATTATGGGGGGAAAAGCAAGCACACCTGCCCTGCTTCAACTGACATAAATTAATTTGGGGTTGATTTATTAATGTGTCACTGTTTTAAAATTCCAGTCTGGCACCTGCTTCCTTATCTGTAATTTGCTTTCTGTTGCAGTGCAATTTTTTTTTCCAGGACCTTTGTGGCCTACTTGTAGCTATTCTATGAGCCTGCTGTGAGGGTCAGAGCAGGGTCATACAATTGTTGCAACTAGCAACTGAACTCTGGACGGGCCCCAGTCAGGAAGCACTACAGGGAATGGTTACTAATGATGAGTTTGAACTTTTGCACCTGCTGAATGCTTTCACTTTTGCAAAACTCGTTTTTCTGCAGAACAGCATTACAGCAACTGTAATGCCCCAAACAAACTTACTTGTGAAAGTTGATTTCTAATCCAAAAGTGATCCAAAGAAAGTCAAAAGGCCTCAAATCCAAATAAGTGCAGGCAAATGTCAACCTGAGGAGTTATTCTGATAAAAATCATCATTTTCAGAAGGTCTATGCTGCTTGCTAGTGGATTTCTTGTGCAGAATTGCAAATTTTGTAATTTCGCGAGTGCGAGATTGTTGCTGCCCGCCGCACCTACATGTTCGCAATTGCGAACTTACGCCGCTCGCCGCAAAATTGTATCACCAAGAAAAAAAAATCTGCTGCGTGCGAATTTGCGGATTTTCGGTAAATTCGCGAGCGTTCGCGGATTGCGAATTTACCGAAAATCCGCAAAATTCGCGAGCGGAACGGATTTTCCGCCCATGCTTACTATGTATTGTTTATCTGGCTCACTGATAACAAGCTTAGCAATCTGCTCATGAGTATAACATTGAGCACACACACACTTGACTGTTTGCATTTATTTTCTTTTATTTTATTAACTCATAGTATTTGTTGATGGGATATAGACCATATTTTACTATTAGCAGTTTTTTTTCTGACACAAGTTGAATGATTGGAAAGACTGGAACATAAATGGAGTAGGGACAAAGCTTTCCAATGCACAAATAAAGTCTATTCCTTTACCATGTCACATTTTATTTCTTCAGGAAACCTGGGAAGAACATCCTTCTATTTTGGAGGGCTATGTAGGATACTATGAAAATGCTAGTAAAATTCATAGATATGGACGCCCGAGTGGAGGGTTAGCAACTTTCATCTCCTGTGACATACAAGCTGAGCATGAGCAACGAGTATCGCATAGTAATAACATTCTTGTAGTTAGATTGAAATATAAAAATGCAGACCAAAAAGATAGGTTTTTAAATATGATCAACATATATATATCCATCCAACAAAAACAAGTAGAATATCTACATGTGCAATCCTTAACACCATCCTATTGGAACAAATGCTAGAAAACCCATTAATGGACTATGTGATGACTGGGGATTTTAACCTTAATTTACTAACACCGTTCCTAAGGGATGATGTAGCACAATCACAAGACCTTCAGTGGTCAATTCCACACCAGGATCACCAAGACGTCATGGTAAAACAGGCACGAAATCAAATTGGTACAACATTCATTAAGGATATAGAAGCGTTGGGATTACGAGTCCTTAATGGCTGATTTAAAGAGGATATACCCCCTGCATTCACGTATGTTGCACACAATGCGAGTACTAGGATTGATTATACAATGGTCTCACTGAATATATTTCAAAACATAAATTCCTATAGGGTAGTTAAAGTTGGAGATAGTGACCACTGCCAGCAGTTAATAACTACCAACATTAGATACAATATTTACCAACCATATCATACTGTGCCGGGGCACATTGGAACAATAAATTATAAAAAACTAATTTGGACCAATCTGAATAAGAATAGTATGAATGAAAAAGTTGAGAACATTATAAAGAGCTGCTTTTCTGAAAATACGACGGAAACAGCAGTTGAGCAGTGGGAGGAATTCACTAATAAACTAGTAAAACCACAAATCTGGGTTAACCCCAACAAAAGAATGGCAAAAAGGAAAGAAGAAGGAGAGGACTCATATATGAATCTTCCATACACAATAACTAAGTTAAAAAGAGCTCGGAACAGAATAAGGAGACAAATTAGCACCGCAGCTATTAATGACGAAATGTTGAACAATCTAAAAGCATTAAATCAACACCTGAAAAAGCTAATATGGAATGAGAAATACCAAGCTAAACAGGTAATGTGGACTAAATTATTTCATGCAAGCAAACAAGCAAATGCAAGAGAATTTTGGAAAATTATAAATAAATTAGTACGGCCGAACAAATTGGAGGTTTCATCAACTCTAACTGAGCAAGAGTGGGTTACCTATCTTGGAAAGCATCTAAACAGTAATGGAACTATAAAAATCATTACAAACATACAGCATAGCTCAAAAAAAGACACTGACAAAATGCAAGAACAAATTGTAATCTCAAAAGAACAACTACTAAAATTAATAAGGAAGCAGAAAGATGGGGCACCCGGCCCCAATGGGATACCCTTTGCCCTTTTTAAAGAAAACCCTGACTTTTGGTCGATTTACTTGGAAACAGTATTTAAAGAAGTTATAGAGACGGGTAACATCCCGGAGTCCTGGCGAGGATCTTTCATCTCCCCCATATTCAAGAAAGATAATTGGGCCCTTGCGGAGAACTATAGACTCATCACCATACAAGACACGGATGCTAAACTGTTTGCTGGAATTTTACTGATCAAATTAAATGAATGGGCATCAGAAAATAAGATCTTGCAATTCAATCAAACTGGTTTTATTAAGGGGCTTGGAACAATGACAAACATCATGGCACTATCACTAATAATTGAAAAGTCACTCAGACTAAAACAGCCCCTGTATCTATGCTTTGTAGATTTTAAATCTGCTTTTGATTGTGTGCAAAGGAACTTATTGTGGAAAAAGCTTTTTGAAAAAAACATTCCAAATGAACTATTGAAACTGATTCAATTAGTACACAGTAAAACTTGGGTAAGAGTAAGAATGGGGGACGGCCGATCACTAACAAAGGAGATTCCAGCAATAGACGGGCTAAAGCAGGGATGTGTGTTGGCCCCTCTCCTCTTTAATTTATTCCTTGGAGATCTATCAGGGAACTTGGATGAGCTCAACGCACATCCTCCGAAGCTAGGGGACAAACATATCTCTAACTTAATGTATGCAGATGACGCCATCCTTTTAAGTCATACTAAAATCGGTCTTCAACGCCTAATTAACAGAATAGCTTTGTATGCTCAAGAAAATGGAATGATAATAAATGAAACCAAAACAAAAATCATGGTGGTCACTAGGAACATAAAACTAAGACAAAAAAATAAATGGTATATGGAAAACACCCAACTGGAACAAATAGAAGTATACAAGTATTTGGGTGTACTATTTGACCAAAAAGGAAATTTTCAATCACAAAAACTGGATATACAAAGAAAAGCTAATTCACTTACTGCAGCATTTAAGATAGCACAGAAATCGCTCGGAAATCTGACCCATCAACCGCTTTTGAAAATTATAGGGGCTAAATTTCCTCCAACAATATCATATGGTAGCGCAGCATTAATGGGGATGGATGCGGAAACGATAAACAAAGTTCTTTCTAAAAAGTATAAAACGCTTTTTTATCTCCCAAATAACGCTTCACCGGTACAAATTAGACTTGAGTTCGGTTTAAACAATCAAGAATTTGCAAGAAAAGGCCAATTTATTTTTATATTTTGTGATATTTGTGGGGTATTTCTAGAGCGCGACGTTCGCTCCGGAGGGAGCATCTTGGCGCTGAGGATCCTAAATGAACCAGTCCAAGAGGATTAGATGGAAGCTTTGGAGTAATCGTCCGGGAGATTAAAGATCCATGTCTTTAGAAGCTTTCTGAAGGGTTTTTCCTGGGTTTGTTGTCTGAGGGTTTTGGGCAGTTTGTTCCAAGCTTTAGTTGCAAGGAAACTGAGGGTCTTCTCGCCCTTCGTTTTCAGTTTGTATTTAGGGGGAAGGATGAGGTTGTCGTGAGTCGAACGAAGGTGACGGCTGGGCACGTAGGGTATAGGATTAAAAATGACCATGATAATCATTTATCCCAATTACTTTGGCAAGAAATAAATAAGAACACGAAATCGGTTGCATGGAAATACCTCAATGAGGCAATAGAGGAGTTTGCACTAATGCCAATCTGGATAAATATGATAAGCAATAGATCATTTAAAAAAATAGTAAATCGAACAACAAACCACCTATCACTAGTAAAGGACAAAGATACGTTGGCAAAAAGAAAGCATTCGTGGTCAGTAATAAATGGATACGAAAAAAAGAAAGTACAAGAATATCTGGAGATATCCTGGTCTGAAAAAAGCAAACAATGTCTCATAAGAGCAAGATTTGGAATACTACCAGGCCTCAGTCATGCCCCGCCGTGGAAAAAGACCAACAGCAACACATGGTGTAGACTATGTAACGGTGGAGAAGAGAATATTGCCCACCTTCTATGTATCTGCCCTGGACTCCGAAATGAAAGATGTGCACTACTGAAACTTCACTTTAATATGCGTGGAACAAGGACATGTAGGCAGGCTTTAGGATCTGTCTTCATTCAAATGATATAGTCATGAACGCTGCCTTTGTAAAGTTCCTAAAGATAGCATCTACAAAACTGGGAGAATGATTTAGAAAAATTGTTTTTAAAATAACTTTTTATAGAAATCTTTTTAGGATATAATTGTTTTTTTACTGTATTTTAAAAAACTATGTTTTTGTATTGGAAATATTGTAAGATTTTAAATAATCAAACAATAAAGAATTATCTATCAGTGGAAAAAAAATGATTGGAAAGACAACGTCTTTTAGTTGCTTTAGTTGTTCAGTGTTTTTACGCAACTTGAAAGGGTAAAATGGATACTGTTCTCCTTTGTGTCTAAATAAAGTTGATAGACTCAAGACCATAGAGGCTTAAGGAATGGAGATTTGAGGGAAACACACTACGATTAAAGTGGCAGGATTAGCGGGAAGCCTCTCTATTGGAGTCTGCTATCTACCTTTATTGTTTGAAGGCCAGCATGATGAAAGCAACGTTTGCTTTAAAAGGTGACGCACGGTTAACGTCAGCTAGTGTGCGCACTTGATGCGGTAGCCGGTATCGCCGCAGTATGAAGGGTGTATGAAGGAGACTGCTACTACTACAGATATGGTATGAGTTAGGGGAATTACCAATAGAAGTTGGGAGTCATTGTTTATCTAGTGCACATGAGGGATTATGATTGTTTCTTATTACGATTTGTGTTTGTGTTGACAGAATCCATCAGATTGAAACACAGTGGTTTGCGAGAATACGGGCGTTTACCAGGCAGAGGAGTGTTCGAGGCTTATTCAAGTAGGTCTTTACTTGGTGGTTTTTATTAGGACAGGGATGATTGTACCTGACGATTATGGTATGAATATAGAATTTTTATGTTTTTTCAGGTGGCATAAGTTTCCATGTATGTTCAGTATTCTTAGCGTTCTTTTTACAGGTGAGCATTCTGATATGCACGGAGTTAGCCAAATATAGCATGGGTTTGGTGAGCGGAATTCCTATTTTTACACACAGACATCACACAACTTTCACATAAGAGTATTGGTGCACATTAAGGATTCCTTGTCCAGTGAGTACGAAAAACAATAATAGCACATCATTGGTGGGAATGAAAGGTTCTGTCCCATTCTCCATCTTACTATGTACTATTTGTTAAAGAAAACATTGTTGGTGAGCTGTTACAAGATGTATTTTTATTAATTCTAGTACCTCCCTGATGAAGGTATTTTTACCCAAATGCATTGGGAGATGTGAATACCAGGCGATGTAAATATCCCAGGATCTTGATGTATATAATGAAGCACGTGAAATCATGCAAAGCATGAAATCAAGCACAAGCAAATAAAGCAAGAAAGAATTGTTGAGCAAATTGGCTTGCTTAAGTATATGTTATGTTTATTCTGACATCACATTGTTGACAAATTATTGAGATTGAGCACTTAGAGGATTAGAATTTATGTTTAATTGAGCACCAGAAGGGCATTTTACAGTGCGTCTCCTAACATGTACAGGTTCTGTTCGTTTTTGCTTGAATCCTATAACTTTCCCATACAGAGAAAAATGTACATTTTTTCAGCAACATTTGAGGTTTTCAGGGGATTTTGGGTAGGGAAACGTTGGGGGATCCACGCAAGCCATACCTCCACGGACTCCCCTGGGTTTCTAGTCTTCGGAAATGTGTGCATTTGGTATGTTTCCCTAGATGGCTGCCAAGCCCGGGACCAAAAACTCATGTGACCCCCCTTGCAAAAGCAGATCGTTTTGTGATAGGTAATTTTGGTGTCTCAGCAATTCGTTTTTGGTCCTTGCCTGCTGCGGGTACTTGACCCACCCATACGATTGAGGTACCATTTTTATCGGGGGAATGCTGGGTGATAGGAAATTTGTGTCAGCCCAGTGATCCTACAACTTTCCCACACCAAAATTTGAGAAAAATTGATTTTTTCACCAAAATCTGAGGTTTGCAAGGAATTCTGGGTAGGGAAACATTGAGTGATCCATGCAAGCCATACCTCAGTGCACTCCCCCAAATTTCTAGTTTTCAGAAATATGTGGGTTTGGTAGGTTTCCCTAGATGGCCGCCAAACCTGGGACAAAAAACTCATGTGACTCCCTTCTCAAAACCAGGTGGGTTTCGGATACACAGGGGGCATCAGCGTTTTTGGTTTCTGAGGCTTGGCAGGAGTGGGAGGTGCAGCTGGGCATAGCTTTATCAGAAGACCAGTGGGCGTTCTACTGCATGAAGGTGCGTAAGCTGTACTCCAACTATAGACTGCGTCTGATTCATTTTAAGATGTTACATAGGTTTTATAGAATGCCACAATAGCTGCACACAGTCGGCTTGAGTGAGGATGCAAGAAGTGGGAGATGTCAGGCCCAGGCAGCATCCTTCCTGCACTTGGTCTGTAATTGTTCCAACGTTAGTCATTACTGGGGGACCATTTTGAAGGCCATGGATGAGATATTAGAGTTCCCCATAGAGCGTTTCCCCCCAACAGCGTTGCTTGGTTCTGCGAGGAGTGTGCCTGTGTGTGGAAGGAGGCTAGCGTCCATACTTGCTAAACACAGAATTGCTATGTGCTGGGGCCGCTGTCCGGTACCCTATGAGTTAGATTGACTCAGAGACGATAACTGTCTGCCTACTGGGAACTTATGCCTGCACAGGCACACCCCAGGAACATATAGGAGCCACTGCATATGTACCTCCAGATGACAGCACAGGATAAGAGAGATCCCCCTCTCTTGGACTAGGTGAAGTTTGCAAGATACCAAAGAGAACAATAACAAATGAATAGTGGATGCAAATATTGAATCACTGTACACAATAGGAGGAGGACGGCCCCTTCCCCCGTCTCTTGGTTAAAAAAAAAGAAGGGAAAACCTACGTTTACTGAGACACCACTACTTAGAGCTTCTTTTCTGTGCCCTCACTTTCAAAAAGACCATTACTTTAGCCTTTGCCGCATTTATTTTTAAGTAATTGGACTATACTCAGTATATGCATCTAATTGTCTCTGTAGGCTGACCAGCATAAGATCCAGCAAGAACGTATCATCAGCTAAAAACATTACAGGGACGGCCTTATTACTAAGTTTTGGCTGAAATGATTGAACTGCACTTAATCCTACCACAGCGTCTGCTATGTATTTGGAAAACAGAAGCGAAGCAAACAAACACCCCTACCCCAATCCTTTAGGGGAATACATTTTTCTAGTGAATGCTCAATTTCCCCCAATTTAACCCTGGTCCATGAGACTTCATGTAATTGGATAATCAGTTTTAATAAGCCTGGTGGGCATTCAAAAGTTGTCATCTTCTCCCAAAGTAGGGGCCTATTTATCCTGTCAAATGTTGTTAACAAATCAATGAACAACTCTTACAAAGGTTGCTCTTTCTTAAAGTCATATATTTTGACCAAAAGATTTACGGGCCTATTACGATGGTGGATTTCCCACATCCACCGGGCCGGCGGAAGCCACCGCCGGCCCGGAGGATGCGGGAAAATCGCTGCGGAGGCTTGAAAGACCCACCGCCAAATTAGGATATCTGGTGGGTCTTACAATCTGTCCTCCGCTTTTCCGCCGCGGTCGCCTTCCGCGGTGGAAAAGCATTAACATGGCTGGCGGTGTCTATCAGACACCGCCAGCCATATTAGGATGGAGTACAAAGTATGCTTTTTAACGGCGGACCTTCACTTCGGGGGCCTCGCATTTGCATTTGCGTAGACAAAGCGGCAGGCACCGCGCTTTGTGCTTTGTGCACGCAAATGCCGTGCATGCTTTTTTAACATTGCGGCGGGTGCAGCTTGAAGCTGCACCCGCCGCAATGTTAAAGATTGAGGATGTGATCGCCACCCTGGCGGTCACATCCTAATCTGCACAGAGGGACTGCTGCAGCCCCTGCGGACGGTCCCTCCTACTCTATGGTGGCGGACGGACTCCGGTCCGTCCGCCATCATAATCGGCCCTTTAGTATGAGATAGCCATTCATTGTTGAATAGAATTTTCAAAATCCAATTTGAAGCCTAGGGAGGAGATTACCTTCACTCACCCAGTCCTCCAGCAACCCCAGGAGATCTTTTCCATATATATTACTGGGGATATCAAGTAGCATGATCATATGGTAATCAGACAGTAGGTCCTGCTTCCCTTTTTTGAAAAGCGTGACCCTAAAACTGCCTTTGCAGGTTCCTGAAATTTCCTGCCCGCTTGCTATTGCTCCAAAGACTGGTGCTAGGAGTTTTCCCAACAAATCTTGGTTAAGTTTATTTATAACATGGGAGGAACCATCAGGGCACTGGGCCCTGGAGCTTTGTAAACCTTTTATAATGCTTTCTATATCCACTACTGACTGAATCCAATGGCTATCTTCCTCGCCCTGATCCAAGGCACCAGCCTGCCTACACACCCAAGTTGCTTCCATTATCGGGGCTGCTACAATACTTTTGGTCACCCCCAGCACTCTATTTACTATAATCCAAAAGCCCTTCGTTTTACCCACTCTCAGGGAGGTGATTGCTTTTGTCCATATATTCTCCTACTCTTCACAGACTATTCTCCTACGTTCTTTCCTATAACCTTTCTTATAGCCTTCAATTAGATGATCCTTTTTTGCCCCTCCTCCCTTATAAGCCTCCCTTATGATCTTATTTAACACTGCCTTAGCCTTTTTTATCTCATTACAAAGGATCCTTCAAGCCCGACCACACTTTAAATCTGTTGCTGCCATTTAGTTTATGGAAGTAATTAAGATCTCATACTGCTGTACCATAAGCTGTGGAGTTAGAGTAGATTGTGCTTTTAATGCTTCCTTCATTTTGTTTTGTTTATAATATTTCAGCCTACCAGTCCATATATGTCTGCACTCTTTCAAATTACATATTGTAGTGCTATTTTGCAACAGATCTCTTCAGCATACATCTCTTTGCAGTTTAAGAATTATAGGTTTATGACCACTGCCTATTAAATAACCCTGGGCGGTGAACTAAGCTATGCTCGAGGAGTTTGCATATTTTCTGCTGCTTCGCGTAGACCACAAAGTTGCTGAAGACTACGCAATCTGCAAAGTAGCATAGTTGTTTTTCTTCTTCGCGCGCTCAATATGCATTCTTGTGCTCAGTAACGACTTACTGTGATTCTGCGTTCCCAGAGGAGATTTCCTATCCTTTCGAGTGCGCCACAAGATTTGGTATCCCCAGGCACGATCCCGCGAGAGTGTGCGAACATGAACAGGTCATTCGGACACGCCATCTGACTTCCGGCGGCAGTGTTCTCCTTTTTCTTTCTTTACTTTTTTTTCAAGAGGAAGGAAGTGCCCCAGAGTCTCCAACTTCCTGTCCTGTCCAGCAGGCTCCTCCCAGTGCTTTGTCCATGTGCTGTTCACTTTCATTTGGATTTGGAGCTGGAAGGATCACTTTTTCTGTCTGTCTGCTGCATCGTATCATTGGATTGGATTTGACGACTTTTGGATTTGAGATTTTACAAGTAAGTTGGAGAATTGGTGTACTTGTTTGTTTGATTGGGGCATTGTTGTACCTACATTTTGTGAGGGGTTTTCATCATTTTGAAAATGTATTGTTGTGGGCAGCCTGTAGTTTCAGTAGGGATCTAGTTGTTTTTCTTTGATTGTAATTTCAGCCAGTAGGCCTAGAGGTACTCATGGGTGCATGTTTCTGTGATGTCTGTTGAATGTAAACATCATTTAGGGCATGGATGGCATTGAATTAAATTGTTAAATGGGGTTTTTGGGGTGTATTTCACTTTTTGGGTGTGTGTTAATAAATAAATACCTTTGCTGGATGTGTGTGTGTGTGCTTGTTGTATAACCCTCCAACCTTTCTTAGCCCTGTAGATATTCATTTTTGCATTAAAGCTGTGTTGTTAGCATAGCAGGCCTCCTTTATCTGTCCATATATAGGCCTGCTTGAGTTCATTGTTTTCCATGGCCTGTTGTGACTGTGAGTGACCATGTGGCTGGGGGCCTTTTTGTGATGGGAGTTTAGTACTGTGCTGCTTTTTCCATAGAGGCATGCATGTCTTTCCTTTGTTCCCCTTGGCGTATGCGTCTGGTTGTTGTGGCCTGCCCTTGTGGGTGGCTGCCATTTTGTGAAGGCAGGCAGTGTGCTTTTTTTTGCCATAGGCTTTCATTGTCTGTCTTCCATTTCTTTTTGTTGTGGGTGGCTAGCTAGCGGCCATTTTATGGAGCCATCCAGGCAGTGGCATTTGCCAAAGGCCTGCATTGACTGTCTTTACTTTCTTGTTATTGTGGGTGGCCTGGCCATGTTGGTGGCGGCTATTTTGTGGAGCAAGGCAGTGTGATTTTGCCATAGGCTTCAAAGCTTGTAGCCTAGTCTGCCAGAAGGCCCAGAGGTACTCCTCATGGGTGCATGTAACAACTTTGGGGTGGTATTTACATTTTTGGTGTGTGTTAAATAAATAGGCCTTTTTAGCAAGTAGGTAACCCTGGGCTTTCAGCTCGCGGACTTTTGGCAACTCCACACTGCGCGACAACGCTGACGTACTCTTTTTTTCTTCTTTGAGCGATCAATATGCGTCGTCGCACGCGCAAATTGTGAAGATCGCCGAACACGCAGAATTTGCAAACTGGCAAAGAGTATCTCTCAAGCAGCATAAAACCTTCTCGAAAATGATGATTTTGGTCATTTTGCTAAAAAAACTCCTCAGGTTGTCATTTGGCTATATTTTTTTGAGCAAGGTTCATTATTCTTTTTTTTACAATTTTTTTTAAAGAGGAAGGAAGTTCCCCAGAGTCTCCAACTTAGTGTTCCTGTCCTTTGTCTTCCCTTTCTTGTTATTGGGGGTGGCCTGACCATGAGGGTCGTGGCCATTTTGCTCAGGCAGGCATTGTGTTTTTGCCATAGGCCTGCATTGTCTGTCTTCTCTTCCTTTTCTTGTTGTTGTGGGTGGCCTGGCCATGTGGTGGCAGCCATTTTGTGGGACCAGCTACTGTGCTTTTGCCATAGGCCTCCAAGCTTGTGGCATAGTCGCCAGTAGGCCCAGAGGTACTCCTCATGGGTGGATGTAACAACTGTTTCTCTGTTGTCTGTTGAATTTAAACATTATTTAGGGCATGAATGACATTGGATTGAATTGCAAAAATGTGGTTTTTGGGGTGGTATTTCAGTTTTTTGGTTTGTGTTAAATACATAGGCCATTGTTGCATGTGTATGTGTTGTTGTTGTGGTTGTTGTCTAACTTTCTGACCTTTTTAGCCATGTGGATTTTTGTTTTTGCATTAAAGCTGTGTTGTTTAGCAGGCATCCTTTGTCTGCTTTAGGCCTGCTTTAGTTCAAGTTTTTCTGGGCCTTGTGCCTGTGATGAGTGACCATGTGGCTGTGGGCCATTTTGTGGTGGTAGTTAGTAGTGTGCTGTTTTTGCCACATAGGCCTGCGTGTCTTTCAGTTGTTCCTCCTGGCTTACTGCTTCCATCCCCATTGCCAGCTGCAGGTCCCTGATGCTGCATCCATCCCATGTGATGCACAAATTAAGGCCAAACAGGTTCCACTACATTTATATTTTTGTTTTTGTTCTTTGCTATTCTTATTCTTCCTGAGTGTACACAGTACATCAGGAAAGCCCTTGTTGTCAAAGTCTCTTAAATGGCTACACTCTTGTTAACTGAGTTACTAAAATGTAATAATTGTGACCGTCCACCTCACACAAAGTTATATATTATAGATTTATATTTGTTTGATTGTACTAGTAGTTATTTAAGCACAACAAATTCCATGTTTGACTGATGTTCTTTTGGCTTTTTTTCTTTTAGTTGCACCAAAGAATGAGGAGGAGGTATCTGTCGTGGGGTATCCACCTGTTACAACGCATTTTTTACAACGCAGTACTGTTACAACGCATCTTTTACAACGCAGGTACTGTTACAACGCATACATTTACAACTTATACTGTTACAACGCAGGTACAGTTACAACGCAGGTACTTTTACAACGCATATATATGTATATGTATGTATTTAAATATAATTTTTATATATATTTTATTTAAAAATAGGTTAGATTGTAGTAATATTAAAATAATTAAATTTGTTTTGGTATTATTAATTTATATGTTCATTGAAATTTAATATTGTATAGTATAAATATAGGAATGTATATTTAATAATTGTAAAATAATGTATTAATCAAATGAAAAGTATTTTTGTAAATAATTATATATAGATAATTATATATCTATTTTAGTAAAAATTTGGGTATTAAAAATTTAAAAATTATAAGATATATATTTTAATATAGTATTTATTTTATTGATTATTTTAGGAATTTGTTTATTAAATTTATTTTGGTATTAATAATTTATATGTTCATTGAAATTTAATATTGTATAGTATAAATATAGGAATGTATATTTAATAATTGTAAAATAATGTATTAAACAAATGAAAAGTATTTTTGTAAATAATTATATATCTATTTTAGTAAAAATTTGGGTATTAAAAATTTAATTATTATAAGGTATATATTTTATTTTAGTATTTGTTTTATTGATTACTTTAGTATTTTGGTTATTATTATTTTTGGTATTTAAGTATTAATTAATATTTATATATTAATAATAATAAATGGTTTAAATATATTTGAAAAATATTTAAAAAATATTACTTTGGTTTTATTTTGAATTTTATAAATTATTATATATGAATATATGTTTATTTTCTTTTATTTATTACATTAAAAATATATTGGAAAAAGTTTACGTTCTAATATAGTTTAATTAAATTTAAATAAAATGTTTTCTACATTTAGACTTTATTAAGTATAATGTTTTTAAAACAAATTATTTTATAATTGATTTTGTTTGTGATATACTTATATTAATGTTTCCGTTCCCACGCTTTACCATTGTTTTCTATGGATACATTTGTCCTTCATTTATTTTCATGATACATCTAGATATGTTGAGCGGTTCGGAATTAAAGCAAAGGAAACGAAAGGAAAGAGGAGGAAAAAAGCGGAAAAGAAAGAAGAAAACAGGTATAGTAAGGAAGTATATATTTTACATTATATTATAAAAGATAAGATACATTATATGAAATAAATAAAAACGAAGAGATATGTTTTTGACAGTAAAAATAAGTTTTTATTACATATAAAATATATTAAAAAATTCATTAGTTTTTTATACATTTTATGTATATTTTTGAAAATTTTTACATAAACATGTAATCATATATAAAAAAAATATTTATTTACAAATTGTATTATATTACAATGTACAGTATTCCTTTGTTTATTGTTGCAGCATATCCTGACGTTATTACGTATACGCGTGCGTCGTCGGCCATTTTGTGGGTAACCGGAGCTGGAAGCAGCAGGAAGCAGCAGGACGCTGAACTACGATCAGGTAGGAAAACAATTTAATACTAACTAATAAAGTTAAATAATAAAAGATTTACATTTATTGTAAGGATAAGTTAAGTAGAGGTTGCTCGAAATAAAAAAAATGTAAAATAAACAACATGTCGCTACTCGTATTATTAGAATATGCCGATGTTGGGTCGGTGGGCGTGGGGAACATCGGTAAATATAATTAAAGTAAGATTTAGTTGAATTAGTAGCATGTAAACTTGAAAAAGGGTTTAGAAAAGCATAACAAATATTTCAAAATGTATTTATGTATGCAAAGTATTAAAATGCATTTTCGAGTGATATTACAGTTTGGAAATATGGAGTTTGAGAAAGTTAGTTGCTATGTTGTTAAAATATTATATGAATGTTAATAAAGATATTTCCAATGTTTTCTTGGTGCTTTTTTGAAACAAATTTGTATTTTCAGAAGATTCTGATGTAGGGTTTATTTGCGAATAATTGATTGTCTGATTGATTATATTGGTTACATTTTAGTTGTTTTGTAAAAATTTTGAAAAAATTAGAGCTTTGTTTTTTCTTAGAAAATATGAAAGCCAAAATTTTGGAGACTTTGTATATTCTGCTTAATTAGATTTAAAGGCGCAATTGATGTTTATTGTTTTGTATTTAATTAAGTTGAAGTCTGTATTTTTGGTATGAGGAGGAGAAGAGAATTTTGAATTTATAAAAATAGGTTATGTAGAATAATAAAGATGACAAGGTTAGATTGTTTGTCACTTTCTGAAGCCAACAAAGAAAAATTAAAAATAATTTTTCTATGTTTGGTCAAATGTTGTAGAAATTAGCACTTGATGTGGAAATATGGAAATATCAATATTTTGAATACATAAATATTTTAATCATTCATTTTATGGTGTGGTTTTGATAGAAGAGTTTTGGGAAAAATTGAAAATGCATTTTTTTTATTTGCACTGTAATTTTCTATTATTTAAAAATGCAGTCCCAAAATTTATTTTTTGGGAAAATATTGGTCCTGCTATTTTTTCTAAAGTCTTATGTGAATCAAAAATTAAAATAATTTCTCATGTAAGGGATTTATTTTAGAAAAAATGTTTAAAAAATAAAAACGAGGAAAAATGACCCAACATTACATATTAAAAAATGTTTTAGGAAAAATGTTTTAACGAATTCAAATTAGAAAAATATTTAATTTTGGTAGAAGCAGGAAAGTAATGTCAATAATAGTTTAAAAAGAAAGGATGTTAGCTAGATTCTCAAGGTAATCTAAAGCCACACACAACGAAAATTGTTGTAATAGTGCCAATAGTCGTTCAGACATATCCTTAGTTCTTTGGGTAATCCGTGAGTTTAGACTACCAGTGAGAGTTTGTGAAAGTCTCATTTCTTGGAAACTTTGCTCCTTCTTCAAAGTTTCCAGAAATGAATAGAAATTAGGGTGGGGTTTACCAATTACATGGTTGAAGGAGTTATGCCATCCCTCAATGGCATTATTTGTTTTTGCCTCTCCCTCTAGGCAACTCGAATAACAGTTCCACCACTGCACATGGAAACGTGGCTTCCTCCTGCGACCCGATCTGCCTAGGTGTCCAATCCATGTGTCTTCCATATAATTTAAAATGGGTGCCAATTTATCTTCGTTTGTTAAATAATAATCTGATTCTGTAATTGCAGTGTAGTACTCGTCTACACTTTCGGGAGGGACAAAACAAAGAGCAGTTAATTTTTTTAATTCGACTTGTAGTTTGCTGTCCGTTGAGTATTCAGTAACTAAGGGTGTTTTTTGTAATTTACGCCAGAATGCCTGGGAAAAGTGGAAAAAACACCCTTGAATTTGGGTATCCGTGTACAGTTTGGTGATCACTTTGATCATACTCAATTCAAAATCGATAATAATTTTCCTAGGGCTTTGGTTTGTTTTGGACTTAATCACAGATAATAATTCTGTGTAAGTTGCTGAAGTCTTATCAGGCAGCAAACTATATACTAGGGGTATTACACTATTATTAATTTTGCCATGAATAGTATAAATTTGGGTGAATGGATGGGGCGTGCTTTTAAACGTCCCATCCATCATCCAAATTTCACTTGATTCAAGTTTAACAAGGTTGCGTGGGGTACTAAAAATTAAGATGCGCTTAAGAGGGTTTTCGTTGTCATGCAGGAGGAAAGGTTCATTAGAAAAAGTAATAGTAAGTTCAGGAGGAATATTGATATCGGAAAAGGTATGAGGTGTGTTTGTTTGAGTATTACTTGCCTGCTTTTGTCTTTGTATAATTCTTCGCAAATTATGAACGTTGGGAATATTGCTAGCAATATGAGTAGGGACATGTTGTGCAACCTGTCTCAAAATAGATCCAGTGGATTCATTGGAGGTGCTTGCAATAGCTTTCATCTCATTCACAGTTTCTCTAACATCAACTTCCATTGCAGAGGCAGAGTGGTTATGGTCAGTTGTCCTTACAATAATATCATTGACCGTAACCGCTCTGCCGCTGCAACGAGTTGTATGGTATTGCACGCATCTCCAATGAATCCGTGGATTACTTAACCTATCCTTACAATAAATGTAACCTTGATGAGCTAGTAATTGTTTTCCTTTTCTGGATGGGATATATTTAGCAGTTTGTTGTTGTGAAGACATTTTCTGAAAAGAAAAAATAATTGTTTTAATATTTGAAATATAAAAATTGAAAACAAAGAATTTGTATGCAGTTTTCATTTTGCTAATCTCTGATTATTGTTTATTTCTATTGTATCTAGCACATTTTACATGTTTTTTCACTTGCTAGCACTTTACCTATTGCTGTAATAACCAGTAGTTTGAATACTAAGTTAGGCATTTTGACTATCGTGCAATTTCCCTTCTGTTGCAGTTATCAGGAGTTGGGATAGTAATTTAGGCCTCTTGACTATCCAGCACTTTCACTACTGTAGCACTTAGTCGGAGTTGGAATAGTAATTTATATCTGTTGAGTATCCTGCACTTTCCCTACTGTAGCACTTAGTCGGAGTTGGAATAGTAATTTACATCTGTTGAGTATCCTGCACTTTCCCTACTGTTGCACTTTCCAGTAGTTGGAATAGTAATTTACACCTCTAGACTATCCAGCACTTTCTCTACTGTTGCACTTACCAGGAGTTGGAATAGTAATTTACATCTCTACACTATCCAGCACTTTCCCTACTGTAGCACTTGGTCGGAGTTGGAATAGTAATTTACATCTGTTGAGTATCCTGCACTTTCCCTACTGTTGCACTTTCCAGGAGTTGGAATAGTAATTTATACTTCTAGACTATCCAGCACTTTCCCTACTGTTGCACTTACCAGGAGTTGGAATATTAATTTACACCTCTACACTATCCAGCACTTTCCCTACTGTAGCACTTGGTCGGAGTTGGAATAGTAATTTACATCTATTGAGTATCCTGCACTTTCCCTACTGTTGCACTTTCCAGGAGTTGGAATAGTAATTTACACCTCTAGACTATCCAGCACTTTCCCTACTGTTGCACTTAGTCGGAGTTGGAATAGTAATTTACACCTCTAGACTATCCAGCACTTTCTCTACTGTTGCACTTACCAGGAGTTGGAATAGTAATTTACATCTCTACACTATCCAGCACTTTCCCTACTGTAGCACTTGGTCGGAGTTGGAATAGTAATTTACACCTGTAGAGTATCCTGCACTTTCCCTACTGTTGCACTTTCCAGGAGTTGGAATATTAATTTATACCTCTAGACTATCCAGCACTTTCCCTACTGTTGCACTTACCAGGAGTTGGAATAGTAATTTACACCTCTACACTATCCAGCACTTTCCCTACTGTAGCACTTGGTCGGAGTTGGAATAGTAATTTACATCTATTGAGTATCCTGCACTTTCCCTACTGTTGCACTTTCCAGGAGTTGGAATAGTAATTTACACCTCTAGACTATCCAGCACTTTCCCTACTGTTGCACTTAGTCGGAGTTGGAATAGTAATTTACACCTCTAGACTATCCAGCACTTTCTCTACTGTTGCACTTACCAGGAGTTGGAATAGTAATTTACATCTATTGAGTATCCTGCACTTTCCCTACTGTTGCACTTTCCAGGAGTTGGAATAGTAATTTACACCTCTAGACTATCCAGCACTTTCTCTACTGTTGCATTTACCAGGAGTTGGAATAGTAATTTACACCTGAAGACTATCCAGCACTTTCTCTACTGTAGCACTTAGTCGGAGTTGGAATAGTAATTTAGGCCTCTAGACTATCCAGCACTTTCCCTGCTGTTGCAATTTCCAGGGGTTGGAATAGTAATTTACGCTTCTTTAATATCCTGCACTTTGCCTGCTGTTGCACTTACCAGGTGTTGTGATAGTAATTTACACTTGTACATTTCACAAAACTTTATTCAGTGCTGTGTTTAGCTAGAGGTGAAATTTGTAGCTGTTTATATATATTATGTGTTATTCATTAGTGCTTATGCATGACTTATATATGTATCAGGAAAACTGTATTTCACTTACTATTAGTTTTTTTGATCTTTACTTTGAAGAAATGTGTCCTGGTGTCCTTGTGTCGGTTTTCTTCGAGGTTGTTCAAGTTTTGGTTAGATGGAGTCCTTAAACAAAGAAAAGTATGTGTGAAAATGTGTGACACATAATTTTTGAGGAGACTGATTTTCATGTTTTCTTCACAGGCATGAGGTATCATATTGAAGTTTACTTTACCACTTTCTCTGCACTTTATTTATTGCAGTACTCATGTAAAGACAGAAATGCAATTTTGGCCTCTGGATTCCACAGTTCTTTGTGTATGGTAGCAATTACATGTATCTGGGATAGCAAATGACAACTCTACAGTTTCCTGCACTTTCACTACTGTAGCACTTACCAGGAAAAGCAATGATAATTTAAGCTTCTAGAGTATCCTGCACTTTCCCTACTCTTGCACTTTCCAGGAGTTGGAATAGTAATTTACACCTCTAGACTATCCAGCACTTTCCTTACTGTTGCACTTACCAGGCTTTGGAATAGTAATTTATACCTGTATACTATCCAGCACTTTCCTTACTGTAGCACTTAGTCGGAGTTGGAATAGTAATTTACACCTGTAGAGTATCCTGCACTTTGCCTACTGTAGCACTTAGTCGGAGTTGGAATAGTAATTTAGACCTTTAAACTATCCAGCACTTTCCCTACTGTTGCACTTTCCAGGAGTTGGAATAGTAATTTAGGCTTCTAGACTATCCAGCACTTTTCCTGCTTTTGCACTTTCCAGGGGTTGGAATAGTAATTTACACTTCATTAATATCCTGCACTTTGCCTGCTGTTGCACTTACCAGGTGTTGTGATAGTAATTTACACTTGTACATTTCACAAAACTTTATTCAGTGCTGTGTTTAGCTAGAGGAGAAATTTGTAGCTGTTTATATATATTATGTGTTATTCATTAGTGTTTATGCATGACTTATATATGTATCAGGAAAACTGTATTTCACTTACTATTAGTTTTTTTGATCTTTACTTTGAAGAAATGTGTCCTGGTGTATTTGTGTCGGTTTTCTTCGAGGTTGTTCAAGTTTTGGTTAGATGGAGTCCTTAAACAAAGAAAAGTATGTGTGAAAATGTGTGACACATAATTTTTGAGGAGACTGATTTTCATGTTTTCTTCACAGGCATGAGGTATCATATTGAAGTTTACTTTACCACTTTCTCTGCACTTTATTTATAGCAGTACTTATGTAAAGAGAGAAATGCAATTTTGGCCTCTGGATTCCACAGTTCTTTGTGTATGGTAGCAATTACATGTATCTGGGATAGCAAATGACAACTCTACAGTTTCCTGCACTTTCACTACTGTAGCACTTACCAGGAAAAGCAATGATAATTTAAGCTTCTAGAGTATCCTGCACTTTCCCTACTCTTGCACTTTCCATGAGTTGGAATAGTAATTTACACCTCTAGACTATCCAGCACTTTCCTTACTGTTGCACTTACCAGGCTTTGGAATAGTAATTTATACCTGTAGACTATCCAGCACTTTCCTTACTGTAGCACTTAGTCGGAGTTGGAATAGTAATTTACACCTGTAGAGTATCCTGCACTTTGCCTACTGTAGCGCTTAGTCGGAGTTGGAATAGTAATTTAGACCTTTAAACTATCCAGCACTTTCCCTACTGTTGCACTTTCCAGGAGTTGGAATAGTAATTTAGGCTTCTAGACTATCCAGCACTTTCCCTGCTGTTGCACTTTCCAGGGGTTGGAATAGTAATTTACACTTCATTAATATCCTGCACTTTGCCTGCTGTTGCACTTACCAGGTGTTGTGATAGTAATTTACACTTGTACATTTCACAAAACTTTATTCAGTGCTGTGTTTAGCTAGAGGTGAAATTTGTAGCTGTTTATATATATTATGTGTTATTCATTAGTGCTTATGCATGACTTATATATGTATCAGGAAAACTGTATTTCACTTACTATTAGTTTTTTTGATCTTTACTTTGAAGAAATGTGTCCTGGTGTCCTTGTGTCGGTTTTCTTCGAGGTTGTTCAAGTTTTGGTTAGATGGAGTCCTTAAACAAAGAAAAGTATGTGTGAAAATGTGTGACACATAATTTTTGAGGAGACTGATTTTCATGTTTTCTTCACAGGCATGAGGTATCATATTGAAGTTTACTTTACCACTTTCTCTGCACTTTATTTATTGCAGTACTCATGTAAAGACAGAAATGCAATTTTGGCCTCTGGATTCCACAGTTCTTTGTGTATGGTAGCAATTACATGTATCTGGGATAGCAAATGACAACTCTACAGTTTCCTGCACTTTCACTACTGTAGCACTTACCAGGAAAAGCAATGATAATTTAAGCTTCTAGAGTATCCTGCACTTTCCCTACTCTTGCACTTTCCAGGAGTTGGAATAGTAATTTACACCTCTAGACTATCCAGCACTTTCCTTACTGTTGCACTTACCAGGCTTTGGAATAGTAATTTATACCTGTAGACTATCCAGCACTTTCATTACTGTAGCACTTAGTCGGAATTGGAATAGTAATTTACACCTGTAGAGTATCCTGCACTTTGCCTACTGTAGCACTTAGTCGGAGTTGGAATAGTAATTTAGACCTTTAAACTATCCAGCACTTTCCCTACTGTTGCACTTTCCAGGAGTTGGAATAGTAATTTAGGCTTCTAGACTATCCAGCACTTTCCCTGCTGTTGCACTTTCCAGAGGTTGGAATAGTAATTTACACTTCATTAATATCCTGCACTTTGCCTGCTGTTGCACTTACCAGGTGTTGTGATAGTAATTTACACTTGTACATTTCACAAAACTTTATTCAGTGCTGTGTTTAGCTAGAGGTGAAATTTGTAGCTGTTTATATATATTATGTGTTATTCATTAGTGCTTATGCATGACTTATATATGTATCAGGAAAACTGTATTTCACTTACTATTAGTTTTTTTGATCTTTACTTTGAAGAAATGTGTCCTGGTGTCCTTGTGTCGGTTTTCTTCGAGGTTGTTCAAGTTTTGGTTAGATGGAGTCCTTAAACAAAGAAAAGTATGTGTGAAAATGTGTGACACATAATTTTTGAGGAGACTGATTTTCATGTTTTCTTCACAGGCATGAGGTATCATATTGAAGTTTACTTTACCACTTTCTCTGCATTTTATTTATAGCAGTACTTATGTAAAGAGAGAAATGCAATTTTGGCCTCTGGATTCCACAGTCCTTTGTGTATTGTAGCATTTACATGTATCTGGGATAGCAAATGACAACTCTACAGTTTCCTGCACTTTCACTACTGTAGCACTTACCAGGAAAAGCAATGATAATTTAAGCTTCTAGAGTATCCTGCACTTTCACTACTGTTGCACTTACCAGGGTTTGGAATAGTAATTTATACCTCTAGAAAATCTAGCACTTTCCCTACTGTAGCACTTAGTCGGAGATGGAATAGTAATTTACACCTCTAGACTATCCTGCACTTTCCCTACTGTTGCACTTTCCAGGAGTTGGAATAGTAATTTACACCTGTAGACTATCCAGCACTTTCCCTACTGTAGCACTTACTCGGAGTTGGAATAGTAATTTACACCTGAAGAGTATCCAGCACTTTCCCTACTGTAGCACTTAGTCGGAGTTGGAATAGTAATTTATACCTGAAGAGTATCCTGCACTTTCACTACTGTAGCACTTAGTCGGAGTTGGAATAGTAATTTATACCTGAAGAGTATCCTGCACTTTCACTACTGTAGCACTTACTCGGAGTTGGAATAGTAATTTACACCTGAAGAGTATCCTGCACTTTCATTACTGTAGCACTTAGTCGGAGTTGGAATAGTAATTTATACCTGAAGAGTATCCTGCACTTTCACTACTGTAGCACTTAGTCGGAGTTGGAATAGTAATTTAGGCCTCTAGATTATCCAGCACTTTCCCTGCTGTTGCACTTTTCAGGGGTTGGAATAGTAAGTTACGCCTCTTTAATATCCTGCACTTTGCCTGCTGTTGCACTTACCAGGTGTTGTGATAGTAATTTACACTTGTACATTTCACAAAACTTTATTCAGTGCTGTGTTTAGGTAGCTGAGAAATTTGTAGCTGTTCATATATACCATGTGTTATTCATTAGTGCTTATGCATGACTTATATATGTATCAGGAAAACTGTATTTCACTTACTATTAGTGTTTTTGATCTTTACTTTGAAGAAATGTGTCCTGGTGTCCTTGTGTCGGTTTTCTTCGAGGTTGTTCAAGTTTTGGTTAGATGGAGTCCTTAAACAAAGAAGAGTATGTGTGAAAATGTGTGACACATAATTTTTGAGGAGACTGATTTTTATGTTTTCTTCACAGGCATGAGATATCATATTGAAGTTTACTTTACCACTTTCTCTGCACTTTATTTATTGCAGTACTCATGTAAAGACAGAAATGCATTTTTGGCCTCTGGATTTCTCAGTCCTTTGTGTATTGTAGCATTTACATGTATCTGGGATAGCAAATGACAACTCTACAATTTCCTGCGCTTTCACTACTATAGCACTTACCAGGAAACGCAATGATAATTTAAGCTTTTAGAGTATCCTGCACTTTCACTACTGTTGCACTTACCAGGGTTTGGAATAGTAATTTATACCTCTTGAAAATCTAGCAATTTCTCTTGTGTAGCACTTACATATGTATAATGAAAACAGTTTTATACTTACTATTAGTTATTGAAGTCTGCTATTTAGAATTGTGTCCTTGTAATTGTAGTCGGGTCTTTTCGAGGTTGTTCTACGTTTGAGTAGATGGAGTCCTTAGAAAAGAAAAGTATGTGTGAAAATGTGTGACATATAATTTCTGACGAGAGTGAATAACATGTTTATTTCATATGATGCGCTAATATATTGAAGCATACTTTAGCACTTTCTCTGCACTTTATTTATAGCTGCATTTTTCATACTGTAGCACTGTTCTACATTTTTTTTCCTTGCTGCAATCAGCTAGAGTTTGTAGATGTATAAGCAGTTTGATATCACTAGCATTATTTATTGTTTATGTAGAATTAATACATCTATTTCGCAATCTGTTTTTTACTTACTTTTCGGTTTGGTTTTTTGAATAGTAGAAATGTGTCCTTCCACTTGCTGTACGATTTATTTCTTACTTGGATTGGTGTGTTTTTCTGAAACATTTTAAAAAACAAATAATATTTTTTTTTAACCCGGGTAAACTGATTTATTTTTTGCCTTTGAATTGCAGTGTTTAGTTTTATTTGAAATATTTAGATTACCTTTTAAATCGGTGTTGAAATTTTTTTTCAGTCCAATTATGAATCAAGATATAATTTATATGTAGTATCTCTGTCAGGAAATTTTTTTTAAAGTTTACTCCTAATGCGGCGTTTTACATTTAATAAATAATAAACTAATTTTCATAGAAATAATGATGTACCTTATTTTATTTTTCGAAAACGGGTCGCTTTCAAAAATGATTGAAATATACACGGCTTTCGTTTGTAACCGTTCTGAATAGATTTCTGAGAGAAATATAATAAATAACCAACATATTAATACTATTGTATTATATTAAAATCACGTTTTATTCTTGAAATTATTTATTAAAAAATTTATGTTTTATTTTATATTGGACGTATTTTTAAAACATGGCATTATTGTTTATTTATTTTTATTTATTCACAGAAATATTTTTCTAACATTTCCATAAAAAAAATATAGTGAATATTAATATAGTAGTTATTTATTTAACATGACTATTATTTATGGTGTTATCGTTTTCCGAACACTTTACTTACTTGAAAATAGTTGGTATTCGTACTATTATGTAGATTAAGAAATATCGATGGGATGACAGGGTGAAAAGTTCACAGAGTGGAATCTCACGTCTGCTCTCTCGGGTAGTTGAGGATCAACTAATTTCAAAATGGTGTCTCAGTACTATTTATAAGTTTGGTGTAGTATAACAAAAATAATCGTAAAAATATGCGCTGGAATTCGTTTTAAATTTTACATTTATTTCTCTGAGAACATATAATTTAAAAATCCATTAAAAGACGTTTATATCCCGTTATGTTTGCCGTTTTGGCATCCATTTTGGGTATTATGTTGTGGTATGAAATCATTGAAATAATAGTAGGACTCATTATTGTGATACTTATGCAAAATGGCGTCCATGAATACTATATATATGTTTGTTTTATCCGAATACTTACATATCGTGTAAAAGAATAAGAATGAGTATATTTTTGATTCATAGAAAGGCAGTAAGTTAATTGTTTTCATTTTTACTTATCGAAATATTATTGAAATTACTCGACTAAGAATTTAAATACTCGAGTAATTATTTAATAAATAAATAAATGGTAATCGTAATAATATGTTACTTTTTCATGCCGTTTTTTTAATATACTTACCCACCCAAAACCCCTATTTTCCCTGGATCCCGTGGGCAGGTTTTATTTTATAAAAGAAATAATACATATATATGTATATGTGATTTTTTAAAAAGTACGAGTAATAATTTATTAAATAATAATGGAAATTAATACTCGAGTAATTATTTAATAAATAAATAAATGGAATTCGTAATAATATGGTAGTTTTTCATGCCGTTTTTTAAAACACTTACCCACCCAAAACCCCTATTTTCCCTGCATCCCGTTGCCAGGTTTTATTTTACAAAAGAAATAAAAAATATATATTTATATGTGAATTTTAAAAAAGGACGAGTAATATTTTATTTAATAATAATAATTAAAATTAATACTCGAGTAATTATTTAATAAATAAATAAATGGAATTCGTAATAATATGGTAGTTTTTCATGCCGTTTTTTAAAACACTTACCCACCCAAAACCCCTATTTTCCCTGCATCCCGTTGCCAGGTTTTATTTTACAAAAGAAATAAAAAATATATATTTATATGTGAATTTTAAAAATGGACGAGTAATATTTTATTAAATAATAATGAAAATTAATACTCGAGTAATTATTTAATAAATAAATAAATGGAATTTGTAATAATATGGTAGTTTTTTATGCCGTTTTTTAATACACTTACCCACCCAAAACCCCTATTTTCCCTGCATCCCGTGCCAGGTTGTATTTTACAAAGAAATTTTTTAATATATATATGCGTTGTAATGGTACACGTTGTTAAATGTTGCGTTGTAATGGTATTTTTCCTATTAAAGTACTATTTTGCGTTGTAATAGTACTCGTTGTAAAAACATGCGTTGTAGTAGTATTAGCGTTGTAACATCCGCGTTGTAACGGTATGCGTTGTAACAGTATGCGTTGTAACATCATATATCCGTCGTGGAGGAGGTATCTGTCATTACGCCCGTTGTACTGCCAGACAGACATCCTGCTGCTGTACACAACGTGACGTGTGACCTGACCAGACATGTCTGTAACTTGTGCAACTGAGTGCTGCTGACATCTGAAGAAGATGACCCCAAAGAAAGCAGGTACCAGGTCCTCCAGTACCTAGAAAGTTGCTATTGAGAAGAAGGAACAGAAGAAGGAAGTGACACTTAATTCTGGTGCCTCCCAAAACCTTTTTTGGGAAACCAAAAGGTTTGCCTGTAGCAGCGGTGTCCGGGGGGCAAGCTGGGGGCAGCACCTCCGCATCAGTGGGCCTAACCCACCAACCAAGGCCCAAGCACATGAGTGTGGAAGAGGTAGCCAGCCTAATGGTGCAAACCAGTGGTGCTGAGCCTGAGATAAACGTATCGCTATCTCAAAGTAGTACCCAATCAACACAGGAGGAAACACAGCAGATAAGTGGTCAACAACAGCTGCAACCACTGCCCACAAGAGTAGTTGTTCCTCCCGAAGTAGGGGCAGTTCAGGAAATCAAACCTCATGCAGAGGAAGAAGAAGAGGAAGCCACTCAATCAGGAAATCCATTGTCTTCCACATACCGAGGAAGGAAAAGGAGGGTTAGTCCATCGAGTTCTTCGCCAAGCACCCCTTCTGATGATCTAGATGCTACTTGGAAGCCGCAAAGTGAGCCTGAGAGGGAGAAACGCCCAAGACCAGGCTAGGGAAAAGGAAGGTTCCAGAAAGCCTTACACTTCTGGAGGTCGATGTAGAACAGCAGGATGATGATGAGGCAGTTTTCATGGACATTACTCCCGCCCCAGTGGAGACTGACATTACCACATCCCAAATTGCTCTGAGGGATGTGGTAGCCCTGTCCCCAGCAGTGCAGTGGTACCGCCCACATCCTCAGCAACATCTCAGTGGCACAAGAGTAAGAGTCAGCCTGAGACATCAAGGAGTACCGCAATGAAAAAAAGTGCGTCGCTGAGCCTTACAGAAAGGAAAACCATGCAGCCTACCATTATCAGCATGTTTACTAGGGAGGAGGAGCAGTATGAATGCAACCACCCAATAGCACTTTTGTCAATGCGAAGATGGCTAAAATGTTAGCACTGGAACTTCTCCCTTTTTCTTTTGTTGAAGTAGAGGGTTTTCTGGAATTTAGGACAACCATCTGCCCAAAATGGCGGGTTCCCAGCTGTTACTATTTTGCCAGAGTTGTTGTTCCAGTACTACAACACGACGTGCTGGAATTTCTTGGAAAAGCCTTGAAGCAGAGTGCTGTTCAGAGTATCCACCTGACAACAGACATGTGGGCCCGTTGCCAAGCCACTGATTATATGTGCATCACTGCACACTGGATCTCTTTGTGGGGGTAAGAGAAAAGATATCTGCTGGTGTTGACGCTGCTGACATTTTTCATGCCTCTTGCAACCCTGCAACTGTAGCCATGTTTGCCATGGAGAAATCTCATACTGCTGCAAACATTTTGGATGAGTTTAACAGCATGGTCTTTGAGTGGCTGTGCCCAAGAGTGCTTAACATTGGTTTTGTTGCCACGGACAATGGCAGTAATGTAGTTAGGGCCATGAAAGATGGTGGCTATTTCAGGTTCCCTTGTTTGACACACTGCATTAACATTGTTGTTTAAGACCTTCTGAAAAATGAATACAAAGTCAGCAACTTACTGGCCACCTGCAGAAGAATATGCGCACATTGCAGCCATTATTTAACGCCCCGGAAGCAGCTGAGGGTCATTCAACGTGAGCATGAAATGCCAGTCAAAGCTCTCATCCAGGAGGTGCCAACACGTTGGAACTCAACTTATTACATGCTTGATCGTCTGTTTCAGCAGTACCACTCAATGCTTGTCATGCAAACATTAGGGGATCCTACTGTGAGAGGCATGACCGTTGAGATGGGCCAATGGGACCTCGTTAAATGCTACTTCCTTTTGAGGTCTTCACATGTGAAGTCAGCAGGGAGGACTGTTAATGGCCAAGCTATCCCATAGTTGCACATGCTAGAGCAACAGCTGCAGGAGGTGTCTGAAATGTACGCAGGTGTGGATGACAAACAAGACGCATATTATTTGGCGGACTCCTTAGTCCTTCGCTTATCTGAAAATACAAGGATTCAAAATAACATTGTGTCACATCAACATTACATTACTGCCACAATTTTGGATCCACGGTACAAAGTATTTCTGAACAGTAAGGCAGTAATTTCTTTTTCAGGAGTGGATGTTGCCAAGTACAAAACTTTAATAACTGAGGAAGCCACTGACTCTGAAAATGAATGGCTGGTAATTTGAGGCCCGCCGCCTCAGGCAAGAACAAGTACTACAGGGCATCCAGATTCAAGTTCTACTTCAGGGCCTGAGGGCATTGCGTTTGCCTCCGAGCAATCACCAACACTACCAATAACATCAACAACAGCAAGAACAGGATCATCAGCCACAGTACAATCGGCAACTGATTGGTTTCTATGGAATGGGTATGGTAAGTTCAGTGCTGCTGCAAAGGCAAAGGAGGCCGAGCACGTCGGAGCACCCCTGAGCAGTGAGCGGACGGTCCAGGCCTATCTGGATGACCCAACAGAGCTCTTTATGGATCGAAACCCAATGGTGTATTGGTATGGGAAAAGAAGCCAATTTACAGTGCTCAGCAGGCTGCCGATACAGTATCTGACTTCCCCTGTCGCAAGTGACTCTTCTGAGAGTGTTTTCAGTGCTGCTGGTGCCATTGTAACTTTGAAAAGGACCAGTATCCCACCCAAAAGTGTGGAGAGGCTAACCATGATCCAAATGAATCAGCACTTTATACCAACTGAGTACAAAATACCTGAATCACAGCAGGAAGAGCAGAGCGACTTAGATGACGGAAGTAGTGGGTTAGATGACCTACTTCTGATCGAACTGCCAGAGTTTGAGGACAAGCTCCTCTTCCCTGACAACTAGGCTTTCAAATTGTTACTTTCTTCCTTCCTTTATTTGTTTGTATCTCTGTCTTTCTGGTTCGAATCACAACAACTCAATCACCACCGTCTTCTCTTTTTATTTCCATATTGGAGTTGCATCTAACTGTCCACTCTTCAGAGTCCTGCTCCAACTTCCTAACTCGCCCTAAATACATTTCCCTCGAGCCAGACATTGGATGTAGATCAGAATAACACAAGAAATGTTGCCTCTAAAAGTCCCTCTAGAAGAAGCGGAACATGACTATAGCTATACTACTTTTGTTTACGAGCCGAAACTCTTCACTGTAAGAAGGCTACTGCCTCTGCAGGCATCCAAAACTCTTCACTGTCAGAAGGCTTTCGCCAGTCGGCAGGCATCCAAAAGTAAACTCATCACTGTCAGAAGGCTACAGCCTCGGCAGGCATCAAAAGCTCATCAATGTTAGAACAGAAGGTACTTGGCAGAGAAAGATAAGACTCTTTGAAGAAACTTGCTGACATGTCACATTTCTGCAAACTTAATTTACCAATGACCGCTACCCAGGCCACAGCCTATCTCACAGCGCTGACCATGTGAACCAACTTCAACTGCGACAAAGTGCACAGATGAATAAGGAAGCCGAAACAGCGACTAACACTCAAAATGAATGTGGAATAATAATGAGGCCACTGCCTCGGTAAAAAAACACACACCTGTCAGAACTTGGCATCTGACAGTTAAAGAGAAGAGCAAGACAGGTAATGATAATGGTGATAGCATGCGTTGGATGCTTACTCTGAGTGATTGCTGTTAATGACGTTGTGCATGAAGTCAAACTGTACTAGTAATTAATCTACCAACTAAAAGTTACTCAAGTGACAGTCAATGTTTCCCTTCTTGTTGTTTAATAACCAAATTGTACTCCTACTACTGCAGGCCAATATCCGTTGCATTTTTTAATATGGAATATGGACTTACTCAGAGTTGGTCAGTACACTACAGACTGAGTTGGAGTTAGACAACACGTACAACACCATGATGATTACCATACTATCTTCGCAGTCAGTCAGTTGGATCGGAGATGATTGAGGGAATAAGTAGGGGCGTTTCAAATCAAGTGGCATAAAAGGTAAATCAGTCAACAACCACAGCAGACCTACATGTCTGTATAGTGGTGGAGTCGAGTAGTCACAAGTGTAGTAGTGGAGGTATGACTGAAAGCCGTGTGTTGATTTAGTTACTTACTTTGGAAAATGCTATGTTGCTGTATATGTGTCCTGTTTCAGGTTAATGCTGGAAACAGACTTGTTGTTTAATAACAAAAATGTACTTCTACTGCAGGGCTATCCATTAGGTATTTGAATATGGACTCTGGACTCACTCGGTACACTACAGACTGAGTAGGACAACATGATCATGATGACCACATACTATACTCTTCACAGTCAGTCAGTACTTAGGATCGGAGATGATTGATAGAAAAACTGCATTTCATGAAGTGGCATGAAAGGTAAACACAAGTCAACAAGAACAACAGCAGACCTACATGTCCATGAAATGGGGGAGTCGAGTCAGTGTAGTGGTATGACTGACAGCAGTGCATTGATTTAATCACTTAATTTTGAAAATGCTAGATAGGTGTATATGTGCTTTGTCTGGCTTTGTCAAAATTTAAGCTAAATGGAGGGTTGGTCTTGGCCTGGTGCTGTGGGCCTGCTCTGTACTGTTGTTGTTGTAGCTTAATGCTGTAAACAGAGTAGACTTGATGTATCCATGCCGCCTCAGTCTGAAATTGTTCTTTTCTCTTGTTGCACTCCACTGTAATTGATGCATTTTTGGTTTTCATGTATTTTTAAATATCCATTTTTTTCCATTTACACTTATAGGTCAGGTTTTACCCTGTGCTATACTTGGAAAAACAATGCACACTTACCTTAGCAATTAATCTACATCTGCCAGACAGGCAGTGGCGTCACCCAAGATTGATGGGCGGGGCATCCATGGATGGTTCTAAACCTTCCAAGGTGATCATCCGCAACTCAGGCCAGAAAGGATCTCCATTGGCTACCCATACATGCCAGGATTTCCTTTAAGCTTATATGTCTGGCCCACAGAGCCGTGTTCGGCTCTGGTTCCGATGGTATAAAGGCTCTGGTCAGTCCCTACTCTCCCAAGAGAACCCTTCGATCATCCTCAAGAAATCTGCTTGCGGTCCCCAGATTTAAAAAGGCGAAATGGGGAGGAAGAGCCTTCTCCACTCTGGCCCCCAAATTGTGGAATAACCTCCCCCCTGAGCTTTCCAACCTACCTTCCCTGACTACGTTCCGGAAGCTCTTGAAGACTTGGCTCTTCTCTCATGCCTATGATTAAACCTTTAAACTCACTGTCACTCATTGTCTGTTTATGTAATTCTATTTTTATACTCTATGTTTTAGTCTGCGCCTTGATGCCCTTTGGGCTAAGTTCCCGCATTATAAATTATCCTTCATTCATTCATTCATTCAGGACGAGGAGGAATGCAGAGATCCAACTCCCCATTTTGACCAGGATAACACAGTAACAGTATCAACTTTCATCATCTTTTAAATAATTTCAATCATCATTTTTTGTCTTCAATCATTATGACTGTGTGTTGTTGTCATTATTATTATGTGTGTTCTCTGCTTATAATTCATCCCTACAGCTATTTTAAAATTTTCTTTGCTTTCTTTAAAAGTAAGCCCGGTACAACAGAACACAAACTTTATGTAATCTATGAGGACAAGCAGGCAAGGAAAATTGCATATTATTAATATATTGCTGCCATGTACTGTCTAATTGTCTAGTAGTAGTTAGTAAGTACCACTCATCATTAAACATCAAGGTATCATCATCATGCATGCATTTCCTTTTTCGCCCTCAACAGATTTATGGATATGGTAGTCTACAAAGATTGTGTTTTGTTGTTTTTCCATGCGTACTGTTTGTCTTTGTCAAACCTTTCACCAAAACCCCCTTCCCAACCATTCATCAAACCCTAACCCTCTTCCCCCGGGCTGTGTGATTTATTGAGGTGTGACTAAATTAAAAGTACAGCAATAATTGATCACACGCTTACTGGGACGGATGTGGCGAAAGCAACACTAATTCAATTTCAAGGCAAGGTGAGGATCTTCTTCTGCTTGCCCACCCATGATCAGTATATTTGTGAGTTACATTTTTTACCAACAGAATCTAATCCATCATCATTCATTTCCGGCATCAATTGGATTTGTCAGTCCTCCTATTGCACACAGCACTAAAGGTTACGCTTGTGTTGAGTGTAGGCCTACTTGAGTTACTCGACACAACTACAGTTTGTAACTTGTTGTACTAAGCTATCCCCTCCACCATTATGTTTTATTAACTTAGCTCTACTACTCCTCCCAGAGTCTCTCCCAGGAGAATGACTGTCTCATTTTCTTTTTTTGTAAATGCTACTGCCAGTGTACACTACTACCACCACAATCATGGCATCTCCATTCTCCTTGGAAACCCAACCTGCATCGTCATGCAACCATCACTGTGCCTAACTTAAACATCAATCACAGGTAGGAAAAGATATTTGGGGGACGTATAATAATGGCTTAGGAGGAGAGACTGACAGTACTAGTAGGACAAGTCACTCAGTGAGGTGTACCACATCTATCTGTTTGTGTCAGCCAAAAATTGAAATCAAAAACTGGCTGTGGCCCTGCAGCAGCAAGGAAACCGTGTGATGTAAATTACAGTAACCCCACCCACAAAACATTAACACTGTGTGTAAAGTATAAAAATATAATTTAATCCCCTAATAAAAATTAACAATTTAAAAAAGCCCACAAAATCTGACCCACCCATCTCCCTAACCCCAAGCAATGTCTGAAACGAAAAGGTCCAGTCACGCATTTCGGAGGAGCATGCGGCGTGCATATGCCCTGCAGTTGCATCCACAGGGGGGGACAGCAGTGCTAGTTGTGGTTGTTGTGCAGCGGTGGGCGGCTGCCTGACCGCAGCGCCATGCCACTGGAGAGGCCTGGCTGGGGCCGGGGGCATTGGAGGAGGCTTCAGCTGCTACTGCATCCTCCTCCTCCACCAGAACCACCAGCCGACGGTACTCTTTACAGATGGCCTCCAGCCTCAGGCGCCGGGCCATGGCTGCCAACTCCTTCCTAGTTGGTTTTGGAGGAGCTACACCAAGAAAGGAAAAAAACCTATTACCAATACTCTTAGCAAAACAGTAACGCACAATTAATTCAACACATAGTGGCATAGTAGCACTAGCAAGCACACACAGCACATCACATTTGTGGCATGTATCTGTCCTCCCACTTTCTCAGCCTCTAACATTTGTGGGAGTTTCAGGCATTATACTAGCACTATGGACTCCAGTGCACAGTACACTAGTCTTCTTCTTATCTCTAGTCTAGCAAAATTAAATAACCTTGTTGTAGCCGGCATGCCAACTCAGTCAGCTCGCTCCCAAGATAAACATACTCAAGTCATGACTCAGACTCATGTTAATGTTATTTACTCCTGTCTGCAGGTGGGGAAGCTTGCATTTTTCTATTACGGGTGGCACTGGCCATACTCTCTCTATTAAATCAAGGGCAATTGCTCAATTTCACTTTCACCATGCCCTGACTACTACAAAAAGGTAGATTATATATCTGATATTGCTTATATATGGGACGGCATGAGGTACTTTGTTTTGATTGATTATCTAACAAACAGATAGGCCACCCTTTGCAGGCTGGCTGAAACTGTTGAAAATACATTAACATAGGTACTAGGGAGTGGTCCTCGGAGTCGGAGGAAAGCGCTTGATAAATACATACACAATATATATATATGATGTGCTTGCAAACTACTGTGAGTCAAGGGACTAATCTGAAAATATAACTTATATTCCCCTCGGCTTTGCTACTCTGGCGCTGTTTCTTTTACATTCTCTTCAAACTAAGACTCTGCATCCAGTGACAGTCTCCACCTATGCTATCTATGATGAATACATCCAGGCATCCATCCATTCAAAGTAAATGTCTATCATTCTTCTTGATCTCTCAACAAACCTTTGTTTGTTTCACTAACAACCACCCATGCGTCCTTCCTTGCTTGCCTTGGCTTTGAGTTTGACCCAAACACCACTGATGATTCTTGCTATCCTATCCACCCATACGGTGTGTCACACCCAGGCAGGCATCTTTTCTTTCACCTTCTACCCATCCTTCAACAATCCATGGATCTGATTCCTATCAGCCACCTATGCATGCTTCCAACGTATCCTTCTCTGCCAGTCATATTACATCTCGCCCATCCTTCCTCCTTCCACCCTTTTTTCCCTTTTTGTTCTACATATCCATCAAGCAGTGTCCATTAGTGGTGCTGGGGCATTGCCTCACCAGCAGCCCACGCCCCCACAGCTCCCTCTGCAGCTGAAGTAAATTGACAATGCATGTCAGTCACCATGACGCCGGAGTCATGCTGACTGACATGCATTGTCACTGTTAGGCCTGGGGTGGTGCTGAGTGCACAGCTGGCAGCAGCACAATTGTGCATGTCTGGGTTAGGTCGGAGAATTTTTCCGCCATGCCCAGTCATGCGCCCTAGTGTTAGCTGTGGCTGGCGGCTGCACATTAGGAGAGCAAGGGTTGATCATCACGGCAAACCTTGGTCTCCTAATGGGCAGGTGGGCGTTGAGTAGCCCTGCCCCTGCTAAGCCAAACCTGGAGCAGCACCAGTATTGGCTGAGAGGGGTGTGACATGACTGTTCCCAGTTTCTGTTCAAAAGGTGCCAACACAGACCCGGTCAGGTAAGTTTTCTGTTAGTATTTTTTTTTTAACGCAAACTTCCATGGCCACCAATCCCATGTGACCTCTCTCCCCCCACCCCCGTGCGACCTCTCCTCCCAGTCCCGTCCCCCCACCACGAGTATTGCGACTGCGAGCCGCGACTGTCATTTATGCAGCAACGATTTAAACATTTAGTCTTCATTAGGGATCAGTAAAATCTCTCTCTTTCAGAAGTAGTAGAATTTATCATTTTTATGCGTCATTCATCTTGCTCAGTCTTGAAAACTGGCCTTATTCAATACTTTGCAATAACATGCACTTGCTTCTAAAGGAAACATGCAGCAGCAAAAAGTTGCCTGTCTGCTCCCACTACTCTATCCAAACTTGTCCTAATTGTGTATTGTTTACAAGAAACATTATATTATATTAGTTTGCACCCCCATAATGCTTTTTGAGACTATCGTGCTCTGTGTCCTAAAGAGTTATATTGTTGTTTCGAGTATTTGTTTTAGGCTATTACGTAACTTATTACATTCAAAGTTGACATTCATTTTTTGCAAGTGCAAGATGTTTAACCAGTAATCATCTTTGTGCACGTTGTGACTGTTTTGAACGCATTTTTATAGTTTCTAAGTCTTGTTTTACTGTCAGGTTACTGAAACTGCAGTGCCCTTTCAATCGAGGGGTATGTCATGTTCTGGATTTTTGGACTGCGAAGATTATTAGTTTGACAGTAAATTGTCATTCCTTAGTCATATAGTGAGGTGAGTACTGATGTGGAAAATTCGGAGAAACATTTACTTTTAGAGAAAGTTCTAGACTAGTAGTAATGAAAGTAGATGTTAATGGAGGACTTAAACACTTGCTTCATTTAAACAAAAACTTTTTCGTTTTTTGACACTGAGAATGGCATGCATGATGTTTCAAGTTTCAAGTTTATTTATTTGTTTATTTATTTATTTATGATTTTGGAACTCATATGAGATCCACATAATAGAACTAACAAATTTAATACGATAACATATAATCAAAAGCACAATACAACGAGAAATAGACGGTTTAGACATAAATAGACATTTGAAACCTTCTAGTATATCGCTAAGAAACATTTTAAAACAATTATACAATTTAAAACAGAACATTTAATTTGGAGGGTTGTGAATAGCATCAAGGAAAGTAGTAGCTGAAAGAATACTCAATTGAAGACAAATAGGTTTTAACCACTTACGCCTATGCACCATTAGGGCCGGGCACACGAAGATAACATGATGCATATCCTGAGTATTGATAATACAGAAGTCACATAAAGATGAGGAGCCATACCATCTGGACATTAGAGAGTTCAAAGGAAGTAAATCCCGCCTCAATAAAAACAGTAAACGCCGGACTCCGTGAGGGAGATTCCAAACAACATATGGTTGGGCTTTCCTCATTAGACAAGAGTGTATGGCTGGAGTAATACCTTTCTTCGCTATACAAGCCTCCCTATCCAATCTAAAACCTAATTCTCAGGAGGCCAACTTCAGGGTAGATTTCAGCTGATATGCCGATAGAGTGAATAGAACTGATTCATCCAATTGCAAAAGATCGGCAGCAATTCTAAAATTCTTTACAATGAGCGAGTATTCATTGAAATTTCCCAATAACTCAGTTTTTATAAGATACCTTAAAGTGCCAGGATCTCCCTTTGCCAGGTTATAAACCGAGCGCACTATTCCTGATAAGCCTTGAACCCAGCTACTACGTAAGCCGAATTCCTGTCTAAGGGCGGCTGTTGAGCATGCTGTATTGACAGACGCTAGTCTACGTAGAATTTTGCCTTCCGTTGCATTCATTAAGCTCCAACTTTTCATGTCAACTATTTCCATGCCATAAAGTAATGATGCTGGAATTTTTGCTCAATATACCTCCAGCAATGTCGCAAAGTGCCTTCTACCAGTAGCCTTATAGAATGAAATCAAACTCTTTCCTTGGGTAATAGCTTTCCGTGTGTTATTAGCTATATGTGCTTTTTCACTTAAATTACTAGTAACTATTTTTCCAAGGAAAATATAAGATTGTACTACATCTAGTCTTTGTCCCCCCACAGACCATTGAAAGTTTGCATATTTTGACTTTTTCCTCCCCGTCAAGCACATTACTTTACTTTTTGCAATATTTATCTTTAAATGATGTGCCTCCGCATATTCATATAGGGCGTGCAGGCGACTATTCAGACCTTTTGGTGTGAGATCCAGGATCAGAATATCGTCTGCATACATTAAGCATGCAATTGGGGCACCCCCCAAGATCGGAACTATACCTTTGCTTGCAGATAAAACCTGGGGGAGATCAGCTATATACAAGGAAAATAACAGAGGAGCCAATAGGCAACCCTGTTTCAAGCCATTTGTTGTGGTAATTACTCTGCACCAGGTGTCTGAGTGCAAGGCTCGAACTAAATTAATAAGAATAGGTGGCATCCCTAAAGCGAATAACTTTCTCCACAGCAAGGATCTGTCCACTTTATCAAAGGCAGTGGAGAAGTCGATAAAGGCGCCGTAAACTCCCCCTCCACAAACCTTGACATATTTCTCTGTTATGACCTGCAATGCAGTCAGATTATCTAGAGTGCCATGCTTTTGCCTAAACCCAGTCTGCTCATGGGGTAAGATTTCAGCATTAAGCACCCAGTCATTAATCGAGTTAAGAAGGCATTTTGCAAAAACCTTGCCTAAAGCATCTAAAAGAGCGATTTGACGGTAGTTTTGTGACAAGTCTCTAGCTCCTTTCTTGAAGAGGGGGACTAATATGCTCCCTTTCCAGGAGGGTAGAACAGTTCCACTAGCAAAACAGAATTTAAAAACTGGAAAAAGAATTTTACTCCAATGTTTTATCACCGAGATGGGGAGCTCATCCGGACCCATCGCGCCCGAAGAACGCAAGCTCTTAATGGCTAGTTAATGGCTAGTTCAATGTCCTTTTCGGACGGAGGGTCATAAGGATGATTAACCTCGTATAGTGTGTCATTTTCACGGGGCAAGCCATTACTACTATATAATTGCTCGATGTATTTGACCCAAATCTGCTCATCTATAGAGATTGGTGAAGGTCTAGATCTTAGACTGGAACCCTCACCAATTATCGACCAGAATAACCTAGCTTGTCTTCTATAGGTAGCTTCCCGAAGTTTAATCCACAAGGAATCTTCGTTCTCTCTCTTCAATCTGGCCTTCACCCTCGTTTTTCTTCTTCTTAAAAGAACTATTTTATGATATCTTTCAGGGGTGTAAAAGAGATATTGCTCCCTAACCAATTTATTTATTTCAATATTTAAATACCGAAGACAGTTTGGGATTACTTTGGGTTTTTTTGCGGGATAAGAATTTTTTGCTATAGAAATTACTACTTTCAAAAAATTGCAGAAGCATAGTAGTTCATTTCCTTCCCATTGAAACAAATTCTCCACAGTGGACTCCAAAATATTCGCCAAACTCCTAATAGCCCCAAAGTTCCAGTAACATCTCCCAGAATTGGCTCCAAAATTTACCAGATCACTATTTATGTGCCATGTATCCACAGGGGGGGATTGAAGTTTACACTAAGGACCAATACCTTATGGTCACTGAGTTCTGTGTTACATACTGACAGATCTTTCAGGAGATAGAAAAGGGGGTTGCCTGCTACCACATAATCGAGTATAGATTCACTGTTCTTACATTTATGTGTGAAATTAGCCGAAATGTCCGAGGGGAGCCTTCCATTTATTATTATACTATCAACCTCTAATATTCCCTCCAAGAGCAATTTCCCTCTCTTATTGGTCTTGATGTTCCCAGGGAATAGGGCTCGCGGTATCTGAAGTGATTCCTCCTTGAATTTATTCCTGAACAAATCGAGGCTATAGTTTGAGATTTTACAATTGAAGTCCCCTAATAACAAAATGTGAGGGGTGGACTCAGAGTCAAGAAGATTCTGTATGAAAGAAAAAATCGTTTTTAAACCTCCATGAAAACATGCATCTGGGGGAATATAGACATTTATCAGTACAAGTGATTTATGTGGGTCATCCTTAACTAAGTTTAACAATGTTATTGCCTGGAACAAATTATTAGGATCGAGGTAATAAGTGTAGTGCCATTTGATCTTGTTGGAAAGTAGGAAAGCCAACCCTCCTTTGGCATGACCTCTCATCGAGTCGACTGCACTACCATCCAGCACGTAGTAATCCTTTTCCGCCAAGAATTTCCCATCCACCCAAGTCTCCTGTAAACAAGTTACATCAGCTTCTAAGGTATACAAATATAACAATTTTTCGGGACTATTCTTTAATCCAGCCGTATTCCACGAGATTATTTTTAAATCAATGTTAAAAATTGGAATACAGATTAAGAGCGGAGGAGGATTTACTTGCCAGAACACCAGGCAACCAGCTCCATTTAGAATCATCTTCTACCAGAGTTGGTTGAGGGGGTAAAGGATTTTTATAGATCACTTGTCGTGAATTTTTCGATACACAGATTTTTAGTTCCTCAGTTTTTATTGAAGGACCGATCTGAAACGCCTGGAGTTACTCCATAGGCTATGGACAAGTTTGTAGATCTTTTATTACATGTTTCCCCAAAGAAAAAAGGGATGACATCAATTCCCCTTATTTGTAATTCTTCAGACCATTGTAAAATATGATTTAAGACTAGTTTTGAGTGAAATTTAACCCTTGCTATCATCCCAACATCGGGATTTAAAAGTGATACAACGTCTATGTCATTTGACTGAATTAATTTCAAATTTTCAATCTCTCGAAAGCAGTTAAGGAGTACAGATCTATTTAAAATAAGATCAAAGTCAAAGAGAGGAATAAAATCTAAAAAGACAGTATCTACACTTTCCTTTTCGGGAGTGGGTAATTTAGGGGCGTGTTCAATTGCAGTCTTATCCGGAAAAGGTGTAGCCTCAGGATTAAGAACTGGTATTGAATCATTTGCAATAACAAACTTTTCACCATACCCAGGGTAATTAGAAGGCCCTAAAGAGTTAATAGTCATGATTACTTTATCGGATTTAGTTTGACCAATTAATTCTTGAGATAAATTGGACATAGAGTCTTGGGGAGAAATCTTTTCAGACAAAGTCTCTGTTATCTTCAAAATTAATTTTCCTCTTTCTTTTTTTAAAGAATCTACGATTTGTTTTCCTCTTTTTTCTCTTTGCTTTTTTTGCTTGGTATTACTGCCCTTTTCTCCTTTTTTGGAGAATCTACGATAACCTCTTTTTCTTTATTTATTTGTGGTGTAAAAATAGGAAATAGATCTTTATTTAACATTTTATCAGGGTCAGTCAGAGTTTCTATTTCTAGATCAAGTTCGGCAACACAATTACCGCTGGCAGATTTTAATTTGCCAGCCGAACCACTCCCCGGGATAACCCCTATATTTTTCCCATTGGAATCTTGAGAGTTCTTATTTAGATCAACTTGAACTAAGTCTGAGGCTAAAGGAACGCCTTCGGACTCATTTATGGACTCCTTATTTTTACTCACTTTCACGTCTGAGTTAGCAGACTCATGATGCAAACCAGAATCGGTCCCATAATTACTATTTAGTAATACCCTAAGTATTTGGGTTACCGTATCTAGGACACAATCTGCCGCCGACAAATTTTTCTAATAATAGTAAGATGGAGGATAGTAGATGTTCTAGGGAGAGTAAAGATTTGGATATTATATTGTCATTTCCAGTGGGAGAGCTAGGTAGAATATTATTCATATTAAGAACGGGGCTAGATGAAAAATTTACCTGAGATATAGAAAACTCTGATTTATTGGAGGGAGTACTACTAAAAAGTTGAAGCCCGGGCGTTACTAATACGTCTTTGGTATTGGTGTGAACCAAGGCTGTGTTGTGTACAATGTCGGACTGCTTCTTCTGAGTCTCTGTATCTATATCAGGAACTTTTAGATCCTCCTTAGGAGGTAGCGAGGGGTTATGTACTAATACCTCAGTTAGTTTTGCAATGATGCCGTAAGAGGGTATATTATTATTTAATGTGGCCTCCCCAGAAGCAATCTCCACGTGCCTCTGTGGATCATGGGAATCGGGAAGACCTCCCACCGCAGTATCAGAGGAAGAGTTCTCAAATAGTGACGTTGCCGAAGCATCCACCTGATTACTATTATCTTTTGTTGAGAATATATCTTCCTCTACATCTTTACCCTTAAGTTTTTTCGGGCTTTAACCCCTCAGACAGAGCTTTATCCTTTCCCCTTTCCCATAAACTATACAATTGACATTTACCCTTTAAATGTAGAATAGCAGTATCTTTGTTATGCAGGGGATTTGATTTTGTCTTAGAACATGACCTACCCACTAGTACACGCCCTGACCTTAATTTTTTTGCCGTCATCTCAAAATCCAAACAAGCACCACAAAAATGTTGTAAAGCAATAATATTTTACACCAAGCGGAGGCTAAGATAGAGCAATGGGACCATAAGATGTGTGTGGACAAATCTACTTTCAAAGCCTTCAGTAAATACAATATTTCAGAGAATATAATTCGGAACAAACTTTTCCAGAAAGGAGACCTATTTCATAAGAAATACCAAGGGAGAGGGCCCAGCCCAGCCTACTTCAGCCTCTGAGGGCCTCAGAGGGCCCGCCCTTTGCCCAGGCTTTGCCCCAGGCTTTGTCCCGCGCGCGTCCCGCGTGCGCGGATAGGGAGGGACTTAAGAGAAGGGAGGATGGGGGCGGGAAGAGGACCAGCTGCAGCTAATGACCCGCCACGCTGCTGGCTGGTCCTCGCAGTCCCGCAAGCCTCTTGGTCCTGGGCGCCTTCACCCGGTCTCGTGTCCTCACTCAAAAGGCACTTAGGCTCACTCTGTACAGGAGCGGCTCCCGCGACGCGGGGGCCGCGAGAGGTGGGGGTAAATCCAAAAAAAGATCAAGGATGCAAATGTGCCCCAGCAGACTCCAAGGAACAGTCACGGAAACACCAGGTATGCAGCACAAACAATTGATTTTATCAGGCGTAGGAGGGGGGCGGGAAGAGGACCGGCTGTGGCTAATGACCCGCTGCGCTGCTGGCTGGTCCTCGCAGTCCCGCAAGCCTCTTGGTCCTGGGCGCCTTCACCCGGTCTCGTGTCCTCACTCAAAAGGCACTTTGGCTCACTCTGTACACGAGCGGCTCCCGCGAAGCGGGGGCCGCGAGAGGTGGCGGTAAATCCAAAAAAAGATGAAGGATGCAAATGTGCCCCAGCAGACTCCAAGGAACAGTCACGGAAACACCATGCATGATGTGGAGAGCAGACATTAAATGAGTCTTTGGCCACTCTTAAAAGCGCTTGCTCCACGATGAGGTGTAGAAGTGCTTTGTGAACGGGTCGCATGCAACCTTAGAGCTCAGAGGTAGTCCGTAGGGTTAGCTGTATGAGTTTCCGCTAGTTATGTGTTGTGCAACATTTATTGGAGCTGTTATATCGATTAGTTGGGTGCAATTTATATTCTTGAACAAACTTAGTCAAATGTTTTTGATGCAAATGGTTTATTATGTATGGATGTGTATGCCTGAGTGTAAGGGAATGGAGGGAATGTTATTGTATTGTTCCCGTGTCCTTGTACACTGTTACTGGATGCTTGCAGACATTGAGAGCAAGCAGAAAGGTTTCAACAAAACGCTTGTGAGTGTGACTGCAGGTACCAGCTCCTATGACCCCACTGCAGTTGTAAAATATGAATGTGTTTTGTATAGCGCTTTATAACTCACATCTCTAGTTTCTAGTCTCTGAAAACAACAAGTGTTACTTTTCCAAAAGTAACAGCGGTGACCTGACAATGATGGAAGGCTGAGCTGGCCCTGTCAGGATCCAAATTTGTGACTGTAGATCACACCTGCCAGCTAAGAGCATTAGCATCATATGTGTGTGGTATCTTAAAAACTATAAATGTCATGTGAGTCCCCTTCTCCCCTCCTGTTTTAGGGCAATGCTGTGTCTCTGGGTTCTCTGGCATTGTGTCTCCCATTTACTGTGGGCGCTCGCTGCACATCTTGGGTGCGAGCTTTTGATAGTTGCTTACATCCTTATATTATGTTTGATGCCTGGAGACGGGCCTGACTTTTTAGCCCATTGCATCTTGGGACTTTTAGTTCCACTTTTAAAATGATAAACAAGGCTATAAACCCAACGCTATATATAGAGTGCTTTTGGCTAAAACCTTTGACCGGTTGCAGCTGTCAACCATGTCTTGGGGTTAGCAGGCAGTTACATGTCCGTTATTGATCACTTTCGGTGAGTGGTTCCATGCTATGTTATGCAAGATTTATATACAGAGCTCTCAGGTCTGCAGGCCTTGAATGAGTACCTCAGACACGCTAGGGTTTTGATTTAAATACTGGGATTCACGCTTCTTTTGATCTAATTAAGAAACCATGACTGTGATAGTGGACATTCAACAAGGGACCATCAGGGAGAGGCAGACCTGCCCTTCCCTTCCCAGACCCAGGCTGGCCCCTAGATTAGGTCATGGGATTGGCCACCTGTAAATGTAAATTGATACTTGTATAGCGCACTACTCACCCGCAAGGGTCTCAAGGCGCTTGTACGAATACCGCTGTGGAACCCATCCTGGCTTTCCCTGTGAGGCGTCCACTCCTGGGCATCCCCAAGGTGGAGGCCAGGCATCCTTAGCATTGTGGGGGCCGTTGTGGAGATTAAGCAAGCTATTGCCCAGAGTTGCAGAGTGGGACTCCATGATTGGAATAGGCACCGAGGCGAGAATTATCAGGTCCGTGAAATTTTGAGCCCAAGACCCGCTGAGGCGGGGAATTGAACCCTGGCCCCGGGCCAGATCTCTGCATCAGGGTCTGCCGCTCTAACCATTGAACCATTTATTGTTTCAATACATATCTGTAAAGCATTTTGCATTATAAAAATTATACATGGAAGATTTAGCACTTTTAATTGCACACTGCAACCTAGGCCAATATGGTTAAAGATTTAGTTAAGAATAGTAAAAGAAGGTATGAAATTATGTTAAAAAATCACTTGGGAGCACAGGTATTAGAGGTTGCTGAATACGTCTAGCGAGGATGTGAGCACGAATGGTGGTAAAATAAATGGTTTATGAAACCTTTTATTTTGTTCAAAACAAATAAGTAACTAGGTCAAAAATAAGAAAGCAGGTTTACACCTGACATGGGACACCGTCGGAGATGCTATCTTGACTTGTTCAGTTGTCCCAGAGCAATCGGTCATTGTTGTTGTTACCCATTTATCTTAAAAAGCTTAGGCTTTAGGCATATTTCAGTTGCTGTGCCATTTATCTGGATAAAATTACATCTCAGAGAGAAACCAAAATACCGGTCTGATGGCACACTATGGGAATCACAGAAATGTACTCGGCATGTTCCTTTATAGGGAGCCCCCACTTTTATCATCTCACTCAAAGACCTGTCTGCACATATTTATATATGACTGGTTACAGCCAGCAGCTGTGCTGCTTCCTAGAGTCTGGTTAGAGCATATTTTTCCAAAGTTAACGCTGCATGCAGTGCAAAACACTGGACAAGCAAACATTTTAAAGTGCTAAAGTTATCATGCAGAACAATTTACATATTACAGTAACTGTTGAACAAATTAATGCAAGAAGATAAGGGGCAGTTTTTAATGTGTTTAATATTTCAAAACAATACTTTCCCAATGCTTATTAAGCCTTGCTTTATTGCTGCATTCATTTGCTTTAAAATGCACCATTTGCCAATCATTTTTAAATTTCTTTCTCAGGAGAGGGACTCTCCCTGTACACCAGATTTGTCCATTGAACTTGTTTACATCGCTAACTAGTGTTTTCTATTGGGAGGGTAAAGCCAAAGCAGTCTTGCTTAGTACCCTAGCCCTCTTCAGAAGTCAGACTTGCTTGGTAACCCAGATATTTTCTGAAATATTGTATGAGTTTTCTTTTATGAATGCCTAGAAGAACTGAATGTTTAGTCCATTTATCACAGAAATAGTGCTGAAAATCGCACCAAAAAGTTTCCAATTTAAAAAAAAAATCTTCATGGTGGGAGAACCTCCCCCGAACCCCTCTTATTACCATCGGGCTCGCTCACTGCGCTCACTCGCATACGTTGATTCGTTCTGCATATACCCCACCAGTTTCAAATTCCACCAGCTGCCACTGCCATCAAGGTCATCTGATCTGACTTTTAGTCTTCTCCATAAACTTTCACAGCTGAGTTGGAGTCAGATAGAAGAGGCCATTTGTTACTCATCTCACGCTGCTAATGCTATTGCTAAATATTGCTAAGTAAAGGGTGTCTTCTTCAACCATTGTATAGTGTTCACTACAACTTCATACTTACTAAGCCTCAACAGTACAGTGAGTGTACACCCTTCTAGCTAGTGTAATGTCAATGAGTAAGGAATATAACTTACCACCGCCTGCCACTGCTGCTAGCTCACCCCCTGTAGCTCCTGCAAGTGCCGCATCTCTTGCTCCCTCTGAAATGGCTGCATTGCCATCGCCGCTGGCCCCTTGCACTGGTGGTTGGTAGTATGCCTAGAAAAAACATTAAACATTTTTAGATGCCATATATACACCTCCTCTTATTTATTCTTTTTCACTATCAAGATTGAAAAAAAGTTAATACATACATATACAACATACATCACTCACTAGTCCAAATCGGGTACTAGAGTAGATACTAGTAGTGTTATGGTCCCTAGGGTCATTATAGTCTACTCTACTCTTTGCAGAAATTGCCTGAGCCATGCAACCATTTTAGCTTCATGTCTTTTGCGTACGTTACGTCGCAGCTTGTTGTGTAAGATGCCTTTGAGCCCACATGAGCTCATACAGCTACTGTCTGAGCGTTGCGTACAAGGTCGAAAAACAAGCCACTTTGTTATGGAGTTCTGGTCAGTCCGTATTGCTTAGCCATAACATGCTACAGTTTTTGGCATGACTGAGAAATGCTTGCATTATACTGTCTAACGTGCGCCATTTTTCTCATAACAGATGGAAGATTCCCTTCTACGAACCAGAGATTTGCAGAGCTTATGATGTATCCAGTATTTCTACGTTCTAAGGTGAGGGGTCTCCCAGAATTCTCACAGATCTTTTGTCTTCTATGGATATTTAACAATGGGTATTGTTTTAATCTTATGCATTTTGCTGTTGAAGCTGGCTCGTATCCTGAATTGGAGAACAACGTACAGAGCTTGTTAGTTGAAAATAAACCTTTGAACTTACACACAGACTCTGTGGTATTTGGTGTGGTGGACCTACATGAGTGAGTGAGTGAAAGGGTGTTATATTCTGGTTTGTCTAATCATTGGGGATATTTGGGGGGGTTCGGGGACCTAATGAGACACTATAGCTAGTCGTTTAGGGGATTGTGGGTTTTGACTGAGGTGTGAGGAAGGTCTAACCTCCCATCACTAATATTCTATTTTCTTGTGCATAGTTCTGTATGTGGCTGAGCAGAATCCCCATAACAGTACTTGTATGTCCTATACCCCATCAACAATTGTCACTTATCTGGGTAGACATTTTGTTGGTGGGAATTGTCAAAAAGCCTCACAATAAAGAAGAGTGACTAGAAGAGGACAACCCAAAGGACTGGACTCAGTGGCTAGAGCTATTGGTCAATCTGAGATTTATTTAAAACCTTTTAAATACAGAGTGGCCAACTGGGCAAGGTTAGCTACAGCCAGACTAATAGTAGTAGTACAGAGAGTCATAGCAGAGGCAGGGATAACAAGAATTTAGAAACAGATAGTCGAGATCAATGAAGATTTTGTAAAAAAATAGAATTAGGAACCAGAATTAATAGTTTGGAAAAATTAAGGTGCAGTAAAAGTTAGGGAAATATAATTATTCATATTAAGCACTGGAGGACTTACTGAGGCTAGCAGTAGAGCCCTCAGTAGAAGAATAGTGGTTCTGGCCCTGGAAGGCATCTTGGTCTTGTCCTGCTGACTCAGACCCCATCTTCTTGCCCCTGAGTGCTGATCATGTAAGATATAATAAAGAAAGAGACAAATATTAATGATTGGTGTGAAACAAATAAAAGACTTTAAAAAACGCTCAAATAACATTTTAGGAAACAATAATTGCAATAAAATTGACCTATCTAATCAGATCGACTAGTAGTATTATTGCGGGATTTACGGACCGTCTACCTATTATTTATTAACACTAATCCAGTGTTCCATTCTGATTCCAGAATACTAACTAAGCCTAAATGCCACCTGACCTAGCCCATCTATTCCAGACGTGCCAATTGTTCACTAAGTCTGCATTTCCATTTATTTTAGCCCTCAAAATCAAAAACTGCATAGATGGAGGACACATGCATAAATTTGTGCATACAGTTACACCAAATTGTTGGTTGGTTGCATCTGATGTTCTGCTAGTGACACTGCTAAGCCTTACCACTCACTAAACAAACTACAAAAGGTTCTACTAAGGACTGGGGTAAGCAGCACTCAGTGAGAGAGGATGCGTCACGCAGACCGCTAAAAAATTACCAACTAATACTAACTAAACCTATCAATCCATCCACCACTATCTCTTCTTAGTGACAGGAGGGCAAATGAAGGACTAGAGTCTCTCTAGCAATAGCATTACTTAACTTAAGTTCTCTAAAGTAAACTCTTACATAATCATCCGAAGTGTGTGCAAAGTTACAAACAAGTAAGAGTAGCACCAAACACCTGTGTCCTACAATCACAGAAGATTCTGAAATGTAATTTTCCTGCAATGTAAGCAGCAGTATTCTTGCTATTCGGAAACAAATTATACACAAACACAATACTTATACTACTAGTATATTAGCAACTCACCAAGCCCCATGACCTCGACACCTAGCAGGTCCTGCCCCCTGTCCAACATGTCCTTTTTCCCACCGGCGCTGACGCTCCTGAGTAGGGTACCTGGAGCCAGGCCTGCCGCCTGCTGCCAAGGTCAAGGTGAGGTGGCGCTGCACAAAAAAAACAAGGGCGGTAACCTCCGCCTTGCTGAAAAGCTCCCAGGCATGCAGCTGCAGTGCGCAGTCTACCGCAAGGCAGGTGGCTCTTGGGCGCAGGCGTTAGTACCCTTAGGCATGGTTCTGGGGTGAGCGGGAGGCAGAAAAGAAAATATAGAAGGAAAAAATAAAGTTAGGGGAAGAAGTAGGAGCTTAAAGAAGAAAGTAAAATAAAACAGGTAGAAAAGTGAAAAAATGCAGTAAAAGTAGAAATAAAATTCAGAATATAGACTTAGGGATAGAGAGGGATAGATAATAAATAAAAAAGATCAGAAAAACAGTGTAAAAACCTAGGGATTGCAAAGATAGCATAGAGTGAAAAACAAGATGGGTGCACCCATCGTGACTGCATGGGTAAGTTCACACAATATTCCCCCCGAGCATGCAAAAAGCATCGCAAACACGTCAAACGTGTTTCCGAACATGAAATGCGCATCACGAACACGCTATACGCGACCCGGAACAGGAAATAAGGCATCGCGAATGGGCGGGACAAGTGAAAAACAAGATGGCCACACCCATTGTCGACCGCATGGGCAAGTTCACAAGATACAACCCCGAGCACGCAAACAGCATTCCAAACACGCAATACGGGTTCCCGAAAAAAAACAAAAGCATCGCGAACTGGCTGGACATTCAACTATGCATGCTCGGGTAGCTATGTGTAGATCGTGTAGGGCTTTTACAACTTTGCGCAGCTTCACGTAGCATGATTACGCGAACTACGGCCAGGGTTCCTGTTAAACCATCTAAAATTAGGTCCTTGACTAAATCAAAACTTTTGATCGATATCATAGCATAATTTATCAATGAGACACCCTTCCGTTATCAAAGGTGCACTGAGCAGGCTGGTCCCATACACATCTACCATTGACCCCAGCTGGGAACATGCTGTGGATCATTGGATGCTGATGTTATCCATATGTTGTGGGCTTGTCTGCCCCTAACTCCTACTGGGAGGCCATATTTGCTCGCCTGGGGGGGCTTCGGGTTGGTTGGTTCCCATTGAGATCTGACAAGTGTTGCTTGGTTTACTTCCCGCCCCAAATAACAAGAAACTAAGTTGAAGATTTTTTCTTTTAGAATGGGTACCAGCAAAGAGATGCATTGCTATTACATGGCTTCAACCTACGCCCCTGTCCATTGAGGCATGGTTAGAGATATGTGTAAATGGGCAAATGTGGAAGAGGTACAAATGAAGCATGTCCGGAGAGACGAAAATCTTGAGGATGACCTACAGGCATGGCCCTATATGTTATCCGAACACCAGTCGTGTCTGGTATTGCTGGTAAAGAGGAGATCTCACTGATCCCAGAGGGGTTATCGCTTGATAGATGGTGGAAGATGGTGATTGAGGGAACACTGGGATACCTAGGGCACATAGATACACTTTATTGTTTTCATTGATGTGGTGATCTGACACAGAAGCAGGTTGGGAGGGAGTGGGTGAATAAACTTGTTATATGTCGGCATGAGTTCCCTGGATAGTGCGGACGGGTACATTAATTTCTGTGGAGAAGTGTGGCTCAGGGGTTAGAGATCGGCCCTGGTCCAGGGTTCAATTCCCCGCCTCGGCGGGTCTTTGGGCTAAAAATTCCACGGACTCGATAATTCTCGCTCCGGTGCCGCCTCGACTCACGGGTTCACACTCTGCGACTCGGCAATAGCTTGCTTAATCTCCACAACGGCCCCTCGTGGCAGGATGCCTGGCTTTCACCTTGTGGATACCCTGACAGGATATCTCACAGGGGATTACCAGGACGGGTTCCCTAAGCAAGCGCCGGGAAACCCACTGCGGGTAGCTGTGCGCTATATAAGCTCAAATACATTTACATATACTGAAATTATAGTGAATCCTAGCTAATAATCTTATTGTTCATAGCAGAGAACATGTATCATGTAACATGTATCATGTATCTGCATGAGATTAATATGCCTGTGTCCTCCCTCCCTCTCTCACTCTTCGATATCATGTGAATTACCAATACTACCACATGTTGTTAATCTGCATTTCTGTGAGGATAGTGGAAGGGGATGGATGGATATTCTAAGATGGAATCTTATTGAAATATGCTGTCTCTGTGATTCTCTATATGTCACTAAAGTTATTTAGAAAATAAATCTACCATTCACAATAGTCAGTTTCAAGCTATCAAGCACAATAGTCAGATTCAAGCTATCAAGCAGCATACCCAGTTTCCTCCCTCTCCCATAACCCTGGTGATGTTCAAAATGCTGACACAGGATACACAGGGTATTTTTTCTCCCTTTGGAACTCATCCTATGCTGATCTATTGAATTTTAACATTAAAATCACCCATCAACAGGATAGCAACCTTTGGAAAATGTAAGCTCAGCCTTTCCATCAGGGCTGTTAGCATCTTCAGCAGGTTATCCAATATTTAGTTTAAAGGGAAGTACAGTTGATTAAATCTGGGCAACCTTTTGCCTCCCTTTCATATTGCTAATCTGATACTACACCTCAAATTGAAAGTGTCGAGAAATTAGTACATTCCTGAAATAATACGTTCCCCTTAATCTCATATTTTACCCCAATCATTACGGCAAAGGCCTCTGGCAGGCAAGCCAAACTTGCCCTTGATTGCACAATTGCTAAAAACTTTATTTTCGCTCTTCACTATCTCTTTCATTTCCCAGGACTCCTGCGATACAATGATCATAGGTTTTTTCTCCTCAAGAACCATCCACAAAGATTCTAGATTTCTTCTTAGGCCAGCAATGTTCAATGACACCAAATTAACCCTTATATCATTAGGATGTAAGGACTAGGGGTCTATCTAACACCTTTCTATCATTTAATGGCCCTGCAATCCATTCCCATGCATTGTCATCCTGATCTATTGCTTTTTCACTGTTTGAAAAGATCTGCCCTCCCATTTCAGATTTTACTATTTGAATGTTATCATTCTCATAGACTTACGGGTCCCCTGACCACCTAGCGATGGAACGTAATTGGGTTGATTCAATACAGCTGCCACACCCTCCTCTGGATCTTTGCCTGGGTCTCTAACAATACGGAGGGGATGGGCCTATAAATAAATAAATCAGAGCTATCAAAGCCTGACCTACAGAGCTCATCCAATGAGTGCAGGACTCCACCCGCCACGATCCTGGAACAAAAAAAAACCCAGGAAAATGGCCATGATGCTGCCATCTCGCTTGCCTAAGTGAGAACCACAAAAGAACTATCCCTAGAAACATATTTGACAATTGTGGGATTGATTAAAAAAGGAATACAATTTATGACTTAGTAAGAACACATTGCATATCTGTAAAAATGTCTGCCAGTTGCAAAACCCACTCTACTTCCTCATAGGGACTGAATACTGAATCTTCTCCCCATCTTTGATTTGCTTCAGACCTAAAAGGCTCTGCTACTATGTTTAAAAGGGAACCAGCCTTGCACTGCCTTTGTACCTTTCTGTCCTGGGCGGTTGTCCTAATATATCTTATGGAACACCAATCACCCCCACCCCTTCTAGTAGACTGGGTAACACTGATGAGGGCCCTGACCCAACCTGGGCACCCAGAGAGCCTACTACTGCAACTGTTTGCCCAACAAAGGTCTCTTCTTGAGGCACCATTGTAGGGAATGTAATCCTTCTTGCTCTTTTCTTTTTTGGCCTATAAATTTTCCCTTTTCTATTTCTAATAGTTTTGTAATGGGTTCTAACTTCTTACTCTTTTTTAAATATTTAAATATTGGGAAAACCTCATTTTTCCTATACATCTTGTATTGGATCTAGCATTCTTCCGATTACTCGTGCCCACTTGGCCTGAAACATCTTATTCTCTCATGAAAGATTCCAGTTGAGATAGGTCAGCTGACAATTCCCCCTTAATACCCTTTATTGTGCATTCCTTTTCAGCACTCACTGTTTGGACTCCCATTTCCCTACTACATGAGCTCAAACTTTTGAACTCACAGAACTACTCGCTCCAACTGATTTCAAAAGTTAATTCCTTAAGTATCACTGACAAAATATCTAGCATATGATCAGAACTATTGGTGGTCTTTTCTGGTAAAGACAACATTGATGAAAAAACACTTTCAAGACTTATCAGGGAGTTAGACAGACTTACAATATTTGATGGAATATCACTGGTTGGGTTGAATAACAAATCAGAGGACGCTAAAATATTTGAAAAAACAGAAGCTACATGACTTGATATACTAAAAAACATTTGCAATACTTTTTTCAACCTTTTGGACCTCTCAGGCAATAATATTACTTCTTTATTTATTACTTCCTCATTCATGTTAAAAGGCAAAATGTCCAGTGATGTATAGTCCAATACCATAGAGCCCTGTAAGACCTGAGTTTCTGCTACAGTGTTACACATTAAAAAATGCTCACCCTTGCATGCATTTCTCCCCTCCCATAGTGTTCCTGGACTGGCTGAGTTAAGTTCTGCAATGCACCCGCAGCCTCTGGTGTATCAGTCCGCAGATAATTACCTACTTGCAGCTCATCCTTCATTTATATCTGCTCTGGAACTATAATAGGGGAGGGAATCTCTTGTGGTAGTTTTTGAAAATATGCAGATAGTATTCCGTTCCCCTTTAGAGCTCCCAAATGAGGTGCTTTGTTTCATAATTTCTGTAATAGTGGTACCCACCAAAAAACTGTTAGAAGATGATTGACTCAATATGGCAAAAATAGGGCTGGTACAAAACAAGGGATAGCATGGAAGCCCAGGTGGAACAAAAGCCAACAAAACTACACACCAGGCCGCTTCTACTAATACGGGATCACAGTTCAACTTTAGGGCCACTGGTTTGCCTCCTACTTTTGATAACCACCACAGAAGCCTCCTCACCTTCCACTTTTACTGGCTCCATGGTTATTCTATAGGGAAGGGGCACAAGCACGCCTCAAAGGTTATCCCAGGTTATCACACGAGATCACCAAAATTGTCAGTGCCCAGTTCCTTCAATTATCCTGCTCCAGAGCTTCATGCCACAATGCGTCCTTCTCCAGATCATTCAGTCTACAACCGTACTCCACGTGGATAAAACTAGATGCTTGTGCACACTAATAAAAGCCACTCATTGCTGGTTAGGCTGTTCTAACAGTGTCATGAATATATTTCATACACCGGACTCCACCTCTGGGTCTATTCAGCATCTTCTTTTGCACAGCCTCTTCTTCATGGTTGAGAAATGGGTGAAAATGACCTGGTTTCTGTTGGAATATTCTTGTTGGCTGTTGGAGAATCTGCAAAGGAGAAATAGCCATGATGTAGGGCTAACAAAAAGGCTGCAGGCTGTGTCCGAGGAGGGGGCGTTGTCTTTCGGGACACGCTGGATGAAGTTGCGGTGAAGATTTCTACGTTCTGACTTGGGGATATATTTATCAAGCAGCTGCATTGCCCTAGTGCCAGGCAACGAGGCGCAAGGAAGATGCAACTACTAAGAACGATTTACCAAGCCATGCAGGGCCATCTTGTGTGGCCCTGTGTGAATTGATAGATCTAGAGTAACACAGCGCAAATCACTGGGTTCAGTTACCCTGCTCCAGGGAGTCCTTTAATGGGTGGAGCGTGGGTGTTCAAATGCATTCACCCAGAGACTTTGAAGCATTCCCAGATTTATCATTAATGGTAGACATGGGAATGCATCAACATGCTACGCCTCCCCAGGTGAGACGTAACAGTGAGAAATATCTTTATTTCTCCTAGTTTTTTCCTGCACACACTGAAAGAGGAAAATGCCTCTGAGGATTGTTTTTGTGCGGGAAAGTGCCCCTTTCTGCGCCAAAAAACAATTCTGCCTACAATGCAGGTACCCTTGCACAATGGTGCAAGGGTGTCTGCATTGGTGCTAGGCAGCACATTGTGCGCCAGTGCAAGTAAAGGATTGGAATATGCTGTATAATGCTAAATACTGCACATTCCTGCCCTTTCCCTATCATGCAAAAGACACACATGTGATGCACGGAATGCAGAACAAATGAAAACATTCACCCTGGAAGTGATCTGGGTTCAATCCATCATTCTTTTGCTCACTGTGCCACCATTTTTACAACCTGCCACATGTGAATCAGTCTTGACCCTGTTCCTCAATGGAACAGTCAAGCCCGAACTGCCAAGCCAGGTCCTCCTTGGACCAGAAACAAGCATCCTATGTTTTTGTTTATGTTTAGATGATTCTAAACCGATCGAATGCTGAAACGTCTTGGTGCTGAGGTGTGGGGGTGGAGAAAGGGTGGGAGCATAGCCTAAGTGGTTTTAAAAAGCCACGTTTTTAGGTTCTCCTGAAACACTGGAGGTTAGGCTGGTGTCTCAGGGTCAGAGGCAGTTTGTTCCAGAGCTTGGCAGTATGTTATAGCTCGGCCCCCCATCTGGCTCGTTTGAACTTCACGGTTTCTATGAAACCTTGACTGGCATGTGAGGGGACGTATGGTGTAAACAGTTCTTGGAAGGTCCACAGCTCTCCCCCCATTTATTGCCTTATATACCAAGGTTAGAGATTTGAATTCAATTATCTGTTTAATGGGCAGCCAGTGGAGTGATCTAATTCCGGCAGAGGTTGGCTGTCCTCTGTGCAACCCCAGGAGGAGTCTAGCTGCTGCATTTTGCAAGGTCTGCAATTTTTTCAGTTGGAATTTATCAATTCCTAAAAACAGTGAATTTGAGTAGTCCAACTTTGATAGACACAGAGCTACCATTACTGTTTTTTGGAGCTCTTGGGGTATGAATGGAAAACATTTTCTCAGAGTTTTTAGAAGGAGAAAAACATGAGGAGATGAGACAGTTCACCTGTGCACCAAAATTCCATTTGTTATCGAAAATGATCCCTAAATTTCTGACCTTTTCGACAGGACGAGGACATTCTCCGGCCTCAGATGGCCACCAGGCCGGGTTCCATAAAGGTTTGCCTGGCCCAAACTCCATCACCTCTGTCTTCTCTGTGTTGATTTTCAGATAGATCTGGCACATCCAGGCCATGATGTCAGTGAGGCAGGCAAGAAACCTAGTTGCTGTGGTCTCTGGCTGGTTAGTGATGAAAATAATGAGCTGTGAATCATCCGGATACGAGACCAACTTAAAGCCATGTCTCCTTACTAAGTCAGCCAGAGGGGTGACATACAAATTAAATAAGGTCCGTGATAGCGCGGATCCCTGCGGCACTCCACAGGGGAGGTGAAAACTCTCAGACTGCATGCCATCCCAAAACAGCTGCTGCTTCCTTGCTTTCCAAAAAGGAGGACAGTAGAGACAGGGTTGTCCCTTCGACTTCTATATCCCTCAGTAGCTGCACTAAAACCGCGTGGTTAACGGTATCAAAATCGGCTGATAGGTCAAGGAGCAGGAGGACCGCCCTTCCCCCTGCATCTACAGTTCTGTGGATCTCTTAAGCTGCAAGAATTAGTGCTGATTCCTTCAAGTGGCGCGGGCGCAAACCATGCTGTGATGGATCCAGCAGATTGTTTTCGTCGAGATATTCAGTAAGCACTCTGTTAAGTTGTTTTTCTAGCACTTTTGCAGTAATTGGATACCGGCTATGGGTCAGTAGTTCTTAGGTTCTCTAGGGTCTGAATTCAATTTTTTAGGAGAGGCGTAATGGCTGCTATTTTCCAAGTTGCAGGGTAACGGCCAGTGGCTAGTACTTGATTCATAATAGAGGCCAGATTTTTGCAGATCTTATGAGCTATTTGGTGCATAATAGGGGGGGGCAGGGATTGATGGGTGCACCTGATTTTATAGAGAGTAAAATTGTTTCAACCACTTCATTTTTCATTGGCTGAAAACAAGTCAATTTACATTCTGGACTGATATTGGGCGTTATTGGGTCCAACAATCTAACAGGGCTTGAGAAATTATTGTATATTTCTCTCACCTTCTCTTGAAAATAGTTTGCCACTTTATTACATGGAAGTTGATTTGGTTTGAACGCTTTGTCTTTCTGCGGTTTAGCCAGCAAGCTAACTGATTTGAAGAGTTCCCAGGTGGAATTGCCCGCCTCCTTTATTTTTGCAGTAAAATAATGTTTTTTTGCAGCAATGATTGCTTCTTTGTATACTAGAATAGTGCGGTTATAGAGGGCTTTCATGTCATTGTCGTAATTTTGCCGCCATTGGAGCTCCGCTCTCCTACAATTGACTTTCAAGCTTTTAAGTTCTGGGGTATACCAAGGCAAAGACGTTTTGACTCTTTTTACTGTTGCTAACTTCTTAGGCGCGACTTTGTCAGCTGCTGATATTAGCCAGTCGTTGAGCTGTTGAGTTGCCTTTATGTTATCAGAGTCAGGAGTTGTCAGAAAAAGGTTAAGCGCTGACTCAAAATCCCCATCCTTGGTTTTGTCCCATCATCAGCCAGGGTAGCTTGAATCCAGTGGTGCAGTGAGCCCGGGACCCACATCTGGGCATACCCGGTGCACTTGGGGCGAGAAAGCAAAGGACATACAAATGATGGACGGAATACGGAACAAATCAAATCATTCACCCCAGTTAAGAGACCTGGGTTAAATCCATTGTTCTTTTGCTCACCATGCCACCCCAGGTTAGACGCAGCCATATGCAAATCAGTCTTGACCCTGTTCCTCATGGGAACAGTCCAACCCGAACTACAAAGCAAGGTCCTCCCTGGACCCTGCCCTATTACTTTCCATGGTGTGTTGGGCGACATTATCCTCCAGCTTGCCCTGTGTGGTACATTGTGCTGCTGCAACCTCAGGTGCATGCCCTCTTAGGTCAGTTTGGTGCCCCTGCCCATCTCCCTCCCTCTGCCCACTATTGTCGGAGTGAATTTGATAAGGGAGGGAATTTGAAAAGACAGTTGAAGAATAGATTTCCACATTGACTTACATTTATGAATCAGGTCCTTTGGCATGCGAATTTGTACTGCACTGCATCTCCCTTCTCCCCTCAATGTGCTTTTGTATTGCAACAGCCTCTCTTGCTTTCCTTGCATGGCTGGTTTTTTCCCTGCCCCCATTTCTCTTGCCCTCCATGGTCCATTGTGCTGCCCCTGCCCCTCCCTCCTGCCTAGCGTGATCAACTTGCTGCCTCTGCCCCCTTTTCCCTGCCCTCAACTGTCCAAGTTTATGGCCCTGACCCCTGTCTTCCCACAGTGTTCTAATGACCAACTATAAACCTGACGACAGACATGTGGACCAGTTGTCAAGTAACTGATTACATGTGTACTACTGCACACTGGATCTCTTTTGTGGGGGTTAGGCAACAGATATCTGCAGGTCTCAGTGCTGAAGAACGTTTTAAGGGTGTTCGCCACATGCAACAGTAGTGATGATCACCAGGGTGAAATCCCACACAGCTGCAAACATCTTGGAAGAATTTAATATCAAAGCGGTGTTTGAATGGTTGTGACCCAGAGGTCTCCGAATTTAATTTGTTGCCACAGACAATAGCAGTAATATAGTTAAGGCCATGGCAGATGGTGGATATTTCAGAGTCCTGTGTTTGGTACATTGTATTAACCTGATTGTGCAGGACTTTCTCAAAAAAGATGTCATAGTCAGCAACATACTGGTCACCTGCAGAAGAATCTGTACTCATTTCAGTCATTGTTTTAAAGCCCAGAAGCAGTTGAGGATCATTCAACTTGCTAAGAGTGTACCGGTTAGAGCCCTCATACAGTAGCTGCAAACATATTGGAACTCAACCTACTACATGTTGTAACATCTGTTTGAGCAGTACAAGCAGATCAATGACTATGTCCTTAATGGGTTTGCAACTGGGAAAAGCATGACCATATAGGTGGACAAATGGGGCGAGTCAATTGCCTGACACAAATGCTACTTCCTTTGGAGGTTTTTACACAGGAAATAAGAAGGGAGAACAGTACGATGGTGAAAGCTAGTCTGCTGTTGCATCTACTACTGGACCAGTTAAAAAAGGAGTAGCAAAGGTACGCTGGTGTGAACCAAAGACTGTATCAGTAGGTTAAGAGCTTAATTCTTCACTTGTCTGTTAATTCAATGCTGCAAAGAGAGATCAGGCCCTCCAAAGCATACCTCTGTGCCACAATACTTGATCCATGGTACAAAAAACGACTGTCCACTTTCATTCTTTTTTCAGATCAGGATGTGTCACTCTACAAGACATGGATTGTTCAGCAAGCCAGAGACCTGGAAGAACAGCTGGATATAAGAGTCCAGGCAGAAGTTCTGGTGTGCAGTTCGGGTATGCAGCCTTCAACCTCCAAATCCAGAGAGGACAGTTCTGATGTCTCACAGCAGCCAATACCAGGAACAACAATACAGGTAAGAACAACACCAGCAACAAAAGATTTAGACCCAAGCCCTGCAATGGCTTGATTTCAAGTGGCTAGGCTTAAGTCAAATACAGGGTTGAAGGCAACAGAAGTCGAGCAAAAGGCAGCACCAGTGACCATTCAGAGGAGGGTCACTGGTGCTGCCTTTTGCTTGACTTCTGTTGCCTTCAACTCTGTACTCGACTTAAGCTCAGCCACTTGAAATCAAGCCATTGCAGGACTTGGATCTAAATCTTTTGTCTATCTCGATGAACTAAAAAGAGGTCTACATGGACCAAAACACATAGGTCTATTGGTATGGGAAGATGCACCAATGGCCAGAGCTCAGCAGGCTACCAATGAATTATCCGGCTTGTCCGGTAGCCAGGGTGTCTGATGGGTGTGTGTTTAGTGCAGCTAGCACAGTTATCACAGTCAGAATGATCAGTCTCTCTACTCAAAATGTGAAGAGATTGACCATGACTAAAATGAGCCAACATTTCATACCACTCGAATTCAGTGTTCCTGAAACACAACAGTAGAACGAGGATGAGGGTGATTAGTCATAACAAAGTACGTTAGCTGACCAACTTGTGGGTGAACCACCAAAGTTTGAGGACAGAATCTACTTTTCTGAATGAGTAGGTCATGATAGAACTTTCAGATTATCATCAAACTGCTTTGCCAAAAACAAAAGAAAAGGGATCTAGCTAGAGGAACATTATATATGTTGTATCAAAAATCAGCATTACTTTACAAGACTGCCATTGTGTTGCTTCCATTGGAAAACAGGAGCTACTCAACAGTTTCAGAGAGATGAGAAGTCAAGAAACCCATTCCTCTTCCCAGGAAATCAAATATAAACACCAAGAACGGGTCGCTCATCAAATGTGCAAATACTTCAAACCAAATCAGGTATCTAAGCACACCCTGGAAGCATTTGGTGATCAGGGTGGGAACCCAATGATGAAGCATGTCATCTATTAGGTATGTGAGTGAGGGTTCTTTTACAAATCCTAATGGTTTTCTAGGCAGTACACATCCTCCTAAAAAGTAGGTTGGAGGTGTTTGTAAGTTTAATGAGCCACCCATTCTTGTTGTTTATATATAAAAGAGGAGATACAACAATACAGCAATTGTGTGCTACCCTGTTTGCATTGGAACATTTAACTTGCACCAATGAGAGATATATTATTGAGTGAGGGTTAGTGCAAATGATTCATGTGGTGGTAGACAGTGAGGGTATTCAAATAATTTATACACTTGATTTGGATGATTGGCTATGTTTGGGAGCTAATGGGTGATTATGCCTGAAGGTTATTGGCCATTTCCCACTTAGCTTGATTTCCTTGCATGGTCTACTCCTTGTTGTACTTTTTTTCTGGTTCTTCAGAAACCAGACCAATCAGTTTAGTTCACAAATAAAACATTTCATAAAATGCTCAAATTTGTTTGCACTTCTTGTTCATCAACAGTGCACTACAGGTCTATATCTCTCAATTAACCCTGGGCATAGTTTGCGTAGTAGCGCTAGGCATAGCTACATGAAGTGCACTACACACTCTACGCGTAGCTACGCGAACTGCGTTGTGCGGTAGGGAAATGCTGGTCGCACTGATTGCACAGTGCCGGATGCTTAACCGCTCTGTGCAATCATTGCAAACGGCACCTTGCACAGTGCAAGCCGTAATTTTCTGCTGCTCAAGTAGATTTTTACTCAAGCGGCAGCTTTCTCAACGCTGACTGGTAGTTTCTCATCGCGAGCGGTCAGGAGCATACATAACCACTCGCAATGAGAAACCTGACCTCCCCACATTGAGAATCTCGCCGATAGGTTTATTTTCCACGCTCGCGATAGGCAACTTGATGTTGCTGATTGCGAACAAGGAAAAAATCTCGCCAGGATGTTGATTTTGCTCGCTCGCGGTCACCAACTTGATGTTGAGGATAGCGAGCAAGCAAAAAATGCCCGCTATGCATTTTTGCACTCTGCTATGTGCAATTTGTTTAGTGCGTAGTAATGCAAACTGCGCACGATCTGCGAACGTAGCGTAGTACTGCTCCCAGGGTTACTCTGAATCCCATTTGGGTCAGGAGTCAAACTGATTCATTACTCGTAGTCAGGACTAAGGGTGGGACTACCACGAGAGCCAGAAGAAGGAAGCTTTCTATTTCAAAAGGAAACCAACATGATGCCTCTAAGAGGCCTACTCAGCCCTGTGGAATGGAGAAAGATGCATTGATTTTGGAAATTCTGAATAGTGTACTGGGTCAACCCCTCTAATGTGTAATTGTGGTCGGGGCTATATTTGGAGGCAGACATAATATCATGTCACATTGTCACATAATTGACTCACTTGGCTAAAGTTTTGACATTGTGTGATTGATCAGCCAGGTACATACAAGTACTTGCTTGGGATTGGTGGTAAATTGCACCACTTCTCAGTTAATCACACATGTCATCATGAATGATTGCAGTAGTCTAAGCTCATGCTCTGCCTCTTCTTGGTCTACTCGTGAAGAAGCTACCTTTCTGTCCTTCTACTTGGCTCTCCAATATTGTTACTGTTTTACAATGCACAGGCCTTCCTTTCTGCATGAAAGGCGAAAACTTCAGAGCACTCCTGCTTACCTTATCCAACCGGTTCAGCCAGGCACAATTTGGCATTTATATACAGAGTAATTTTTCTTATAACAATCATAAATCTCCGAACTGTGTGGATTCACGCCTCCATAAATTTGTATTTTCAAGCCTAGATGACAGAGCATTTAGATATATAATAGCAAGAGTCTCTGGGGCTGAGGAACTGTTTGCCATGCATTTAATTGAACGGTCATACCTTCATTTCCTTCCACAGCAGAGTTGATGATAATCATGTGCTGCTCATCTACTTGATGAATATTCTTGTTGCATAGTATGATAAATATTGAGGTGTGACTCATGAATATACACCATAAATGGATCACACACTTGATGGGGTAGATATGGTGAAAGTGACCCCAACTCACTGTGGTATCTTCTATTACCTGAGCAGTAGCTTACACCAGCCCCACTTACCCACCCATGAATGAAATAGAGCCATAATTTACATATATAACATAATTTGTCAACATTATCATTCAGGCCTTGTGTTACATAAATGCTTAGCCTTGTCTGGAGTCCCCTTCCTCTGACTAAAGAATTTCCATAAGTTTAGTTTTAATTGTTTTAATAAATTAAATAGTACCTCTTCATTGCTGAGAAGAAGTTACTACTACAAATGTGTGTTATAATATCAGGATTTTGTTTCATGGAGGTTGTCTGGTCTCAGTTTATATAAGTTATGATATAAATAAATAACCCACTATGTTTTCGTTCGATCTTGTGCCTGTGATGGATAATCCCTCTGATTAATCCTACAGTTGGAGTTCCTCTATATGGGAGTGGGATCTTGCTTGTGATGGCTTTCCTGTTAGCACACTAGCCTGCTACTACTACCACAACCATTAAGAAGGCACCATGGGAAACCCTGAAATAAGGTTTTGGGTGATTGAGAGAGGTGGCAGCCATTGTTTCATTTATTCAGGTAGGAGAGGCTATGGAGTGAAGTGAACTAGCTTAGTTAGTAACCAAATGCTACAGAAGATTAAACAACATTGAATACGATGTTTTAGGCAACATAGACATAGGCTTACCCTCCTAGTGGTCAATACAGTTACAGAGGGTAGTAGGACATGGGTATAACTAACTGGTATACGGTCTGATAAGCGGATTAAAAAAACGACTGCACTAAAAACAACACAATTTAAAACAAAAAACTGATTTCCACAGTAAACAATTCCCATTTTTTTTACAATAAAAAGCCACCCTATTTCATGACAACAGACCCACTCCTCTCCCAAAACATATAAATAAATCACCCCAACCAATCTCCAAAGAAACTCACGTCCAACAAAGTCCTCCTTGCCCAACTGCCCTTCCCAATTCCCACCATCTCCACCCACAACAAAAATCCCTCCCACCAAATCAAATATATTAAAAACAGCATTAGAGGGCATTGACCCAGGTGTGAAGCATATCACTTCTCTGTAAAGCAGTACCAGCTCATGTAGGATGCACAGTTAGAAACAATCTGTGGATAATGATGAGGAGGGAGGGCAGAAGTGGTGGATCTCAACTGCCGGCAGCATTGACAATGATGTGGCTGGGATACAGGTACTCGTGGTGGGCTGGAGGTACTGGAAGTGGTTGCAGGTACCTCTGCCTTCTCCTCCTCTTCCAGAGTCACCAGCGGTGATATTCGGCCTGGATGGACTCCATCAGGTGCTGCAGCAGCAGAGTTGCTATATTTCACCGAGATGGTGAACCAGCAGGAGTAGCTATATCAAGAAAGAAGAAAAGTAAAAAAGACAAATTGTAAATAATGCTAAGTTCCAACATTTGTTTATATAGTGGCACAGTAGCAGAGCTTTGCTGTTACACTAAAGCTCTATACATTTTTGCTGTGATTAGCCGCAGGTCCACGTTATCCCCACACATAAATCACATAAAATGCACTGACTGCAAGGAATTAAGCCAGAATTCCACCAGAATAAAACAAAGTGATTTTTCTTCTTTTAAAGGATTAGTTAAAAAAAAAATAACAAACAATTTTGTGTAAAAAGAAAAGAATTACCTCTCATTAATGAGTAAGGCATATAAGCAGCACATTTAATGGTATTCTTGCTATGCAACATCAATGGACGCATGCTAGTGTTGGGTATGCTACTCTCTGCGGTCTGCAGCATGTTTTGGAGCAGCTACAATGAACTATTTATGAACTTACTTTAATTCAAATGGCCATGCTCTCTTCCGACTGCTTGTTTTTTAATTCTACCCTGATGCCATATGCGTACTATTTCACACATGTCACGTATAACACAGATTTCCTGCCTCCCATAAGTAGACAGTGAAAAAGTCGATGCTCTGCCGTACAGAGAAGGGAACGGGATATATATTTTATTTGGCACGTAGGTCAATGAGTATCTCACCCACCAAATTCTAAACCAGACACTTAGTCGCAGAGTAGATACTCACATACGGGGCAAGCAATGGTGGCCCGACACACTTGGGTTAGCTCCCCTGCCCAAGGAGGCTGTAAAAAATCAAACTCTAAACCAGACACTTAGTCCCAGAGGAGATACTCACATATGGGAAAAGCACTGGTGGCTCGACACACTTGGGTTAGCTCCCCTCCAAAAGGAGGCTCTAAAAAATCTAGGTATCTGAGTTGACTGTGCATTGTCCTATGAGGTGCAGACTAAAGCAGTGGCAGGTGACAGCTTTGGCCTCCTACAAGGAATTAAGCCTCTGCTAGGGTTTTCCGACCGACAAACATGACAGATCATTATCCAGTTTACTATTCTTTCGAGACTGAATTATTGCAATTCCTGTATCTGGGTGTCTTGCTTCACCCTCAGCCAAATAATATAGAATACCACACAGTGGCTCAATCACAACGAAGCAATCAACAGAACACCACAGCCCCTGGAGAGGGATTTCACTTTCTAAAATAAAAAACATCAAAGTCTCTCTTTTCAGAATAAGGCTTGGGGTTTTATTTATGCAATGCTCGCTAACAGAAGGGCTTTCCCAGATGTCAAATGAACACCATTCAAGAATCTAAATATATATATATATATATATATATATATATATATATATATATATATATATATATATATATATATATATATATATTCACTCGAACCTCCTGCACTGCAACGTGAAGGAATCACAAGCCACTCCAGCCGGGTAGATTAACAGGTATTCTTTATTGGGTACAAAGAAGACGCGTTTCGAGCACACAGGCTCTTGGTCATATATATATATATGCACGAAAACTCCTCCACGCCACTTTCAATTCCACACAGACCGGCGAGGCGTTCACACAGGAGACGGACCACTGGATCAGTTACAGGTTTCTTTATTATTACAGGTACAGCTGGAAAAAAGTGCATTACACTAAACAAGCCCTTGCTCACATATATATATATATATATATATATATATATATTCACTGAAAAAAACATGGAACCATAGGTTTCAGACATGTTATATTTAGGAATTAGCATTTAAAAAACCTTAGAAATTCACTGAAAAAATTATAGGTTTCATGGGTGTTATAGTTTGCTGGACATTTCACTCGTACAAAACCATTGAAATTCCTCCGTTATAGTTAGTTCTGCTAACTATAACTCATGCGCCCACAATGCACTGCTGATGATGTCATATATTACATCATTCATGACATGGTCAGTGACATCACTGATGACATCCCAAATGACATCACTGATGACATCATCCAGTAAATGTTGTTTTGTTTGATTTTTAAATATGTATTATATATAACAATCTGGATTGAACAATGAGTGGATGTTTTAGTGTCTGCATGGAGGATTTAGTAGCTGTGTGATTGGCTGTTTAAGTGAGTAATTAAAAGTGTCTTACTAAATTCATTGGTTAGTGACTAAACTGTGTGAATGTCTGTATCTGTTGTTGTGTAAGGTGATGCATCAGTTTGTCACTAGCTACATGAAAGTCTATATTAGTTATTGATTAGTTGGCCGAGTATTTGTATAGGAGACTGACTGTGTGTGTGGTAGGTTGGGAGGTGTGTGACTGTGCAAAGATGTGTGAGTAGTTGATTCACTAGGTGTATGAGGTTAATAGTACATGTGGAAATAGTTGTTTGGGTGAGTGAGAGTGATTATGAGTGTGTTGATGAGCAAATATATCTCTCGGTGGTATATCTCCAATGAAGTAGAAAAATAAAAGGCAATGTATGTGACAGTTGTATATAAATAACTATACATAAGAGTCAGTATTGTGTGAGTGACTGTATGGATGACTGTATACTTGTAATAGTGATTTTATAGGACACTAAGTATGAGTTACTATGTGTATGAATAAATGAGGTGGTGTTTGTATAACTGTGTAGCTGAGTAAATATAAGTGTGATTGATTGTTTGCATAAGTGAGTAGGATGACTGTATAACTGACTGTATAAATAATGTATACTGGTGTGTCAATGTCAATATAGGTGTAAAAGTGTATTTGATAGTGTTCTATTGATCAGTGACAGCATGTTTGAGTGATTCTATAGGTGAGTGAGTAGATGTCTGTGTAGATCTAGGAACCATTGAGTGGGTTAGAAACTGGTATTGGTGTGTCAATATTTTCGAAAATGGTACTTTGTATTTTACAGTGAGTGATCAAAGGTCCAACCGACATTTTATCATTGTAATGTGATTTGCACTACCTGGTTGCTTTTACACTGTTATTTTACTATGTTTCTTTTTTCTATTTGGGAGTTCATTAATGATTTTTTCGCACTTTAGTCTAACAATAATTTTAATACTCTGTAGTACATTACCACAGTTGCAAACATTTTAACACAAACTGTGCATTTAGAATAGGCGGGGTAATCCCTCTTTAAACTGATTACAGAGATGATTCCTACCAGCACAGTTAGTAGTGATACCTAACCGAATCTTGTTTGGCTATGACTGAGGATACAGTGATAACAGTTATAAGGAACGACATTGCGAGACAGAAGGGCACGGACATGAGTTTGTAAATGTGTGTAATTTGGTAGACAACGTTGAAACATGTTAAAATCAAGAAAAGAAGGGCATGAAGGCTTAAATATTTAAACTATTGTGAGCCTGAATAAAGATTTTGCGTTTTGAACACGGAGGCTATTTCGGGTGCAGGTCCCTTTAAATATAGAACGCGGAAGTGAATGCAACACTCGCGTGTAAGGTGAAAACGAGCAAGACGGCAGGAGCTAGATACTGGGTCCCGGTAAAGTACGGCGATAGGTAAGCGGCGGTTAAGCAGATAGTTGTATTAGTCTGCAACGAAGTTGTTGAGCCAAGGGACTTACGTTTGATTTCAATGTTCTTAGTTGGAGTGGAGGCAAGAGGACGCGTTTGGTAAACACGAGGTGAAAGGAACTTGGAAACACGTGTGACGAACCCGGCAGGGTAAGACAAAGAGCACAAACTTTTGGAGCCTTAACTGTTGTTCATAGGAGTACGTGGACATTAGATATATGTGGGTTATAAGGTGCTGAGACGTTCTTGCTAATATCCTTGTTTTTTTATAACACAGTATGAGAATTGAGATTTTTTAAGCAGACACACATGGAAGATAGTCCTTTCACTATTACTATTTTCTTTACCTTTATACTATTTCTTATTTCTTTTTTCGAGTGCAAATCCCAGCAGATACTCATGTATAATGAAGGTTGATAACACTAAGACTGCTTTTTGAGTCATGATTTTTTGACATTGCGTTGTAGGTCCAGAACAAACTCGAGCAGATTGAAAGAACGAACATTGTAACTTTATAATCCCCTAAAGAAAGGTCAGAGGAACCCAAAATGCATTGGGAGTTTTGAGAATTTTTAGTAATGCATTAAATATGTATATATGTGTGGTACATTGTATACAGTTTTGTTTAAATACAATTATGTGTTTGTTACATATCGAATGAATTACAATTCGGACATGTTCACTGTGAACTGATTGAGTTAAATAATGTATATTGAGAAACATGTTTGAGTACTAAAGAAAAAATATCATAAATTTGTGATTTATAAGCTCAAAAGATTGTTTGAATATTATTGAAGACACCAAGTGTCCATAGCAGTGCATCACGCAGACAGTGGTTTCCACTGCCTCCTTATTGTTCAGGACAGCAACAGCAGGAGTAACATTCTTCAGAAGAAGAATTTTTGGAAGAGCCTTCACATCCTCAAATGCCTGAATCCATTGTGTGGAAGTTCTTCACCTTTCTATCCGGGCAGAAGAAGGTGAATGCTACCAAAGTCTGAACAGAGAAGGGGGTTCCCCGTGGGTGTCTTAATGATGTGGGCAAAGTCACCTGCCCCATTTGCCAAAGAGTATTATCTAGAGGTATTAGCGAGAAGAAGTATTTTTGTGGTACTGCGTCGTTGTATAAAGATCTGGAGATCATACATCCTGTGAATCTGGCTCGGGAGCAGTGTAGACGAGCAGAAAGGAACCCTCCAGCTGCAGTTCCGAGTATTTCTGGTACATCATCTGGCACACCTGCACCAGACATTCAACCTGAGTTTGCTTTCCTAGAGCAGCACTGCGTGAAGTGCAAGGAACTCATTTGTTTTGGGGAGCAGTCTGTGGAAGCAGTTTGTGCTTCACAACAGAACCACTGTTGCTAGTTTTATGTTTGCTTTGTTTTTTTGGAATGCAAAATAATTCCTGAAGTTTCCTGTTTTTTTCATTCTATTTTTTTCTGTAAAAAGACCAAAAAATATTCAAAATTGTTCAGTAAAATAAAAACAAAATATAAAAGAAAAAAAAAGTTCTTATCAGAACTACCTAATCTGGTTAAAGAAAGAACTATAATTGTATGGTAATATGTGAAAGTTTGGTTGAATATATGTTTAGAGTATGAATGACTGAAAGAATGTATTAGTAGTGCATGGTGAATTTATAAGTGAAGATTTATGAGGAAGTACTGCAGCGCTACAGTGCAAGCTCTTTAACTGCATTGCACTGTGACACTTCTGAAGCACAGAGATGTGACATATGTACATAAATATTTTGCAACTCTATGCTTCCCGCTGCACTGCTGCACCAACTGCAGCCATTCAGTGACCCAGGTACCCTTGCACCATGGTGCAAGGACGTCTGTGTCATAGAGAGATTGTATTTGTACAGGAATTTACACCTTCTCGCACAAAAACACTTAGTAAAGGCATTTTCCTCTTTCAATGTATGCTGTGAAATGCAGCATGCATTGAAAGTGGAATAAATGAAGAGAAATTAAAAAAAGTTCTCCTTGTTGTACCTTGCTACAACAACTGTAGGATGGCACAGCATTCACACACATCTCCAGATTTATGATTTCTCATAGATCTGAAGATGTGTCTTGTTCTATGAGTGTTAAGTGGGAACACCCACAGCAACACCTATGAAACATCCTTACAATGCAAAGTGCTGTGTATGAAGGGGTCATATGTACAAGGAGAAGAAAAACTAAGCAGGGTGGCTTTTCCTCTCCTTGTAAATATGAAAGAGTGTCTGGCCCCATCAGTAAATTACAAAAAGTGACTTACTGGTGGTGCAGGGTGCTTGTAAATCTTCCCCATAAGTGCTTAGGTATTGGCAGACTGATAGAATAAGAACATAGTGTTGGTTGGGTGATTGAAGAATTGCAACAGAGTGACAGGAGGTATCCTATGCTGCATGGGTACTACTTCAGTATTTAATGAAGTGGATCAGTAGTATGTATCTACTTAGAGATTTGAAGGAATTTTGCACATTATATTGTAAGTGTACTTGTGTTTGTACCTAAGTCATTTTATAAGAATACCACTAGTAACTGGAATGATGATAGTGCTGCAAACAGAGTGAATATTTCATTTATAAGTGCTTATGTATTGGTAGAGTGAAAGGATAAGTAGATACTGGTAGATAAGTGATTAATGAAGTGCATAGGATAGACTGGACGATTCCTACACTATATAAGTACTAACTAGGTATTTAGAAGAGTGTATTGATAATCTCTAGCTAGTTTGAAATCTGCTTGAATAGTGCACAAAATATTTTAGCTGGACTTGTGTTAGTACCTAGGCCATTCCATACGTTCATGACTAGTAACTACAATAATTACAGTATTGCAAACACAGCGATATCTCTCCAAAGATGCTCCAACAAGAATGATTGAAATGGGGCTGGATCCTTCAATAGTTACAATGGGAAATGTTATGAACCAATCAAATCTTTTTTTCCAGGAGACATAGGAACCTATAACAGAGGGATTCCAACATTGCATAGGTATTAACTTGGCATTTAGAAGAGTGTATTAATAGTATGTAGCTTCTTGCAGTTCTGCATGCATAAATTCACCTGTACTAGGATTAGTGGCTAGGCCAATCCTTAAGTATATGACTAATAACTACAATACTTTCAGTACTGCAAAGAGAGTGCAAGATAGATTTTTAAATGCTTAGGTATTGGGAAAGTGATAGGATACATACATAGTGCTGGATAGGTGAATGGACAAGTGCAAGGGACATACAGAAGGTTTCCTAGACTGCATAGTTACTAACTGCATAATTAAAAGAGTGTATCAATTCTATGTAGCTGATTGGAAGTCTGCATACATACTGCATAGAATATTGTAGCTGTACTAGTTTTTCTGATTAGGCCATTCCTTTGGTAGTTGACTAGTTAACAGAATAATTTTACTGTTGTAAAGAGAATACATGATTCCAGTAAGGGCCACTGCACTGCGTTGCAGAGAGCTGGTCTAGGCCATGCCCCTTTTTACATCTCTCTACAATGCAGCTCTGCCGCGCTTACTGGACATACCTAGTGGGCTAGTTGGACTCTAGGGACCCTCAGGACTTGAGGGAACTTAATCTCCCAACATAAAAAGTCCATAGGGCATGTTTACACAGTGGTGAAGGGAGGAGATGGGGCCTGATGTGACATGTGCAAACACGCCCTGTGGCGAGTTTTAAGTTGGGGAATTAAGGGGCATATTACCAAGCAATAGCGATAATTATCGCTTTTGCTTGGTTAGAGACAAAAATGTATCGCCGACCTGCGGTGATTTTTATCGCAGATAAACCTTGGTATTTCCAAGGTTTATCGCAAATGCGATAAAAATCGGCCGCAATGCATGAATATCGCTGAAAAGTCCGCGATATTCATGCATTACCAAGCTAATGCTCTTAGCCATGTTATCCATCTACCATTGGATAACATGGCTAAGAACTCCTCAGGGGCAGGTGTTAGTTTTTGGAGATATTCGCGCTTAGCGTGAATATCTCCAAAAGTTGGTAATAGGAGATAGCGATGTTAGCGACTGTTTCCAGTCGCTAACATCTTGGCACGCCCACTTTGCATGTCATTAGTGAAAAATATCACTGACATGCAAAGCGGGGCCCAAGATGGTCGCTATCTCCTACTAGCTGTCGCTAACTGGTGTTAGCGACAGCTAGGTAATAGGGAGATAATTTTATCTCCGCTTTCTTGGCTTTTAAAGCCAAAAAAGCAGAGATAAACCCCCTTGATAATATGCCCCTAAGTCCTTTTTAATCCTGAAAGTCCCTGAGTTCAACTAGCCCACCAAGTATCTCTAGTAAGCAGCATAGAGCTGTGTTGCAGAGAGTTGGTCTGAAGCCATGCCTCATTTTACACCTCTCTGCAATACAACTCTATGGCACTTAATGGACATACCTGGTGGGTTAGTTGGCCCCCAGGCACCCTCAGGATTTAAGGGGACTTTATCCCCCAACATTAAATTTCCCACAGGGCGTGTTTGTACACAGGTCACCTCAGGCCCCTCCTCCTCCCTTCACCAGTGTACAAACGCACCTCATGGCATGTTTTAAGAGGTAGTTTTAATCCCCCTGCCCTAATATGTACTAGGGACTTACAGAGGAGGTCATCCTAATCACAGGGGTACCCCAATGCATAGTGTTCCCTAGTGTATGTAGGTGTTTTCACTGTATTCTAAGTGTCTTTTAGCATACCACTGACTCTAGGCCAGGTTAGTCACAGTGGAATAAAGAGAAGGATTTCTAGACTGTATAGGTACTAACTGAATATTTAAAAGACTATATCAACGCTATGTAGCTGATTACAGGTCTGCATACATAGTGCACAGAATATTCAAGCTGTACTAGGTATTCTGTTTGGCTATTCCTTAGATACTTGACTAGTAACTAGAATAATTGCAGAGCTGCAAAGACAGTATATGTTGAATGTAAGTGCTTAGGTATTGGTAAAGTGATATAATACATAGATAGTGCTTGATGGGGTATTGCGAAAAACACATGGCACAAACAGAGGGATTCCAACATTGCATATGTATTAACTGGGTGTTTAGAAGAGTGTATTAATAGTATGTAGCTTGTGGCAGGTCTGCATGCGTAGTATATAAAGAAATGCACCTGTACTTGGGTTAGTGGCTAGGCCAATCCTTAAGTATATGACTAATAACTAGAACAATTTCAGTACTGCAAAGAGAGTGCAAGCTAAATTTATAAGTGCTTAAGTTTTCAAAAAGTGATAGGAAACATACATAGTTCTGGATGGGTGAATGGACAAGTGCATGGGACAGACAGAAGATTTCTTAAACTGCATCGGTACTAACAGAGTATTTAAAAGACTGTATCAATACTATTTAGCTGATAAGAGGTCTGCATACATAGTGCACAGAATATTGTAGCTATACTAGTTTTTCTGATTAAGTCATTCCTTAGGTACTTGACTAGTTAATAGAATAATTTCACTGTTGTAAAGAGAATACATTGTGAATTTATAAGTGCTTAGGTTTTGGCAGACTGATAGGATACATAGATAGTCCTGGATGGGTAATTGAAGAAATGCATGGGATACACAGGAGGATTCCTAGATTGCATAGGTACTACTTTACTTAGTAGTTGGTTAGAGATTTATATACACCTTGCACAGCTGAATGTAGTAGTGCATTGATTGTGTTTGCGTTACTTAATCTTACCTTGACAGTAGTACATATCAAAAATGCTTAACCATTTTTTACTTGTTTTTTACAATTTAAATTTCTGAAAATGTCATACTTTACAATTAGAATTTGTGAAAGAGAGGAAACAATACAGTTATAATGTACAATATTATACTTTTCACCACACAACATAATTGTAACATTATATGAATTATTTTGTTTGCCTTTCTTGCTGTTCTCAGAATATATTGAATTTCAATACAAACAGTGACTTCAATGTTATTCATCACATACAAAAGCCAATCAATATGATTATTTAAAAAAAAACAAATCTGTGTCAAAAATATTTTCAATATAGCCAACTATTTCTCAAAAATCCATAAAAACAACATCCTCAATAACAAACCATATAATACAAATCACACATATATAAAATGCTTCTTTCTAAGAGAATTTTCTTACCTTAATATGAAATAACTGAAATAATAATTAAATGAACAATTCTTTATAACTTCCAGATAGTGTAAATGATGTTCTTTAAAAATATCTGCTATGAAAATGCCCAAGAAAAAGTACTTAATTCAAATTAATACTTTTCCTCCAGGCCAAATGGTATCCCTGAAATCCTTTACACTGAAATTGTTCAATAGTAATCTTATTAATACATTTTAACATATTTCTAATAGGCCGAATTATGGGGTCCATTAGGACGGTGGGGAAAGTTTTTTTCTGCTCGCCATCCCGATGCAAAAAGGGACTGCCCGCCATAAGGGCGGGGTCCCGTTTGGGCCATTGTTAAAAATAAGGGTGCGTTTGACCTGTGGCGTGTTTTAATTTGGGGAATTAATTCCTCTTCTATCCTGCGGTCCCCTGGGGGGCAACTAGCCCACCAGGTACCTCCAGTATGCTCCAGGGAGCTGTGTTGCAGAGAGGTATTCAGAGGCCACACCCTTTTTTACAACACTCTGCAACACAGCTCTGTGGTGCTTACTGGAGGTACCTGGTGGGCTAGTTGGCCCCTAGGGGACCTCTGGATTGAAGAGGAATTAATGCCCCAAATTAAAACATGCCACCGGGCGTGTTTGCACACATATCACCTCAGGCCCTGCCCCCTACCTTCACCACTGTGCAAATGCGCCCCGTGGCGTGTTTTAAGTTGGAGGATTAAGTCCCCTTGAATCTTTAGGTCCCCTGGCAGCCAACTAGCCCACCAGGTACCTACAATATGCGCCAGGGAGCTCCATTGCTGAGAGGTGTTCAGAAGCCACGCCCCTTTTTACAACACTCTGCAACGCAGCTCCGTGGCGCTTAGTGGAGGTACCTGGTGGGCTAGTTGGCTCCCCAGGGGACCGCTGGATTGAAGAGGAATCAATTCCCCGACTTAAAACATGATAGAGGGTTTTTTTGCACACATATCACCTCAGGTCCCCCTACCTTCACCACTGTGCAAATGTGCCCCGTGGAGAATTTTACGTTGGGGGATTAAGTCCCCTTGAATCCTGAGGTCCCCTGGCGGCCAACTAGCCCACCAGATACCGCCAGTAAGCGCCACAGAGCTGCCTTGCAGAGACGTGTAAAAAGGGGCGTGGCCTCAGAACACATCTCTGCAACGCAGCCCCCTGGCACATACTGGAGGTTCCTGGTGGGCTACTTGGCCCCCAGGGACCCCCAATATTCAAGGGGAGTTTGTTCCCCCTCTGCAAACACGCGGAGGGCGCATTTGCAGAGTGGTGCAAGGAGGGGGTAGGGCCTAGGTACGATTGCGTCTTTTTTTTGTTTTAAATGAAAGAGGGCTGTGTGGCCCCCCTTCATTTTACTTTTTTTGGGCCCTGGGGACCCCATCCCCCAGGGACTAACCCTCAGATATTTTTTTTCCATTTTTTTATGGGAAGGGGGCAGTGTGGCCCCCCTCCCGTGGCCAATTCCGGCCCTGGGGACCCCATTCCCTGAGGCATGGCCAATTCCATTTATCTTTTTTATGGAGGGGGGCCGCATAGCCACCCTCCTCAGGCCACTTTAAGGCCCCGGGGACCCCATCCCCCAGGGCCAGATGGCCCCCCTCCCGAGCCACTGGTAGCCCCGGGGACCCCATCTCCGGGGCTGACTGTTGGGGACTGTGGGGGGATTCTCAATCCCCCCGCGGTCCCGCCGACTTCCCGCCTCCTGCGGGAGCCAGCATTGCTTTTCCATATGGGGAGCAGCTAACATGCTGCTCCCCATATGGAAAAGCAATCTGCTTTGCTTCATTGAAAAGAGAGCTTGTTTCCATGCTCTCGCTTCAATGAAGCAAAGCAGTTTGCAATAGCAGGGTGGGAGCCGTGAGGCTCCCGCACTGCAATTGCAAACAGCAGTGTCCCGGGGATGGGCACCCTGGGGCCCTGGGGGGTGGCGGTCCCCAGGGGCATGGAGGGCTCCAGGAGGGGGGCCATGCACCCCTCCCACATTTGTTTGTAGCCCTGGGGGGTGGTGGTTCCTGGGTCTGGGGGGGCCCGAGAGCCGTCCACCCAAATTGAATAAGCCCCTGGGGTGGTGGTCCCTGGGGCTGAGAGCCCCCCACCCACATTCAATAATCCCCGAGGGATGGCATTCCCGGGGCTCGGGGGGCCTGAGAGCCCCCCACCCACATTGAATACCCCCGGGGGTGGTGGGCCCCCCATAACAATTAAAACATTGCCCCCGGGATTTAACTCACCGGGGGCTAAATAACAACGAAGCGTGGGAGCCCGCGTTTTTAAAAATATTCGCCCTGGGTCCGCGAATCTCGCCGATTTTGTTTTTAAAAAAAATGCTTTTTTTGGCCCGGGGGGTCCTTGTGGGACCCCCTGAGAAGGCCTAGGGGGCCAGGGTGTTTCTACCCTGCCCCCTTTCCATGTTTTGTGCTGATTTTTCTTTGGTTTCTTGTGCCTTGGTTCTACCCAAGCACAAGATGGCTGCCAACACTTCCTGATTTTGACTGTTGACAGCCAATTAGCATGCAGTTTGTGCGTAGCAGGGTGCGAGCAGGCTGCGCTCAGGGTGGGCGGATAGGTCCGCGGATCCACCACGCCCATAGATATATAAATGACTTTAACTGTCATTTTCTCAGGAACTACTGAACAGATTTACACCAAATAAGCAAAAGGCACAAGTCTGAACCAAGGACTACCTCTTTGCCAAATTTGGTGTAATTCCGTTCAGCCGTTCGGGCTGTAGCCGTGGCAAAAATTCCTATTGGGAATTGCATGGGGAAAACACGTTTGCCCCCCCCCGTTTATCTCAGCCCTCGCCTGACCAATCACTGCCAAACTTTCAGGGAGGGAGTAGAACTGAGCTGAAAATTTTGAGAAGATTCTTCAATCGGCCCCAAAGTTATTCCAAATAGAATGTTGCAGATTTCCTATGCTTAATAGGTCCTAACTATATCTACCTACTGGCGACCACCAGTAGGTAATATATATATATATATATATGAAAAAACGATTTGACACAAACTTGAAGAGACCACTCCCGGTGAGTAAACCCATTTATTCTGAGGGTTGCACAAACCAACTGTCAGGCACACAAGAGCTCCAATGTTCAGCCATACGCGTTTCGGGCTAACGCCCTTGTTCACTGGCCCCAGAACACTCAACAGCAAGCGGATCACCTGCACACAATTAAATGTCCTGCCCCAGTGGGCATGTGTGCGAGTGCATCATGGTCCTCGTAGTCCACTTTAAAATAAATCACATGTGGGTGCTGCTGAATGTCCGAAATAAAACACTCCTCCCCATGTGGCAAGCTCGTAGTGTACAAGGCAGCAAGTCCATGCCAATACATGCCCTCAGGACGGACTCACCGCACATGCAGCGTCTCTTTGTTTCTGCCGCTGCTGTCCCGCATAATCTGCAGTGGGGCTCTTCGCGACCTGGACGGGCCGCTTAACATGAAAAAATGATTTGCCACAAACTTGAAGAGACCACTCCCGGTGAGTAAACCCATTTATTCTGAGGGTTGCACAAACCAACTGTCAGGCCCACAAGAGCTCCAATGTTCAGCCATACGCGTTTCGGGCTCACGCCCTTGTTCACTGGCACCAGAACACTCAACAGCAAGCGGACCACCTGCACACAATTAAATGTCCCGCCCCAGTGGGCGTGTGTGCGAGTGCATCATGGTCCTCGTAGTCCACTTTAAAATAAATCCCATGTGGGTGCCGCTGAATGTCCGAAATAAAACACTCCTCCCCATATGGGCAAGCTCGTAGTGTACAAGGCAGCAAATCCATGCCAATACATTCCCTCAGGACGGACTCACCGCACACGCAGCGTCTCTTTGTTTCTGCCGCTGCTGTCCCGCATAATCTGCAGTGGGGCTCTTCGCGACCTGGACGGGCCGCTTAACATGAAAAAACGATTTGCCACAAACTTGAAGAGACCACTCCCGGTGAGTAAACCCATTTATTCTGAGGGTTGCACAAACCAACTGTCAGGCACACAAGAGCTCCAATGTTCAGCCATTCGCGTTTCGGGCTCACACCCTTGTTCACTGGCCCCAGAACACTCAACAGCAAGCGGACCACCTGCACACAATTAAATGTCCCGCCCCAGTGGGCGTGTGCGTGAGTGCATCATGGTCCTGGTAGTCCACTTTAAAATAAATCCCATGTGGGTGCTGCTGAATGTCTGAAATAAAACTCTCCTCCCCATGTGGGCAAGCTCGTAGTGTACAAGGCAGCAAGTCCATGCCAATACATGCCCTCAGGACGGACTCACCGCACACGCAGCGTCTCTTTGTTTCTGCCGCTGCTGTCTAGGCATGAGCGGATTTTGCGGATTGGCAATCCGCGAATTTGCGGATTTGCAAACTCGCAATCCGCAAAATCCGCGAATTCCCGCGAATTTGCGGATTTTTTTTTTTTTTTGTGTTCGCCCGTGTTTCTGCCATTTCGCGAGGGTTTTTACAATTTCGCAATTTGCGAACTTACCTGTCGGGTCGCAAGTTTTGCGAACTTGTTGTTTCTACGTGTCCAACCTGTTTGGGACACTCTTCTTCATCACTGCCACTCTCTGTCACCACTGCCACTCTCTGACTACTCATGCCACCCTCTGGCCCACCCATGCCACCCTCTGTTTCATCACCACACCCTCTGGTTGTCCAGTGTACATTATTTTCGGCAAAGCAAAGCACACCTTCCCTGCCTCAAGTGACCTGAATTAATTTGGGGCTGATTAATGTGTCACAGAATATTTTTTTAGCTGGCACCTGCTTCCTTAGTGCGCCCTGATTAGTGATCTTTTGCACTTGCTAAGTGCTTTCATTGTTGCAAAATTAGTTACAACACCTGCCCTGCCCCAACTGACAATAATGAATTAGGGGCTGATTAATGGATTTTAACTTCCAGCCTGGCTCCTGCTTGTCTCCCTTAGCTGTAATTCAGGACCTTTGTGGCATATGTGTAACTATTCTGAGGTTCAGAGCAGGGTCACATAATAGTTGCAACTGGCAACTGAACTCTGGAGGGGCCCCTCAGGAAGCACTACAGGAAATGGCTACTAATGATGTGCCTGAACTTTTGAACCTGGTAAGTAGTTACTTTCAGTTTTGCTTAGATCGTATTTCTGCAATTTCGCACTTATTCGCGGGGCGCGAACTCACGCGAACAGTGCGAGCAGTGCGAGCAAAATCCGCTGCTCGCGGATTTGCGGATTTTGCAGGAAATTCGCAAATCTCGCGGATTGCGGATTTCCCGAAAATCCGCAAAATCCGCGAGCGGAACGGATTTTCCGCCCATGCCTACTGCTGTCCCGCATAATCTGCAGTGGGGCTCTTCACGACCTGGACGGGCCGCTTAACATGAAAAAACGATTTGCCACAAACCTGAAGAGACCACTCCCGGTGAGTAAACCCATTTATTCTGAGGGTTGCACAAACCAACTGTCAGGCACACACGAGCTCCAATGTTCAGCCATACGCGTTTCGGGCTCACGCCCTTGTTCACTGGCCCCAGAACACTCAACAGCAAGCGGACCACCTGCACACAATTAAATGTCCCGCCCCAGTGGGCGTGTGTGCGAGTGCATCATGGTCCTCGTAGTCCACTTTAAAATAAATCCCATGTGGGTGCCGCTGAATGTCCGAAATAAAACACTCCTCCCCATGTGGGCAAGCTCGTAGTGTACAAGGCAGCAAGTCCATGCCAATACATGCCCTCAGGACGGACTCACCGCACACGCAGCGTCTCTTTGTTTCTGCCGCTGCTGTCCCGCATAATCTGCAGTGGGGCTCTTCACGACCTGGACGGGCCGCTTAACATGAAAAAACGATTTGCCACAAACTTGAAGAGACCACTCCAGGTGAGTAAACCCATTTATTCTGAGGGTTGCACAAACCAACTGTTGACTGGAACGAGGGGGGCCTGAACTGCTGGTAAATATTGGGACTACGGCGGTGCTGTTACCATCTCTACTCACCCACTGGGGTTAACATTTTAAACAACGTTGGCACTGAGGCACCCACAGGGGTTTATGCACAGGGAGTTCGTGGCATGAAACTGTAAGAACCACAATGCCTTGCCACAGCCCACACGGGCGGGACTTCGTATTTCAATAAATCAGGTGTGTTAAATCAAGCATTGTCTTCTGTCCTACGTTGTGCAGCCAGTGATCAAGGGCAGGATGACGCCCGAAACGCATTTGGCAAGATTGAGGAAAGGTGTATGACAGACTGCGTATGACCACCGGCAGTACGTGTGTGATACCCCCTCGTGTGTGGCTTTCCACTTTGGGCAACCTTCTTTTTTGAACATTTAGCGGCCTGCCTGGTCGCGGTAAAGCCCCGCCGCTGCTTCTGGCGGATCTACACTGCTCGTCAATGAGAGTGGTGACTAGAACGAGGGGGCCTGAGCTGCTGGTAAATATTGGGACTACGGCGGTGCTGTTACCTTCTCTACTCACCCACTGGGGTTAACATTTTAAACACATTGGCACTGAGGCCCCCACTGGGGTTTATTCACCGGGAGTTCATGGCATGAAACTGCAAGAACCACAATGCCTTGCCACAGCCCACATGGGCGGGACTTCGTATTTCAATAAATCAGGTGTGTTAAATCAAGCCTTGTCTTCTGTCCTACGTTGTGCAGCCAGTGATCAAGGGCGGGATGACGCCCGAAACGCGTTTGGCATGATTGAGGAAAGGTGTATGACAGGCTGCGTATGACCACCGGCAGTACGTGTGTGATACCCCCTCGTGTGTGGCTTTTAGGGGTGGGCGGAAAATCCGTTCCGCTCGCGGATTTTGCGGATTTTCGGGAAATCCGCAATCCGCGAGATTTGCGAATCTCCCGCAAAATCCGCAAATCCGCGAGCAGCGGATTTTGCTCGCACTGCTCGCACTGTTCGCGTGAGTTCGCGTGAGTTCGCGCCCCGCGAATAAGTGCAAAATTGCAGAAATACGATCTTAGCAAAACTGAAAGTAACTACTTACCAGGTTCAAAAGTTCAGGCTCATCATTAGTAGCCATTTCCTGCAGTGCTTCCTGAGGGGCCCCTCCAGAGTTCAGTTGCCAGTTGAAACTATTATGTGACCCTGCTCTGAACCTCAGAATAGTTACACATATGCCACAAAGGTCCTGAATTACAGCTAAGGGAGACAAGCAGGAGCCAGGCTGGAAGTTAAAATCCATTAATCAGCCCCTAATTCATTATTGTCAGTTGGGGCAGGGCAGGTGTTGTAACTAATTTTGCAACAATGAAAGCACTTAGCAAGTGCAAAAGATCACTAATCAGGGCGCACTAAGGAAGCAGGTGCCAGCTAAAAAAATATTCTGTGACACATTAATCAGCCCCAAATTAATTCAGGTCACTTGAGGCAGGGAAGGTGTGCTTTGCTTTGCCGAAAATAATGTACACTGGACAACCAGAGGGTGTGGTGATGAAACAGAGGGTGGCATGGGTGGGCCAGAGGGTGGCATGAGTAGTCAGAGAGTGGCAGTGGTGACAGAGAGTGGTAGTGATGAAGAAGAGTGTCCCAAACAGGCTGGACACGTAGAAACAACAAGTTCGCGAAATTTGCGACCCGACAGGTAAGTTCGCAATTTGCGAAAGTGTACAAAACCCTCGCGAACTGGCAGAAACACGGGCGAACACAAAAAAAAATCCGCAAATTCGCGGGAATTCGCGGATTTTGCGGATTGCGAATCCGCAAATCCGCAAAATTCGCGAACGCGAGATCCGCAAAATTCGCTCATGCCTAGTGGCTTTCCACTTTGGGCAACCTTCTTTTTTGAACATATATATATATATGTATATATACATATTACCTACTGGTGGTCACCAGTAGGTAGTTACAGTTAGGACCTAGTTTCCATAGAAAAATTCTTTTTCGTTTTTCCATAAACTGTGGCGCCAGTTGACAAATCTTTGCGAAATTTTCAAAACTAGTGGCCCGCTCTGGTCAGCTCCTGTATTGAAAGTTTCGGGGTGATTCAACAAGCGGGGGCTGAGAAAAAGGGGGGTCCCAAAACACATTTTTCCCATGTTATTTTCCATAGGAAACATTAGACAAAGCTACAGCCCGAACTGCTGAACGGAATTATGCCAAATTTGGCAAAAAAGGTGGCTTTTGGTTCAGAAAGAGTCCTTTTCATTAAATGGTGTAAATCTGTTCAGTAGTTCCTGAGAAATTAGAAAAAGAAAACATTTAGATATCTATGGCCGCAGTGGGTTCGCGAACCCTCGTGACCACAAGCTTCCTTCTAATTGGCTGCCAACACTCCAAACCGGGAAGTGTTGGCAGCCATCTTGTGACTCTGTAGAACTAAGTCACAAGAAAATAGTAGAAAAGAGAGTAAAAGAGAAGAAAAGGGGGCATGGTAGAAACACCCTGACCCCCCTAGGCCTGCCCACGGGGTCCAACAAGGAACCCCAGGGCCAGAAATAGCAATTTTTAAAATCATTTCAGCAGAAATTGCGATGGGGAATCTCACCAAAATTATTTTTAATAATGAAGCACAGGCTCCCACGCTTCATTTAAATGAGGCCCCCGGTAGGCCAACTTCCGGGGTCATTGCCCAAATAATAATAGTGGGCCTGTGGAGGCCCCTGCAGCCCCGCGGACAGCTATCTACCCAGGGCTATGCTGATTGTTTGCGGGGGCACATGGCCCCCGCAGCCCCTGGGACCGCCACCTTCCAGGGGCTTTTGGATTAAAAAATGCGTGGGGATCCCACCCCCCCAAGCTGCCCCAGGGACCACCACCTCCCCAGGGCTTTTTAAATTGTATGCAAGGGTTCACACTGCCCCCCACATCCCCGGGGACTGCCACCTCCCCGGGTTCTGTTTTAATAAAAAAAAAAGAAGTGAGGGGGGCAAGAGCCCACCACCTCCCCAGGGCACTCTTTTTTTAATTTCATGGGTCCTTTATGGACCCCCAACCCTGGGAACCACCACCTCCTTAGGGCTTTCTAAATGAAGGGAGGAGGGCTGTGTGAACCCCTCCAGGAGCCCTCAATGGCCCTGGGGACTGCCACCCCCAGGGCCGGCTCCTGCAATGTCCTGGGGTGCCCACCCCTGGGACACTGCTGTTTGCTATGGCAGGGCAGGAGCCGAGCCGCTCCCGCCCTGTCATTTTGTATTTCGGAAGCAAGAGCAAGTTTCCTGCTCTCGCTTCTAAAATCCAAAGCAGATTGCTTTTCCATAAGGGGAGCTGCATGTTAGCAGCACCCTGTGTGGAAAAGCCATGCCCGCTCCCGCAGGAGGCCCGGAGCCGGTGGGACCATCAGTGCATAGGGGCTCCCCGATGGTCCCCAATAGAGTTGCCAGACCCCAGGAGATGGGTCCCTGGGGCGAGAAGTGGCCCAGTAGTGGGGCCACGTAGACCCCCTCCCCTAAAATATAAAACAATGAAAAAGGAAAGGCCGGCCCCGGGGGATGGGAACCCCAAGGCCATAAAGGGCGGGACACGCTGCCCTCCTCCGAATATTAAAATGAAAATAATGGGGTCCCAGGGGCTGAACATGGCCTCGAGAGTGGGGCCTTGCGGCCCCCTTCTGGGAATTTTTAATTGATCAAATTAGGGGTCAACAATTAGTTGGTCCCAAGGACCCTCAGGATTCAATGGGACTTAATCCCCCAGCTTAAAACGCACCACAGGGCACTTTGCACACTTGACACATCAGGCCCCGCCCCCTCCATGCACCACTGTGCAGATGTGCCCTGTGGCGTAGTTTAAGTTGAGGGATTAATTCCATTTCAATCCTGAGGGTCCCTGGGGCCAACTAGCCCACCAGGTACTTCTAGTAACGGCAACAGGGCTGCATTGCAAAGAGGTGGTCTGAGGCCACACCCCTTTTTACACCTCTATGCAAAGCAGCTCTGTGGCACTTACTGGAGATACCTGGTGGGCCAGTTAGATCCCAGGGACCCTCAGGGTTCAAGGGGACTTAATCCTCCAATTTAAAACGAGCCACGTGGTGCATTTCCACAGTGGTGAAGGCAGGAGGCGGGGCCTGATGTGACAAGTGTGCAAACACACTCCATGGCGCGTTTTAGGTTGGGAGATTAAGTCCCCTTGTATCCTGAGGTTCCCTGGAGGCAATCTAGCTCACGAAAGTACCTTCAGAAAGCTCAACAAAGTTGCGTTGCAGAGAGGTTTAAAAGGGGGCATGGTCTCGGACCACCTCTCTGCAAAGCAGCTCTGTGATGCTTACTGGAGGTACCTGGTGCGCTAGTTGGCCCACAGGGACCCTCAGGATTCAAGGGGACTTAATCCCCTAACTTACAACGTTCTAGGGGCACGTTTGCACAGTGGTGAAGGGAGGGTGCGGGCCTGATATAAGAAGTTAGGAATCTTGCTCTGTGGGACTTACTGGTGGTAATAAAAGGGATAGTTGGCCCCCAAGGTTGACGTTGGGGGCTAACTGCTCCTCCTGTTACTGAGGCCACGCTCAACTTTCTCCACCACTCTGGAAACATGACTGGTATGTTATAGTTAGAAATTAGCATTTAAAAACCTTTGAAATTCACTGAAAAAAACATAGGTTTCAGTGACGTCATAGTTAGAAATTAGCATTTAAAAAACCTTTGAAATTCACTGAAAAAAACATAGGTTTCAGTCATATTATAGTTAGAAATTAGCATTTAAAAAACCTTAGAAATTTACTGATAAAACCATAGGTTTCATTGACGTTATAGTTAGTTGGACATTTCACTCGTACGAAACCAGAGAAATTCAGGCGTTATAGTTAGTTCAGCTAACTATAACTTGTGCCCCCGCAATGCACTGCTGATGACATCACATATTACATCACTCATGACATGGTCAGTGACATCACTGATGACATATCAAAAGGGAAGGTGTACCAACATCAAAGTCAATGTCCTCCAAGTGTATCCAAACAATTTACTTTTAGTATCCTTGCTTCAAGAACTGGTTTTATATCAGTTATAGCTTTAGTACAATGACCAAATTCATCTTGCAAGTCCAAAGGAACACTGAATGGCAGTCAACACTGCGGATAGCAGAGTAAGCGAGGGCGTAAAATCCGTTTCGCAGGCGAATTTGCGGATTTTTGACGATTTCGCAATCCGCAAATCGCGCAAATTTGCCTAAAAATCCGCAAATTCGCAAGCTACGAAATATTTTGCTTGGTCGCTCTTGAAAAATGCAATGTCGCGCCTGCGGTGTTGACTTACCGTGATTCTGAGTCTGCCGAGTTGTTTTTCTCCCGGTTTGCGTGTGCTGCGCTATTTTCGATCTTGCGTTTTTCGAACGCAATTACGTTATCTCGGCTTGCCATCTTGTACAACGAGAGTCTGACAACGCGAGTACGTCATAAAGGCCCGCGATCACGCTTTGCGGGAGTAAACAATGCCGAACACGTAGATGCGGCGCGCAGCTGACTTCCGGCGGGAGATTTGAACAGCTTGCGTTCCCGAAATTGCAAAAATTGCAATTCTGCACAAGAAATCCACAGCAGGAAGCATAACCCTTGTGAAAATGATGATTTTGATCAGAATAACTCCTCAGATTGACATTTGGCTGCACTTTTTGGTGAAAGAGTCCATTTTCTTGGGTGTGGTGGGAGGAAGGAAGTTCCCCAGGGTATCCAACTTCCTGTTCCTGTCCAGCAGGCTCCTCCCAGTGCTTTGTCCATGTCCTGGTGACTTTTGATTTGGCTGTGGAGCTGGAAGGATTGCTTTTTGTGGCTACTGCTGGATATTAGTATTTAAGGACTTTTTGGACTTTGGAGTTTGGATCACTTTTGGACTTGAGATTTTACAAGTAAGTTGGTGTGGTTTGTTTGGGGTATTGCAGTTGAGGCAACAACAGTTCTAAAACTTTTTTAACAACTTTAACAAAATATATATTGTGGTGGGTAGCCACAGTATCCGGAAGGCCCAGGGTTAGTCATGGGTGCATGATACAACTGTTTCTGTGATTTTTAAAAAAACTTAATTCTCATTTATGTCATGGAATTTTAGCTAGCTCACTGTTATATGTTGATTTTTTTAAAATGTTGGGGTGCCTGTAAAGCCTCACTAGCCAGTAGGCCCAGGTGTAGTGAGTGGTGCATGGACCTAGTCTTTCTATGGGGTGTCTTGAATTTAAACATCATTGAGTGCATGGATGGCATTGGATTGTGGTGATTTTTGTGTGTTTTTTGACTTTTTGGGGTGGTGTTGGGGCCTGGCCATTTGGGTGGGGGCCATTTTGAGGCCTGGTACAGGCAGGGCCTAGCCATATGGTGGGGGTCAAGGGGCCATTTTGAAGCCAGGCAGTGTGCTCAGGCCTGCACCCAGTTTGCCTTGCTTTCAGCCATTATGCCCAGGGGTACTCAGTGGTGCATGGGCCTAGTCTTTCTGTGGGGTGTCTTGAATTTAAACATCATTGAGGCATGTATGGCATGGGATTGTGGTGATTTTTGAGTGTTTTTCAACTTTTTGGGTTGGTGTTGAGGCCTGGCCATGTGGGTGGGGCCATTTTGAGGCCTGGTACAGGCAGGGCCTGGCCATGTGGTGGGGGTCAAGGGGCCATTTTGAAGCCAGGCAGTGTGCTCAGGCCTGCACCCAGTTTGCCTTGCTTTCAACCATTATGCCCAGGGGTACTCAGTGGTGCATGGGCCTAGTCTTTCAGTGGGGTGTCTTGAATTAAAACATCATTGAGGGCATGGATGACATGGGATTGCGGTGATTTTTGAGTGTTTTTCGACTTTTTGGGTTGGTGTTGGGGCCTGGCCATGTGGGTGGGGGTGATTTTGAGTCCAGGTACAGGCAGGACCTGGCCATGTGGTGGGGGTCAAGGAGCCATTTTGAAGCCAGGCAGTGTGCTCAGGCCTGCACCCAGTTTGCCTTGCTTTCAACCATTATTCTAAGGGGTACTCAGTGGTGCATGGGCCTAGTCTTTCTGTGGGGTGTCTTGAATTTAAACATCATTGAGGTATTGAGCAGAATAAGTTCATCTAAAACAGCAGCATAGTTAGTAAGCTCCCTGGTCCTTCTCAGCCGGACCCAAAATAGTAGTGGGCGCAGCCACACTAAGTCTTTAAAGGAGCGCCTGCCCAAATCTAGCCGTAAAGGGATTAGCGGGGTAGAGACTGGGAGAGCCACCAGGTCCCTCAAAAACTTATTTTCGGCTGAGACTAACTCCGAGACATTCTCAAACCCCCACAGCTCGGAGCCATATTGGGCGGCCGGTAGAATCTGTCCCTCATAGATTGCCAGAGAGACGGTGCCACAGGTTTACTCACCGACTCCCAATGTTCTCTCAAGGTCACCCCTGACACTCTTTTGTGGCTGAGTAACATTTTGGCTAGGTGATCTTTCCAATTCATCCGACTATTTACCCGAACCCCCAAATAGTCAAAGGAATCTACCAGCTCCAGAGGTGCCCCGTTGAGCGTGAAATTATTCCTGAATCTTTTGGAGGGTGAGAGGGCCATAAGCTTAGTTTTAGAGGTGTTAATGGTAAGTCCTCTATCCGTACAAAAAGTGCTAAAACGGTGCAAAAGCTTTTGGAGGCCCACAGGGGATTTAGAGATCAGTATGGTATCATCCGCGAAGAGTAGAGTGGGAGTTTTTTCCCCCGCCAGGGATGGCGCGTCTGCCTCTTCCTCTCTCAGATGGTCCACCACTCCGTTCACAAAGAGAGAGAAGAGGGTCGGCGCCATGACGCAACCCTGGCGGACTCCACTCCTCACGGGCACCCTGTCTGTCAGTTGCCCCTGGGTGCCCCATCTAATCCTCGCGTAGTTCCCCTCGTGGAGCCTTACAATGAAACCCAAACGAGGCCTAGGAAAGCCCATCTTCTCTAGCGTGTCCAAACAGCCCTGCTCGGGGGACCAGGTCAAATGCCGTCTTGAGATCTATGAAAGCCAGGTAGAGACTACCCTTATTGATGGTCACAGACTTCCAATAGATGGCAAACAAGCGAAAGACCTGGTCCATCGTGCCCACCTTTTGGCAGAATCCTGCTTGGAAATGGGAGAGGACATGTTCCTCTTCCATCCAGATTCCTACCCTCGAGATAATGACTCTGCCAACCACCTTCTGAATCACGTCTATCAGACTGATGGGTCTATAATTGGCAGGGTCATCTCTGGCCCCCTTTTTGAACACGGTGACCACCTCTGCCCCCTTCCATGAGTCTGGCACGGGTTGTCCCTTGGCAATCAGATTCATTATAAGGGCGATAAGTTTGGCCCAAGCATTAGGATCTTCTAACAGGAGGTCCCCTGGGATCCCGTCCGGGCCAGCTGCCTTCCTCGGGGTCAGATGTCTAATTGCCGATACTAGCTCCGAGGGTGAAAATGGATCCTCAAACACTAGTGGGAGTTGATCCCTTCTAACTGGGGCTGGAGGGGGACGAGAGGGCTCTTCAGCTCCACCGTACAGTGCAGAAAAGTGGGAGAACCATTGTTGGCTTGTTATGTGAGTAGCTATTGGTTGTGAGCTCTGCTGCCTAGCTTTGTTAATGAGCTCCCAAAACAACATTGCATTCTTCTTACTCACTGCAGAATTAAGATCCTGCCAATATTGTTCTTCCCACTCTCGTTTGGCCAATGCCATTACCCTTGCATAGTCCTTCCTAGTCGCTCTAACTAGTGAGGGATCTTTTTTAAGCAGGGCGACTGTTAGCTCTTTCCTTTTTACCCTGCAATGGACCGTATACCAAGGGATGCTGGATTTGGGAGATGTATTATTTACTCTTCCACTTTTCCCCTTGGATAGGAAATATTGGCCCACTTCCTCTATTGTGTTTTTATATGCTGTAGCAAAAGCAAAAGGGGACTCCTGGGCACTTCCCATTCCCAGTTCCAGAGCCGCCAATTCCGCGGTCAGATCTGCCACATGTGTCTTGATACTCACAAGTTGATCTTCCTGCAATTGGGCCTTGTCCCATTTCAGCCTTCGGTTACCATTATAAGGGACGACCATGTTGGTTGTCCTCAAGGGAGTGCTCTTCACACATCCCTTTGGGTTGCCCCACCTTAGCTTGGTACAAAGGGGGTTGTGGTCACTGTCCTGTGTAGATACCACCTCCATATCTACCAGGTCCCTCCACAATTTAACGTCCAATAGGATATAATTGATTCTTGACGGACCAGTAGGCCTATTAAAAGTCATCGCTCCAGCACGGTCAGACATAGTCCTACCGTTTAGTGCTCTTAGGTTGTGTTCCCTAGTGAGGCCATTAATTTGCATTGCCCTTGCTGACCATTTTCTAATTGGGGCTAATGACAAGGCTGGGATAGAACATCTAGAATCTTCCTCCTCGATACCCAAGGGATCATCCCCGCTAAGGGGTTCGAATGTACAATTAAAATCCCCACCCACTATGATTTTAGAGGATGGGGGGCAGTTGGCTAGTGCCAGGTCTAGACTCATTAGTGTAGATGAGGCTGTGTCCCCCGGTGACCCTCTGGAGTAGACATTAAATAAATCGAACCTACTCCCCTCAGTTTGTCCCCTAAATGAGAGATGTAGGATATCCCTACATGCTGAATCATGGCTAACAACATCCCAGTTCAAATCAATTTTAATCCAGGCCAGTAAGCCTCCCGCTGGTCTACCCTTCCCACAGCTTACGGCGGGAGAGAAGAAGGTTCTGTAGCCATATTTATGTAATGGGAGCAGACTCCAAGTCTCTTGGAACAGACATACATCGAACTTCCCAATAAATGTGTGCCATTCCGGTAAAGCCATCTTCCTTTTTAACCCCGCCACATTCCAAGATAACAGGTGGACGACCCTATAACCTATAGAGGTCGCATCTGGGGCCCCCTTGTTCCCACTCCTCCCCCGAGCAATGGGCTTTGGACTCCTAGGGGTACATATTAATGAAGATATTATTTCCCACATAGGTATGGGTGAATTTTGCGGATCTGCGGTCTGCAAATTCATGCGAAATCGCAAAAAAATCTGCAAATTCGTGGATTTTCCCACGAAATCGCGGATTGATTTGCGATTTGCACCATACTTAACTGGAGTACTTTCTACTGGCTAATCAGTGAGTGCTACCTCGTTGGGTAAATGTATAGTGCTTTTCCTACACTGCAGCTGCGTAAAGGGCCAGATGATTTGTCCCCAGTGACCATGTGTGCCTGTAAGTTTGCCACCGCGCCAAAAGTCGCCGAGGTCCCTTGAGTGAGCTGTCCATCATAGTTGGGAAAGGGCGGGAAGAACGTTTGATACTGCTAGTGTGTGGTGCCGGGCTTCTATGCGTGTGCACATGCCTCTTGTGTAAAGGGTCAGAGAGCGAGCAGGGCAGCAGGTGAGGAGAAAGCAGCCTCCTGGCCACTGGAAATACAAGGGGATCGTGCTCAAGAAACTCATGGAAAGACCTCCCTCGAGTATTACAGCTAATTTTCAACGGCAGATGTGGGGTTAAAGCACACTTGCCCAGCCTCGACAGTGCTCACTAATGTTTTGGGCTGATTAAAAACTTTACTGAATTTGAACTTGTCTTCAACTCGGGCACCAGCTATATCTGTAAGTGCTCCCTGTTGAGGTTTAATTTTTATGACAGGAGCCTCGTGCCAGAATGAATCCTGCCCTGCATAGTTATCCACGAAGATGCCACCGTTTTGTGCAATACCTCTACTCAACTGGAGTACTGGCTAATCAGTAAGTGCTACCTCGTTGTGTAAATGTTTAGTGCTTTTCCTACACTGCAGCTGCGTAAAGGGCCAGAAGATTTGTCTTCACTGACCATGTGTGCCTGTAAGTTTGCCCCCGCACCAAAAGGCGCCAAGGTCCCTTGAGTGAGCTGTCCATCATAGTTGGGAAACGGCGGGAAAAACGTTTGATACTGCTAGTGTGGTGGTGCGGAGTTTCTATGCGTGTGCACATGCCTCTTGTGTAAAGGGTCAGAGAGCGAGCATGGCAGCAGGTGAGGAGAAAGCTGCCGCCTGGCCACAGGAACTACAAGGGGATCGCGCTCGAGAAACTCATGGATGCAAAGACCTCCATCTAGTATTACAGCATCGGGTATTACGTTCCTTGCAGCATGATGGTTCCAGCCAAAACGCTGCAAGGAACGTAATACCCGACGCCGCCCTCAAGAGACTCTTTTGAGCTCCTCGGAAATTAGCAGCCATTGTTTGCTGATCTCATCCTCCTTGATCCTATGGACACTGTGTCCGGCTGGACACACGGACCGTTTATTGGTCACATAAGACCGCGATCCACTTCTCTATTCTAAAGGTCAATCTACAATTAGAAAATTGACTACAATCCACAAAACCCGGGCTCTCACCACAACGAGCCCTCCAAAAGGCTAGCCTTGATTATCAGCTATAAAATCAAATCAGGCAATTGTATTTTTTAGTCCTGAAGATGATCCCAGTGTACTAGGAGCTAGGGATCGAAACGTTGACTTTCCAAACAGTACCACAATTTATCCATTGTGCAAATTGTTTTGTGGTAACTGCTGGGTAGAGCTTACTGAAGCTTGCATTGTATTGTAAGCCACCACTTGCTCCAACGTTTTTGCCTGATACTTTGTTTTCTTCTCATTCTTCTTCTTTCACGCTTGGTACAGGAATGTGCCCTTGCTTCATATTTTTGATGCTCTTACTCTTGTTTATTCTTTTTGCATTTGTTGTAATAAATATTCCTTTGTCCGGCTGGGCATTGGAAGACTATCCATAGTTCTTATTGAAGTCTATACGAAAATGTTTTCATTATCAATTGTTAGGCTAAGGACCTATGTTCTTTAAAATAAGGGATGGGGTTAAAGCACACTTGCCCAGCCTCGACCGTGCTCACTAATGTTTTGGGCTGATTAAAACGTTACTGAATTTGAGCTTCATCTCGGGCACCTGCTTTATTTATCTGTAAGTGCTTCCTGTTGAGGTTTAATTTTTGTGACAGGAGCCTCGTGCCATACTTGTAACTATTCTCTGACCCTGCTTTGAGGGTCAGAGCAGGGTCAGAGAATAGTTGCAAGTAGGAAACGAGGCGCCGCTCAGGAAGCACTTGCAGCGTTACAGCAGGTGCCCAAGCTGAAGTTCATTTCTTTGTAACCATTTTGTAAATGGTTACAAAGAAATGAGCTTCAACTTGGGCAGCTGCTGTAACCCTGTAAGTGCTTCCTGGAAAATATTTCTCCCGCTCACGGATTCCCTGATTTTTCCGCAATTTCGCGAGATTCACTGATTGCGAAAGTGCAGAAAATCCTCAAATTCCACGAGTGGAACGAATTTTCGGCCCATAGTTAGAAGTTATAACCAGTGGTGCTTCATGATGTCCAAAACTTAGGGGGTCATTATGATTGCGGAAGGACCGCCACCTCTGGGCACGGAAAATCAGATGGCCAAAGAGTCTTTCTGAAGGTATGGGGAAACTGGCCGTAAAGGAGCACCTCAGACTTGTCTTCCTTATATTTAAGGCTGGCCTGAGCCAGCAGGAGAATACCGATGAAAGGCACTTATGGGCAGTGTCAGTTTGAAGATCAGAGCCCTTCCAAGTAAATAGGAGCTGAGTGTCATCGTCATAATCCATTATTTTGGCGCCCAGCTCCTCTGCCAGGAAGATCAGGGGTGTCATATAAATATTATAAAGTAAGGGGCTAAGTGTAGACCCCTGTGGGACCCCCGTGGACAGTTTACTAACTGATGATGAAAAAGGTGTCATCCACACCTGTTGGGTGCGGTTATCAAGAAAGGATTTGACCCAGTCCCAAGCCAAGCCTGTAATGCCAATGGCAGACAATCGGGCAAGCAGTTGTTGGTGGGGTACTGTGTCGAAGGCGACAGAGAGGTCCAATAAAATCAGAGCCCCCCTGCCGCTGCATCCAAGCACTCCCTAAGCGCCTCAGTTATCTCAACCAGCGCTGTCTCAGTGCTATAGGATGCCCTAAACCCTGATTGAGTCGGCGAAGCGCACCCGAAGATTCAACAAACTCCTCCAGTTGCCTAAAAAACACCTTTTCACAGACCTTAGCCAAGGCCTGTAAAAGGGAGATGGGATGATAATTAGAGAGGGGGTAAGGATCAGCAGAAGGCTTCTTGAGGAGAGGAAGAAGTTTGGCTTGCTTCCATTGCTGGGGAACTATGCCTGACCGAAGTGAGCCATTTACAAGAGCTGCAGCTTCAAGAAAAACTGCCTCAGCCACCCCGCCCAGAACTCTAGCCAGACAGGTGTCCAAAGGGGATCCTGATTGTAAGGATTTAAGGATGGCTAAGACATCCCTCCCCTCAGCCGGCCTGAACTGCGTAAAAAGCTGGCTAGGTGCTCTAGAGCAAGGAAGAGAGGGCAAAAACAGCAACCTCTGCTCTTGGGAAATGGTCCCTAGACTATCTTGGATCTTTTGGATCTTAGCAATAAAAATAGTAGAAAGATCTTCACACCATTGTTATGAGATAGGAAGGCTTGTTTGTTCTGCGCGAGGGGACAAAAAGCTACGAACAATAGAAAACATTTCTTTGCTGTTATTATTAGCTCTAGAAATTCTCTCTGCATAAAAATTGCCTTTAGCATTCTTGATGGCTGCATAATAATCCAGCTGGGCAGCGCGAATTGCCGCCTTGACTAAAGGGCAGTACCCGCGTCGCCAGCGCCGCTCAAGCTTTTTACACCCTAGCTTAAGTTCTTTAAGGGAGTCCGTGAACCAAGGTTTAGAGGGTGTGCCGCGTGGTTGACATCTGGAAGAGGGCTTAGGTAAAGAGTTAACTCCCTGGCTAATCCTGGCGGAGAAACTCTCCACTGCTCTTTTCAGATCTTGGGCTTCTCCCAGACAATGCTTTAGACAATGCTGGGATATTAATCTTAGAGGTAAAGGGCCCATCACCGGAGAGGGGGGGAGTGGTTTACCAGTATCCCATGAAAACCTAATCAGAAAATGATCTGACCACGTGACGGGCATGGGGTCCGTGCCAGAGAGATTAAAGGTGGAATAACCTATGTCGATCAGTTGACCGCATTTGTGTGTAGCACCCCTGACCCACTGGGTCAGATGGGTGAGATTACATGTGTCCAGCAGATCTCTGTTCCCTGGAGCTTCCGGGCTATCCAGATGAATATTAAAATCTCCTAACATCAGAAACTTAGGAAAATGTAGCGCCCGCGAGGCGATAACATCATCAAGAGATTGTAAAAAAACACCAGGAGGGCCAGGGGGGTGGTAAACCAAAATGCTGCCTAGCGTGAAGTGCGGGGACATGACCAATGAGAACTCCAAAGCTTCACCGTCCTCAAGCTCCCTGGAAAACTCATTGGTAAATGACAAATATCCCTGAACACCACAGCAACGCCTCCGCCTCTGCCAGATTTACGGTCCGCTCTGGCAATTTTGAAGCCCCGTGGGATAGCTACTTCTACCACTGGTGCACAAGATTCGTTCAGCCAGGTTTCAGTAATGAACAAAAGATCAAGCTATTCATCCATGATCAGTTCATGCACGTCAAGGGCATGCTTAGCCATGGAGCGCGCATTGATGAGAGCTGCCTGAATCTTAGTCCCTCGTGCTACAAGAGGAGAGAGCAGGCTGCATAGTTTGAAAGCAGAAATGACAGGAAGGGCAGGTCCTGGATAGACTATGTAGGACCGCCCGATGCCTTCCTTCATTACAGGACATAGTGTCTAGCCTTAAAAGTTCCTCCCGATTAAAAGATCTCCTACCTACCCCCTCCCTGCCCGCAAAACGCTTCCAGGGCACGGACGGGTGCAGACGGGCTTGCCTTTGGCGCGCTCGCGGTGCGCCCGCTGCATGCCTCCGCTGCGTGCACGGGGACACATGTGCGTTTTATGGCGTGATCCCACAACCATCTGGACCGCTAACTTTGCTCCAACTGTGCTTTGGTACGCACCAAAGATGGCGCCCCCACACAATTGGCACGAACAGCCGCGGTGGACCGAGGCAGGGGAGACCACAGAAAGAAATGTAAATTTAAAATTGAGAATATATTTTTAAAATGGAGCTCAATATAGTGCAAAACAGCAAATAAATGCCAGAAACTGGCGCCTATATAGCAATCATGCAGAAGCTGCCAGCGTGATTCCCCGAATGGTTAAAAGTAGTACAGTGAAAAAATAATGCCCCACGCTGCCAAAGTACCCCCAGCGGGTTATTAGGACCTGCCACCACCTGATCTTACCGCTTGGAGCCCTACGCAGTCTGCCGCTTTATGGCGTGCTCCCACGACCTGCTGGACCTCTAACTTCGGTCCAACCGTGCTTCTGGACACACCATAGATGGTGCCTCGCCTTCCACACAATCGGCACGAACAGCTGCGGTGGACCGGGGCAGGGGAGACCACAGAAAGAAATGTAAGTTTAAAATTGAGAGTATATTTTTTAAATGGAGCTCAATATAGGGCAAAAAAGCAAATAAATGAAAGAAACCGGCGCCTACATAGCAATCATGCAGGAGCTGCCAGCGTGATTCCATGAATGGTTAAAAGTAGCACAGTGAAAAAATAATGCCCCACGCTGCCACAGTACCCCCAGTGGGTTATCAGGACCTGCCACCACCTGATCTTACATGGCCAAGTGCACCCACTTGCCAGTCCCTAAACCTTCCCTTTGCTTCATATTAGACACCCCTATGGTAGGCCCATGGACAGGGTGCTTTGTAAGTATAAGGTAGGACATGCTCTGATGTGTATAGCTTGTTCTAATAGTGAATTACAGCCATTTTCGTTTTTCACTATTGAAGGCTACCTGTTCTCATAGGCCAGAATGGGCAGTTAGATTGTTACATTCCTATAATCCTAACTGACTGGGAACACGGTTTAGTATGCCTGAACTCAGGATAATAAAATACATCTTTTAGTAAAGTTTACTTTAATATTCTGGGTTTGCAAATACTACTTTTAGAAAGTAGATATTTGCTTGCCTAACCATTTAAGCCTGCCTCTGCTGGGTTGTGTATTCCTTGTCTGAGTTTGTGAGTGACAGGGCTGGGGGATTCCAGGAGACAGGCTGGGGCAGCGCGGTGGTGAATAGAGAGGTCTTCATCTAGATGGAAGGGAGGAGTTGCACCTGGGACCTGAATAGGGCTGGGCCTTCCCTCTATGAAGCTGGCTCCACCCCCTGTGGCTTGTCTGATGTCTCTCTGCCCTGCACTGTGAAAGCAGAAGAGGAATCATGTCAACAGAGTGCTCCAGAGCTGTATCTTCCCTCCCCTATGCTGGCTCCACCTCCTGTGGGGCGGCTGATGTCTCTGCTCTGCACAGTGAAAGGAAGAAGAGAGTCATGTAAACAAAGTGCTCAGGAACTGGTTTGGACTAGGCAGAGGCCCTCTCTGCCTTCAGAGAACAAAGGATTTTGGGGTATAAATATAGGCACCCTGATCCCAAGAAATTAGATCACTTCTGGACAAGAAACCGTTCTGCCAAGGAGAAGAACCAAGGAAGCTGCAGGAGTTTACTGCCCCTCTGCCAGTGTGCTGTTTGCTGGGTTGGCCTGCAGTGGTTGCTTCATTGCCAAGGGAAAGGAGAAGGAACTATGTAAGGACTTTCATCTACAGAATATTCTCCAAGGGCTTGAACTGTGCTTGCCTCCTGCTGAAGTCTCAGGGACAAAAGACTTCACCTCGAGCTCCCTCCTGAATTTCCTTGCTGGGAATTCTGACTCCAGTCACTTGCGTGCCACTGGGAGCTGGAAGCGCGACGCATCGAGAAGAAGCGTGTCGTCGCCGCAGCTGAAATCATTGCAATGCTGGAGAAGCGACCCTTTGTCGCATCTGCCTGGAAGCGCGTGTTCATCAAAGCTGCCTGCTGTCGCATCACCGGAGAAACGTGACGCCATCGTGAGAGTCGCAATCGCATCACTAAAGAAGCGTGTCGCAGGGCCTGTCGCGGCTCCAAAGTACAGAGTCATCGCAAGGCTGCCAGGGCGTCATCACATTATCATCGCATCGCCGCATCAAGGGTGCCATCTTCTCGCATCTCAACCGGAGTGTCGCATCGCATCAAGCTGCCATCTTGCGCACCTCAATGGGCCCGCAGGTCGAGAATCTACGCATCACCTCCGCAGCGGTAAGGCTCACGATGAGTCCCCTACTCTGTGCACGCATTGAGGAAGGATGCAACCGTTCCTCCGGGTCGCGGAACCGACGCATCTCCCCTTTTGCAAGCCTTTTGTTCACTTTGCGTTACGCATCCAGGTACTTTGTTGAAAACTTTGTCGCATTTACCATCAACTTGAACCAAGAGACTTATCGTCTTTTAAGTAATCTTAAGTGTAGTATTGTGGATTTTTGTCGTTTGTGGTGTTGTGTTTAAGTCTATATAAAGAATACTTATTTTTATAAAACCTGTGTTGTGTCCATCTGTAGTGTTTTCACTGTATTACTGTATATATTCACAAATGCTTAACACACTGCGTCTGAGATAAGCCTGTGTGCTCGTGCCAAGCTACCAAGGGGTTGAGCAGGGGTTATTAAGGAGTGTAATCCTCTTAACCTGACTTAGAAGTAAGGGTCCCTATTTGGACAAAGGTGAATACCATTGCCAACTAGAGACCCCAAGATCTAACACCAGGTACTTCAAGTTATTGTGTATCCATATAAATGGCAAATAATTCAGAACATCTATTGTGGTAGACAGTGTTAAGGGCAGTGCTTCACACTTGGACTCATTTATTTTGCATTCTGAGCACCGGGAGAAGCAAATTCATTGCGTTAGCAGAAAAGTGGCTGATACAGATGAGTGTGATAGCGGCACTGTCTTAGCGAATGGTGTAGGGGAGACTTTCGATCAGACATATACATATATGTATGTATGTAACTGTGTGGTTATAGTTAGGTGAGAGTTTCAATAACAGGAGAGTTTTATGTTTCCTTAATAACGTTGGAGCTGTTTCACGAAATGTAAAAGAAAATGTACAGTACAGAACTTGCAGAAAACCAGGTTACTAATGAGATCAAAGGGGTGGGGACTTCTTATAAATACGGCAATACAGTAGTTACAACCAATTAAATGTACTCTCGGTGACCGGTATCATGGCAACTAAAAACATTAAAATTTCACAAAAACCTTAAAGACCAAGGGGCAGATTTATGAAGGCCTTGCACCGCCGGTGCGTCACTTTTTCCCATGTTAAAAATGACGCACCGGCGGCGCAAGGCCTTCATAAATCTGCCCCCAACTTTATATTTCGGCCTGTGAGGAAACCTTTGTTAATGACACAAATAAAGATCCTGCAGGAGTGAAGCAAACTCTGCCATTGGCTCTATGGGTCCTACAGGAGTACCACAGGACCTTATGGGAGTTTAAAAAAAGAAGAAAGACTGAAAGCAGCCATTTCATTGGCCACTCAGAAGACAGAAGACACTACTCATAAAAAGACATACCCTTTAGAAAAAAAACTCAAATTATTTTGTGAACCAACACTACTGCATTGCTGTTTAAGAAGGAGAATTTTCAGTAAATAGAATCCAGAGGCATCATGGACTCAGACAAAACTGGAATTGGCATTCCATTTGTGACAGAATAGGGATACGACAGTGAAGATAATAGAATGTATGGTGAACACGCTGTTCTGACCGACTTTTTTGGCCCTCCTTTGAGGGAAGATGATTGGAGGTGACTTCAGTCTACTATCATTCCAGTGCGAGGATTAGAACCGTAGATAGGGCCTATTCACAAAGCGTATTAATACAGTTCCGTACCCTTTTCCTTAGATCAGGGCTTATAAACTTATGTTAGGGGATAGATTCATTAGTATTAGTGATTATCCGTCCTTTTGCAAGAATGTTAGTATACCTTCTATGGAGTTATGCTTATTTCGGGCCTTGTAGGCCTCAAACGGGAGAGACTCCATCTTTCTTTCTGCCCCGGCAGCTTGAGATGCTTCTAGGTCAAATGTAATGTTTTAGTTACAAGGTGTTGTTCGCTTGGAGAGAACCGGCTCAGGCTGGCCCTTATCGAAAGACTGTATTTTTCTCCACTCCGAAGACACAACATCAGGCCGGCCGGCTGGGAACGTGTCCTTGGTACGGGGAGGTACAAGAATTTGGTGGGCGGCAGGTTACTGGCCGTAACTTTCCATGAAGGAACGAGCTTCCATATTAGTGAAAGCATGAAGCAGTTAGTGAGTCAGTCTGTAGGCGGCAGCTAGCCGTTAGCATCAATGCCATTAATCATTTCAAGGCAGACAGTCGCCATTTTGAAGTCCGAGAAAGACCGAGAAGCTGATATTCTCTTAGAAAGATTGAAGTTATTTTAGCTGGAGCAGCTGGTGAGCTTTGACCTTTACGATCAGAGCATTCCGAGTGAAGCAGTTAGTCAAGAGAACGAATACCAGAGTGGCTGAAACTGAGTTATAAGATCGAAGCAGAAAAGTGAAGATGGTCCGTGATTGAGAGGAGAGAGGAGTAGTGCAGAACAGCCAGAGAGAAAGCAGCTGATGAGAGGAAGGTTCCAGTGACTTGGAGGGAGGAGAAGGAGACAGAGCATAGCGGTGCAGACGTGTATCCGTGACTGCAGAGGTGTGACCCTAAAGACGAGCCAAGGGACAGATGAGAAGGGAACCTAGATGACTGCTGAATCCAGACTTCACATTAATCAGGTGACGTCGACCTTTTTCCTCCTAGTGTGCACATTCTAATCTTTCATTTTCTTTTGCAGGCTATATGTTATAGTATAGTATTATATTGTCATGATTATTGTAATAAAGTACCCCAGTTCTTAGTGAACCAGCATATGCCTTTTATTCTTGTACAATCAGGGTAACCTGTTCTTCTAGTCAGACATTGTTTTCATGAACGGATGCAATTCCCGATCAGGTAAGGGATGACTGAGCAATGAGGGAGAGAGGGGCCCTTGAAGTGAAGAATAAGTTGTACATTATCTAATTTGGTAAACCGTTGTGTGATCTATAATATTGTGGTATCATATCCCAAGTAGATAACAAAAGATTTCCCCTAATGGTATTTATAGGAAAGTGATCGTCGTTGGTAAGCGGCGTTAATGAGAACACCAGGGGGACACTGGTGCTTATACCCGCAGGATTGCGGCTTGGAGTGTAAGTAAGAGAACACCAGGAGGGACACTGGTGCTTATACCCGCAGGATTGCGGCTTGGGCTGTAAGTAAGAGAACACCAGGGAGGACACTGGTGCCTATACCCACAGGATCGTGGCTTGGGTGGGCACTGATTGTGGTCAGTGTGTAATGGTAACTAATCAGAACTGCCCTAGGGTAGACTAGTCTGGGCCTGGGTTGCTGCGAGACTAGCTGGTGTGAGTGTGATATTGTAGAAACCTTATGCATGTACATTACTAATTCCCCATCCTTAGGTAGGAGACATAGATATCTGTTGTAAATAGGTCCTAAGGAGGGAGGTGATTACGTTCCGGCTGGGTTAGTGGTGCTCTGATGAGCTGATTCTATCTGGTCCGAGAATCCGGTTGTTACATCTGGCGTCACGAACTGTTTACGAAGCCTGTGTGCGCTGTATTGTTTTTATCTTGTTGGTTTGCGCTCGGCTCGTACGTAGTTTATTTTGTATACTATTTGTTAATAGTTGTATATATCTTTTTGGTTTGTCAATATGTTTTCCCGAAAGTCGAAATCTACTTTCAAAATGCCTGTTGATATTCCCGGCTGGGAATCAACGCCTTACGAGTCCTTAGCCCGTGAGTGGGCCGATTCTACTGGTTTGAGTGAGAATTGGAGTTCTTGTTTGGAGCTGGCGGAGCCGGCTGATGTGAATTCTTGCTTACAGAAAGCGCCAGTAGTGAAGGGTGAGGAGCTTCCTATTTTAGGTCGCAGAGGTTGGATTGTTTTAACTGCGTACAGGATTGTACATGAGAAGCTTTTAAAGTTGCAGAAGCTTTATGCAGATATGGAAGAAAAGTTTGTTGAGGTGCAAAATGCACACACTCTTTTGCGATGTCAGAATAAGTTGCTTGCCAACAAACTTGAAACTTATCAGACAATTGCCGAAAGGGCTGCTGTTCGAATTGCGAAATACAAATATAAGAATTGTGGCGGTCGTGTTTGTAAACGGAAAGTGCGTCTGGTCGTGGCGAAAGCCGAACTGGATTGGAACCCCGATGAATGGGATGGTAATATCTGGGACTCGAATGATTCTGATTCCTCGGCTGAGGATTCTGACAGACGCGAGTCTTCTCGCTCCAGACGTGATTGTAAATCTACTGTCTGTGATGATGTTGACAATTCCGGCGACAGTGGTCGCTCTTCCCATGCTAATGACGTTTCTCACTCCGATCGTTCTTCTAAATCTATGGATCGGGCTTCTTCGGTTGCTCGTCCGGAGGTTTCTGCGCATCCGGTTTTTCGACGCAAATTACAACAAGCTCCTGGTAATCCTAATGGTATTGCTTTGGATAGTTTGGAAGACTTTACTCAACAGGAAGTTAGTGATATTTTACAACGATTTCGTCAACGGCCTGGTGAGGCTTTGCTTACGTGGATGGTGCGCCTTTATGAATTAGGCGCTGCAGGTATCATGTTAGATGCAGGAGATGCCTTGAAATTTTGCTCTTTGAGTTCCGATTCTACTGTACAAGATCATTTTTGGAATTTTAATGGTGCTGGCCAGATTAGTCTACTCCAGTTGGCGACTGATGGCTGTAACCATAAATATCCTACTGAATCGGATTGGCCTGTGAA